>NC_139461.1:159559166-160262500 GCF_057233095.1 Heloderma suspectum | reverse complement strand
TCCGGAACTGGACCGCTTTGGCCCAAATCACCCCGATCCTCTTTGGGCCACAGCGGTACACAGCCCCATTTGCAGGTTTTATTCTAATTAAGTCCCATAGGACACACATGAGCAGAGGTTATATCCGCACTTAAATTGGGGTTGGTTGGGAATGGTGGTGGTGATGGGACTCCCTATTTGCTTTATTTGGAGGGGGTGTTTCGGAATATTTCAGATAAATATGAGATGATATGGGAATAACTGAAGGGGAATTGAATTGATTTGAACAGGAACTCTTTGGGGTGATCTGGGGGGGTGTTTTGGGGTTCATTGCAAGAATTTGGAGTGATTTGGACAGGAAGTTGGCTTGCCTTTGTAAAATTAAAAATCTTTTAGCTCTAAATGTGCATATATACATATAATTAGTGTATGCAAATTGTATGCAACAATTTGTCTCCGGGCTCTAGCCCCAGGTCTTTTTCGTACCAAGCAACACCCTTGGTCTGGACCTTACATTCTTCATCCTGGTCTCGACCCTACATTCTTCATCTGAGGCCCTGTTACGTTCCTACCTGCTGAAAAAGTGAGGTAGGTGAGAATTTGAGATAGGGCCTTCTGTATAGAAGCACCCTGTTATGGAACTCCCTTCCCAGAGAGGTTACGTTGGCTCCCTTGTTATTGGCCTTTAGACAGCTGGTAAAAAAAATTATACTGTTCCATTGAGCTTTTATTGATATGGCTGTACTTTGATTTTAGAAAGTTCCCCTACTGTATTGTTACAAATTTACCAGATTATTTGAATTTTGATTGAGATTATTTTATTATGTTTATAGTTTTATTTTAAATTGCACTGAGCACCTATTGAGGGAAGAGGCAATTCAGAGTTTTTAAAAATAAATGCTGAATTTCATTTAATGGGACTTACTGTCTAGTGAACAATACCAAAACCTGACCCATTTGAGTACATATGCCTGGATCTCAGAAAGCATGTGACTAACTCTCTCTAACCATGACCAGCCACAGGTTACTAAGTTTAGAATCTGTTTCTTTTAAAATGTTTTAATATGGTGTTTCATTATTTTATCTTGTTGTTCACTGCTCCAAAATCTGTGATGTAGAGCAGTATATAAATATTGTAAATCAATCAATCAATAAGGGAGTTCGGGACTTGTTTTTCTCAACTAGTAGCCCCCTCACCCATGCCACAGGGGAAACCTCTTTTGAAACTCAAGGGTATATCAGAAGCAATTTGAGGGAGAGCAGTCTGCTGTTCAAATGAAAAAGACAGAATTCCATTGGGCCAAAGTAGCTCTTTGGATCTCAGCCATAATATCCAACTCATTAGTATTGCAGAACAAAAGGCAGTTCTCTATAATAGAAGTATCTGTTTGCAAGACCTTGTAATTGGCTGGGCTGCTGTGATGTCATGGAATGCCTACAACATTCTAAGGGCTCAAGAGAAACATGTAAGAACAAAATGTTCAAATTCCTTCTATAAACTAAGCAAAAGATCAGTCTGGAAAGCCTTACATAGCATCTAGGAACAGATGGGGCCATATGCTGCTGGCTGGAAAAGAGAAGGGATGAAAGTATTGGGCCTATAAAGGCAGTGATAATGGGGGCTAGGAATGTGCATGAGAAGTTGCAGAAGGTGGAGAAACTTTGACAAGGGAGACAGAAGAAGAGGGCTCAGTAGTCAGGGAGCTGAGAAACAAACATGAGAGAAGGATAGGTGACTGAGAGAAAGAAGGGCTGAAGAGATGGGGAGCTGAGAAAAGAAGAGCCCAGTCCAGACAGGGGGTCAAAATGAGGGGGCAGGGAAATCACTTGGTGTTTATTTACTCAATCCCTGCCAATGACCTTGGACTGGGGTAGTAGTGAGGGCAGAGGAAGGTCATCCCTTCTAACAACTTGTCCCAGATTATGTCCCACACAGAGGAGGCCTATTTATTAGCTTCCTATTCCCCTTGCCCATAGTTGCATTCTCCTCTCCATTTATTAGCCTCCTATCTCCTCTGGTTTTCTACTCCAGCTACTGTTGATTTCAGAGCCATTGTGTTTAATGATGCTTCAACACTTACCTGCTTTACATATGCTAGACCAGAGATGCTCTTGGTATTCAACACAGGATACAAAAGACATATTCTGGCGAATGTTGGAACAATGGATTCTCACATCTGCTTAGCCAAGACACTGCTCCAGAGGCCCAGGTCTTCTGTGATGCTTTCCCTTTTTTGAAACAGTACCTGGAAACCTGTCATCCACTGTCTTCATCTTCTCAGTGAAGATTTATTAAAGCCCACTAACTCTATGCTGTTTCTGTCTTTATGTTGTCATCCAGGTTTGTGATATGTGGTATTTCAAGAAAGCCAGACAACTGCCACTCCCCCAGGCAACTGCCAGTCCCCCATGTATACTTATGGGTCAGATGCTCCACTTTGGGAATACTGCCTTAAGGTTCACCTGCAATCAAACTACCAACTGCATATTAGGGATGCTTACAAATTCTCACAGTTCAAATTTCTGCCTAGATTTTGTGGTTCCAGTTACCCAATCTTGTTTCTAGAGCAGTGTTAATTCATTAGCAATCCACTGGCCTTCCACTTTGCTTTCTGAACTTTATTCAGATCACTGAATATACAGTTTGCTGAAGATTTCAGACTGCATATACTTTCTTTTTATAGGTTAGGATGCACACCAGCACCTATGGGCATTGATTAAATCACACCACAAAACGGAATCTTAATGTGATGTGCATATGCTCTCTGGTACGCATCAGTAATCTATAAGAAAAAAAAGATGTAAACTGAAAACTGTGGAAATCCATGCATGAACCAAAACTGAAATTAATTTTAGAAATTCTCCAAGTAAAGTGGGAAGGCAGATGAAGGAGAATGTAGAGCACAGCAAACCCATGAAACAGAAGGGAATAAATCCACTCACATACTGAATATTCTGCTGCAAACTCAAAGCCCTCTCTCTGTGTGTCTTGTCCCTTTCCTTTTTTCTCCTTATCTGCTGCTTATCCACTCTTTGGAGGGCACTCTGTCCCAAATATTTCCAGCATGGTTACTACTAAAGTATTTTTCCACAATGGCTAATGATTGTTTCCCAATCCCATTTCTTGCTGTGGTAACAGCAACATGTGCTCTTTGGCAAGTGGTGCGCAGACGCACCAACATGGAAGTGCCTTCTGAAGAGGCTTCGCAATTGGGCGCAAGTCTCACCATTCTCAGGGTGCTCCATCTCTCCAATGCTCCCATCAGGTGTGGTGCGTTCATAGTGATCCTCAGGCAGAGCCAGGGGTCCAATGCGGGGCCCTGATGAAGATTTGCTGCTTGGTGTTTCTGACTCCTCAAGGCCACTGTCATAGTAACTGTGTTGGGAGGGGTCCTGCAGATCTTGAGCTTGATTGGCTGCAGAGAACGTCACTCGGCGATGAGGTAACTGTGCAACAAACAAACAAAACCATCATGAAAACATATTCTATAGGGATCCTGTAAGAAAGCTATAGCAGTGAATGGCAAGGAGGAACGCTCTATCAACAAAACCTGACAAATACTTCTCCATTAAGAGAACCTACTTAGATTGTAGGATGGGCTGGACCTTATTCATTACATATCAATAGTAATAACCACTATTAGCTAAGACTTGTTAATATCTTGATGGTATAATTATTAATGTACTCAACAATGATTTCATCAGGGACAGGCATGAGGCAGAGACTCAAGGTTCCTGCCTTCCCAGGATCCAGGAGTACACACCTGCTTCCTCCTCCAGGGAAGCTCCTAGAATGTGGATCTGTCTCCTCCCACATTTCCTGAAGCAGGAGGACCATCAAGAAATAGGGGTGGGGAGGATGCTATAGCAGAAGTTGATTGTTCCATACCCTCCTCCCCTTAATCTGAACTTGGGAAAGATGTGCAGAGTATTTCTCCGATTTGAAGTCTCTCTCATCTCTGCTCAGGACTACTGGTGCCACAGTCACAGGTGCACCTGATGAAGTAGACACTAGTTCATGAAAATTCATGTTATAACAAATTTAAGATGCTACAAGAATCTTTGGCCCAGGTCTGATTATCAATATCTTGGTTTAATAAGCCAAGATATGAATGAGCCTTTGGGTGTGCACACAGCTGCTTCCACTCATCCCTTGGCATGAGCCATAAACAAACTAGTAAGTATTTCATTAACCACAGTTTCTCATTTTGACTGAACTGGGAAACTATGGTTACCAGCTTCAGAACAATCCAAGATATTAAACCAGCTTCAAAGCATGATTTAATATCCTTGTGTCTTCTTTAACTGGTAATCATAGTTTCCCATTTCAGTTAATGAATCACTTCCTGGTTTGATTTTGGCTCATGTGAAGGAAGGAATGAAGTGGCTGCCTGCCCAGAGGCTTATTAAGCTGAGATATTGATAGTCTGAATGCAGCCTTTGTTGTTTTTGCTTACAAATGTTATCAACAGGTGCATCTCATCGGTGGCACAGATGATACTTTGGACAAAATGGTATTCCAAAATACTTTGGAGGAAAAAAATAGTGAGGCATGTATTCTTCCTGTTTCCTTCTCATCCATGGGTATTTCAAACATTACAAAGCAACAAACCTGCGCTTCCTACTGAGTGTATACTCAACAGCTGCAGTCAATTCCAGTTCTCTGATGGATATCACTATATAATGTTTTCAAAGACCTGTTTGTTATGTACACACTACAGTTTTAAAACATGTAAGAAGATATGGTTTGAAGAAAGTCCCAACAAAACCACTGGGATTTACTATCATACAATTTTCCTGAGGAACGAAGTGCAAGTGTTGTACTTTTAGATATCCATGTGTGAAGGAGGCGACAGCACCCTTGAAATTTGAGGGGCAGGCCTCCACACATGAGCTTGCAAGCTCACCATCAGTGAGGAAAAATCTCTGCCTGGTAAACTGCACTTATAGAGGAGGATGAAGTGAGAGACCCCTCCCTTCCTCAAACTCAGAGACAACAGGGAAAGATCCCACTCCTCCCACAGTCCTTTGACATATGCAGAGGACTTGAGGCGGAGGGAGGAGTCAGATTCTCACCTCACATCAGCCTGGGATATGCTCAGAAGTGAGAAGAGAAATTCTCAGCAGTTCTGTCAACTTCTCATACAGTGCTAGGTGAGTGAATGATCCTTGCCTTTCTTGAACTAGGCTGGAAGGCAGCATGTTGTCTGAGCATGTCCTGGCATTGTGCAAGGGCGACCCCCCAACTGTGCAAATGCCAGAGAATGGGGAGGGAGGGTCTGGGGAATGGGCAGCCAAAAATAATGGATGTCCACCAAGGCCAGCCAAAATTTGTGGACCCCTGCTGAGTGAAATTGTTTGAGTAACCAGTAAACAAAGAATTAGACGGGCACTTTAAACATGCACATTGTTTCCTTATAATCTACTTATTTCTCACAACAGCTCTTTGTTGACTACTGTCATCACCATTTTCTCACGGAATATTTCAATTAGGAATGGTGACCTGTTGAAAAGCCTGCCCCACTATGTTCGTGGCTCAATCTTATCCACAAAAATAAGAAATATTAAAGATTGGGAGTTGTTCTAATATGACACAGTAAATTGACAGAAGACAAAGAACACCAAACAAGGGAATCTGGTTCACCCATTTTCCTGACTTGCATCAGAATACTCCAGCTAAAACCACTTCCTACTCCAAAAGTTCATTACTCTGAGCAACAGAAGCAAAAGAGGGCATAAGAGCAGTTTCATCATCACAGTCTCCTCTCCCTGTTTCTCCTACCATCAAGCCCACAACTTGTCCTTGACTCTAGCTAAAGGGACACCACCCCCATCCTAGCCTGAATTCATACTACGGACTGCCGAGGACTGTTTTCAGCAGAGTACCTACTGGGGCTGAGCCTATTTACCTAAAGAAGATGCCCAAAATATCACTTTTTAGGAATGCTTAAGGGCTCACAAATTGCCTGTTGTTGCCACCTTCCCCTGTCCCCAAGACCCTGAAACTTACCCTGGGGCAGGAGGAAAGCAGCAGGAGTGGCTCTGGGCACTCTTGGGCCCTGGCAAATTGTCTTTCATGCCAGGGGCTAGAATAATTCCAGCCCAGTTCCTGGCAAGAAAATGGCATTCTGCTCACAGTTCCCACTGAGGAAATGAAAAGGTGATATTTTCCTGCCAAGAATGCTGAGATCTGTAGTCCCAGTCCAGTCCCTGTTGGGAAAAGACACGCCAGTGGCAACTAGCACCACCTAAAGTCACCTCTGCTGCATCTGCCTGCCCCTGCCCCAAGGTATGTTTCTGGGGTGCCTTGGAGCAGGGGAAGGCAAAAATGGCTTTCAGGATTGGTGTAAGAACAGTCCATTGAGCAGGGCTATATTCACCCTGATTCCACTTGCAAGCCTTTGTGAGTGCCCCTGATCAAATGCTCATGGACATCCCTAACATTATTGATTACTAAGATAACATCTGTTTATTGTTTAATATTTCAATAATTATTTACAAATTCCTTGACTGCCTTTTCCATGTTCATGAAGTAAAATTTCTACCTGAAACCTTCCTCAGGTTTTAAGAAGTCTTCAAACAAAAACAGCTAAATTGAGTAAGATGAGTCAAACAAAGGAATATGAGAGCAGCTCCTTCTGGAGATGCCATATTACACTCTGGCTCCTTAGATGCCCATATTTTCAGCCAGACCATCAGAAATGAATATGTACTCCATTAAGCATTGCTTTTTTAATATGATTGCCAGAAAAACAGAAACTAGACATTTTGATAGGTCAGTTAGAAGGAGCTGCCCGTAGGGAACTGAAAACATGAGAGGAGGAAGATTAAACTACTCAAATCCTGACAAAATTAGTACAAGTGTTTACCACTTCCATATTAACAAAGTTACAGAATAAGGTGGTTGTTTGCTTTTGTTTTCCAAAAGGATGCAGGAATGCACAGAGCAGATTTATGATTATGCTGTAGCACAGCAAGAATTATTCAGGTCATGGGGAGAGCAATCCTGTGGTCGCTAGACAGAGTCTAGACGGCCGTAGGATTTTTCGATTTCTGGAAACTGAGCTCGGATCCAGGGCTCCAAGCTCAGTTCCCAGAAACTGTGCTCCCCTCTCACTCCCCCACCACCTCATGAATGGTACGGTTCTTCCCCATCTCTTCACTCAGAAACGCAGCACGGAGGGGGCAAAAAGGGGGCATTCCCGAGGGGCAGGGAGGGGAGGAGGCTGCGGAAGTGTCGTTAAGATGCTTCCTATGCACTGTGCAGCCTCTACTCCCCCAAACTCCAAAGTCCCTCTGTCTAGCAACAAATGCAGGGTGGCCGGAGCGCGAAGGAGAGGATCCCTTCTGTACTCCACCAGCCCTGCATTGGACAGTCAGCCACCTCTGAGTTTGGAGGTGGCTGACTATCCCTATAGGATTGCGCCCTAAGAAATTGATTCCCACAGACAATAGAGAAGCAGATAGTCTTGAGAGAGAAGTTTATGGATTTCATGCTCTTTTAAAGCCTTTGTTGAGACTAAATGTATGAATGTGATTTTGTGATTTAAAGAAGGAAACAATGGTGTTTTTGGGTAGCTGAAAGCATGAAGATTGATCTTTATGCCCAGTCCATGCCTACAGCTGCATTCCTAGAAAGTCCCATACTAATCGTCCTATTTAGGCATTCAAGAGAATGCATGGCGGCTTAAAGTGTTTACTGGGAAGGGGCAGGGTATGCTGCTCCTGTATCTCCAGGTATGCCAGCCCCACCCTCCTCACTTTACACCTTGGAGTGAAAGAGAGTTCTACTTGCATTTGCTTGAACATGAATAGAACTGTTCATGATCAGGAACCCTGATAAGGAGGGGTCTGCGATCATGCAGAAAATGTCACTCATGTTCAAGTGAACGTGAGTGGAGCTCCCTTTTAGACCTTGCCAATTCAACATGGCAAGGTGTGAACTGGGGGGGGTACACCCAGAGATGAAAGGGTCAGGGCAGCATGCACAGCCCCATCCTAGTACACAGTTTAAGCCCCCACGCTTTCTCTTGAATGCCTGAACAGGGCTATTATAAGTGTGATATTGGCACACGTTCAAAGTAGCCAGATGAAATCCAAGCCTGAGTGGGAAGATACAATGGAAAAGGAACTCTGCCATCATCTGCTGTGATATGTATGCCCTCAATGTCACCAGAAGACTCAAGATTTTTCTGCTCAAAACCTCATTTACACACTTAAAAGTCAAATGGGAGACTGTAAAAGGGACATCTCTCCCATACAGAATTAAACATAGAGTACTACAGATTCTTTTTATAGTTTAATCTCCTAGTAACTCTCCTTCTCGTCCAGAAGCATGAACAGCTTCTACCTGGGCAGTGTCTTTCAATGGTGGGAATGGAAAAGCTGTATCTTTTTCTTTGTAATTGCCCAAGCAGTGGGTTTGGTCACATAGGCAATGACTCTAGGGGCCAATCTACACAGCTGATTTAATTAAGTGGTAGAGCACACTGGGGTAATTTGTGACAGATGACGCTGTCACCAATCCACCACCATCCCACAGTATCTGTCCCCCAAATGCTCATTTTGAAGGGTTTTTTCCCCTATAGCATGAGTTTTCATAGACTAGAATTCTCAGATACAGGTTTTTTTTTACAAACTGGATCACTGAAACTCTTTGCCCAAGAGATTTGGAAAAGCTACACTGTTTTATTTATTTTTAACTGGAATGTATGATGTATCTGGATGTTTTGCATGTAGCTACCTTCATTTAATGCCTTGGAATGTTGATTCCTCCTTCAACAGCCTGCATGACAATTGTCTGACCCAATCATGCAACCACAAGCTGATACCACTTTGCTCTTAATGCCTAGTGAGAAAATTCAAATTTTGGCAAGATACAAACTTTATTTACCAGAATTGTCAATGTTTGTCAATACTTCCATAAGCTAACACATTTTTAAAAAATCAAGTAAAAGTCTCTATTCAGAAGGCGGCTGGCTGGGTGGAAGAAATCTGCTGTACTCCAATAATAAAGTACTACCTGACTTCCAACTGTTATCAGCTATGTACTTTGATTCTAAAACTGCAATCCTATACATCCTTACCTGGGAGTAAGCACCACTTGAACTCAGTTGGGTTTACTTCTGAGTAAACATGCATAGATCACACATTGACCATTTGTTTAACAAATTCCAGGGGGTTAGCCGTGTTAGTCAATTGCAGCAAAAGCAACAAAGAGTCTTGTGGCACCTTAAAGACTGACAGATTTATTCCACCATAAGCTTTCATGGACAGTAGCCTACTTCATCAGATGCGTGACCTGCTATCAAGAGTTTCAGGAATATATACAGTATATATGGGGTGTGTGAGGTCGGAAGGACATTAAGGGTGCAATCCTATGGCTGCTAGACAGCGTCTAGAGGGCCACAGGATTTTTCGTTTTCTGGGAACCAAGCTGGGAGCCAGTGCTCTGAGGTCGGTTTGCAGAAAATTGCCTCCCCACCCGTCCCCCACCACCTCGTAGGTAGCACGGTTCATCCCCAGCTCTCTGCTTGCAAGAGCAGCGCGGAGCAGGGGAAAGGGGGCATTCCTGGGGGAGGGGAGGGGACAGCGGAAGCGCTGGAACAACGCTTCCTATGTGCCATCTGGCCTCTCCTCCCCTCTCCGAGCCTTCTGGCTAGACAGCTGAAATTGGCAAATGCAGGGCAGCCAGAGCACAGAGAAGATCCCCTCCGTGCTCCACCTGCCCCGCATTGGATAGCCGGCCACCTCCGAGCTTTGGCTGCCCAGTGTAGTGACAAAAACAAGCCCCAGCTCTTCTTTTCAGCCACATGTTTGGAGTTGTGGGGCTGGGGTGAGGATCATCCCCATAGTTGCATAGGGCTTCCAAGGCCCAAACCTGGGGCTGGAGAATGGAAGCAGGAGATTACCCCTGTCCTCACACAGAGGCAAAAAGGGTGAGGTCAGGAACCATGTGTCCAATCTTGGTAACCCTATGTACGCTTACTTTTACTGTTTAACACAGTGGGGCTTACTTCCAAGTACATATGTTTTTGTTAAAGGGAGGGGCAGGGACATGGCAAGCATGGATTTTGACTTGCCTATGAAGACAGCCCAAATCTGTGAAACCCTGTTCAAGATTCATACAACAGTTTGTAGATGTCACAGCACCTCTAGGAGACTAGAGGGAAATTCTCGAAGAATAGCACTGGAACAGAAACCTGGACAAGACCTTCCAAAAGAAAGAAAGAAAGAAAGAAAGAAAGAAAGAAGGATGCAATCAGCTTGGAAACAAAACTAAAATATTACGATGACAATAGTGAATAAATAGTGCACATAAATGTCTCCTAAGCAGCAGTGGGGACTAGCTCTATTGCATAGCTTGGAAAGCACTGATGCCAACTCAGCAAAACTATGCTCAGATAGGGTGAGAACTGTTTGCCATTGTGGCAGGTTGTCAGAAACTTCACCATGGCTATCTGCTAACAGTGAACACAGACCACAAAGCACTACAGAGCATACTGAAAAGACTGTTCACCTCAGTGCCACCAGATTAAGATTCTGAAACTGCAAAAATACAAGCTATGGGTCAAATACAAACCTGGAGAAGAGATCCTGTTTGAAGATCACCTATCTCATGATTTCATAGTGGGACAAGATACAAAAGAGGAGGATGACCTGGAAGAGCAATGGTCCTGGCAACATCTACCTGCATCCTCAAGCATGCTAGTGGAAATAACAAAGAAGATAGTGATACTGCATCAGCTCTCCTATGAAGAACCATAAGGATACAACAGCCCATACAAGAATAACAAGCTCCTGAAGGAATCAAGTTCTTTTGGAACAAGAGAGTGGATCTCTCTATAGAAAATAGTGTGGTGTTCAAATGACAGAGGACAGTGATACCAAACGAGATGCACCTAGGGGTGCTGAAGAGAATTCATAAACAGCATTTTGGAATGCTACTCTGCAAATGGTGGGCAAGGGAAATGTAGTGTTGGCCTAAAATTGAATGCTTAGACTGAAGACGTAGTCTGAAACTGTAGCACTGGGTCTTCAACATAGTGCCTGTGGGCACCAATGTTCCCATGAATACCTCTCTTGGCACCCCCCAGGATCTCTGTCCCTCCTATTTTTTTTTAATTAACTGGGAGGCTGTCATCGTGCTGAAAAGCAAGGTCCTGGCCTCCTGCGCCAGCCTTATTTCCAAGAAATAGAGGATGCCAAAGGCATTCTTAGAAAATGAAAATGGTGAGTGGCTGCAGATCAGAACTTAATTTTGAAGCATGCCTAGATACCCAGAAAAAAAAAAAGGGAAGCTGTGGGTAGTAGGGGGCTAGGGGTAGAGAGGGTCTTTTGCCTGTGTGCGTGTGTTAGCTGGTTGGTTGGTTTTGACATTTTGTGTGTGTGTCTTCCCTGTGGTTGTGGGTGTATTTTGACTGTGTTTGTATTTCTCTGAGCATCACATATTTGCCTTCTATCAAACAGGTATTTTATTGTGCTTTGTGGGAGCAAATATATGATCTGCATTTGAGGCTCATACGCCACCTCTACTTTGTACTCAGTTTCTTGGCCAAGTTACTTGTCTCTGAGCCTTATCAGTTTGCCTTCTGTGACATGGGTGTTGAAGTAGAAAATTGTGGGTTCAAAAGACTGGTTTTGTTTTGGTTTCAGACTCCACTCCACCTAAGGTTCTTGGGCAGGCTACTTTTCTTTTAGGGCATTTCTACACCAGCCTAAAATTCTGCATTTAAAATGGGGCTTTCTGCTTCCATTTTAAATGCAGGATCACAACTGACTCCCTTTACATGTGCTTCCTTCTCCCCTTCCCCTTTCACCCTCCCCGCCCCCCATCTGAGTCTTCCATTATCTGTCATTGATCTCATGCCTCTTGCTGCTTTAACTCTTTTCATGGAGGAAACTGAAGCAGAACACAATGGGGTAATTTGATAGCTCATTATCTGCGATCTGTTTAAAAATGGAACAAAGGGCATTTAGTGCAGGAGAGTCACGGCAGGGTCACTGCGTCATGTAAAGAGCCCGCAAACTTCTGTGAAAGAGCAATCTCAATTGCAGGATAAAAGCCCGGTGTGAAGGAGCCCTTGGTCTCACCATTTTTCTTCTGGGAAATGGCTGTGTTACTGGTCACACCTACCTTGGCAGCCATTTTGTGAATGGTCAAGCCCCACCCCTGACTGCCATTTTGTGAGAATGCCCATGTCACATGCAACTTTCCAAACGTGCCCACCAACCAAAAGGTTTGGGGAACCCCTGTTGCAGAATCTGTACCAAACCCAGAATTGAGTGTAGTCGCAAGCAGGATCCACTTTGAGAATCCCTGATTACTAGAATTACTACTTTTGAGGTGACAACTATAAAACATGCTTCCAAGCACTCTAATAAATCACACCAAGGCACAGCATTTGCAATGAGTTAATCTTAGACAACAGGCCTCAGTACTCAGCAGCAGAATTCAAAAAGTTTGCACAAGACTGAGAGTGGGAGAAAAGGTCCAGAGAAATGCAGCAGTGTCACAGAACCTGGGATGGGGGTGAGGCATTTTCAACTAATTTGAAAAACAGCCGATTCAAAGAGGTTGCTTTTTCTCAGTCTGGGGCTTTACTCAAATGGCCACCAGCCTCTACTACCACAAGCAATGATCTAACTGAAAGATATGTGAACATAACTAAACAAATTCAAATATGGGTTGATGAGAGGTATGACCCATATTCTGGGTTACTAAATTATTGGACTGTACCAAAGGTGTGAAGAGAGGGGGGCGGGTACCCTAAATGTCAGTAGGGTAGGCTGGGACAAAAGATTGCTCAGATTGAACAATCATGAGCTAGCTGGGAACAATCTGCCCAAATTTTCAGAGGGGGCAGAAAGTTCCTGGCAATACTCAGCTGAACTTGTTCAGACCAATTAGTGGAAAAAGGAATCAGGGCTCATGCCTGACCAAATACAGTGGTATAAGACTCAAGTCAATAATACAGCAATAGAAACTTTTCTACAGCAAAATAAAATAAAATAAAGCCATTCAGTAGAAGATGAAGTAGAACCGGACAGAAGGAAATGAAGGACAAAAGCCCTATTATGACAGAAATGCAAAACCACTGAAACCCCTTGAAAGAGGTTCCAAAGTGATGATGCAAAGCCCTGACAGTAAGTGGAAACCCAGCATATACATGGTACAGACAGAGAACAGACAAATGTTCAGATGCAATTACAAACACCTGAGACCCACAGACAGTGGTGATGGTGGTCCATCTCTAGTAGAAAATGGAAGGAAAACCAGTGTCCTTGAACAAAACAATAGTGAGCACTCATTCCAACTCTCACAAAGGACATGAACCAGATAAAAAATTAATATATCCTCAGCCTAATCAACCAACATCTCCAATATATTTAATAGCTATTGATAAAGTAGAAACACTATGCACTCCAGAGACTGGAAATGTCTCATGTCAAAAGAATAGAAGGACTATGATGCAACTGTGAGGAGAAACATTGCCAATGCTTTCTCTTTGATATCCCTTTTTCTGTTTGCAGAGATTTGTCATATTCAGGTACTGTGAATGAATTGTATAGCGTCTCCTTAAGTAACTGAATTGCTACAAAAACCCTAAACATTAAGTACAACCTAGCCCCCAGTCTCCTTCATCCTTCTCCTGCCTTGGAGTAGGAGATACCCTACTGCAGGCCTGTGTGTTTAAAGTCCTGCCAGGGAGCTGTATATAACCCTCTCAGCAAACTTGTTACATTCCCAATACCTGTTTGGAGCCTGAATTGGTAGTCAAGTTTCAACAGACATAAATTATGTTTCCTGCCATAATAATAATAATAATAATAATAATAATAATAATAATAATAATAATTTTATTTATTATTAAATTTATTAATCGCCCATCTGGCTGGTCACCCAGCCACTCTGGGCGATGTACAGCGTACAATAAAACAGTTTAAAACAATAAAATTCTACAATAAAAATATTTTCTAAAATACCCTAACCCACCCCAAATGCCTGCCTGAACAACCACGTTTTTAATGCACGACGGAAGCTCATTAAAGAGGGGGCATGGTGGAGTTCCCTAGAGAGGGAGTTCCACAGAGTGGGGGCCACCACAGAAAAGGCCCACTCCCTCGTCCCCACCAGTCTAGCTGTCCTGGCTGATGGGACAGAGAGAAGGCCATCTGAGGCTGGTTTTGTTAAGCGGCCTGTCTGGTGCTGCTGGAGGCGCTCCCTAAGATAGGCTGGGCCGGAACCATATAGGGTTTTAAAGGTCAAAACCAACACCTTGAATTTGGCCCAGAAAACAACTGGTAACCAGTGCAACTCCTTCAGCACTGGAGTAATGTGATCTCGCCGGCAGCTGCCTTTAATCAGGCGAGCCGCCGCGTTCTGTACCAGCTGCAGCTTCCGAACCATCTTCAAGGGTAACCCCACGTAGAGCTCATTACAGCAGTCTGAACGAGAGGAGACCAGGGCATGTACTACCGATGGGAGCAGATGGTCAAGAAGGAAGGGGCGCAGCCGCTGTATCAGATGGAGTTGATACAGCGCTGTCCGGCTCACAGCTGACACCTGAGCCTCCATGGACAGCTGGGAGTCCAAAATGACCCCCAGGCTGCGGACCTGGTCTTTCAAGGGTAGCCGTACCCCATTCAACACCAGGTCAACATCCCCCAGCCTCCTCTTGTCTCCCACCAAAACTACCTCAGTCTTGTCAGGGTTCAGCTTCAGCTTATTCCTCCCCATCCAGCCACTCACCGTCTCCAGATATTTGGACAGGGATTCTACGGCCAACCTTGGTGAAGATTTGAACGTGAGGTAGAGCTGCGTGTCATCCGCATATTGATGACACCGCACCCCAAACCTCCTGATGATAGCCCCCAGCGGCTTCACATAGATATTAAATAGCATCGGGGAGAGGATGGAACCCTGTGGCACCCCATAAGTGAGTGGCCACGGGTCCGAAACCTCCTCTCCCAGTGCTACCCTCTGGTACCTGCCAGAGAGGAAGGACCGGAACCACCTCAATATGGTGTCTCCAATGCCCAACCCCTCCAGGCGGTCCAGGAGGATACCGTGGTCAACGGTATCAAAAGCCACTGAGAGGTCGAGGAGAACAAGGAAGGAGCATTCACCCCTATCCAGAGCCCTCCTCATATCATCTACCAAGGCGACCAAGGCCGTTTCTGTCCCATGCCCAAGCCTGAAGCCCGACTGAAATGGGTCTAGATAATCAGTTTCTTCCAAGTGTGCCTTCAACTGCATCACCACCACCCGCTCAATCACCTTGCCCCCAAATGGCAGATTTGAGACTGGGCGAAAGTTGTTCAGAACTTGAGGATCCAAGGAAGGCTTCTTTAAGAGTGGTCTTATCACTGCCTCCTTGAGGGCTGATGGCATCACTCCCTCCTCACGGGAGGCGTTCACCACCGCCCTGATCCCCTCACCCAGTCTCTTTTGGCAGCCCATAATGAGCTAAGATGGGCAAGGATCAAGTAAGCAGGTGGTCGGCCTTACAGATGAAAGCACCTTGTCCACTTCATCAGGAGGAAGAAGCTGGAACGGATCCCACAAAACCGGTTTGCCACAGGCCGCCTCTTGCTCACTAACTGTATCCACAGCGTGCAGAGTAACACACCTAATCTGATCAATTTTATTTGCAAAGTGCCTGGCCAAGGCCTCACAGGAGGCCTTAGAATGCTCCAGTGGTTCAGGAGCCACAGGACCGACCAGGCTCCGGACCACTTGGAACAGCCTCTCGGGTCAGCACTCTGCAGACGCGATAGAGGCTAGGGATGTCAGAGAATTCTGCCACAGATCCTGGGGAGGCCGAATGCCAGTGCATTCGGCCCCCCGAAATCGGTGGCGGAACGGCCTGCCCCCCTGCCTCCCCCGGGACGAGACTTACCTGGGGCGGATCTTCCGGGCGGCGGCGGCTCCGGCGTCGGTTCGGCGGGTCTTCCGACCGGCTGCTGCCGCCGCCGCCACCATTTCCAGTTAAAAAAAAAAAGACGTGATAGGCTACGTAAAGGTTTACATAGCCTATCACGGCTAGGTTTAAAAAAAACAACCCATGATAGGCTACGTAAATGTTTACGTAGCCTATCACGTCTGACTTAAAAAAAACACAAAAAACCGCGTGTACGCAAATGGCGGCGGCTACGGCCGCCGCCATTTGCATTCCTTATTTTGGCACGTCTTAGTGTACGTCAAGATTTACATAGACTAAGACGGCGAAAATAAGGGGAACACAAATAGCGTAGCGTCTGCTACACTATTTGCGTTCCCCTTATTTTCGCCGTCTTAGTCTATGTAAATCTTGACGTACACTAAGACGTGCCAAAATAAGGAACGGAAATGGCGGCGGCCGTGGCCGTCGCCATTTGCGTACGCGCATTGTTTTTTTTTTAAAGTTAGACATGATAGGCTACAGAAACATTTATGTAGCCTATCACGGCTGACTGCAGGGATGCAAACGGTGGCGGCTACGGCCACCTCCATTTGCGTCCCTGGTAGCCAGCGGCCGGATGTCTGGCTACTGGCGGAGCTGGCTGGCGGCTCTGCAGAATCCCTGCGGAGTGGAGCCGGCCGGCCAGGATTCCGGTGGGGAGGCGTGGAGCGCCTCCCCCCCCTTCGAGAATTCTGGGGGGAGGGACGGAACGCCTCCCCCCCATCAACATAATCCGCAAACAGGTATGTGACTTTCGTACATCCCTAATAGAGGCAGCATAATATTCCTTTTTTGCTGCCTTCACCACCACGTGATAGGCTGAAGATACAGCTCTAGCCCGTGTCTGATCATCTTTGGAACAAGACTTCTGCCACTGGCGCTCTAGCCGTCTCACCTCCTGTTTCAGAGCTCATAACCGCGGATTACCCATGGTGCAGTCCATGGTGCAGTCCATGGTCCATGATTAACCATGGTGCAGTCCGAGCCCTGTTCAGGGGGAGAGGGCGTTTCGGAGAGGGCGTTTCGGAGCCACCTGATCTAATGTCCCAGTGATTGTGGCATTCCAGCCACCCACCAGGGTCTCGACCGAGTGGCCGTTGGCATGCCCCAGAGAATCCCCAAGCGCGTTCAGGAATCCATTTGGATCCATAAGACGCCTGGGGCGGACCATTTTAATGGGTCCTCCACCCCTGCGGAGGGGTTGTGGAACCGAGAAGTCCAACGTCACCAGATAGTGATCTGACCACGACAAGTGTGGATATACCCCCAACTTCCAGATCACTCCCCGCTTCTCCAGAAACAAACACAAGGTCTAGTGCATGACCGGCTACATGGGTGGGCCCAGTTAGAATATGGTGCAGCTCCCAGGAGGCCATGGTCTCCATGAAGTCCTGAGGTGCTCCTGTGAGGATGGCCTCCGAATGTACGTTGAAGTCCCCCAACACCAATAAGTTAGGGGACTGTACACGCACAACAGAGACCACTTCAAGCACCCTGGCCAGGGAGTCAGTCGTGCAGCGGGGTGGACGGTACACGAGCAGAATCCCCAGACTGCCCTTCGGGCCCAACCTCCAGTACATGCACTCAGCAACCTTGGTCTCCCGGAGAGGGGTTCTGGTGAAGACCAAGGACTCTCGGTAGATAACAGCTACTCCCCCTCCCCGATCCCCAGCCCTCGGCTGCTGTGCATATGAAAATCCGGCTGGACACATGGCTGCAAGGGTTGGAGCAGCAGCCTCGGCCAGCCAGGTCTCCGTAATACATGCCAGGTCTGCACCCTCATCCAGGATCATGTCATGGATGAGGGAGGTTTTCTGAGTAACAGACCTGGCATTGCAGAGCAGCAAACGAAGGCCAGAAGATGGGGTCACGCCTCCCCCAGCCATCCTTTGGCTCTGGACAGGTCCGGAGCAGGGGACAGATACTAGACATCTCTCCCTTGTTCCCCTTATCTGGCATGGCCTGCCCCTAGCGCTCCGCCAGCGCCTGCCGCCCAGCCTCAGTATGTTCTGGCCCCCAACACTCCCCCCACTGCCTCCATCAGGTGGACACATGCCCCCTCGCTCCCGCCTATCAGGCAGGCTACCCACCCCTAAAAGCACAACAAAATCCTCCAGAAACAACAACAAAACAAGTAAAAAAAAATTAATTAAAAATCCCCTTAAAAATAATGCCAGGGAGGAGTCCACAGGGAAGGCCTGGCAGCGGCGGCATTAATAAATAAATTAATAATTTATTAGTTTTAAATTAATAAAATTAATAGATTAATATTAATTAATAGATTATTATTATTATTATAATTATAGATTGCATGTCAAACACTGTGCAAAAGTTACAACCAATCCATGGAAGTATGGAGTGGGATTCCAGTCACGGTCCTGATTACCCCCCCCCCCAACACACACTTCTCTCCATTGCATGGGACCATACACACATCCTGCCATCACTGAGAGGCGTGAATGGGCAGTGGAAACAGCAGTGAGGGGATGGTCCCACAGGGGCACTGAAGGTATCTTGCTTGTCCAAGGACCCCCCAAAACTTGGAGCTGACACTGCACTGAGTGGATAAGCCTGTCTATGCCGCATGGGCCTATATGTGAAATTTGTCTACAGTGTTAAAGCCTTTGAATGAGCTCTGAAGAAAGATATTGCCTGCGTTTAGGGGACTGAGCAAGAGACTGCTTTTCAAAGAGTGAAAGACATCATCTCAATTGCTCCTGTCTTGAAATTTTATGATTCAGATCAGCCAACAATGGTAAGTGCAGATGCCAGTAACTATGGAATGCTACAACTACATAAAGAAGAGCGGAAATTAGTCGTACTTTGTTCTCGTACATTTACAGATACAGAGGTGATATGCACAGATTGAGAAGGAATGTCTGGCAAGTGTATGGGCATGTGAGAATTTCTACAGATATTTGTGTGGACTGAATTCTTTTAAGTTAATAACTGATCACAAACCTCTTGTTACATTAATTAATGGGAAAGACCATTATGATGCCAACACCTTCTGATGAGGATTATATGATTCAACCCTCTTGCTGAATTTATCCCAGGAAAGGCCTGATTATTGGTGACACCCATGAGGGCCACCAAGGACTCACAAAATGTCATGAACAAGTCAAACAGATGGTGTGGTGGCCAAGCACCAGTAAAGACATAAACCTGTGGATTTTGCAGATCAAACAGACCCACACAACACAAAGAACCTTTTATCACGACATCTTTGCCAGACAGGCCCTGGAAGAGGTTAGCAGCTGATATATGTGAATATTAGGGGACAGTATTACTTGATAGCGGTTGACTATTTCTCAAGATATATAGAAATACTACACTTAAAAAGTATAGCATGTCAGAGTGTTACAGAGAAGTTAAAGAGCACATTTGCATACTTTGGAATACCTGAACAGCTTGTGACAGCAATTCTTCTCAATTCACAGCTAAAGATTTTAAGCAGTTCTAGAGGAAGTATGATTTTGAACACATTACTTTCAGTCCACATTACCCACAAGGGAATGGTGAGGCAGAATGTGCTATACAGACAGCCAAGAGAATCTTGAAACAGGATGATCCTTATCTTGAACTCATGAGCTACAGGTCTACCCCAGAGTAGCTTCAGGCTACAGCCCAGCACAACTCCTGATGGGCAGACAGCTTAGGACAACTGTTCCTGTTTTGGAAGGAAACTTAGCCCCACAGTGGCCTGATATGAGGGAAGTTGTAGAATCAGACAAAAAGACTAACAACTCTTACAGACACTTTTACAGTCGTCACTATTCTGCTACAGTGGTGCCTGACTTAAAACTGGGAGACCCAATTCTGGTTAAACTGAACAGTGAGAAAAGATGGAAGATTCCAGCCACTGTGAAGCAGAACCTGCCACCCAGATCCTATGCCATCAAGAGCAACTGAGGACAACTACAGTTAATACCAAAGACTAAACAAATGCAAGAAGAAATTCCCCGTGTGCCTCCAGGTTCAGCATCAGGAGATCTATCCATTGTAGCACATCCAGAGAGAGACATCAAGGGACAGCCCAGTAGCCAAGTTGTTAGTCGTTACGGTCCCGTTGTCAAGAAACCTTTCATTTTGAGGACTATTATTAACCAGACATATATTGTATTTCTGAAGTAGGATGTAAATAGGGGTAAAAGTAACTGGAGGGGGGAGATGTGATGGGCAGTTTAACTGTTATGTTGCTATTCTAACTATAGGTGGCACTGTGTCCAACCTCAGGCAGTCAGCAGCTATGCTGCTGTTCTAGATTGTTCTCAGTAATAAAGTTGTACCATTAGGCATCCATTTGGCCGGGCTTCTTCCCTGAAATAACCAGACAATGTGCTCATTCTGATTCTTGTTCTGGTAAAGCCAGTTAGCCACTAAGTATACCACATCAGATGTTTGGCTGAAACCTTATAACAGATAATGGTTCAGATTCTGTTTTAGCTCACGAAAAAATAAAGGTTAATTCTGTTCTTTGGTTCAGGTTCAGTTTTGGTTTGACTCCCTGGTGAATATGCAGTTGTCCACACCTGTAAGTTGTAAAGAGAAAACAACAACACCCACACACAAACTGAAAACTGTGGCAAGTTGCACATGTGCAGCAATCTGAACAAAATCCAGATATCAAAAAAGAAAGAAGAGGGGGCTTGCTAATGCATTAGTGCCACTCCACAAACAAGATAAGGTAATTCAGTGCCCCACCCCCCACTCAGATGGTTGGCCTCCTTTGCAGCGCTTTTGTACCTGGCAATTCTCTAGTAATGAATATAACAGGAAAAATCCCCAAATCAATATCAACCACAATCAACACAATAATATAAATAAAAGTAACACCATAAAAAACATAATCTAAAGATACAATATACCCCCCCAACATGTGCACATGTAGACACAGCCTAGAATGAACACCACAAAAGCAGCCCACAACAACTGGGCCACAACTAATGTCCAAATGCCTGGAAAATAAGTACATATCTCCCTGGCGCCAAAAAACAACAAAAACCGGTTTTGGCAGGAGGTGAACTTCCTTGGGGAGACTGCTACCACAGAAAAGTCCTGTCCCAAACTACCCCCCCCCACACACACACTTCTCAGAGGGGCCAAATAGAGAGGGGACTCTGAAACTGATCTCAGCAACCAGGGCGATTCATATGGGGAGAGGCGGTCCTTGAGGAATGGAGTGCCAAGCTGTGCAGTTTTTCATAGGTTAAAACCAGAGCTTTGAATTTGGCCTGAAAACAAATCAGCAACTAGTGCAGATGAGCTCATGCAAACTGGCAACTAGTGCAGCCCAGACTTATCTGTTCACATCACCTAGTCCCAGGGGGTGTCTTCATGGGTGATTTACTCTGAGCTGGCTGTGTTTGGAGGTCGTTAGGGATATATGACATTGTGGCCATCCAGCAGCCACCCCGGAGCTTATCATGGAAAAAATAGATTTCCTGAGACTGATTAAAGTCTGATTCTTTTCCTTAAGTCGGGGTCTCTGCGGTATAGTTGCTGTGTGCCCCAAGCCCCGCATTGACCTTGGGTATGCTAGCCCTGCTCAGGGGTGTGCCTTCCACTGTGACCCCGGTCAAGGGGTGTTTCTTCTCCCTGTTTTTCCCAGCACAAACCCAGTAGACACTCAGTAGTGTCTACTCAGAAGTAACTCCCATTGTGGTCAATGAGGCTTGCCCCCTGAATGCGCACATCAGAATTTACAAAGACACCCCCCCATTGAAATAGCATATTGTAAAGCACTAATTCCCTAAAGGCTGTAAAGCGCTTTCTCGAAGCTGCAATTCTCCATTGTTTGGTTCATTGGTATTTGGAAGTAACTATTTCCACCTTCATCCCAATCCTGTGCAGCATCGGGTTAGAAAGCGGGCTGGTTTCCCATTCATTTACCCTCCCTGTCTTTCCCAGCATAAACATATGTGTATCTACTCGGGAGTAACTCCCATTGTGGTCAATGAGGCTTGTTCCCGAACTGTGCACTCCCAAGATTCCCATGAATCAAAATAACGCATTTAGAGAGCCTGATTGCAGCAGGGCAGGTAGAACACGGTGTTCCTTTCATGATTGTTTGGGTTGGGTGGAGAGAGAAAGAGAGTGATACGGGGTGGAAACCTCCCAGGATTTTATAAAAGGAGAAAGGGGGGGAGCCTGGGTGGGGGTAGGGGAGAGCCTCTCTTATTGGTTGAGCAGCACCTGCCAGGCAGATGATGTTCACTCTACCCCCCTCGAAGTATGTTCTGTGAAGTGACTGCAATACACTTGCTCGTGGAGCAACAGACTTGCTCGTGGAGCCCTGCGCACAGCAAAGCCTGTTCCTTGAAAAATCCAGGTAAGCCACAATTGGCTTTTCCTTCCGTCTCCTTCCATTGCCGTGGAGACCCCTGCCCTCCCATCAACAGCTTGGTGCCAAATTCTCACTCGCTGCAGTTTTTGAATTGTCTTCAAAGACAGTCCAACATACAACGTATTGCAGTAATCTAAGCTAGAGGTTACCACAGCATAGACCACGGATGCCAGGCTGTCCCCATCTAGATAGGGCCGCAGCTGGGCTCCCAGCTCCTGGAAGGCACTCTGCACCACAGAGGCACCTGAGCCAGTGACAATGAAGGATCACACTCCTCATGGGGAGTGTTACCGCATCCTGAGCTGGTTGCACTTCCCCCATCCGGACAGAGGAACCACCTTCATTCTTGCCTGGATTGAGCCTCAGTTTAGTGGCTCTCATCCAGTCCATTACTGAAGCTAGAAACTGCTTTAGCACATCCATTGCCATAGGTTCCCGAGATGAAAAGGTGAAGAACAGTTGTGTGTTATCTGCATGCTGGTGACAACGCACCACAAAACTTTGGATGACCCTACTCAGCAGTTTCATGTAGATGTTAAACAGCATGGAGGAAAGAATCCATCCCTGCAGAACTTCACACTGGAGTCCCCACTGGGGACTCCATGGGGCCAAGTAATACCCCCCGCCCCAGGGACCACCCTCTGGATATGACCATCCAGCTAAGTGTGGAATCACTGCAAAGCAGTACCCCCAACTCAGACAGCCACTCCAGAAGGATGCCATGATGGAAAGCGTTAAGATCTTCTAGGGATCCCATGATGCCAACGTGTTAAGATCTTCTTAGGAGGCCCTTCTCTTGGTCCCACCACCAACAGAGGCATGGTGGGTGGGGTTGCAAGAGAAGGCCTTCTTGGTGGCTGCTCCCAGGCTATGGAACTCCCTGCCAAGGGAGCGGAAGCTGGCTCCCTCTTTGCTCTCCTTCCACTGCAAATATGTTTTTATTCAAGCAGGCCTTTGTCATGCAAACTGGTCTGTTGCTGAAGTGGGTTTGGGTTGGGTGCTGTTTTTATTTCGTTTATTGTTGTGTTTTTACTGTGTTTTTAATATATCTGTTTTTATATTCATTTTAACTGAGTTTATTTTAATCTTAGTTTTATCACTGTTAGCCACCTTGAGCACCATGGGGGGGGGCGGGGGGAGGAAGGCAGGATATAAATCAAATCAAATCAAAAAAATAAAATAAAATAAAATATTGTTTAATGTGCTCCCCCATGTTTGTTTGTTTTGTAAAATAACACAATTCCCTACATGTAGAAAAGTTAGAGCAGGAAATGGTTAGATTTGGGCTACAAACTTTTCCCCTTATTTATTAATTAGTTCCTGCTTAATATATCAAAATCCCTAAGCAGCTTACATTAAAATACAACATAACAATATAGAAATAAAATTAAATAATAAATAATTAAAAGCAATTAAGAATATTTAAAATTACATTATCATAATAATAAAACAGGTGGTAACACAGTCTCTTACTGTTCAGGGAAAGCCTGTGTGAATAGGTGTATTTTCAAGAGGCATTTAAAACTTGATGCCATTTCTGTCTCTTGAATCACATAGAATCATAGAATAGAAGGGTTGGGAGGGGCCTACAAGACCATCAAGTCCAACCCCCTGCCCAATGCAGGAATCCAAGTCAGAGCATCCCTGACAGATGGCTGTCCAGCCTCGTCTTGAACGCCTCCACTGTGGGAGAGCCCACCACCTCCCCAGGGAATTGGTTCCATTGTCGTATTGCTCTAACAGTTGGGATGTTTTTCCTGATGTTCAGCCGGAATCTGGCCTCCTGTAACATGAGCCCATTATTCTGTGTCCTGCACAGATGACTGAGAAGAGATCCTGGCCTTCCTCTCTGTGACAACCTTTCAAGTACTTGAAGAGCGCTATCATATATGTTCCAAAGGGTGGATGCCATCACTGAAAAGCCCACATGCGATTGATGCCATGGCTTAAATTGTATATCATATGACATACAGTTCAAAATGGAGAATGAATGCTAAAGAATTTTTGCAAAGGAAATGGGGCAGGGGAGGGTGATGCAAAAAGGCCTGCTCTCTGTAATGCCAAGTGCTGCTGTTCTTCAGAAACTTGGAGACGGACAGCTTACCTTACTGTCTCTCCTCAATCCCTCCCACAACTTTAAATAAATAAATAAATAAATCAGAACCTCCTGGGGAAAACATTAGGTTAACAATAAAAGGGTAAAAATAAGGCCACACTATAGCAGTAGTTTATGGAGGAGGGGAAAACCTTGAAGCAACCATATACTAAGTCTGACAAATAGTCTACCTATCCTAGTCTATATCATAGAGATGTTACATAGTCCAGGTACCTGAGATCCATTTATCTAAAGAGGTTTGGGACTGAGCCTGGAACCTTCTGAATGTGACTCTACCACTGAAATATGGCCCCCTGTTCTCTACATTATTACAGAGATGGAGCTGACTGGAAAATGGCTTTCAGACTTAACAGTGCTTGAAATATTTCGAATTCTAAAAAAATCCTCACTCAAAGATATTGAAATGAAATCTTTTAATGCTGCATGAAGATGGAATGTGTAGGCTTGTATGCGAGGAAAGTAATTTTAAAGACAATATTGGAAACCTCATCTAGGCTGAATTATGTTACAAAAATTATGCCAAAATGCATAATTTTTTCAACTGGCTCCACACATGAAGCAACCCCCCGCCCCCACAAGCTGATAAAGAAAAGCTGAGTCAGAAAGCTATATCCCTTGAATTGGAACATTGACAAGCCGGGTTAAAGGCATAGAGTTTCTGTCAGGGAAACCTTAAGAATAGTCAGAATATCAGCTTGAGAGTAACACAAAAAACGTTTGTAGACTTTTTTGTACATTTTGTAAAGACCTAGTTCTAGATTTTTACATCTGTTTCATCTATTCATGTGCAATTTGTTTTGTATAGTTTTTTATTCTTTTGAAATATTTGTGTTGTATTTTAAATTTTTAACTGTTTGTCTGGCATTTTAATCTTTTAGCTGTTTGTAATCTGCCCAGAGAATGTTGGTTATTTAGCAGTTTAAAAATATAATAAAAATATAATAAATAATTAGTAATAATTAATACGTAATAGTAAGGGAAACATCTCATAGTATACCAACAATATAGGGTCTCTGCATACGGGCTCACTCTTAGCCATATTTAAGTCTGGAAGCAGTCACAGGATCAAAAAGTTCCTCCCTGCAGTACATTGACCCCTTTGACTTTCACTGTGGTTAAAGGAAACATGATGTTAAAGACCCTGTTAATTAGGGCTGTCACATTAATCAATTAATCAACTTGATTTGTCAATTACGTTTGTTGGAGTCAAACAAATTATGGAGCCTGATGGATCAGGTATCCCCCCATGTCATCCAAACCTTCCATGTCAAGCTTTTGCAGCTTCCCACACCTCACAGGGTGTCACTCACACCAGTAGATAAGAGATGGCTCAAGTAAGGATGGCGGAGAATTTCTGAGAATTTCTCCACGAATCTCGGTGAGGCCGAATGCCAACGCATTCGGGCCCCCGAAATTGGCGGTGAAATTCTCCGCCCCCCCCGGGATGGGACTTACCTCCTGCGAATGTCCCTCTCGGCGGCAGGTCCCGGCGGCAGTTCGGCGGCGGTTCGGTGGGGGCGGGGGCAGCGGCCGGTCTTCCAACCGGCTGCCACCGCCGCCGCCATTACAAAATAAAGTAAAAAAACAACAACCCCCCGTGATAGGCTACGTAATGATTAACGTAGCCTATCACGGCTAGATTTCCAAAGTCAGCCATGATAGGCTACGTTAACAGTCACGTAGCCTATCACGGGTGACTTTGGGAAAAAAAAAAGCGCGTATGCAAATGGCGGCGCCCATGGGCCGCCGCCATTTGCGTACGCGCTCCCCCCCCCAAGTCACCCGTGATAGGCTACGTGACGATTAACATAGCCTATCACGGCTGACTTTGGAAATCTAGCCATGATAGGCTACGTTAATCGTTACGTAGCCTATCACGGTTTGTGTTTTTTTTTCACTTTTTGTTTCGCGGCCGGGGAGACGGGGCGCTTCTCCCCGGCCTGAATTTCGGCCGGGCGAGGCGGGACGCCTCCCCCCCTCGCCTGAACTTCGGGGGGAGAAGCGAAGCGCCTCCCCCCCACCGCGAAGCCAAGCTGCGAAAAGGTAAGTGATTTTCGTACATCCCTAGGTTCAAGAGACCTGCATCATTGCAGGGATCTCTGGGGCAATCTACCATATTCTGATGGGAGGACTGTCAAAGGAAGTGAAGCACAATTATCTCATGCTCCTAAAGCTGGCATGGCTAAAAGCAACCTATGAAATAGCTGGTCCAGCTGGTCTAGGGACTATAGAAGCAAGCAAGCTCCCAGACAGTGAGCTTCGGGGGGCCGAGCGCCAACGTGTTCGGCCCCCCGAACAAGTTTCGGGGAGAAATTCTCTGCACCCCCCCGCACCCCCCCCGGGACGGGACTTACCTTCGCCGAATGTCCCTCCCGGTGGCGGGTCCGGCCGGCGGTTCGGCAGCTGTTCGTGCGGGGCGGGAGCGGCAGCCGGTCTTTCGACCAGCTGCCACCGCCGCCATTCCAAGAAAAGAAAAAAAAAACGCCCCCGTGATGGGCTACGTGACGATTAACGTAGCCTATCACGGCTAGATTTGCAAAGTCAGCCGTGATAGGCTACGTAAATCGTCACATAGCCTATCACGGGTGACTTAAAAAAAAAAAGCGCGTACGGATAATGGCGGCCCCCATAGGGAGCCGCCATTCCCGTTCCTTATTTGGTCGCTGTAGTCTACGTAAAGATTTACGTAGACTACAGCAACCAAATAAGGAACGCGAATGGCGGCTCCCTATGGGGGCCGCCATTAGCGTACGCTTTTTTTTTTTAAAGTCACCCGTGATAGGCTACGTGACGATTAACGTAGCCTATCACGGCTGACTTTGCAGATCTAGCCGTGATAGGCTACGTTAATCGTCACGTAGCCTATCACGGGGGCGTTTTTTTTTTTAAAAAACTTTCGAGTTCGCGGCCGGGCGAGGCGGGAAGCCTCCTCCCCAGCCTGAATTTCGGCCGGGGCGAGGTGGGAAGCCTCCCCCCGGCCTGAATTTCGGGCGGGGCGAGGCGGGAAGCCTCCCCCCCCGGCCTGAACTTCGCGGGGGGAGCAGCAAAGCGCCTCCCCCCCACCGCAAACAAGCTTCCACGAAAGGTAAGTGACTTTCATCCACCCCTAGTGAGCGATCAGAGTGAGCGAACAGGGCGAGCAAACAGAAGTTGGTCAGGGGAACTGCAGTGGAAGAGGAGACAAAGGAGACAAAGGCAAAGAAGTAAGTAGGCTGGAGGAAGCCTAGGGGGCTGTCCTTTTCCTTCTGAGTGGCTGTGAGCTCACCAGGTGCTTCTGAGAGCTCCAATTGAATTGAGGGGGTGTGGCCTGAGTACTCCCAGCAGCTATGTGGGCAGGAAGTTTCAGTCTGTTTCCCGCCTTCCAGCTGAGCAGAGCAGAGGAAGGTGCTCAAGCTGGTCTAGGGACTATAGAAGCAAGCAAGTTCCCAGAGAGCGAGCGATCACAGCGAGCGAGCAGGGAGAGCAAACAGGAGTTGGCCAGGGGAGTTTGGCAGGGGCGGTCAAGGGAGAGGCCCCTAACATTTTTTAAAAAACAAAACATTTTTTTACTTTATTTTTCTTGTAACACACAATTCCATACCAGTAGGACTCTGTTTTTAACCTCCCCTGAGTAGAGGGCCAGGCACAGGCTAGACTAGAACAATCAGAAAGCTAGACACAAAAAGGGAAAAGAGGCTATGGAAGGACAAGAGTCTTCAGTGGTGGTAACCTGCAAGGTGTGTGCAATGTGTTTTTTTGTTTTTTGTTTGCCTGAGACCAACATGGCCTACACCTGCGACAAGTGCAAGTTGATCACGCCGCTGGAAGAAAAAGTAAGAGGACTGGAGCGGCGACTGTCAACCCTCCAGGGAATAAGAGAACACGAAGAGTTCTTGGACAGAACGGTGGAACTACAGCAGCAAAGCGAAGAACAGAAGCTAGACAAGAAGCAGCAAGATGAGGCAGAAGAGGGAAACGCTGAGGTGAGGAAAAATGCAGTAGAGGATACTCCTTGGAAGAGGGTGACAGCTAGGAGCAGAAGAACTAGAAGCCATTCTACACCAGTGGAAGCACTGGAACTATCGAACCGTTTTCAGGTACTTGAGGATGAGAGTGGAGGACAGCCTGCAGAGGAAGAATAACAGGGGAACCTGCATGAGAGCGAGCAAGAGGCTGAAGGTCAGTCAAGCAGAGGCAATGAAACCAAGGCCTACAACAACAAGAAGAGTAGTAGTAGTGGGAGACTCCTTGCTGCATGGGATCGAAACCCAAGTATGTCACGAAGACTCGTGGACTTGCCCGGTATGCTGTCTCCCAGGAGGACGGATTAGAGATGTGACTGAAGGGTTGCCTGCACTCATAAAGCCCACTGACAGGTATCCCTTTCTTCTCATCCATGTGGGAGCAAATGATATCGCCAAGTGGAGCTACAAAGAAATCACGTCAGACTTTGAAGCTTTGGGAAGGAAACTCAAGAACTTTGGGGCCTAGATAGTTTTCTCATCCATTCTTCCAGTAGTTAGAAGAGGGATAGAAAGGGAAAGAAAACACTCTGGGTGAATGACTGGCTATGAAGGTGGTGGCGACGCAAGAGATTTGGATTCTGGGACCACGGGCCAGAAGATGGACTGTTGGCAAGGGACGGGTTGCACCTCACAAAGGCTGGGAAGAATGTGTTTGGCCACAGCATGAAGAACTTCATCAGGAGGGCTTTAAACTGATTCCTACAGGGAAGGGAGATGTAAAGTTGGGGGTAACTATGGACGAAGGCAATAGAGAGAACAGCTCTAATAGCGCCCAATAATAGTCTTCAGACACATGTAGGAAGAAAGCCAGCCTATGAAGCACATGGTCTTCAATGTCTACATACTAATGCCCAGAGTATGGAAAACAAACAGAATGAACTGGAACTCTTAATACAGAGGGAAAGTATGACTTGATAGGTGTAACTGAGACTTGGTGGGATGACTTTCATAACTGGAGTACAAGCAATTGAAGGATATAACTTATTCAAAAAGAACAGGAGGAATACAAAGGGAGGTGGGGTTGCACGATATGTGAAAAATACATATTTGTGCACAGAAATACAGGAGGATGATAATGTTGGTAGCCCCATCGAGAGCATCTGGGTCAAAATAAATGGAGCAAAGAATAAAAGGAACCTTGTGGTCGGAGTCTACTACCGCTACCCAATCAAGGAGAAGACGAGGATGAAACTTTTGAAAAGCAAACTGCCAGTGTTTCAAGGAAGCATGATGTAGTAGTAATGGGGGACTTCAATTTCCCTGATATTTGTTGGGAGACAAATTCTGCAAAACATGGCCCCTCCAGGAAATTCCTGACTTGTGTGCTGGATAACTTCCTCCAACAGAAAGTAGAGGAAGGAACTAGAGGATTGGCTATCCTTGACTTGATCCTAACCAACAGAGATGACTTAGTGGATAATGTTGCAGTTACAGGAACGCTTGGGGAAAGCAACCATACTTGAGTTCTTGGTTCTAAAGGAAGCAAACGCTGAGTGTAGCCAAACGCGTACCCTGGATTTTAGGAAATCCGATTTTAGTAAACTCAGAACAATGATAAGTAAGGTCCCATGGCAAGCGACTCTAACGAGAAAAGGAGTCCAAGATGGGTGGGAGTTTTTTAAAAAGGAAATTCTCAAGGCACAATTACAAACAATTCCAACAAGAAGAAAAGGTGGAAGACAACAGAAGAAGCTAATGTGGCTTCACAAAAAGCTACGATGACTGGAAAACAAAAAAGGACACATATAGGAAGTGGAAAGAAGGCCAAGCTACAAAGGAAGAGTACAGGCAGGTAGCACAGAATTGCAGGGATGGCGTCAGGAAGGCTAAAGGTGAGAACGAGCTGAGGTTTGCGAGGGATGCTAAAAGGAACAAAAAGACTTTCTTCAGATACGTGCATAGTAAAAGGCGGGGAAAGGAAATGGTGGTTCAACTATTAAATAAAGATGGCAAAATTATAACAGACGACAAAGAAAAGGCAGAAGTGCTCAGTTCCTACTTTGGCTCAGTCTTCTCCCAAAAGAAGGTCTATGAGCCCCCTGGCAAAGGCGAAGTACAGGCTGAAGGGGCAGGATTGCAGCTTGAGAGTGATGGGCATATGGTCAAGGAACACCTAATTACTTTGAATGAGTTTAAATCTCCAGGGCCAGAGGAACTGCATCCTAGAGTAATAAAGGAACTGGCAGAAGAACTCTCATAACCACTGTCTATTATAATCAGGTTGCTTACCTGTAACTGTAGTTCTTCGAGTGGTCATCTGTGCATTCACACATATGGACTCTTCACGTGCACGGAGACTCGTTTGGGAAACTTCCAAGCTGAACATGTTTTTGGCGGGAACTCCTCCCCCACCATCCCCAGTATATATAGCGGGGGTTCCTGCCTTCCTCTCAGGAAGGAAGACCGCAAAGTAGTCTGGGGCCAAGGAGAAAAAACACCTTGGTACCAATAATCGTATTGACACTGAAGTGGGGATGGTGGGAGGGTTGTGGGAATGCACAGATGACCACTCAAAGAACTACAGTTACAGGTAAGCAACCTGACTTTCTTCTTCGTGGTCTCTGTGCATCGCACATATGGGTGAATAACAAGCTGACTTACTGGAGGTGGGTCGGTGTCTCACTGTAGAACTAATGAGAGCACAGCCCTGCCAAAGGTACAGTCTGCTCAGGCCTGAACATCTAGTCTATAGTGCCTTATGAAAGTAGATGGCTTGGACCACGTAGCCGCTTTACACAAGTCCATCAGAGGCACACCTCTTGTAAAGGCCGTGGAAGTTGACACTCCCATTATTGAATGTGCTCGGATTCAAGGCGGTAACTCTTTCCCCGAGAGGTGGTACGCCAAGCTAATAGTTTGTACTATCCAGGAGGCTAGCCTCTGAGAGGAAACTGGTGAGCCTTTATTATGTCCTATGTAGCACAGGAACAATCATGCGACTTACGGAAAGACTTGGTCCGTGATTTATAAAAGGACAGGGCTCTCTGGACATCTAAAGTGTGCAGTCTCTTCTCCAAATTGGAAGAAGTCGGAGAGGGAAAGAACGCAGAGGAGACAACTGTCTGATTGACATCAGATTCACATGGAAGTCTGTCACCTCTTTAGGGAGGAAAGCTAGATCTAGCCTGAGTATGACCTTTTCCTTGTGAAAAATGGTGTAAGTGCGTCTATTCATAAAGCAGAGAGCTCACTCGCCCTTCTCGAGGTTGTAATCGCTACCAAGGCAACCTTCCAAGAAAGCAGCCTCAAGTCCACAGTAGCACGAAGTTCAAAGTGTGTAGACCTCAGGCTGTTGAGCACTAGCGACAAGTCCCATTGAGGGCTGAGGTCTCTCATGGGGGGAGCCAAATTTCTAAGTCCCCATAAGAATTGTTTGCATAAGGGTGGCTGAAGATGGAGCACCTGTCTATATTGCCCGTCATTGCAGAAATTGCTCAGGCATATACTTTGATGGAGGAATATTTCAGTCCTATACTGTATAAACGTTGTAGAAAACATAAAATATCTGTAAGGGAACAGTCATTAGAGTTACAATTACTGTCAGATGCAAACTTCACAAATGAAACCCATTTAGCTGAGTACGAGCTGCGCATTGATGGCTTTCTCGCCACATCGAGTATAGCCTGTACTGTCGCTGGGAGTGGTGGGGAGCGGTGTCAGGGCACTGGATCCTCCACGCTGTGAGCTTCAGAGTATGGAGACTGGGGTGGAGAATTTGACCTCAGTCTCAAGAAATTAAGTTGTCTATTCAGGGGAGTGGTAGGCAATGTCCCTGCGACAGGTCCCTCAGTGTTTTGAACCAAGGTTATCTGGGCCACCATGGAGTGATTGGGATGCAGTTCGTGGCTTTCTATTTGATTTTCGAGATCACACTCATGAGGAGCGGAAACGGAAGAAAGAGGTAGAATAGATGATCCTTCCAATCCAGGAAAACGGCATCACCTAGCGATCCTCAACCGACTCCCGCCTTGGAGCAGAACTGTCTGCAGGCCGTGTTCGCTGGAGTTGTAAAGAGATCGATCTTGGGTCGACCCCATTGTCTGAAAATTAGCTGTAGAGTCGGCTTGGCCAGCTGTCATTCATGGGAGCACCAGAGGAGGTGACTAAGAGAGTCCGCCAAGAGATTGTAGGGATGCACGAAACCCCACTTACCTGCATCTGTGGGGGGTCCGCCGGGGGGGGGGAGGCGATCCGTTCCTCCCCCCCGTAATCCTTGACGGGGGGAGGTGATCTGTTCCTCCCCTCCGGAATCCTCCCTGGCTGGCTCCACTCCATGGTGAGTCTGTGGAGCTGTTGGCTGGGGCTGCCCGCAGCCGGACTTCCGTCCGTTGCCAGGCTGCAGCCGCAAATGTCGTCCCGCATAGGGGACACCATTTGCATCCCTGCTTTGCCGTGATAGGCTACGTAAATATTTACGTAGCCTATCACGGCTAAAGCGGGGACGCAAATGGCGTCTGCTATGCAGGATGCCATTCGCAGCTGCAGACCAGACAGCAGATAGCAGCGGCCGGACCCGGACCCACCCGAGGCAGGTAGGAGCCGGTCTGCCAACACATCATGGGGTGGCGGGGTGGATTGCTCCGTTCTGCCACGTGCCCCGGAGGGCCGAATTCACTGGAATTCGGCCTCACTGGAGTCCGTGGTAGGGATGTAGGAATCCCTTACCTGGCTCCGTGCAGGGGCATCCACGGTAGGGGGGAGGCGCTCCGTCCCTCCCCCTGGAATCCTCGACGGGCGGGGAGGCGCTCCGTCCCTCCCCCTGGAATCCTGCCTGCCTGGCTCTGCTCCGTGGCCAAGCTGCGGAGCTGCCCGCCAGGTCCGGCCGCCCGCAACCAGACATCTGGCCGCTGGGCAGCCCTGCAGGGACGCAAATGGTGGCAGTTGTAGCAGCCGCCATTTGCGTCCCTGTATTGAGCCGTGATAGGCTACGTAAATATTTACATAGCCTATCACGGCAGGGGGAAAAACCCCAGCGTACGCAAATGGCGGTAGCCGCCGCCATTTGCATACACTGGTTTTTTCCCCCCCTGCCGTGATAGGCTACGTAAATACTTACGTAGCCTATCACGGCCTCCGCAGGGATGCAAATGGTGTCCCTGCATTAGCCGTGATAGGCTACGTAAGTATTTATGTAGCCTATCACGGCTAGGAAGAGGAGGAAGTGAATGGCGGCCAAGACAGCCGCCATTTGCAAAGCAGCGTGGACGGGAGCAGGTAAGTGCTCCATTTCATGCGCCTTTTGTGGGGTGGGGGCGGCAGGGACTTCATCCTGCGCACCTTTCGTGCGTTGGGGGGGCAGGGGCTTCGTTCTGCGACGGATTTTGGGGGGCTGAATGCACTGGCATTAGGCCTCACCGAGATCCATTGTGGAATTCTCTGACATCCCTAGACCGTGGCGGAATTCTCCGCCGTCCCTAAGAGATTGTTTTCTCCCGCGATACGAAGAGCAGTGAGTAACTATCCAGTTGTAAATGTCCAGAGTGAGAGAAAGGAGATGGGAGGAGTGTGTTCCCCCTTGTCTGTTTAGATACCATAGAACTGTAGTGTTGTCCATGAGGATCGGGATGTGTTGGTGCCAAAGGTATGGTTCGAAGGTGCGGAGGGCTTTCCAGACTGCCATCAACTCCAGAAAATTTATGTGGTAAATTGTGTCTGTGGATGACCAAAGACCCTGTACACATAGAGGTCCGCAATGTGCTCCCCAAACCATTACGGAAGCATCTGTGGTCAGGACCCTGATGGGGGAGCAGGGAGAAATGGCATCCCTTGGGTCAGATGTTTGGGGTTCATCCATCACTTCAGGCTGAAAGTGACCTCCTCCAGTACCGTAAGTGTGATGAGGAGGGGGTTGCTGGTCAAGTTGAAGGTTCGGATGAACCAATTTTGCAGGGGCCTCATCCGCAGCTGGGCCCATTGCACAACTGATACTGTTGCTGCCAAATGACCAAGTAGGCATTGAATGTCGTGTGCTTTGGCACAGTGATCAAGGAATACTGAAGTGGCATGTTCAACCAGGTTTTTGACGCGAGTTGCAGGAAGGTACGGCTGGCCAGTTCTGGAATTGAGGATGGCCCCTATGAATTGAACTATTTGTGTGGGGGTCAGACGGGATTTCTCCCTGTTGATCCTTAGTCCCAGTGCCCGAAGGAGACTCAGAATGACTGTAATACTGCGTGATAGGGCTTCCCAAGAGGAGTCCACTAACAGCCAATCGTTGAGATAGGGATAGATATCAACACCCTTGAGGTGGAGGTAAGCGCAAACCACAGCCATACACTTTCTGAATATGTGTGGGGCTGTTGAGAGACTGAATGGCAGAACGTTGAACTGGAAAAGTTCCATACTGACCGCAAAGTGGAGAAATTTTCGTGTGAGTGTTTTATCCCTATGTGGAAATACACATCCTCGAGATTGACCGTGGCGTACCATGAGTCCTTTCGGAGGAGTGGGAGTATCGTGGCTAGGGCTCTCATTCTGAATCTCTTGGGAGCGACAAATTTGTTCAGGTCCTGAAGGTCTAGAATGGGTCGGAGGCCTCCATCCCATTTTGGTACGGTGAAGTACCTGGAGAAAACCCCCTCTGTACCGAGGTTTGGATGGGTGCGCTGGATAGCACCCTTCCTTAGGAGAGATTGTGTTTCCTCCTGAAGGACCTTTGAGAGTGGGGTGGTCTGCACCGAACCTAGCGGTGGAAGTGTGCTGAATTCTATTTTGTATCCTTGATGGACAATAGTTAGCATGCAGTTGTCTGACGTCACTCTCATCCAGGTCGAGTAAAATTTGCTCAGGAGGTCTCCGAAGGGTGGTTTGTAATGGTCAGTATGGAGGGGAGAAAGACTGGAGTCAAAGACAATGCTTAGAAAATCCATCACCCTTCGCCTTTTGCTGAAACTTGGGGAAAGGATAACTTTTCCTTTGTTATTGTTGTTGTTGCTGTGGGTATCTTGGTGCTCGATCCCCAGGTTGCCGAGCGGTGTAGGTCTGGTGTTGTCAGTACCAGTGACGTTGACAATAAGGGACATAGTGCTGTTGTTGCTGGACTTGGCCGATGCCCGCCTTATGAGCGGTTGTTCTAGCTTTTTGCACAGAGTCCATTTGCTCGTCTGTTCTCGCATTGAATAAACCTTCGCCATCGAAGGGTAGATCCTCTATTCTAGAGTTAGCTTCAGGAGTTAGGCCCACAGAACAGAGCTAAGCATGTCTCCTTAGGGCAATGGAGCCCATTATCCCTTTGGCATTGCAGTGCACCTGATGATGGGCGGTATTGATCTGCTGACGGGATAGTTTGGATGCTTCCGCATGGAACATTCTTGCTAACTCGCATTGATCCTCAGGAAGGTACGTGATAAGGGAATCCATTTTTTTTCCAAAGGAACAATTGGTACCTGGCCATCATTGACCGATAGTTTGAAATCCTAAGTCCCAATGCTGCTGAAGAGCAGAGGCGGCATCTGATGAGATCGAGTTTATGGCCCTCCTTATCCACAGGTGAGGCATGTGTTTTTTGAGAGCAGCCTTGAGCAGACTCTGCGATTATTGAGTTCAGCTTTGGATGTGCAAAGAGGAAAGAAGCATCCATCTCTTGAACCTTGTACATCGATTCTAGCCTCTTGGACGTTGGGGTCAAGGATGAAGGTGTTTCCCATGTCTGTTGCACTGTACTTAGCAGAGCTGGGAGAAAGGGAATGGCCACCGGGGTGGACATGTCTGCCATGACGGCATTGAACACTGGATCATGGAGTTGTTGTGGAGGTTGTTGCACCTCGATGCCCAACGATTGTGCCATTCTGAGCACTTGCTCAGAAAAGTGTCCCATATCCTCAAAAGGCGAGGCTCTATCTTGTGTCCCAATGACATCATCTGGGGATGAGATCGATGGGGGGACTAAGGAATAGGAGGAAGAGTTGGATTGATAGTTCTCACCGGATTCTGGTGAGGGGGCAGGTCGCTGTGCCACAGGAGTCACACCGTGAGGTGGACTCGGAGGCAGAGGGGCTTGACAGTCCCGGCAGGATTGGTGTAGCGTTAGAGATGTAGAACGTCTCGGTACTGGAGGAGTGGGACAGAAAGTCTCATGTATTTCAAACTGCGTCCACTGTTCGGGTTGAAATGGAGTATATGAAGGAGAAGTAGCTCCCAAGTAATGAGAGCGATCCAGGAAAAGGTCGTGATCCGTCCTAAGTGTCCAGTCTGTATCACGGTGCGGTCCATGGGGAGGAGACAACGAAAAAGAAAAAGGATCCCAATCACGAGATGGAGAGCGGGAGCAATCACGGTCATATTGTCCCTGCCGATGATCCATACGGTATTGATCCGGAGATCGGTATTGAGGAAGCTGCTGCGGGGTGGTGGAGTTGGCATGTCCTGCAACTGCCCCTCCGAGACCGTGAAGGCCGGATCCAAAGTCACAACCTGTGTGGAAGGGGCCACAACACAGATGGGAGAATCAAGTGGGGGGACACACGTCCCACTCTTTCTCCTGCTGTTTAGAGATCTTCTTTCTCCTCTTTTTCTCCGGTGTGTCCGCTGCCAATTTAGGGCGTTTTGCCTTTTTTGAAAGTTTTTTAGCCACCAAAATAGTTAGGTTCCTTCCTGGTGTAGGTGCGTCTACTCAAAACTACTCAAACTGTGGGTAACAGAGTAGAAGACTGAGTCGCAAAAGCCACTCCTTTTGCACTTGTGGAAGGAGCAACTGCGGGATGTTCTTGAGGCGTTTGGGCCTTAGGCATATCAACCGGTTGAAGGGCCCATTGCCAAAGGATCGCCTTTAGTTGATCTGCTCTATTCTTGTGAGTCTGCTTTGATAGCGATTGGCAGTGGTGGCAAGATTCAACTTTATGGGATTCTCCCAAGCAGATTAGGCATAAAGAGTGACCATCTGAAGAAAGCACCTTGCTGCCACAAGCCATGCACTTTCTGAACGGAGCCTTTTGGGCCATAAGCTGGAGGAAAAACGTGTCGCCACTGAGGCGAATGATGCTCTCCAGATGCTCTCCTTCTCTCTCTCTCTCTCTCTCAGGTTTAGATAAAGAAGAAAAAGGCAGAAAAAGGCAAGAAGACAAGAAAAAGATAGAAGAAGCAGCTTGACAGAATGTCGAAGTTCCCCATGAAGTAACACTAAGGTGGTCGAAAAGGAACTGAGGGGAAGGTGGAAACCCACACTATATCTACCAGGGATGGTGGGGGAGGGGTTCCTGCCAAAAACATGTTCAGCTTGGAAGTTTCCTGAATGAGTCTCCGCGCAGGCACAGGGCCCATATGTGTGATGCATAGAGACCACGAAGAAGAACGTTGAGAAATCATGGAGGATGGGTGAAGTGCCAGATGACTGGAGGTGGGCTAATGTTGTCCCTATCTTCAAAAAGGGCAAAAAGGAGGAACCTGGGAACTACAGACCAGTCAGTCTGACATCAATCCCTGGGAAAATTCTGGAGCAGATGATAAAGCAATCCATCTGGAAGCACCTGGAAAACAATGCAGTGATTACTCAAAGCCAACATGGATTTATCAAGAACAAATCCTGCTAGACGAATCTGATCTCATTTTTTGATCAGGTAACCTCCCTTCTGGACTGTGGGAATGCTGTGGACATAATATACCTCGACTTCAGCAAAGCTTTCGACAAAGTGCCCCATGATATCCTGAAGAGCAAACTAGGTAGACTACATGAAGCAATGATCTGGTGGATCCACAGTTGGCTACAGGATCAGACTCAAAGAGTGCTCATCAATGGGGTCTTCTCAAACTGGGGAGAGGTAATGAGCAGGGTACCACAGGGCTCAGTCCTGTGCCCAGTGCTCTTCAACATTCTTATTAATGACTTGGAAGAGGAGGTACAGGGAATGCTGACCAAATTTGCAGATGACACAAAATTGGGCAGGATAGCTAATACCCTGGAAGACAGAAACAAAATTCAAAGTGATCTTGATAGGCTGGAGCGCTGGGCTGAAAACAACAGAATGACATTTAATAGGAATCAATGCCAAGTTCTGCACCTAGGAAAAAGCAACCAAATGCACAGTTACAAGATGGGGGATACTTGGCTCAACAATACTACTAGCTAGAAGGATCTTGGAATCCTTGTAGATCACAAGCTGAATATGAGCCAACAATGTGATGTGGCTGCAAAAAAGGCAAATGCTCTTTTGGGCTGCATTAATAGAAGCATAGCTTCCAAATCCCGGGAGGTATTAGTTCCCCTCTACTCAGCACTGGTTAGGCCTCATCTGGAGTACTGTGTCGAGTTCTGGGCACCACACTTTAAGAAGGATGCAGACAAACTGGAGAGGGTTCAGGGGAGGGCAACAAAGCTGATCAGGGGCCAGGAAACCAAGGCCTATGAGGAGAGACTGAAAGAACTGGGCATGTTTAGCCTGGAGAAGAGAAGACTGAGGGGAGATAGGATAGCACTCTTCAAGTACATGAAAGGCTGTCACAGAGAGGAAGGCCAGGATCTCTTCTCAATCATCCCAGAGTGCAGGACACGGAATAATGGGCTCAAGTTACAGGAAGCCAGATTCTGGCTGAACATCTGGAAAAAGTCCTGACTGTTAGAGCAATACGATAATGGAACCAATTACCTAGGGAGGTGGTGGGCTCTCCCACACTGGAGGCATTCAAGACAAGGCTGGACAGCCATTAGTCAGCGATGCTCTGACTTGGATTCCTGCATTGAATAGGGGGTTGGACTCGATGGTCTTATAGACCCCTTCCAACCCAACTGTTCTATGATTCTATATGCCCTCTCACTTAGAGGGATCATTCTAGGGGCCTCTGTGCTGCTGCAAGGATCTCTGAGGGGAGAATTACTCATTGCCTGGAGAGGCAGCAGAGCATGAGGCAAAAAGGCAGCAGAGAATGCTTGTTTCACACACCTTCTAGCTCTCCTAGTGCCAAAAGGGTAAGGAGCATGAGAAGTGTGCTCCAATGCCACTAGACGTCCTCTCCAACACCCTAATCACTTATGCAAAGCTGTAGTGGTGATGGGGTGGGGTGGAGAGAGCCACGATTAGGGAAGGTCAACTGTGTGGGCTTCTCAGAAGCATCTCACTGTCCACTGTTATGTTTCAGGCATGTCACAGCAGGTGAATACCACTTGTAGGAGGGCACAGAGGTCTGAAGACAATTTGATTTGTCTGGTCACTGACTGGAGACAGGATCCTACTAACTGGACATTTGGTTTGATTTTTATTAGCCATGATAGTTAGCAAAAGAACCTCCATGCACAGGGGCAATATAGCTGGATCTTGATGTAGAAATGGATGTAAAACGGAATTTCATTTAATATTATATTCATGTTATTTTAAAGAGAATGGAAATTTCCATAGAATCACAGAACTGGAAGGGGCCATTGAGGCCAACTCCCTGTTCAGTGCAGGAAACCAGTGTAAAGCACCCCTCAGAGGTGGCTGTCCAGTCTCTGCTTGAATTCCTCCAGCGATGGAGAGCCCACCTCTGCCTAAAGCAGCTAGTTTCATTGTCTGACTGCTCTGACCATAAGGGCATTTTCCTTATGCTCAACCAAAATCTGCCTTCCTGTAACTTAAGCCCATTATTTCGTTTATGAAGATACACGTTCAATCAAATGATTAATCAACTGAAATCTGACAATCAATTAAAATTATTGAGAGCACAATCTATGGCCCCTAGGCATTGTCTGAGGGTCCATCGCGTACTAGGCTTTTCACCTGTGAGATCACAGGCAGAGCTAAGACCCTGGAGGTGAAAATCCCCACTCAGATTTTCACCCCCACATCCCTCCCTGCCACTTTCTCTTCCAAGGTCAGTTTCAAGACCTTGGACGAGGATGGGAGTGGACAAAGGGGGTATGCTGGTGGATGGGGAGGGGAGTGGGGAGGAGAGGGCAGGATCTGCTGTACCCTATGGCTGCTCCAGCCCTGGGCCCACCCCTACCAGTGTGACCCCACTTGATGGGTTCAGGGGCTCGTCAAATGGAAAGATTTGAAAAGGAGGCTGGAGAGGCAAAAATTGCCTCCGTTGCTTCTCCCGCCCTGCTGGAAGCAGCCCAGAAGGGCACAGGAATCTCAGACGCCTCCAAGATCAGAAGCTTCTGTTTAGTGAGTGGCAACCCAATAGGGCTGCACCCTTAATCTGTTTGCATCTCTACTGTTAATTAGGGTTCATTAACTGATTTCAGGGAACCCGGCTAGACGTAAGTCATAGTTAACATATCGCTTATCCTTGGTTAAGCCAGCAGAACAGTTTTTTTTCTAGAGCAGGAATGCACAGTCCCCACAAGCCTTATGCTGACACTCTGAATGGGCACAGTGCTGCTGGGCCTGCTGACCGCATCTTTGCCCTTCATATATTCTGAGGTCATGTCTATACAGCAACCCATGTACAAAGACTGTGTGCATAATTGGTTCCATCAATCTGCTAGCATCCAGGACTTTTATACTCCACAATAATCCTGAACAGAAGGGTTGGACTTGATGGTCTTATAGACCCCCTTCCAACCCTACTATTCCATGATACTATTTTATGAGACCAAGGAAAAGAGCGGAGCAGTGCCACTGACACAGCTCTCCATAAATCTAAGCAACAGGCCTTCAGAGTAGAGTGTCATTGCTTAAAGTCAGCATCGTCATCATCAATTAATGGAGTGCTCTCTGTGTACATGGTGCTGTACAAAGAACAGGTTTGACAGTCCTTATCCCAAGGGGTTACAATTTAAAAACAGATTCATGGAAACAGGAGAGGTAGGGGAAATTGAGGCAGTGAGAATATGAGCTGAAAGAATCACATATTCTTTTCATGTTTACCCCTACTATTCCATGCGTTTTGGCAATAGAGTATTGGTTGTTCCAAAGGCTTACTGGAAAAAATTAGTTTTGATGAAGGAGTTGAAGGAGATAAGGGAGGTATAACAGGCAGCAAGAGGGAAAGGATGAAGTTTCAGGAAGCAGTTTCTCCTACCTTCATATGGCTTAGGGTAAGGGAGATGGATGAGCAAAGGTCATATGTGGGGATGTGTTGGGATATAAGAGTGGTGAGATAAGTGGAGGCAATGCCACATGAGGTAATTCCTTCCATAGGGCTTTTTTCAGACCGGAAAGTGCAGGCAGTCTGGAAGTCCACAGAGCAATGGAGAGATGTGTAATAGAAAGGAAAAACAAACACCATTGGCCAACTCACAGTGGGTTGAGTTCAGGGTTCTTGTATTTGAATTGAGCACAGTTTGAAAATTACTGTGCTCAACTTCCTCTATTTCAAAAGAGGAGCAGCAAAAATAGGAGCAGATTAATATCAGAGCATGGATAGCAAACATGCAGCAAGAGCCTAAATGGCTGCTTTATTGCAGCAGAGGGTTTCCTACGGGCCACTATGCAGTGGCAGGGGATGGTGCAATTTCCCTGTTGTAAACAGCCTTGGAGATCATTTGAGTAAGAGCTGGGCTATAAAGAAATAAATAGTTAAATACTTAAAAGCACATTTCATTATTTTAGGCACAATCCTATGCTCCAGCTCAGACGCTTAAGGGTTTGGCAAAAGCCCTCTGTGTCAGCACACAGTGGTGCAACTAGGGCTGGGCCTCAGGGCCCAGGTCCAAGGCTCCACACCCAGGGAGACTCCAAGTGACCACCCAGAGAGCAGCTGATGATGGGGGCAGCAGCAAGCAGGGTCGGTCTCAGCCCCTGGAGCAGCATAGGTGTCCCAGGGCTCATTGTGGCAGATGCTGCTCACTGCTGCATTCTTTCTTACTGATTTTTAATAACATTTTATAGTCATAGAGCAGCCAGATGGGCACGTACATGGTTACAGATGCTGGTTTTATATATTTCAACCTTAAAAAATTATCCTTTGCTACAACAAAATGGTGCTTATTTCCAAGTAAATATGTTTATTATTCATTTCCAAGTAAATATGTTTATTATTTGTTTACTTACTGCACTTTTATCCTGCTTTTAAGACAATTATTGTCTCCCGAAGCAGCTCATATAAATCCAAAAGAGACACAGGCCCTGCCACAAGACTTGCAAACAGAGGGAGCAATTCTATGGCCCACCAGACACTGTCTAGAGAGCCACAGGATTTTTTGGTTTCTGGGAACCGAGATCGAAGCCAGGGCTCTGAATGTGGTTCCCAGAAGCCATGCTCCCCTACCCTGCCCCCTCATAGCCAGCACGGTTCCGCACTGGCTATGTCTCCATGCTCGGAAAAGGGGGTGGTCCCGGGTGTGGAGACAGGAGGAGGCATTACGCAGCTTTCTATGCACTGCCCGGCCTCCCTCCCCGCTCCGAAGCTCCCTGGCTAGACAGACAAAATCACCTCTCTAGCCAAAAATACAGAGCAGCCAGAGCACAGAGGCAAGGATCGCCTCCATGCTCCAGCCACCCTGCAATAGATAGGCGTCAGCCTCCAAGTTTGGAGGCTGACAAGTATCTCCATAGGATTGCGCCCCAGGACACACAAGGGAAGGGGAGTGGAGGGAAAGGAAGTGGCATCAGGGCAACAGAAGCAAACTCAGTTTTATTTCTGTAGTCACAATGGAGCTATGATTTAAGCAAATTTAAAATGTGAAACTGCACATGCTCAGAATATTTTTTTTTTTTATCAGGGTTGGCAACTAATTTGGGTTGGTTTTTTTTTGTTCTAACATCATAAATGTAGAAGCAGTTGTAAAGCAAGAAATGGTGGCAGCAGTGAAGAGAAATGTTAGTTCTGTGCTTCACAACTGAAGTAATACACATGGCTGTCTAAAGAGGGTCCCCCAAGAGATCATTAAGGGTCTGAAATGACCTAGCTGCACCACTGCCAGCACATCTTGAGATATGCCTGTGTCAATGGCCCACTGGTAGTGAAATATCAGGAATATACCAGTGGAACACTATGCAGCTTTGTCAGCAGAAAGGCGAAAATGTGGGTGGTGTTGGAGGGAGGCAGACATACAACAAATCCTATGCTACCTCAGACTGGCGGTGTTGCTAGGTTCTTAAAAGATCTGGGGCACAGGCCCCTAACACAAATTTGCATGTGCTTTTTTATATTTGTGAATGTGTCTGTGTATGTGTATATATGTGTGTGTGTGTGTGTATGTGTGTGTGTGTATGTGTGTGTGTGTGTGTGTATGTGTGTGTGTGTGTGTGTGTGTGTATATATATATATATATATATATATATATATGCATGCCTAAGTCGAAATGGGGGAGATGGGGTCAGTGCACACCATATAAATGCATATATAAATTATAGGAGGCACACTTGTGCCTCCAATAAATAAGGTGATCAGTCAAAAAGGGATTCTGCCATGTTAAATGAAAATCAGGGTGGGTGGGTTATTTTAACCTTAATAAAATTGAAAGGGTCCTACCAAACTTCCTGAAAATCACACGGTCCAGACAGAAATGTCTATTTTACATAACCTCAAAATTTCAAGAAGATTGGTCAAAGACTGAGGGAGAAAGGGAAGTTAACCGAAAAAATAGAATAGTCATATAGTTTTGGCACTGAAAACATGTGTTGGCAACCGTTTGTGTCCATCATTTGCCAAAAAGCTGGAAGCTATATATGAAAATCATATATGTTCTCCTATTCCCTTTGCATTGTAGTTGGTGGAATGGAATTTCTTTTTTTAAAATTCAATTTACTTATTTTTTAAAATACTTTTTATCGGTACAATGAATCCCTATGAGATTTCATAAGCCGGCACTTGGAACGTTGATGGTGGGGGGAGGGGAATAACTGCCGTGTAGAAAAAAGCAGCAGCAGCAGCTGAGTTTCTGGGTCCTCTGTGTGTGTGTGTGTGTCTGTGCGCGCACACACTGACAAGCAATCCGCTCAGCGTGACCAGACCTCATTGCATCTGTTTACTAGTCTACACTCCCAGCTGTTCCCCTTCTTCCTATGCTCCCCCTTTCCCCTTCATCGTTTGTGTTACTAAGGTCCCTTTCTGGATTCAAGTGCAGGGAACAGAAGGCTTGGAAGGAAGCTATGACATGGAATGGGAGTGAAACTTTGCTTCATAAGCAGGCCTGTCTTTCCTTGAGGGCAGAAAATTTTGCTGCCTGGAATTTGAGAAGCAGGCAATCATGCTGACAAAGTTGTGGTCAAGCCATGGAACAATGGAGAAGTATGAGAAAAGGGTACGTTGATTACTCCCTGCAGTTAGCAGCTCCACAAGTCCAGAGTGTTCCCATGTACCCTGATAAGGCCTAGAGCAACATCAGCTGCCTAAAACAATGAAAAACTGTCCCTGCAGGTTTCTGCCCCCACATGTCATTCAGAACCAAATTTTCCAGTTAGCAACTACAGAAAAGAGCCAATCAAAAAGCAGAAAATTGCGGGCTGTCAGAGGATTAAAGAAAGCAACAGCATCCTGTGAAAAAGACAAGAACCACCTTTGTTCCAACCTGGTTTGCTTGATTTTTACCTTTTGCTTAACTCTGAACTTTATTAGTTTATTTGTTTTGAGAGCTTTTTTGGTTCTTGCTTCCCTTTTGGGAGAAGAAGAGACCTCTTTTCTCTTTTTGAACATATTTTCTCTTGGCTTTTAGACAATTTTGGGCTATTTTTCCCCAAGCCACTTTCTCTGAGCCAGGCGCCTGGCACCTGAGCAGCTTGGTGTAGTTTTTGCCCACTATTTTATTTCACTCAGTGGTGAAGCATGGGCTTCACAACACTTTTCAATTTAAAATATTGTCTTCACTCCTACTTGGATTAATTTTACCTATCTGGAAATTTAGATATGGAAAGAGACCTCTAGGAAAGGTCTCTTTCAACCTTCCTCTGGATCCACGAAAGCCTGGTCTTCAAATCTCTGCTTGGGATCTGCAGAGGTAGGCTATACATTCTTTTTAATCTGCCCCCCCTTCTCTAAAAGTTTGGACCATACTGCTATACAGATGGAAGCTTCAAACACTGGATTTAACTAGTTTGGATTGGTGGACATTTAAGTACAGCTAAATACAATTTAAACTGCTGCTGGGCTTACTTGGGCCTACTAACATTGCTTTGGGCCTAATAACATTGTTTTGCTTTGTTATTCAATAGGCCTTAGCAAGAGTTAAAATGTATTTTGCAACGTGTACACATGTATTTTCTTTGTAATCAGTGCATATTTCAAATTTTACTTCTTTATATGATGTTCTTCTGCATTTAATTTTCTTTATAAACCATTCATATCTTAAGACTTCTCATGTGGCATGATTTCATTTGTTTAACAACTTAAAGGGTATTCACTGTTTTCCTGCTTAAGTTTTAAAATATATTTTCAAAGATAATTGAACTTTCAGATAGCTTTTTATATAGCAGGGATCTGTATTGGGACCAGTGCTTTTCAACTTGTTCATAAAGACAGTGTGGTATAGTGGTTAGAGTGTTGGACTGGAACCTGGGAGATCTGGGTTCTAGTCCCCACTTGGCCATGAAGTTCACTGGGTGGCTTTGGGCCACTCACTGACTCTGAGCCTAACCGACCTCACATGGTTGTTGTGAGGGTGAAATGGAGGAGGAAGAGGATGCCCATGGAAGCTGCCTTGGGTTACTTGCAAGAGGAAAAAGGGCAGGATATAAATGTAATAATAACAAATGTGATAGTAGTAGTAGTAATACTACTACTACTACTACTAAAAAACAAATGATCTGGAACTAGAACTAAGCAGCAAGGTGGCCAAGTTTGCTGATTACACCAAATTATTTAGGGAAGTTAAAACAAAGAGGGATTGCGAAGAACTCCAAAAGGATCACTCCGTAGTGGAAAAATGGACATCAAAGTGGCAAATGCAGTTCTATGTAAGCAAGTGTAAAGTGATGCACATTGGGGGAAATCCCAGCTTCACTTGTATGCTTGTGACTGACCAAGACAGGGATCTTGGGCTTGTGGTTGACAGTTTGAACCCAGCGTGCAGCTGCTATGAAAAAAGGCACATTCCATGTATTCCAAGGCATAATTACATGCTGAAGGGGCAGGATTGCAGCTTGAGATTGATAGGCATATGGTCAAGGAACACCTCATTACTTTGAATGAGTTCAAATCTCCAGGGCCAGATGAAATGCACCCTAGAGTAATAAAGGAACTGGCAGAAGAACTCTCAGAACCACTGTTTATTACCTCTGAGAAATCATGGAGGACGGGGGAAGTGCCAGATGACTGGAGGAGGGCTAACGTTCTTAATCTCCAAAAAGGGTAAAAAGGAGGAACTTGGGAACTACAGCCCAGTCAGTCTGACATCAATCCCTGGGAAAATTCTGGAGCAGATGATAAAGCAATCCATCTGGAAGCACCTTGAAAACAATGCAGTGATGACTCGAAGCCAACATGGATTTGTCAAGAACAAATCCTGCCAGACGAATCTGATTTCATTTTTTGATCAAGTCACCTCCCTTGTGGACTGTGGGAATGCTGTAGACATAATATACCTCGACTTCAGCAAAGCTTTCGACAAAGTGCCCCATGATATCCTGATGAGCAAAATAGTTCAAAGTGGGCTAGATGAAACAACAATCTGGTGGATCCACAGTTGGCTACAGGATTGGACTCAAAGAGTGCTTATCAATGGGATCTTCTCAAACTGGGGAGACGTAACGAGCGGGGTACCACAGGGCTCAGTCCTGGGCCCAATGCTCTTCAACATTTTTATTAATGACTTGGAGGAGGAGGTGCAGGGAATGCTGATCAAATTTGCAGATGACACAAAATTGGGCTGGATGGCTAATGCCCTGGAAGACAGAAACAAAATTCAAAGTGATCTTGATAGACTGGCGTGCTGGGCAGAAAACAACAGAATGACATTTAATAGGGATAAATGCCAAGTTCTGCACCTAGGAAAAAGCAACCAAATGCACAGTTACAAGGTCCCTTCCAACCCTACTGTTCTACGATTCTATGATTCTAAGATGTGTTTGATTCAAACAAAAAGAAAATGCAAACTTCCCAGCTACACAGGATTCTTTGTATAACAGAATCAGAAGTATGCTGTTTCATGCACTCCAAAATTTTCATTCATTTTTTTATTACAGAAGCGTCCACCCTACCAGTCTCTTTTTCAAAACCACTTTTGAGTGAAATATATAGACTGAAATTGTATGCAAGCCTATTTATGTATTTATTGCATGTTATTCTGCCTTTTAGCTCAGAAGCCTCCCAGAGTGACTTACAAAGATACGAAATAAGACAGCCCCTGTCCAGAGGCTTAGATTCTAAATGACATAAAACAAAAGGAAAGGGGATTGAGAGGGATGAGGAAACACAGAGCCAAGATGGAGAAGCCATGTGGCATAGCTGCTTCGCATTACACATTGCATGGTGCATACAAGAACACAATGCAAAAGGAGGATCATCGAATCAAACATGCTGTAAAGACTTTGGACAAGTGAGGTTTGTTCAGTCGTTCAGTCGTGTCCGACTCTTTGTGACCCCCATGGACCATAGCACGCCAGGCCTTCCTGTCCTGCGCTCTCTCCTGGAGTGTGCTCAAGTCCATATTCATTGCATTGGTGATGCTATCTAGCCATCTCATCCTCTGCCGTCCCCTTCCCCTTTTGCCTTCAATCTTTCCCAGCATCAGGATCTTTTCCAGAGAGTTTTCTCTTCGCATTAGGTGGCCAAAATATTTGAGCTTCAGCTTCAGTATCTGTCCTTCCAATGAGCACTCAGGGTTGATTTCCTTTAGGATTGACTGATTTGACCTCATGCAGTCCAGGGGACTCGTAAGAGTCTTCTCCAGCACCACAGTTCAAAAGCATCGATTCTTTGGCGCTCAGCCTTCCTTATAGTCCAGCTCTCACAGCCATACGTTTCTACTGGGAAAATCATAGCTTTGATTATACGAACCTTTGTCGGCAAGGTGATGTCTCTGCTTCTTACTATGCTGTCTAGGCTTGTCATAGCTTTCCTCCCAAGGAGCAAATGTCTTTTAATTTCATGGCTACAGTCACCGTCTGCAGTGATCTTGGAGCCCAAGAAAATAGATCTGTCACTGCTTCCATTTCTTCCCCTTCTATATGCCAGGAAGTGATGGGGCCAGATGCCATGATTTTAGCTTTTTTTTAATGTTGAGATTCAAACCAGCTTTTGCACTCTCCAGTTTCACCCTCAACAACAGGCTCTTTAGATCCTCTTTGCTTTCTGCCATAAGGGTGGTATCGTCTGCATATCTGAGGTTGTTGATAATTCTCCCGGCAATCTTAATTCCGACCTGTGATTCATCCAACCTGGCGTTTCTCATGATGTACTCTGCATATAAATTAAATAAGCAGGGCGACAATATACATCCTTGTCATACTCCTTTCCCAATTGTGAACCAATCGGTTGTTCCATGTCCGGTTCTTACTGTTGCTTCTTGACCCTCATACAGGTTTCTCAGGAGACAGGTAAGATGGTCTGGTACTCCCATCTCTTTAAGAATTTGCCACAGTTTGTTGTGAGCCACGCAATCAAAGGCTTTAGTGTAGTCAATGAAGCAGAAACAGATTTTTTTCTGGAATTCTCTTGCTTTCTCCATGATCCAGCGAATGTTGGTGATTTGATCTCTAGTGCCTCTGCCTCTTCAAAACCCAGCTTGTACTTCCGGTAGTTCTCGGTTCGCATACTGCTGAAGCCTAGCTTGTAGGATTTTGAGCATCACCTTGCTGGCATGTGAAATGAGCACAATTGTGCGGTAGTTTGAACACTCTTTGGCATTGCCCTTCTTTGGAATTGGGATGTAAACTGACCTTTTCCAGTCTTGTGGCCATTGCTGAGTGTTCCAAATTTGTTGGCATATTGAGTGCAGCACTGTAACAGCATCATCTTTTAGGATCTTAAATAGCTCAGCTGGAAGACTGTCATCTCTGCTAGCTTTGTTGTTAGTAATGCTTCTTCCTAAGGCCCACTTGACTTCACTCTCTAGGACGTCTGGCTCAAGTTCAGTGACTGCACTAACATGGCTATCAGGGACATTAAGACCTTTCCTGTATAGTTCTTCTGTGTATTCTTTCCACCTCTTCTTAATCTCATCTGCTTCTCTTAGGTCCCTGCCTTCTTTGTCCTTTATCATGCCTGTCTTTCCATAAAACGTTCCCTTGATGTCTCCGATTTTCTTGAAAAGATCTATAGTCTTTCCCATTCTATTGTTTTCTTCGATTTCTTTGCATTGTTCATTTAAGCAGGCCTTCTTGTCTCTCCTTGCTATTCTCTGGAACTCTGCATTCAGTTGGATATATCTTCCCCTTTCTCCCTTGCTTTTCGCTTCCCTTCTTTCCTCAGCGACTTGTAAAGCCTCATCGGACAGCCACTTGGCTTTCTTGCATTTCTTTTTCTTTGGGATGGATTGAGTTGCTGCCTCCTGAACAATGTTACGGACCTCCGTCCATAGTTCCTCAGGCACTCTGTCTATCAGGTCTAATCCCTGAAATCTATTCCTCACCTCCACTGTATATTCATAAGGGATATGATTGAGGTCATACCTGAATGGTTTAGTGGTTTTCCCTACGTTCTTCAATTTAAGCTGAAATTTTGCAATGAGAAGCTCATGATCTGAGCCACAGGCAGCTCCAGGTCTTGTTTGTATTGACTGTATAGAGCTTCTCCATCTTTGGCTGCAAAGGACATAATCAATCTGATTTCGATATTGACCATCTGGTGATGTCCATGTGTAGAGTCGCCTCTTGTGCTGTTGGAAAAGAGTGTTTGCTATGATCAGCGTGTTCTCTTGGCAAAACTCTATTAGCCTTTGCCCTGCTTCATTTTGTACACCAAGGCCATGCTTGCTTGTTATCCCGGTGATTTCTGGACTTCCTACTTTAACATTCCAATCCCCTATGATGAAAAGGACATCTTTTTTTGGTGTTAGTTCTAGAAGGTGTTGTAGATCTTCATAGAACCGATCAACCTCAGCTTCTTCGGCCTCTGTGGTTGGGACATAGACTTGAATTACTGTGATGCTGAATGGTTTGCCTTGGATTCGTCCTGAGATCATTCTATCGTTTTTGAGATTATACCCCAGTACTGCTTTTCCCACCCTTTTGTTGACTATGAGTGCTACTCCATTTTTTCTAAGGGATTCTTGCCCACAGTAGTAGATATAATGGTCAAGTGAATTAAATTAAATTGGATGCTTTCAGAACAAAAGTATGGATGTTTCGAGGCTTTCAGAACTTGTTGCTATGTTCCAAAGGCTGCTTTTCTATGTGGCTCTGAGAGTATCACATCTTATTTTAATTATTATCATTTTTATTATGGCTGTGTGAACTCTCTGGTCCCATTCATCAACTTAAAGTCACCTGACTTTCTGTGAAATGGGAGTTATTGCTAGAACAGGATAATGTGGATGCAAAGGAGTACTTTTATGTGGTTATGTGCCCCCCCCCCCGGATGTTTTGTGCCTCAGTTTTCTCCTCCTGTGGTATGGGTTGGGGATTCAAAGACTGCTCCTCAACCACTGATCCCCCTTGGCTCTGCCTCTCATGAACTCTTGGCTATGCCTCTGCTGACTTGTCCTCCATACCACCATTCAGACTGGCCACTGGCCTCTACCGTATGACAGTGGTGTTTAAAATTATGCATGGTTAGAGAAAGTGGATAGGGAGACATTTTTCTCCCTTTCTCATCATACTAGAACCCAGGGTCATCCCATGAAACTGAATGGTGGGAGATTCAGGACAGATAAAAGGAAGCACTTCTTCCCACAGTGTGTAGTTAAACTATGGAATTCGCTGCCACAAGATGTAGTGATGGCCACTAATTTGGATGGCTTTAAAGGGGGATTGGACAAATTTTATTTATTTAAAATATTTCTTGGCTGCCTTTCAGGGCAGAAGCCCTCCCAAATAAGCTTACAACAATAAAATTGTCAAGGGCTCCTTGGAGGGCTCTCAGTCTAATCCAGTAGCCAAGTCCAGACACAGACAAAGGGATTCTTTTTAAAGCTTTATTCTTCTTTTACAACTTAACAGCTCTACAGGTAGCAACTAGATCTGAGCAGCAGCATCCCTATGCCCTAAGTTAGAACATTTGGTCCCCGTTTGAAGGGCAATTACTGGCAGACCCCTGAATATAAGGACTAGGGAGAATCCCTCCCCTTTTCCCTTGGATCCTCTGGGCGCAACCGTTCCTTGAGCGCGAACCATTTGGCGCCGCTCTCTGTGTCTGCGCCGCGCATCCCCCCCAGTCTGCTATCTGTGCTGAGTCACTCCCTGAACTGCTTTCTAAACTAGGAATGTGGGTGGGAGGAAGCTCCGTCAGCTGTTGGTCCTGGGAAAAAAGGAGCGCGCTCCTCTCCCGAAGGAGCGACTGCTCTTCCTCAGCTTCAGAACTACTCTGGGATTCTATGGGCTCAGTGTCCACCCTGACAAAAATACATAAAAACCGGTAAAATATTAAAAGTGATAAAAACATAAAAACAATAAAAACCAACAATTAAAACAATTAAAACCAACAATAAAACCAACAATGGTGAGAACAGCAGCAACAGCAGCAGTAGCAATCACAGCAATAGAAGGCCAAGGTAAAATAATATGTTTTCAAGGCCTTCTTAAAAGTCTGCAATGACGGAGCATGGCAGACCTCCAATGGCAGCTTGTTCCAAAGATGTGGGGCCACTGCAGAGAAGGCCCTCTCACATGTGTTCACCCACCTGACTGCTCTCACAGGTGGGCAAATGAGGAGGGCCACTCTTTCTGATCTTAAAGTGCGGGCAGGCTGTTATGGGTGTAGGCTTCAAGTAACTTGGTCCCAAACCATTTAAGGCTTTAAAGGTCAAAACCAGCACCTTGAATTGGGCTCGGAAATGCACCGGTAACCAGTGCAGCTGGCACAGTATAGGCGTTATATGATCGAATCGCCTCACCCTCACCAATCCTCGGGTGGCTGCATTCTGCACAAGCTGGAGTTTCTGAACCGTCTTCAAAGGCAGCCCCCTATAAACAGCGCATTACAGTAGTCCAGCCTGGACATGACTAGTGCGTGGATAACTGAGGCAAGGTCTGTCCTCTCCAGACAGGGCCGCAGTTGGCGTACCAGCCTAAGTTGGTAAAAAGCACTCCTGGACATCGCAGCCACCTGGGCTTCCCCTGTTAGCTCAGAGTCCAGGAGGACTCCCAAACTGCGCACTTGGTCTTTCAGGGGGAATGTAACCCCATCTAAGACGAGTTTTAAACCCCAAACAGCCTCCAGACACTGGTTCAAGGGTTCCACAGCCTCCCTGGGATGTGCAGATGGAAACGAGAGGTAGAGCTGAGTATATATCTGCATACTGATGACATTTCAGCCCATACCACCTGATGACTTACCCCAGCAGTTTCATGTAGATGTTAAAAAGCATGGAGGACAAGATAGAACCTTGTGGCACCCCACAGGCTAATGGCCATGGCATGGAACAGAAGTCCCCAAGCACCACCTTCTGAGACTGCTCCTCCAGAATGGACCAGAACCACTTTAAAACTGTGCCTCCCAAGCCCAGTCCAGATAAATGATCCAGAAGGATACCATGGTCGATGGTATCGAAAGCCGCTGAGAGGTCCAGAAGAACCAACAGGGTAGCACTCCCCCCATCCATTCCCCAGTGTAAGTCATCAACCAGGGCAACCAAGGCTGTTTCTGTCCCATAACCAGGCCTGAAACCTGATTGGAATGGATCTAAATGATCAGTTTCATCCCAAAATGCTTGGAGTTGTGAGGTCACCACACGCTCCAGCACCTTGCCCAAGAATGGCAAATTTGACACAGGGCAGTAATTATCTGGAATCATGGGATCTAAATTTGATTTCTTCAGCAAGGGCCTCACCACAGCTTCTTTCAAAGCTGTGGGGATCTTGCCATCCCTCAAGGAGGCATTTACCACTTCCAAGGTCCAGATATCCAGCCCAGCTTTGGCAGATTTCACAAGCCAGGATGGGCAAGGATCTAAAGGGCAAGTAGTAGGCCTCAGTCCTCCAAGCAGTTTGTCCACATCCTTAGGTTGCACAAGCCGAAAGGTATCCATAACATGACTAGATGGTGCGACAGCCCCGTCCATATCAGACTCTGTCAAAACAATGTCATCCAAGTCAGTGCGAATACGAGTGCTTTTATCTGCAAAGTGTCTGGCAAATTGTTCACAGCGGGCCTTTGAGGATTCGAGTTCTTGTGTTCCAAGGCCTTTAACCACACAAAAACATAAAAGGCCAAGAGACCTTTAACCACACAAAAGAGCTCTGCTGGGCAACACTGAGCAGATGCAATGGTGGCGGGGAAGTAGGATTTCTTTGCCACCATCACCGCCACAGAATAAGATCGCAAATGGATTCTTACCTGTGTTTGATCGTATTCGTTCCAAGTCTTCTGCCATTTGTGCTCTAATCATCGACACAGTCGTTTCATCACCCTCAGCTCCTCAGAATACCAAGGAGCTGACACAGTTCTACGACTAGGTTGAGGACGTTTGGGAGTGATCATATCAATAGCCCAGGTCATCTCCTCATTCCAAGTGGTGACCAGGACCTTGGCAGGACCGCCAGCTAAGCTGCAGGAAAATCCCCAAGAGACCTCAAAAATCAATCCAGATTCATCAGTCTCCGAGGGTGGGCCATCAAATTTGGTCCTCTACCCCTGCAGAGGTTACAGGTGGCAAGGACAAAACTGATCAGATAATGATCTGTCCATGCCAAAGGAGTCACCACTGGCTCCCCCACCCGCAGATCATTTTCTCCCAATCCAGCACAGAAAGCCAGGTCCAAAGTGTGACCTGCCACATGTGTTGGGCAAGCTATTATTTGAGACAGGCCCATGGTTGACATGGCAGCTATGAAATCCTGAGCCACTCCTGACAAAGTAGCCTCAGCATGAATATTAATAGTTTTAGGGCTTTAACATCACACTTGAGACCATCTCAGGCAGGGAGACTGTTGAGCAGTGGGGTGGGCGGTACACCAACAGAATCCCTATCCTGTCTCGGGTTCCCCACCCCTGGTACAGACACTCAAAACTGGCTGACTGTTGGATAGGGAATCTGACCAGGGGAATAGAATCCCTATAGACCAAGGCTACCCCATCTCCCCACCCCTCTAGTCGAGCTTAGTGCTGCATAAGAACTCCTGGCAGACACATTTGGGAGAGACTGGCTCCTCCCTGTTCATCCAACCAGGTTGCGGTAACACAAGCCAGGTCAGCATGTTCTTCAGCTATAAGCTCAGAAATGATGTTACCTTTTTTGTAGGGATGTACGAAAGTCACTTACCTTTTCGCGGATTGATTTGCGGTGGGGGGGGAGGCGCTCCGTCCCTCCCCCCGGAATCCTCGACGGGGGGGAGGTGCTCCGGTCCTCCCCCCCCCCCGGAATCCTGCCCGGCCAGCTCCACTCCGTGGCAGCTCCGTGGAGCAGCCGGCCAGAGCCGTCTGCAGCTGGATTTCCGGCCGCAGACGGGCTGGTGCGGATGCAATTGACGGCTGCCTTGGCGGCCGCCATTTGCATCCAGCCAGGCTGCCGTGATAGGCTATGTAAGTATTTACGTAGCCTATCACGGCTACGTAAGTATTTATGTAGCCTATCATGGCTAACCCCCCCCCCGCAAAAAAACCCCAGTGTACACAAATGGCAGCGGCTACAGTGACCGCCATTCGCGTTCCCTATTTTTCGCCGTTCTAGTCTACGTAAATATTTATGTAGGCTGTTAAAGCGAAAAAACGGGGAACACAAATAGCGTAGTGGGCACTATTTGCGTTCCTTTTTTTTCCGCTGTAATAGCCTATGTAAATATTTACATAGGCTAAAACGGCGGGAAAAAAAGGAATGCAAATAGCACCACCTACACTATTTGTGTTCCCCTTTTTTTCGCCGTAATAGCCTACGTAAATATTTATGTAGACTAAAACGGTGAAAAATGGGGAACGCAAATGGCGTATGCCATAGCCGCCGCCATTTGCATATGCCGTTTTTTTTTTTTTGGCTTGGCTTGGCGTGATAGGCTACGTAAATACTTACGTAGCCTATCACGGCAAAGACCAGTATGACAATGGCGGCTGCGGCAGCCGGTCAAAAGACCGGACACCGCCACCGGACTTGCTGCCAGACCCGCCGTCGTCTTGAACATCTGCCCCAGGTAAGCCTCGTCCCAGGGGGAATCTGCAGGGGGGGGGCGCAGGGGGGCAGGCCATTCCACCACGGATTTTGGGGGTGGAATGGCCTCACTGAAATCCGTGGCGGAATTCTCCGCAATCCCTACTTTTTTGAGTAGCCGACCCGGCATTCATCAGCAGCACCTTCAGGCTAGAGGGGACTGCAGGCAAGACACCAAAATCACTGAGGCTGGAAGGCGGACTCAAAGGGGACAGAGCACTTAGGTGTCTCAATAGCCCTCCCCTCTCCCGATGTCGTCTCCTCCCACCACCATAACACCCTCTGCCCAGCACTACATCTATAGCGGCCCCAACTTCGTTCACCAGTAAATTCATTTCAGGCCCACTAAACCAAATTCCAGGCTATGGTTAACTGATGGTGGTCTCCCATATTACAGATTGACACAATGGGGGAGGGTAGATGGTAGTACCTCCCCTCAGGAGCCATTTTTACTGTTGTACCTGCATCTTCCAAGGTGGAGGGACAATTCTGCTGTGCACTCCTGTGTGCATCTCCAAGTGCGTTGCTAAGTGCGCACTAACGTCGCAATTTGCACGACGCCGAGGCGTGTGCAGAGGCACTGCCTCTGCATGCCATGCCTTATATACCTGTAGGAGACAGCAGAGGGTGGACTCAGTTTGATTGATAGGCTGGGAAGTCAGCAAGATGTCACAAACAACTCCCTGCCTCCTTTTCTCCCAGGAAAAGTGTGGGTGCATGGGGGGTAAATTGTAAGCAAGCACAATTTGCGACACTGCACAACATCGTGACTGATCACAGGTAGGGGTGAACGAAAGTCACTTACCTTTTCTCGCAGCTTTTTCGCGGTGGGGGGGAGCGCTTCGCTGCTCCCCCCGCGAAGTTCAGGCCGAGGGGGGAGGCTTCCCGCCTCGCCCGGCCGAAATTCAGGCCGGGGAGGAGGCTTCCCGCCTCGCCCGGCCGAAATTCAGGCCGGGGAGGAGGCTTCCCGCCTCGCCCGGCCGCGAACACGAAAGTAAAAAAAAAAAAAAAAAAAGTCCCCTGATAGGCTACGTGACGATTCACGTAGCCTATCACAGCTAGATCTGGAAAGTCAGCCGTGATAGGCTACGTGAATCGTCACGTAGCCTATCACGGGTGACTTTAAAAAAAAAAAAAAAAGCGCGTACGCGAATGGCGGCCCCCATAGGGAGCCGCCATTCGCGTTCCTTATTTAGTTGCTGTAGTCTACGTCAATGTTTACGTAGACTACGGCGAAAATAAGGGCAACGCTATTTGCGTTGCCCTTATTTTCGCCGTAGTCTATGTAAACATTGACGTAGACTACAGCGACCAAATAAGGAACGCGAATGGCGGCTCCCTATGGGGGCCGCCATTATCCGTACACACTTTTTTTTTTTTTTTAAAGTCACCCGTGATAGGCTACGTGACGATTCACGTAGCCTATCACGGCTGACTTTGCAAATCTTGCCGTGATAGGCTACGTGAATCGTCACGTAGCCTATCAGGGGACTTTTTTTTTTTTTTCTTTCATTGCAATGGCGGGGGCGGCAGCCGGTCGAAAGACCGGCTGCCGCTCCCGCCCCGCTCGAACACCGGACGAACCGCCAGCCGGACCCGCCGCCGGGAGGGACATTCAGGGAAGGTAAGTCCCGTCCCGGGGAGGGGGCGGGGGGGCGGAGGATTTCTCCCCGAAACTTGTTCGGGGGGCCGAACACGTTGGTGCTCGGCCACCCGAAGTTTCGGGGAGAAATTCTCCGCCATCCCTAATCACAGGGCACGTGAGATAAGGCATCAGCCTTAGCTTCTTGCGTGTGTGTGTGTGTATGTGTATAGATACATACATACATACATAAGAAGTGTACACTGATTCCACCCCACTCCCCCTTCAACTCAGACCCTCACTCAGTGGTTTGGAAAACATCTCGCTTCTGCTTGGGCCAATCTGGAGTCAGTCCACTTCAGCTCAGTACCAAACTCAACTCAAGGTTCAGAAAACTGAGTCTTTATGCTTCCTGTTGACTCTCATGGGAAATGTAAAAAAAAAAACACTAACTTTTTTCTCTTGGTCAGAACTGGATGATAGTTGCCGGCATAGTTGCCCCTTAGGAGGGGTTTATACCTGCCTAATGTCAGCATAATAGGTGCAGGGTTTTTTGGGCTATGTGCCTTTATATTTTGATTTTCCTTTAAAGGGAAGTACCAGTAACTTTTTTATTCCTTGGAAGAATGGATGGACATTTCAGGATTCATTACCCTAACAGAAAAGATCATGTCTCCTAACTGCAGAATGATAGCCCCAGGGTTTTTTTGTGCAAGGGTAGCCTTGACATTTTGAGGGTCCCCAGAAGATGACATACTTATCTTCCTTTATTCCTTGTGGACCATTGTTCTAAAAATTACAGACAGCCTAGAGGTGTCCCTAAGTAAGAAACCAACAAAGTTTCAGAAGGATAGGTGCAGCAGTTCATGTGGAAGGGGAGTTTTCCAGTTTAGGGGAGGGAGTGATTTGGTTTCCCTTCCCTTCCCCCCCCCCAATAGTTTTTGGTTAAATTTGTGTGAAGATGCACAGTCGTTAGAGGTGCCCCCAAGATGAGAAACCTGCCAAGTTTCAGAAGGATAGGAGCACGGGCTAGGGAATTATGATGCTTGAAATCCAGTTTAAGGCTGTTTCATAGTTAAGTGTGCTGGTACTGGAGGAATGGCCATCTCATGGCCCCATCCTTGCCCTCTCCCAAAGCACAGTGATGGGAAACCATGGTAAAAATGTGTCTTAGGAATGGAAGATGCACCTGTTACTCACTGAACCACGCTCCTTCTCTTCTCCTGCAGCTCTTAGCGAAACTAAAGCAAAATACGTTATTTTGAGACAGAAAGACTGCCCAATTCTGTTTGGGCTTCATACTTGATTTGAACTGTATAAAATTTAGGGATGTGCGTTGAGTATATATATGTATATATGTGTGTACGTATATATATCATTATCACAGGGGGGAGACCAACCTGGTCCTATACATTGGCCAGAGAGGGAGGAGCTGCAGGGAGCTCGCTCCACCCCTCCCTGCTGGAAAGAACATGCAGCTTCAACTGACAGTTCCCTGGGACTGCAGACTCTGGCCTCATCCATTGGCTGGAGAACCGAGGGCCACTGGGGGGCTGCACCTCCTGCCTCCCAGGAAGAACATCATCACAAAAGGGAGACCAACCCATCCCAATACATCAGTCAGTGATGTATTTGCTTTCTTTCCCTCCCTCCCTCCCAAACCCTTTTCTTTTTGTGTTGTGTCTTTTAGATTGTAAGCCTGAGGGCAGGTGCTGTCTTAATATTCATCTTCGTAAGCCACTCTGGGAGCCTTTTTTGGCTGAAGAGTGGGGTAAAAAGGCCCCAAATATATATATAATTATTGCATGCATATATCTATATCTGTATCTATATATACACGCATGCACAGATGCGCACGCACACACACACATAAGCAAATTTATTATTACTAGAATTAATTTACATTTCACCCATGGTAGCAGCAGGAGAACATGGGTGAGAGAGTGCTTTTGCACTCATGTCCTTGTGGACTTCCAAAGGGCATCTGGTTGGCTACTGTCAGTAGGGATGTACGAAAGTCACTTACCTGTGATGAAATTTGATTCGCGGTGGGGGGGAGGCACTCCGTCCCTCCCCCCGAAATTCTGGCCAGGGGGGGAGGCGCCCCATCCCTCCCCCCTGAAATTCTGGCTGGGGGGGAGGCACCCCATCCCCCCAAAAAAAATTCTGGCTCGGGGGGAGGCACCCCGTCCCTCCGGCCGCGAATCCTGGCTGGCTGGGACTGCAAATGGAGGCGGCCATAGCCGCCGCCGTTTGCATCCCTGCAGTCAGCCATGATAGGCTACGTAAATGTTTATGTAGCCTATCATGGCTGAGTTAAAAAACAAAACCAAACCGCGCGTACGCAAATGGCGGCGCCCATGGGTGCCGCCATTTGCGTTCCTTATTTTGGCACGTCTAGTCTCCGTAAACATTTATGTAGACTACGGCGAAAATAAGGGGAACGCAAATAGAGTAGTGTCTACACTATTTGCGTTCCCCTTATTTTTGCCGTGGTCTACGTAAATGTTTACGTAGACTAGACGTGCCAAAATAAGGAATGCAAATGGCGGTGCCCATGGGCGCCGCCATTTGCATACGTGTGGTGCTTTTCTTTTTTTTTTACCTCAGTCGTGATAGTCTACGTAAACATTTATGTAGCCTATCATGGTATTTTTTAAAAATCTAGCTGTGATAGGCTACGTAAATCTTTACGTAGCCTATCATGTGTTTTTTTTTTAACTTGGAAATGGAGATTCACCCAAGGTAAGTCCCGTCTCGGGGGGGGCGGGGAGGCAGACCATTTTGCCACCAATTTCGGGGGGCCGAATGAGCTGGCATTCGGCCTCCCCGAGATTCGTGGCAAAATTCTCTGACATCCCTACTACTGTGTGAACAGTAATGCTGGACTAGATGGACCTTGATCTGATGCAGCATGGCTCTTCTTAAATAGAGTGCTGAGGGCTTTTTCTTGCTTTTTAAAAACTGTTAAACCTATTTAAAAGCCCCAGCATTTCTCGATCACGGTGTCACATAGTCCTAACCCTCCTTTAGAAATAATCTTGAGGCCTGCAGCTATTTAGAAGGACTTAAACTGAAGGGGGGAGAAAGCCATATGTGGAGGCAAAACGAACACCCCCCCCCCCCACACACACACACACACTGCCAACTCACTCCTTCTTCACCTACAGGATTCAGACTAATTCTACAGCCAATCACAGCACACCAAAAGGTTCAGGAGGGAAGGCAGCTGCTCCTAGCTGTTGTTCCCAGTCATTCACTCACCCACCAAGGGAGACAAGCAATTAACAGTGGCAAGGAGCAGCAGCACCCACCTGCCCGCTGCCTCTGTGCGGTGAAGGTGCTACTGCCACCAGCAGATTTATTTATTTATTTCTATACCACCCGTGACACTCTTTCAAAATTCCAGATATGCTCACTGACCCAAAAAGTTTAGGGACCCCTGCTCTAAGTAGAGAAAATTGTTGATTTTATTCTTTTTCTCCTCCCCCACGCGCCTCTCAAAGCCTTCATACCCATTTCCTGTCATTTCTTCTCTCCTCCTTCTTTCACACTTAACTTGTACCCTATCCCCAATTGCCAGTTTCATCCCACCCTCCTGCTGCTTTTAAATTCACTTCCTCCTATAACAGCTTCCCTCTCTCATCCTCTTCCCCTTTATTCCCAGCATTTAAAAATTATTATTATTATTAGCCTTGCTCTCTTATCAACTCCTGCTGCCACACCTGCCTCTGCAGTGTGCATGGCACAGCCATGGCAGTCAAGCAAAGAGGCACTGGGCAGTCTGCAGCACTGAAACCCGCCTCAAGGTTGGTTGAGACCCACTGGTGGGTCCCAACTCACAGTTCGAGAAACACTGGGTAACAGTCTTAAGATGGGAAGTGGGAGTTTGCTGTAAACATTCAAATTAGGCTCTAGCAAGTACTGAGATCGTTTTAACTTATACCTTGGGCTCCCTCAAGGATTGCTGGGAAGAAAAAACAAACAATGTGCAGTGGATGCTCCTATCTGTCAAATAGATCCTCCATTTTTGATAATATAAATTCCAACTGTTTCATCAAAACCTTTCCATTCTTAGTCAATCCACAGATTCCTGGGTAGGTCGAAACAGAGCAGCCTTACGGTCTCTGGTTGTCATTAAAGGGGGCAAACAGAGAGATCCCTTCCATGGGACACAATCCACCAGGAATTTATCCTATAATCCCAATGAAATTAATGGGAGCTGATCATATGGTACATACTTGAAGTGTTTATAAAAGGAGGGCATTATGAGCTTCAAGCAGCTTCTCTTTAGGATGAAAATGGAACTTAGTAAAAGGAAGTCGACAGACTTGAAGCAGAATATCCCGTTTTACTGAAAGTATCCAGTATCAGGCAAGTCAGTAAGAACCACAGGTGACAAGCAGGAACCAATTCCAACATTACTGTCAACAACCTGCCACCAGATGGTGACAGCAGATAAGAGAGGAGGTTCTACCTTCCCTACTATCATGTGTGTCTGTGGGTGTGTTTCATCCAACCTTTAGTCCCTCATAGAAATCAATCAATATGACGCTAAAGCTATATCCTCAGTTCCTTAACTCCTACTACCTGTCTCTGTGTGGTGATAGTACTTAGCACTCAGGTAACTCTTTGAGTATTCAAAACCTTTTGCATACATTGTTTTCTTTTAATACTTAATATAGATAGCCCTCTAAGCTAAATCAACATCATCCTCTCCATATTGCAGATGCAAACGTTGAGGCTGAGGAAAAGCATGACTTGCCTAGGGCCACGTTGGTTTACAATCTAATGCAAAAGAACGTGACAGAAGCTACTTAAAACACTGGAGCAGCTCATCCAGTCGGTCACTGTGTAGGCTCTGCTTACATATTTGAAATTACAGCCTGCACCATTCTAAGGCCTCAGAACAGGTAAAATACAATCTTATACCCTTCTTTAAAATGTGGAGGAACAAGGGGTAGCTAAACAAGATTTCCAGTGCTTTATCCCTTCCCCAAGACTAGCAAAAGCAGAAAACAGATGTATAAATAGGAAAAATGACCAACTAAATTATGTAAATTTACTCACTTTGCATTATTGATACAGCTTTCAGAATTTATCTCTTCATCCTGCAGATTTTCGATTGTGTTGGCATAGAATTTAACCACTACTACTTCTTTTTTTCTTTAACCAAGTCCTGTTTATAGATCATAAGCATCTCAAATTGAGTCTAGAAGGCAATAGGGAGGCAGCACAGTCAATGAAGCACTGGCATCCAAGGAATCCTTGGATTGCAACAGTTTGTTCCAGATGAAATGTCTAGACTGTCATCAAGGGCAGCACAACATAAAATCTATTACAGTTGTTATTAAAGTCATGAATGCCCTACATATTGTGAGCTACATGAGCAAATATCAGGCTTTCAGGCACACACCATCTCTATGCAGTGTTCTGATTTAGAACATTTCAAAATGGTCAAGTATAAAGCAGGAATTGTCTATTTCGTTTCCATGGAAATACATCTCCTGTCATTCTCCTAACAAAAGCAGGTAATTGCCAGGTCCATTAAGGCATTCTCCAAAAGCACCTTTGGCTCCATTAAACTCTCTCCTGTCCAAACTTCCAACCTTACAACAATATGTATACAGCTGTTAACAAAAAACTATGTGCTTGGATTCCTGCATTGAGCAGGGGGTTGGACTCGATGGCCTTATAGGCCCCTTCCAACCCTACTATTCTATGATTCTACTTTTACATACATGTTTTAAAAAGAGCTCGCCAGCAATACAGTTTCCTCACCCACAACCCCTACAACCTGCCTACATTTTTGGGGAGGATCACGCTTTCACATTATATTTCATGGGATCACCAGCCAAAGACCAACAGAACGGGGAACATTTCTATAGTGTTGTGCTTTTCTTGCTTCGTGATGGGCTACATTTGAAATAAGCATCTGTTTCCCGCCTGAGTGGCTCTGAAGGGAAAATAGTTTTATTGGTAATGTTATACAATCATTTTTATTTTAGCTAGAAATCTTAAAATATTTAATTTACTTTTTTAAAAATCGTATTTTCCATTCCATTTATTTTAACCACACCTGCATAGAGATGTGAAGGTCCAGGAAAAAAATAGAAAAATTCAGAAAAAAACCTGGGTTTTTCCATTTTTTCCCAGGGACCATTTTGTTTTTTCCCTCCAAAACTTAAACAGGTTTGGATTATGAAATATTTTCTTCTAGAATGTAAGACAAGGTGTTTATATATTAATACTCAGCCTTTACTCCCCCCAAAATGATTTCTAAAAACTATGTAATAAAAACACTTATGTAGAAAGACTAGAAATGTAAAATGTCTGGAAATAATGAAGCCATGAAGGAAAATGTATTTTGATGTCTCAGTAAGATTCCCAGCGTAGTTATTTCTTCCATTCCTTATTAACATTATTAAACTAAAGTACCTTTTACTGATAGACATTTATGTTCAGTTTCTCAACATATAAGTAGAGTCACCCTATCATAATAATGAGGGAAAATATGCACTCTTGACAGTTTGGGTTTTTAAGCTTGTTCTGGTTAGATGCTGTAGCAGTCAATTATCGTAGTTATAATCTAAAAACCATACATAAAAAATGCTGCAGGTTATCCCGCTCCTACCACCAGATGCAACGGAATAGCATGTGGGTGATTCCACCTATGTTCCTTTTCTTTTCTTAAATTAACTATGAGACTTGAGTCTATAGAACTCACTTCATTTGTTTTTAATGAAGTTCTCAATTAGACCTCACCACTAGGGAATGCTGCCTGAACTGTTAAACCTTTTAACTGCTGTCATTAGACTAAACCCTCTCTGCCTAAAAGGAACTCAGTAGCCTGGATCCTATGGCACAGACATGGGATTGACACCACCACTAGAGACAACATTTCAAAATGAATTAAAAAAAAAGTTCATTAATGGAAAATATTTACAAAAGTGAATAAAATGTCACTCTTCAAATAATAGGCTGAGACTGAACAGTTCTTAAATATGGTTACTTACCTTTCCTAAGCTCAGTCTTTCCCAGCTGAATAAAATCTCAATAGCATTTCCTTCAGATCAGATTTCCCTAAGCTCCATCCCAGAAACAGGAACAGGTCTAGGAATTTCCTCAGGGCGCAATCACCAGCCTCCGAAGTCATAGGCTGGTGACTATGCTATGCAGGGCAGCTGGAGCACAGAGGCGACCCTCTGCGTTCTTGGCTAGACGCGCAATTTTGCATGTCTAGCCAGGGCTTCGGAGAGAAGGCGGGAACATGCCTGGAGACCCCATAGGAAGCGGCATAAAGGGGCTTCTGTGGTCTCCTCCCCATCCCGCCCCTGGGAACACCCCCTTTTCACCCTCTTCATGCTCCATTTTACAAGCATGGAGAGGCAACTGCTGCAGTTCTTACTGCGATGGCTATGAGGGGGAGGGGAGCGCAGTTTCCTAGCTCCAAGCTCGGAGGGTTCTCTCTACATTTGGAGCCAGGAAAATCCTATGGCCCTCTAGATGCTGTCTAGCGGCCATAGGATTGCTCTCTAAACTTCCTTACAAATAGGAAGAGATGCTGTCTTCCTCTGCCTCCACTTCTTCCTGCTGCTTCTGGCTTCTAGAATGCTTCAGATGTTTCAGGGAGTACTTGCTGATGTTCCCACTGGCCAGATATTAAACAGGAACCTAAAATACGTTATGTATATCTTGACTTGCTGATAAATGTATCAAGTTTGATATATTAAATATAAAAGTTTAATTTAGTTAGACAATAATTACGAATTTACTGAGAGAGCAATCCTGTGGCCGCTAGACACTGTCTAGCAAATAATAGGATATGGTCTATTCTGGGAACTGACCTCAGAGCCTGTGCTCCAAGGTCAGTTCCCAGAGAACCGACCTCCCCGTTTGTCCGCGCTGCCTCGGATGCAGCACAGAGAAGCCCCATCCTCTGCACTCAGAAGATGAGTGCGGAGCAACTGAAAAGGGGTGGGGCTGGGGGGCATTCCGGAGCGGGGAGAGCGGAGCTGCGCATATGACACATTCTATGCGTTGTACGGCAGCTTCCTCTCCCGGCTGCCCCCCCCCCCCACCGCTAGACAGCTGAAAAAGTCTGTCTAGTGAAAAAGAGCAAGGCAGGAGAGGTGCGGAGGGAATGATCCCCCTGTGCCTCTCCTGCCTTGCTTTGGATAGGCGGTCGTGTCCAAGGCGACCATCTATCTACTTAGGATTGCGCCCTGAGTTTACTTTTAAAGGTTTTTAAATATAATAATTATATGAGCAAACCAAGTTATATATAATATAACTTTAGGAACATGAAGGCTGCTTGGTGTTTCTAAAGCAGCTTTCCCCAACCTTGTGCCTTCCAGGTGTTTTGGACTACAATGTCCAGCATCCTTGACCATTGGCTGTCTGAGGCTGATGGGAACTGAAGTCCAAAATACGTGGAGGGCACCAGGTTGTGGAAGGCTGTCTTAAGGCAACAAAGTGTCTCTTGATATGTAAAGAGCCCTAAAAAAACAAGTACTGCTTATTTTTCCATTTTTCCCAAAGTTTCCTTTTTTTCCCACCCCCCATGAAAAAAACTAGTTTTTTCCCCCATGGCTTCAAATTTTCCAGATATTTTACATCTCTACACCTGCAATTTGAAGGATTCATTTTGAACAGGTATTTTGAGAGATTTTAATTGTGAATCATGCTCACCATACTGACTTTCAATCTTTCCAAAAGAAATTTGATTTTTTTGGTATTTGCTGCCTGGGCTTTTGGATACAAGGATCATTCATCAATGTTCATGTTTTCCTTTGAGAACAAAATTCTTTAAAAATACAAAATTCACATTATCTACAATTCCAGTATCTAGAAAGAAATGACATGGCACTCAAAATAAAAGTATAAAAATTGTTTTGTTAAACACTAAATTTGGCAACATCCATTACTTTTATGCTTTCATTCACCCCCTTAGGGTTAATGCTATTTATTTGCTTACTTTCTACCCAGCCTTTTGATCCAGAAGGATCCCAGAGGAGCCAGACAGCATCTCTCTCATAGTGGCAATTACTGCTAATTCTTTGGAAATCTCTTAGTGTTAATAGAGATTACTTCCCTAGGAACAACCTTCTTGAACAGTCAGAGACAACCTTGCATACAATATACACCCCATTGTTAGCCATCACATGAATTGATCTGACCATCTTCCTTCACTCTACAAGCTGGTTCGCACATAACGCTAACCCACTGTTTATTTAACCCAGCATTTGTTGCCCTATCCAGGGTTTGTCTGGCAAATGATCAAACAAAACTATGGTTTGTTTCCTCAGTTGCTAGGCTGCTCCCCTCCCTGCTCCCTCTCTATCCTAAATGCCCTTACAGAACTGTAGTACCAGCATGTAAAGCACATTGGGTTTGTTTTGTTTTTTTACCACTCTTGCCTACCACCTCTGCAGCCTGGTGAAACAACCCATAAACAACCCAAGGTTCTGGGTTCTCCTGTGGAACAGCCGAGGGGTTAAATAACCCAGAGGTCACAATGCAACAACAAACCATGGTTTCTCTTTCTGGGTCGTTCATGGTTAACAAACCATGGCTTGTTAGCACAGCTAACAACAACCCAGAATTCAACAAACCAAACCATGGGTTATCATTATGTGTGAGCCAGGCCCACCTCTGCCAGTGATCATTAAGAAAGGAATAAAAAAGCCAGGACCGAGCAGAGGAAGACAGTTGGGACACGCTATAGCAGCAGGTGGGCCAACGTAACATCTTAATGGTCCTGCCCAGGACTGCTTTTGCTGCCTGAGAGAAACTATCCCCCTGGCTGGAGCTGAAGAGAAAAAACATTCTCTCAGGCCGAGTACTGAAGATTTGAGCCAGCTGTGCTCAAGTTGCCTGGGAAGGATCTTATCTGCCCAGCCCTAACATGGAGCAGCAATGCCCTGGCATCAGCGACTCCAAAGGCGGGGTCGCTTCTTTCGTTGGAGCCACTTTGGAGGGGATGCAAGGGCAAGGGCCACCCCCCTAACACTGGGTTGATTGGCTTTGCAGGTTTTTTTTTAATGTGTGGGGTTGGCTGTTTCCCTTAAAACCTGGTTATGTAGTGTGGTTACAGGTCAAGGGAGATATAGCATTGGGAGGAGGGCCAGACAGGTTAGGGGAACAAGGTCCAGACAGCTAAAGGCTGTGCTGTGTTCCGGCCCTCCCCCAAGCCACAGGTGTGGTGGTTGCCCTTTCAGCCTGCCATCAGGTTTTCAGATGCTGGTTTTAAATGTCAGATCAGTTCAAAATAAGACCTCCCTTATCCATGATTTAATACAGGATGAGGTGGCCAATCTGGCACGCAAAATCAAGAACTGGGTGGGTGAGCAGGGAGGAGTCAGTCTCTCTCAGCTCTGCCCACTAGGGTACTTGGTTCAGCATCAGGATAGGACTGAGGGCCAGGGAGCGGGGGTTGCCGTGGTCCATAGGAATTCCATCTCCCTCTGCAGGCTCCCTGTCCATCTGACTACAAGTCTGGAGTGTTTGCACCTTGTGTTGGGCCAGCAGAACAGACTGATCAACAGACTCCCTAGCTGATCTGACAGAGGTGGTCTCGAATGTGCTGTTGAAATCTCCCAGACTGTTGGTTCTGGCAGAGGTCAACATTCATGCTGAAGGCAACTTGACTGGGGCGGCTCAGGATTTCATGGGCTCCATGGCAACCATGGGACAGTCCCAGCATCTCATTGGGGCAGTCCCAGCATCTCATTGGCCCAATGCATGTAGCAGGCATACTCTAGACTTAGTTTTCTCAATTGGACATGGAGATGGTAATCTGAAGGTGTGGGACTCTGCATCAGTCCCTTTGTCATGGTCAGATCATTGCCTGCTGAGGTTTGGACTTACAGCAGCTTTTCCCTTCTGCAAGGGTGGGGGGCCTATTAAGATGGTTCATGCCCAGAAGCTAATGGATCCAAATAGTTTCCAGAGAGCTCTGGGGAGGTTTCCAGCTGATATGGCTGACTCTCTTGCCAAAACCCTGCTTGATCTGTGGAATGCAAAACTGACCAGGGTGGTTGACACGATTGCTCCTGAGTGCCCTTCTCCTGAGTAGAGCCTGTACTGCTCCATGGTATACTCCAGAGCTGAGAGCAATGAAACAAAATACAAGATGGCTTGAGTGCAGATGGAGAACTCCTAGTGGGAGTGACTGAAGACTGGTGTGTGTCTATGGTCAAGTATATTCAGGGGCAGTGAGGGTGGCAAAAAAATTACATCTTGCCTCCTCTACCTGCTGCCCAGTGGAGCTTTTCCGGGTCATCTAGGGCTAATTATATGCTGGCCCTAAGGACACTGTTGACCTGTTTGAGGCCTGCTGTAATATATTTGCTAGGCACTTCCAGGATAAAAACTCTTGCATCCACTGGGACTCCAGTGTTACAGCAGGTGAATCAGGTAAGGTATCCAGAGCTCAGTCTTGTCCAGTTTTCTTGGAAGAGTTTGTTGGTACAGTTCGAGAACATGGACAAGGTGCTTGGACAGATTCATGGAACAACTTCTGTATTAGATCCTTCCCCTCTTGGCTTATAAAAACTGGCAGGGAGGGAACAGTTGGCCGGGCCAGGGATGTGATTAATGCCTCCTTGAGAGAGGGAGCGGTCCCAGGCTGCCTCAGAGAGGTGGTGGTGAGACCACTCCTGAAAAAAACCCTCCCTGGACCCAGAAAACCTTAACAATTTTAGGCCAATGGCAAATGTTCCTTTCCTGAGCGAGGTCCTTGAGTGGGTGGTTGCCAACCAGCTCCAGACACTCTTGGATGAGAATGATTATTTGGATCCATTTCAGTCAGGGTTCAGGCCAGGTTTTGGCATGGAAACAGTCATAGTCACGCTGTATGATGGCCTATCTTGGGAGAGAGACAGGGGGAGCGTGACCTTGTTGATTCTCCTTGATCTCTCAGTAGCTTTCAATACCATTGACCATGGTATCCTTCTGGGATGATTGTCTGAGCTGGGAGTGGGAGGCACTGCATTGCAGTAGTTTCACTCCTACTTGGAGGGTTGGCTCCAGAAGGTGGTGCTTGGGGAATATTGCTCAACCCCATGGATGGCATTCTGCACGGGTTGGCTTTGTCCCCCATCCTATACAACATCTACATGAAACCCCTGAGTGTGGTCATCCAGCATTTGCAGCTCTGTTTCCCCCTTTCATCTTCATCAGGTGGGGCTGCAGATGTGCTAAATTGGTGCCTGGCTGCGACAATGGACTAGACAAGGGCTAATAAACTGAAGCCCAGTTCAGAAAAGACTGAGATGCTGTTGGTGGGTGGTTCTTCTGACCGGATGGAGGGTGCTCAACCTGTTCTGGATGGGGTTGCACTCCCCCTGAAGGAGCAAGTTTGTAGCTTGGGGGTCTTCCTGGAGCCATCTTTGTTACTTGAGGCTCAGGTAGCCTCAGTGGCTCAGGGTGTCTTCTACCAACTTTGGTTGGTGCCCCGCTATGCTCTATCTGGACAGGGATAACCTGGCTTCAGCTGTTTATGCTCTGGTAACCTACAAGTTCCCCTTCATGGATCACTGCCTTGTTGTGGCGAAGGGGCTTGCGTAACTCAGTGAAGCCATAAGCTATGCCGTGCAGGGCCACCCAAGACGGACAGGTCATGGTGGAGAGTTCTGACAAAATGTGGTCCATTGGAGAAGGAAATGGCAACCCACTCCAGTATTCTTGCCAAGAAACCCCCATGGAACGTATCACAAGGATAAAGGATATGACGCCAGAAGATGAGCCCTTCAGTTCGGAAGGTGTCCAATATACTACTGGGGAAGAGCAGAGGGAATTTCCAAGTAGCACCAGAAAGAGTGAAGCGGCTGGGCCAAAGCCGAAAGGACACTCAGCTGTGGATGTGTCTGGTGGTGAAAAGAAAGTCCGATGCTGTAAAGAACAATATTGTTTAGGAACCTGGAATGTAAGGTCAATGAATCAAGGTAAGCTGGAGGTGGTCAAACATGAGATGGCAAGACTGAACATCGACGTCTTGGGAATCAGCGAACTAAAATGGACAGGCATGGGCGAATTTAATTCAGGTGACCATTATATCTACTACTGTGGGCAAGAATCCCTTAGAAGAAATGGAGTTACACTCATAGTCAATAAAAGGGTGGGAAAAGCAGTACTGGGGTACAATCTCAAAAACGATAGAATGATCTCAGTACAAATCCAAGGCAAACCATTCAATATCACAGTAATTCAAGTCTATGCCCCAACCACTGAGGCCGAAGAAGCTGAGGTTGATCGGTTCTATGAAGACCTAAAACACCTTCTAGAACTAACACCAAAAAAAGAAGTCCTTTTCATCATAGGGGATTGGAATGCTAAAGTAGGAACTCAAGAAATAACCGGGATAACAGACAAGCATGGCCTCGGTGTACAAAATGAAGCAGGACAAAGGCTAACAGAGTTTTGCCAAGAGAACACGCTGACCATAGCAAACACTCTTTTCCAACAGCACAAGAGGTGACTCTACACATGGACATCACCAGATGGTCAATATCGAAATCAGATTGATTATGGAAGGCAGCTTCCATAACAACAAAGCTAGCGGAGATGACAGTCTTCCAGCTCAGCTATTTAAAATCCTAAAAGATGATGCTGTTAAAATGCTGCACTCAATATGCCAACAAATTTGGAACACTCAACAGTGGCCACAAGACTGGAAAAGGTCAGTTTACATTCCAATTCCAAAGAAGGGCAATGCCAAAGAGTGTTCAAACTACCATACAATTGCGCTCATTTCACATGCCAGCAAGGTGATGCTCAAAATCCTACAAGCTAGGCTTCAGCAGTATGTGAACCGAGAACTACCGGAAGTACAAGCTGGGTTTCGAAGAGGCAGAGGAACTAGAGATCAAATCGCCAACATTCGCTGCATCATGGAGAAAGCAAGAGAATTCCAGAAAAACGTCTATTTCTGCTTCATTGACTATGCTAAAGCCTTTGATTGTGTGGATCACAACAAACTGTGGCAAATTCTGAAAGAGATGGGAGTACCAGACCACCTTACCTGTCTCCTGAAAAACCTGTATGAGGGTCAAGAAGCAACAGTAAGAACCAGACATGGAACAACCGATTGGTTCAAAATTAGGAAAGGAGTACGACAAGGCTGCATATTGTCGCCCTGCTTATTTAACTTACATGCAGAGTACATCATGAGAAACGCCGGGCTGGATGAATCACAGGTCGGAATTAAGATTGCCGGGAGAATTATCAACAACCTCAGATACGCAGATGATACCACCCTAATGGCAGAAAGCGAAGAGGATCTAAAGAGCCTCTTGTGGAGGGTGAAAGAGGAGAGTGCAAAAGCTGGTTTGAAACTCAACATTAAAAAAACGAAGATCATGGCATCTGGCCCCATCACTTCCTGGCATATGGAAGGGGAAGAAATGGAAGCAGTGACAGATTTTATTTTCTTGGGCTCCAAGATCACCGCAGATGGTGACTGTAGCCGTGAAATTAAAAGACGCTTGCTCCTTGGGAGGAAAGCTATGGCAAACCTAGACAGCACAGTAAGAAGCAGAGACATCACCTTGCTGACAAAGGTCCATCTAATCAAAGCTATGGTTTTCCCAGTAGTAATGTATGGCTGTGAGAGCTGGACTATAAGGAAGGCTGAGCTTCCAATCGATGCTTTCCAACTGTGGTGCTGGAGAAGACTCTTTCGAGTCCCCTGGACTGCAAGGAGGCCAAATCAGTCCATCCTAAACAAAATCAACCCTGAGTGCTCATTGGAAGGACAGATACTGAAGCTGAAGCTCAAATATTTTGTCCACCTAATGCGAAGAGAAAACTCTCTGGAAAAGACCCTGATGCTGGGAAAGACTGAAGGCATAAGGAGAAGGGGACGGCAGAGGATGAGATGGCTAGATAGCATCACTGATGCAATGAATATGGACTTGAGCATGCTCCGGGAGAGAGCGCAGGACAGGAAGGCCTGGCATGCTATGGTCCATGGGGTCACGAAGAGTCGGACATGACTGAACAACTGAACAACAACAACAAGAGAATGTTTGGGAGATGGAAGTCTTGCTTCTGCTTTTGAGATGTGGGTGACAATACCAGGCTCCAAAACTAATTTAGTGCTGGGAACATGCTATTGTCCCCCAGACCAGAATGCTCAGAGTGACCTTGAGATGGAAAACGAAATCAGGGAGGCCTCCAAACAAGGAAGTGTTGACATAATGGGTGACTTCAATTACCCTCACATTGACTGGATAAATGCATGTTCCAGTCACGACTTAGAGGTTACATTTCTTGATGCCCTAAACGATTGTGCCCTAGAACAGTTGGTCAAGGAACTGACCTGAGGGGAGGTGACCTTGGACTTAATCTGAAGTGGTGATGCCCAGGACCTAGTATGAGATGTAAATGTTACTGAACCAATTGGAAACTGTGATCACAGTGCTATCAGATTTAATATATATTTAAGTGGAAAATTGCCCAGGAAGTCCAACATGGTCACATTTAACTTCAAAAGAGGAAACTTCTCTAAAATAAGGGAACTGGTGAAATGGAAGCTAAAAGGGGGAGTCAAAAGGATTACATTCCTTCCAAATGCTTGGAGTTTACTCAAAACCACAATAAGAGAACCCAGCTAAAATGTATACCACAGGTTAGGAAAGATAGCACCAAATGCAAGAGGTCTCCGGCATGGTTAATGAGCAGTGTTAAGGGAGCTATTAGAGAAAAGACAGCTTCCTTCAGAAAATGGAAGTCTTGCCCATGTGAGGAAAACAAAAGGGAGCACAAGCTTACACAAAGACGATGAAAGCAGACAATAAGAGATGCAAAAAAAAAAGACATTTTGAAGAGCATATCGCTAACAACATCAAGGCCAACAATAAAGAATTATTTGAATATATCAGAAGCAGAAAACCAGTTAGGGAGGCAGTTGGACCATTGGATGACAATGGAGTTAAAGGAGGACTGAAGGAGGACAAGGAGATTGAAGAGAAATTGAATGAATTATTTTCATCCATCTTCACTGCAGAAGATATAGGACTGATACCTGTGCCTGAACTGATGTTTTCAGGAAGGGAGTCTGAGGAACTGAGGAAAATAGTGGCAACAAGAGATGAAGTTCTCAACCTTATTGATGTACTGAAAGCAATTAAATCACCAGGCCCAGATGGCATCCATCCTAGAGTTGTCAAACAACTGGTTGAAGGCATTATTAAAGATAAAATTAGTAAGCATATAGAAGGACAAGCCCTGCTGAAAAAGAATCAACATGGCTTCTGCAAAGCTAAGTCCTGTCTCACTAACATTTTAGAGTTCTTTGAGAGTGTCAATAAACATGTAGGCAGGGGTGATCCGGCAGACATTGTTCCAAAAGGCTTTTGACAAAGTCCCTCCTGAGAAAACTTACCAGTCATGGAATAAGAGGACAGGTCCTCTTATGGATCAGTAACTGGTTAAAGAACAGAAAGCAGATAATAGGAATAAATGGTAAATTCTCCCAATGGAGAAGTAAATAGTGGGGTTCCACAGGGATCTGTATTAGGACCAATGCTTTTCAGCTTGGTCATAAATGATCTGGAATTAGGAGTGAGCAGTGAAGTGACCAAGTTTGCAGATGACACGAAATTATTTAGGGTGGTTAAAACAAAAAGGGATTGTGAAGAGCTCCAGAAGGATCTCTCCAACCTGGGAGAATGATAATCTAAATGGCAGATGCAGTTCAACATAAGCAAATGTAAAGTGATGCACATTGGGGCAAAAAATCCCAACTTCAAGTATAGCCTGATGGGATCTGAGTTAGTAGTGACTGACCAGGAAAGAGATTTCTATGGTGCGACCACACTTGGAATAGTGTATACAGTTCTGGTCACCACACCTATAAAAAGATATTGTAGAGCTGGAAAAAGTGCAGAAAAGGGGACCTAAAATTATCAAGGGGCTGGAGCATCTCCCCTATGAGAGACAGTTACAACAGCTGGGATTTGTTTAGCTCAGAAAAAAGGAGGGTAAGGGGAGACATGATAGAGGTCTACAAAATTATGTATGGTGTGGAGAATGTGGATAGGGGGACATTTTTCTCCCTCTCTCAAAATACTAGAACCTGGGGTCATCCTATGACGCTGATTGGTGGGAGATTCAGGACAGATCAAAGGACGTACTTCTTCATACAGAGCATAGTTAAACTATGGAATTCACTTCCACAATTTGATGGCCACCAATTTGGATGACTTTAAAAGGGGGGTAGACAAATTCCTGGAGGAAAAGGCTATTAATGACTACTAGTCCTGATTTGCTATGTGCCACCTCCAGTACAAGAGGTGGTGAGACTGCGTACACCAGTTGCTGGGGAACATGAGTGGGAGGGTGCTGTTGCACTCATGTCCTGCTTGTGGGTTCCTGGTCGACAGCTGGTTGGCCACTGTGTGAACAGAATGCTGGACTAGATGGACCCTTGGTCTGATCCAGCATGGCTCTTCTTATGTTCTTAATTTTATGCATATTTACTTAGATTTAAGGATGGGGAGAAGCCATAGCTTAGTGGTAGTGCATATGCTTTGCAGGCAGAAGGTTAAAGGGTTAGTCAAATAATCAGGTAGCTGATGATATGAGAAACATCCTACCTAAGACTCTGGACTCTGCTATCAGTCAGAGTAGACAGTACTAGTACTCTGACCTGGTATAGCCTAACCTGGAACAAAGCAGCTTCCTATGTTCCTAAGGAAGTCCCACTAAATTAATTGGGATTTACTTTTGAGTAGATATATATAGAATTACGCTTTAAATGTGTGATATATTTAATGGCTTTTGACTATTTCTTCCTTTTAAACTAAGGCTCATCATCCCCCTTGCAAATAAATGCATAAATATATTTCTACCCCACATTTTAGGGCAGGCCCTCACAAGGCAAATTTTGCCCCATCTTCAGAGTGGGGAGGGGGGAAATGATCCAAGAAACTTCAGACTAGTCAGCTTGACACTGATACCAGGCAAAATTCTAGAAAAGATTATTAACCAGTTGGTCTGAGAGCATCTAGAAAAGATTGCATTGATTACTAGAAGCCAGGGTGGTTTTAATCAAGGATCAATCATACCAGACCAACTGTCTCACCCTTTTTTGATAGACTTACAAGTGGAATCGATCACAAGATTCTAACAAACATAGCACATCATGATTTTAGCAAAGCATGTCCTTGTTGACAAGATAATAAAATGTGGGTTGCATACTACTGTTAAGTGGATCCAAAGCTGGTTGAACAACCATAACCCACAAGTGCTCATTAATGTCTTTTCCTCAAACTGGATAGAGGTCCCCTAGGTTAAACTATGTTGTTTAACATTTTTATAAATAACTTGGATGAGGGCATAAAGGGGATGCTGAACAGGTCTGCAGATAGCACAAAGCTGGGAGGGATAGCCAACACCATAGAAGACAGAATCAAGATTCAAAACACTTTTTGCGGGCTGGGACACTTGGCTGAAACCAAGATGAAGTTCAACAGAGATAAATGTAAAGTTTTGCATTTAGGTAAGAAAAATCAAAGGCACAAGTATAGGATGGAGGAGACCTGGCTTGGCAGCAGTACATGTGAAAAAGGTCTAGGTGTCTTAGGGCACAATCTTATGGCCAGACAGTGTCTAGACAGCCATAGAATTTTTCAGTTTCTGGGAACCAAGCTCAGAGCCTGCCTTCTGAGCTCAGTTCCCAGAAACCCAACTCCCCTCCCCCTCGTAGGCAGTATGGTTCGTCCCCACTCCATGCTTGTAAGAGCAGTGTGGAGTGGCCAAAAAGGGGGTGTTCCCAGGGGCAGGGACGGGACTGTGGAAGTACTGTTATGATGCTCCCTATGTGCTGTCTGGCCTTCTACCCCACTCCAATGTGCCCTGGCTAGACAGCTGTCTATCTGCAAATGCAGGGCGGCTGGAGTACGGAGGAGAAGATCCCCATGCTCTGCCCACCCTGCATTGGATAGTCAGCCGCCTCCATGTTCGGAGGCGGCTGACTATCCTCGTAGGATTGTGCCCTTAGTCAATCACAAGTTGAACATGAGTCAGCAATGTGACGCATCCGCTAAAGAAAGGTAATGCAATCTAGCCTGCATTAATAGGAGAATAGTGTCAAGATCATGAGAAGTAATAGCTTCACTCTATTCTGCACTGTTAGACCACATCTGGAGTACTTGTCTAGTTCTGAGTGCCATATTTTAAGAAGGACATTGACAAACTGGAACATGTGCAGAGGTGAGTGACCAGGCCTGGAAACCAAGTCTTATGAGGAACAGCTGAAAGAGCTAGGTATGTTTAACCTGAAAAAGTTTAAGGAGAGACATGATAACTGTCTTCAAATATCCGAAGGGTTGTCATATGCAAGAAGGAACAGAATTGTTGCTCCAGAGGGCAGGACTAAAAGCAATGGGTGGGAATTCCAGGTGAGCAGATTCCAGCTAAACATCAGAAGAAACCTCCTGATGGTACAAGCCAACAGTGGAACAGATGCCTCTGGAGGATGTGGGCTCTCCTCCTCTGGAGGGATTTAAGCAGAGGTTGGATGGCCAGCTGCTCCTTGGATGAGCAGCCACCTCTGCATGCTTAAGCATGCCCTCTGAGTGGCACAGTCATATGGACTGGGCCCATCCAGAAAGGGTGGGCAAGCAGGCAGAGCTGGCTTCTTGAGCTTTCTCTCTAGGTAGCACAAGGGCTCAGTGCTCCCCAAGGCGGCACTCAGAAAGTGCGGACCAGAGAACGGAGGCTGCAGCTGCTCCCACTTTCTCTTGTTTCCACACTGTGTCTGGGCAATCCCAGTGGGCCCAGTTCTCCCTACTGTGCTTCCGAGAGACGGAGAGAGAGTGCAAAATGGCAGGAGCAATAGCAGCCTCCTCCTCCTCCTGTTCACTCACCTGACCTGATGAGCAACTGAAGACAGCAACAGCCACTCCTTGAAACTACTCTGCGCTTGCCTGTTTACACAGGTGGGTGAGCAAGCAAACCTGCCCACCCACTTAGTCTGGATGGGAGGACAGCAGCGATGATATTGCTACCAGAGGGGCCCAAACCTCCCAGAAGCACCTCAACAGCAGCTGGTCAGCAATCAGGGCTGGTGGGGCCTCCCAACAGTGCCAACAATGACACCTGGCCTTGACAGGATGTGCCTGCCTCCTGCCTCCCCCTCTTCTGGCAAATGCTGAAGCTAAGCAGCACAGGTCCCCGCCCAACCTAGCTCCTGAAGTTTGAAGCACACTGCAAAACACACAAGGTTTTATGTGTCTCTGCATTCCCACTACTTTGTCTTCTCCTTCTCCTCCTGCTATTCCTACACAAGCTCCCTCCTGACCCAATCCCAGATGCAACAAAATGCATGTTCTGGGGTTATCCAAACAGCTCTGTTTGCTGCAACTGCTGGATTAAGTACAGAGCACAACCTCTCTCAATGCCTGGAAAGATCCTCCACCTTGCCTTCCACTGTGCAAACAGGTAGTATGCATAACTGGGCATGCCTGGACTCATTCAAATCAATGGCTTAGGCGTTCCTAAGTCTGAACAAGGTCGGGCTGTAAGCCTCGCAAACAGTGTCAACTGGCTCCTGGAGATTCTAACTTGCCAAAGAGAGAGAGAGAAACAACTCACTAGTGACCAGGCTTTGTCAAAAGCTGGTTAAAGGCAACTCATTGTTGCTTACCAATGTAAGGAACTATTTAATCCGGTGAGAAAAGTATTCTCTTTCTTTGCTTAGAAGGATTTCAGTTATTCGAATGAAAGTTTTGCCCGAGTTTTTGGTATGTGTTTGCTGTCTATCAGTCTATGTTCCTTGAAAAAAATTGAGTAAGTTTCAATCTAGTCAATTCATTGCAGGTGGAGACAAGATTAGTTTACAAACTTCACAGCAATTGGGATCTAAGAATGCCTTGTGCCTGTTCAACATGACCAAAATATTACCATGCTGCCATTTTAACAGCTTTAACCAGTTGGTGGGAACCACATATTAAATTGCAGGGATGGTTTGCAGAACAAATGGGCATGGATACGCCTTCAAAGTGCATGTGGGCAACCCATGGCCCACAGGCCACATGCAGCCCCAAGAGGCCTTCAGTGTGGGCCACTGTGGCTGCCCCAAGCCCTACTGACCCCCCCCAACCCTGCCACTCAGCTGTTCAGCGGGCTGACAGGAGTGGGATGGGGAGGAACTGGTGGGGATGGCCTCCCCTGGACATAGCCCTCTCCCACCCTGCCAAGCAGCTTTTGGGCAGTCTGGGAATTGTGATGGGGAGGATGGTACACACGGAAGGTAACTGCTGCCCACTATCCTTCCCATAAAATCATGCTCCCCACAACCTGTCAAACAGCTGTTTGGTGACCTGGGGAAAGCATAGTTGTATCTGTGTGTGTGCGTGGGCGGGCACATAGGGAGAGGAGTATTAACACCCTGCAGTGAACCAGACCCTGCACACTGCTGGCTCCATCCATGCTCACCAATCAGCCCCCAAACCACTGCACACCCTTGGGGGCAAAAAGATTCTCTACCCCTGCTTTAAAGGAGGAGGGTCTCCACCCTCTAGATGGAGGGTGCTCAACCTGTTTTGGATGGGGTTGCACTCGCCTTGAAGGAGCAGGTTCATAGCTTGGGGGTTTTCCTGGAGCCATCTCTATCACTTGAGGCTCAGGTGGCCTCAGTGGCATGGAGTGCCTTCTACCAGCTTCGGCTGGTGGCCCAGCTATGCCCCTATCTGAACAGGGATAACCTAGTTTCAGTAGTCTATGCTCTGATAATCTCTAAATTAGATCATTGCAATATTTTGCAGCTTGTGCAAAATGCGGCAACCAGATTAATAACTGGGACCAGAATTTTTGTGAATCACCGAGAGCTTCAGCTATTGGGTGGTATAGAAATGAAATAAATAAATGGACTGAGCACATAAAGACCCAATTCTGGCCCGCTTGCATAGGCTGCCTGTATGTTTCTGAGCCCAATTCAGGGTGCTGGTTTTAATCTATAAAGCCTTACACAGCTTGGGACTGCAATACCTAATGGAACGCATCTCCTGACACGAACCTACCCAGACACTACAATGAACATCTGGGGCCTTTCTCTGAGCACCTCCTCCGAAGGAGGCTTGGAAGGTGGTAACAAGGGAGAGGGCCTTCTCAGTGGTGGCCCCCATAAGCTCTCCACTGAGGCCTGCCTGGTGCCAACAGTGTCATTTTTTCAGCGCCAGGTTAAGACTGCCCTCTAATCCCAGGCATTTAATGGCATATGATTGAGCAGCTGTCTTGAACAGGTCTAGTATTGAAATTATGTACTGAAATTGTTTTTAGCTATTTAATTGTTTTAAATTGTATACCTTAAATTTTTTAGACCATGTTTTATTATAATGATGTTTTATAATGTTTATAATGTTGCAGTTTTGAATTTTGTGTGTGTGTGTGAATTGTTGTAAACTGCCCAGAGAGCCTTGGCTATTGGGCAGCATAGAAATGAAATGAAATAAATAAAATAGAATTAAAGAATAATGTAGTTAGGTCTGCTAAGACAAATATTTTGGGAAAATATAAGAGCATTTTGGTTCTTGGAGCTTCCCCAAGATCATCAGCATTACAGTCTAGGCTGCAATCCTATACACACTTGCCTGCAGGTAAGTCCCATTCAATTTATTGAGGCTTCCTTCTGAGTAGACATGGTGCACTGTAAATCATCATTATCATTAATATTTCTAGGCCGTCTTTCAGGGCAGGAGCCCTCCAAAGGCGGCTCAACAATAAAATAAACAATACATTTTCATAAAAACAACAATTTAAAAACAACCACAACCACACACACACACATAATCAGGGGAAGGCCAGAATCAACAAGTATATTTTCAGGGCCTTCCTAAAAGCCTGCAATGTTGGGGCCTGACAGACCCTCAATGGCAACCCATTGCCACTTGGGAAAAGCCCCTTCTCTCATGTACTTGTCCACCTAACTGCCCTCAAAGGTGAGCAAGTAAGAAGGGCCTCTGCTGCTGTTCTAGAAGTTTGACCGGGTTCATATGGGTGAAGGTGATCCTTCGAGTACTTTTGTCCCAAACCATTTAAGGCTTTAAAGGCCAAAACCAGCACTTTAAATTGGGCTAGGAAATGCACTGGTAACCAGTGCAGCTGGTGCTACATAGGTGATATATGATTTGATCACTTTGCCCTCATCAATACTCAGGCAGCCACGTTTTGCACCAGCTGCGGTTTCTGAGCCATCTTTAAAGGCAGCTCCATGTACGGTGCATTACAGTAGCCTAGCCTGGACATCACTAGCGCATGAATAACTGAGACAAGGTCTGTCATCTCCAGATAGGGTCACCGCCGGCATTCCAGCTTAAGCTGGTAAAACACACCCCTGGATATCGCAGCCCCATGAACTTCCCCAGTTAGCATACAGTTCAGTTAGCGTAGAGTCCCAGACTATGCACTTGGTATTTTAGGGGGAGTGCAACCCCATTTAAGACCAGTTGTAAACCTCCATCTAGACTAGATGGTTTCCTAACCCATAGTCGCTCCATCTTGTCTGGATTAAGTCTCACTTTGTTCACACTCATCCATCCCAAAACAGCCTCTACACTCTAGTTCAAGAATTCCACAGCCTCCCTTGGATGGGTAGATGGAAATGAGAGGTACAGCTAAGTATCATCCATGCACTGATGATACTTCAGCTCAAACCACTTGATGACTTCCCCCAGTGGTTTCATGTAGATATTAAAAAGCATGGGGGAAGAGGATGGAACCTTGTTGCACCCCACAGGCTAATGCCCATGGGGTGGAACAGAAATCCCCCAGCACCACCTTCTGAGAGTGCTCCTCCAGGAAGGACCAGAACCACTTTAACACCATGCCTCTTAAGCCCAACCCAGATAAATGATCCAGAAGGATATCATGGTTGATGGTACCGAAAGCCACTGAGAGATCTGGAAGAACCATCAGTGTTGCAATCTTCCATCCATTCCTCAGTGTAAGTTATCAACCAGGGCTGTTTCCATCCCATTACCAGGCCTGAAACCTAATTGGAATGGATCTAAATAATCAGTATCATCCAACACTGTTTGGAGTTGAGGCCACTACCTGCTGGGGCCACCATCCGCTCCAGCGCCTTGCCCAAGAATGGCAAATGTGATGCAGAGTGGTAGTTACCCAAAACCATAGGATCTAAATTTGGCTTCTTCAGCAAGGACCTCACTACTGCTTCCTTCAAAGCTGCAGGAACCTCACCATCCCTCAAAAAGGCACTGACCACCTCAGAGTTCCAGCCACCCAGCTCAGCTCTGGGAGATTTCACAAGCCATGATGAACAAGGATCTAAGGAGTCAACTAGTAGGCCTCGGTCCTCCAAGCAGTTTGTCCATGTCCTCAGGTTGTACAAGCTGAAAGGTATCCATAACATGCCTAGATGATGCACCAGCCCCATCCATTTCAGACTCTGTCAAAACAATGGCATCCAAGTTGGCATGGATAAGAGCAATTTTATTTGCAAAATGTCCAGCAAATTGCTCAAATACCTTGAGGGTTCGAGTTATTGTGTTCTAGAAACCCAAGAGGCCTTTAACCACCCGAATTTTCCTCTGGACAACACTGAGCAGATGCAATGATGGCAGAGAAGTAAGATTTATTTGCCGCCATCACCAGCACAGAATAACATCACAAATGGATTCTTACCTCTGTTCAATCATATTTGTTACAAGTCTTCCACCATTGTGGTCTAATCATTGACACAATAATTGACACAGTTGTGGTCTAATCATTGACACAGTCGTTTCATTGCCCACAGCTCCTCAGAATACCAAGGAGTTGACATGGCTCTACAACTGGGTCAAGGACATTTGGGAGCAACTGAATCAGTAGCTCAGGTCATTCCCTCATTCCAAGCAGAGACCAGGAGCTCAGCAGAACTGCCAGCTAAGCCTGCAGGAAAATCCCCCAAAGACTTCAGAAATCCATCCAGATTCATTAGCCTCCGGGGTGGACCATAAAACAGGGTCCCCTAGTCCTGTAGAGGTTACAGGTAGCCTGAAGGTCAAAACTGATCAGATAATGATCTGTCCATGCCACTACTAGCTCCCCCACCCACAGATCATTTTCTCGCAATGCTGTACAGAAAACCAGATGCAAAGTGTGCCCTGCCACATGTGTTGGGTGAGATGTTATCTGAGACAAGCCCATGGTTGACATGGCAGCCATGAAATCCTGAGCCACTCCTGAAAAGGTAGCCTTGGCATGAACATTAAAGGCCCCATGACCAGAATACTACACACAAGACAACCTCAGTCAGCTCAGGCAAGGAGACTATTCGACAGTGGGGTGGGCAGTATACCAACAGAATCCCATATACCACACTGGCTCTCACCAAAGTAAAATGAAAATGGACCTGCAAATGAGTATATCAGATAAAGGATTGATAGAATCCGTGTAAATTAGAAACATCTATATCCCAGAATGTGGCTTTAAAGAGAATTTTGTAAAACTGTTATATTTATTTCGTTATCTAGAATATTTATATATTGCTTTTCGACAAAAAGGTCTCAAAGCATTTTACACAGGACAAAGTGGCTTACGAACATGTTTGCATGAACTTGCTACATTCCCAGGAGGGCCAGGACCACTCATATTATACCTCTGAGTGCATCAAAAGATGCGTGGTCTAAGAAATATGATGTGTTGGTGCTGAAATCTAACTTTACAGATTTTATGCATATTTGATGGTTATTTAATGCTACAATGCTATGGTCCCTGGGAGGGTATCCCAGGGGCCATAAGATGTTGGATTTCCCACTGTGAGGTAGAGATGTAAAGCCCACCAACCCACCCTGTGTGCAAACCAGAAAAAATAAGGAGGGGGGACATTTCCTCATTTTTTTCCAAGAGCCTTTTTTGTTTGCTTGTTTCTGAAAAATTGGAAAAATTGAACAATTTTGAATTTTTTTTTTTTAAAGAATGATGAATAAAATGTTGAACCAAAGTATTCACATATTGCTACCTGGCCTTCACTCCCCCAAAATGATTTCTAAAAACCACTAATTGGAAGACTTTTAGTAAGAATAGGGACATAAAATGTCTGCAAATTATAAACCCATGCGGGGGGGGGGGGGATAGTTCTTTAATCCTCTTTGCAAAGTCTCCCAGCATAGTTATTTCTTCAATTCCTTATTACAATTATTGATCTAATGTATTTTTTTACTGATAGATACTTAGGGATGCTCCAAGTCATGCTCAGTCTTGAACATGTGACTAGAGTCACAGTAAAATAATTTGTGAAGAAAATGTAGATTCTTCTTGACAGTTTGGTTTTGTTGTAGAGCCCTGTGTTTCTGGGCTTGTTCTGGTTATATGCTGTAGGGAATCCTGCCTCAGCAATTAAATTTTAACTGCTGCCACTAAAATAATCCCTCTATACCTCAGTAGCCCAGTTACTATGCTGCAGCCATTGGATTGGCACCACCACTAGAGACAACCTTCCAAAATGAACAAAAAGTAAGACGGTTATTAAGGGGAATTATTTACAAAAGGAAATAAAATATCAGTCTTCAAATAATTGGTTGAGATTGCTTAAAGGCCCTTGAATTAAATATGCTTTGAAACTATTCTTAATAGGTAAGACCATCTTCCCCAGCTAAATAAGCTCCCCATAGCTTTTCTTTTACACCAGATTTCCCTAAACTCCACTCTGACCAATTCCTCAAAAACAGGAATAGATGCTGCCCAACAATCTTCCTCTGCCTCCAGCTCTTCCTACTGCTTCTGGCTTCTAGGATGCTTCAGATGCTTCAGGGAGTATTTGCTGAAGCTCCCCTTGGTCAGACATAAAATAAGAATTGGTTTGCTCATAAAATTATCATGTTTAGTATATTACATTTAAAAGTATAGTTTATTCAAACAGTAATTACAAATTTACTGGGTTTACTTTTTAACTTTTTTAAAAAAATTAATGATAATTTTATGAGCAAACCACATTATACGTGACAGGGCCATTCCCATGTAATGGTGGCATTCAGTGGAAAATCATGGCTTAATTAAGCCACAAATTGCAGGGACATGTGAGAGACATGCCCAGTTTCCAGTAACAACCTATAAATGTTACCATGATGTCCGTGACTGCTGGAAACTGGAAGCGGTCCACATGCAGTGTGCATCCCCACAATTCATGGTCATTGTATTCTATGTGCCTAAAATAACCAAGTGACTTTAGATTTGTAAAGAGTGCTGCTAAAAAAAGAGAAAGTATTGTATATTTTCCCCGAAATTTCCATTTTTTTCCGGGTGGTGGTGGTGGATCAGGGTTGGGATGGTTTTTCCGTGGCTTCTAGGTTTCTAGAAACGTTACATCTCTACTCTGAGGGTGGAGAAAGCAGTTTGCTGTTGGAGGAGAGATCTGACGCTCCTCCCAGCCACTGTGGAATGCTTGGAGGTTCGTTGTTCTCTGATATTGGAACTCCAGAGCGGGGAAAGGGGGTGTGCCTGCTGTGCCGCATTCACAACCCTCCTGGTCCCACGACAACTACCAGACCAGCTGCAGATCTACGCCTGTCCTGGAGTTGGTGTAGATTCATTCCCTCCCACTGAAATCAATGTGAAGGAATTCATTTTTTAAAAAGGGCCAGGAAGGGGGGGGGGCGACCCCCAAACACTGCTCCTTTCTGGCAGAGCTTTGGATTCTTCAGAGCCTCAGGCATTGGGAGTTTCTCCCCACCCCCCATCCCCCACAGGCAGGACTGCTCTGTAAATGGATTAAATATTTGGGTTCATCCATAGAGAAAGTGATCGAGTGTGGTATGATGGCTACAGTACTGGACTGGGACTGCAGAGGCCTAGGTTCCAATGCTGACTCAGGCACGAAGAGTGCTGGACAGTCTTGGGCTAGCTGGTCCTGCACAGGGTGGATATGATGACAAAAGGGGGAGGGGAGAGCCAAGGAGGCCAACTGGAACTCTTTGGAGAAAAGGCAGAACATAAGTAAGTACCTCCAAGACCAACATGGGCCTGCTAAATTGTATGGAAGATGATTTGTATAAAAAGGTTATCTTGATAATATGCTGATAGCTTCTTGCAAGAAACTGTAAGTCTCCCACCTGCCCAAACCCTTTCCCTATAAGGGAGCAGTCGCAGATTTATTTATTTTTTGGCTGTGATCATGTGTAAAGTCACTATTATGCTTTCACCCAATTCAGGTAGTTTGAAAGCAAGGCAACTATTTGTAAATAGTTAGGAACTGTTTATTAATTTTTGAAACAGTAAGTTACATTGGGATAATGTCACAGAGCACATTTGCTATAGTATAATAATCCCATACCAATTTGTTTGTGATGTTTCTTTAAGTATTGTTCATCTGCTATTCTTTTAAAAAAAACAAATTGCTTTAATGTGACGTTTTGTCATTAGGTGGACTAAAATTTTAATAAGTATTTTTTCTCTTTTCATTTTTCTCTATATTTTTCAATAATCTAATTACAAAAAATTACAAAAAAATAAACAACAGAATATCAGTTGCAAAAAACTTCTGGAAGCAAAGCTGTTATGATGATGCTCCTCCTATTCCCTTCTCAGTTTGCTACCCCCCGCTCACCCAACCCAACCCACAGCCTGTGGCACAAGAGCCAGTTACTCACACATCACGACACACTGACTAGCAATGGAATTTTTTATTGGAGTCAATCAACAGGCAAACACCTTTACCTGAACAGGACTGGGGAGCAAAATCAGGGCATACAAGTCTTAATGGAAGGAGAACAAATGTTACAATAGAATGGAGACCAGTGCCCTCTCCTGAATACTTCAGATCTGTAGCACAACCCTATACAACCCACCACAGCACACCCGCTGGGAGCATGCACACAAGAATGTACAAAGCCTACAAAAGTCCCACTGCCTACTGACATTCCCAGTGTGCTACCCAGATATCACTTGTCTGTGCCCCCAAAGCTGCCGAGTTCTCTGTCATGCATTTCAGAACTTCTCTTTCAGCAGGTATCTCCCCTTGCTTCAAACAGAGCCAAAGAAAAAGAAGAAGAAATCATCCTTCACCATAGCAGCAGTAACCTCTGCCCTGCATGTGCTCAAAGGCTAACCTCTTAGATACTCCACAGATGTCTCTCGTTGCATGTATGGATAGCTCTGAGAGCAGAGCTACACTTAAGATAGCAGAGAATCCACACACTACCCCCACTGCAGAGTTAGATGCTATTTCCACATGCAAAAACCTTATAGCCACACCCCATATCCCACCACAAAAGATGATTGACTTTATGATTCCATGTCATCATGCTGGAGAACTGGGATAAACCTTATTGCCTCTTTTCCCATATCAGATATTTAAATGGAAGTGTGGCTGGAGCCTGGGACACATATGCAAAGGCCCAACTATGTGCCCTGCAAGCCCTTTTTATTGCAATAAGCACCCAATACACGGGACTCAATTAAATGCATCCTGCAGCAGGACACATTGGCCATTGACAAGCCCCACCTTTCAGTGGAACGTGTCTCTCTCAAGCACCATGGTTCATTTCCCAAATGCCACCAGCCTGCTCTGGATCTTTGCAACCAGGCAGTCTCCTCCCCACTCCCACACAGTTATTCCCCCAACTTGCTAGGCTGGCAGGATGCCTTGTTCCTGAGCAGTCCTGTGTGCGCGCAACTTGCACCTGGACATCTGCAGGCTCCAGCCTGCATCATGCCAAGGGGTCAAGGTCCATTCGTGCAGAGTGAGCTGAGTCCAAGTCACTCCCACACCTCCGTCCATATGGCCCTGGTGTGGCATGAGGGGGTGGTGGGAGGGTGCAGCACAAGCTCTCCTACCTGTTTATTGGTGTATTTCTGAGGGTTGGTGCGGTAGCTGTAGTCTGAATACTGCTCTGAGCCTGTAGAATTGCTGTCCCCAGTGCCCACAAACGTATTGGTAGCTGGCAGGTCCTGCACTACCTGGTGCTTCTTGGAGGCAGAGGGCGACTGGGGCTGGAGCTGGATGGAAGGCAGAGGAGAGTTGGAGCGGTAGTGGCGGCCCAGGTCCGGGCTGCCAGGTGGATAGTTAAGGGGCAGGTGGATGCGAGGGCTGTCACTGACGGAATCATTCATAAGGTTGAATTTAAGGGATTTCTGCAGGCCAGTTTCTTCCTCGTCCTCAGCTGGCTTGGGTGGCTTGGGGGATTTGCTCTTTTTCACCTTGCTCTTGGCTTTGTTCCCTTTGCTACCTTGCTTGGGAGCATACAAGTCCTTGGTTTCCTTCTTGCCAGCTTGGTAGCCACTCTTGGCTTCCTTCTGACGGCAGTAGCGCACCAGCACGACCAGCACAATAACAAGGGTGACAGCTACTATGCCTGCAATGACACCGAAGAGGATGTTGCTGCGCTGCTTGCTGCGCTCATATTCGGGGTCACCGGCAATGTCGATGTCAATGGGTGTGTCTAAGCTGTGTCCCACCAGGGTCTCCAGTAGAGTGCGGTTCGCCAAGGTCTCATTGACGTAGAAATGGACCAGCGCTGTGCCGTGGCGAGAAGGCTTGCCCCTGTCGTTTACACGCACAACCAGGCGGTGAAGCCCATGGTGCTTGCGGAGGATCTCCTTTTCCAGTGTGATGTTTCCATTCTGAGGTGAAATCTTGAAGAGTTCAAAGGGGTTTCCACCAGCAATGCTGTATTCCAGCTCAGCATTGGTCCCAGAGTCAATATCTTCAGCTCCAACACTCATGACCTGCTGCCCAGGACTAGTATGGGGTAGAATATGCTTATAGGAGCCATTGGATGGAGAGATGATGACAGGCGCATTGTCATTCTCATCCAGGACATTGATGGTCACCCCCACATAAGCAGATCTGGGTGGGTCACCCCCATCCACAGCTTTAAGTCGGAAAGTGTAAGTACTCTGCCGCTCACGATCAAAGGAGATGCTGGAGAGGATGGTGCCAGTGCCATTCTGGATGACAAAATCACCATTGTCCTGCTCCACTGAGAGATGAATGAGGGCATTCTCCCCTTCGTCAGCATCAATTACTGTCACCATGCCCACTGGACTCAAGGGTGGCATATTTTCCATGACAGAGAAGTTGTAGCCACTTAGCATGAACTTTGGGTCATTGTCATTGCGGTCCATGACATTGATGGCGACTGAGGCAGTTCCCTTGCGGCTAGGGCTACCCTTATCAGCTGCAACCACCAAGAATTCATAACGCTCTCGCTGCTCCCGGTCCAGCACTGTCTTCACCCGGATTTCACCAGAATCTGGATCAATAGAGAATATGCCTTTGGATGAAGGCTCTGTCACTAAGGAATACACCAACTTAGCATTGGACCCACTATCTGCGTCAGTAGCACTCACTTCCACCACCAAGTCATCTGGGGAATTATTTTCAGGAAAGGCCACTTCTGTTGAACTCTGACTGAAGACTGGATCATTGTCATTGACATCCACCACCTGAACCTTGAGAGAGTTGGTGCTGGACAGGGGTGGGTTGCCAGAATCCACAGCCACAATTTCAATGGTGTATTCCTTCACTGCCTCATAGTCTAGTGGTATTGTGGTCTGCAGAAAATACTTCTTTTTGCTATCGCTGCCAGTGTCACTGGCTTGTCGTAACTGAAAGGGTACATCACCAGCCACCACACAGGTCACAACAGCATTCTCACCCTCATCCCGATCAGACACCTGCACCAGAGCAACAGGTGTCTCAACTGGCACATCTTCTGAGATATTGGCCATGCCATCCTGGTGGGTCACCAAGCCAATACCACGAATCTCAATGGATGGAGCATTGTCATTCATGTCCCTGACACTGACCACCACCTGGGCGCGGGCAGTTTTGGGGTTGGCCCCCTTGTCCTTGGCCAGCACTGAGAACTTCAGCACACTGATGTCTTCACGGTCAACAGGACCCTGTACGGTGATGAGCCCAGTGGCTCTATCCAGGCGCAGTAGCCTGCGAACCATATCTGAAGCCTGATGGAAGGAATAGTCGATCTCGGCATTAGCACCCTGGTCAGAATCATTGGCCTTCACCTGCAATGAAAATAGAAAAAGGTGAACAGGTAGATGTATTACGACTGAGAAAACTGATGTTACTGACCTTGAGTCCATGCAACTGATCATGAAGGTGACAGAACACTTCAGCTCTAAGATAACTATTATTATAGGGCCACTATAATCTGGTGTGTGTGTGTGCGCGCGCGTGTGTGGGGAGTATAGGTTCTGTGGCTTATACTGAGAAAACATGTCAACAAACTGATCTGAAACTTAGCAGTGTAGGAGAGGTGTGTTTGAAGATGGTTGTGCTGATTTTGAGGCACAAAGGGCAGGAAATGGCTTCTTTATAGGAGTTTAAAGTTTGATGAATGTCCACCAGCAGTTTGACAGGTATTGTCTGCCCCGCCCCCCCGCAAGATTTACCCCATAGAACCTCAGAGCAGTTCTGATTCTGAGGAGGAACAGCTGTCTGTGGGAGAGGAGTGTGCTCATCCCTCCCAGGCCCTGCAGCTGGCAGAGATTCCTCCTGCTGGCATTCTAGACATAGATAGCAGTCCTGGGAGTGAAAGAGCATGGGAGGGGGGCTGGCTGGCTGCTCGACGCAGATGCAAAGAGCAACGAGCTATGGAGGGCGTGGAAAGGAGGCGTAGCGCCCGTTTGGCACGCAAGCAATGGTTGCATCCAGAGGACCCAAGGGAAAAGGGGAGGGACTCTCCCTAGCCCATAAGCTCAGGGTCTACAAGTGATTCTCGTTCAAATGGGGACCGACTGTTTCCAACCCGGGGCATAGGTTACTCTGCTGTTTGTAGCTTAGTCGCTGGTGATAGAGTTATTAAGTTGTAAAAGGAATAAAGCATTGAAAATAATCCTTTGTCTGTGTCTGGAGTTGGCTACTGGAGTAGACTGAAAGAGACCGGCTAGGGCCCCCTGACAGTAGTGACATTTCTTCATCTGTACAGCATATTTTCGAAAACAGATTGTCATCTTATGTAAAGCAGAAGGTATAGTATGTGCTGTGTCCCAGAAGAGCACACGGTATTTGTACATTTTGAAAGAAAGTGCAAATTTTCACCTCATTTTAGAATATAGAATTTCATAAGGTCATATTTGCAGAATGGGAGGGGGAATAAAATGGAGTGTGTTTACCAGGGAGGCTGGAGTGATTTGTTTTCTCTGAGAGTGCCCTCTTCCTTCATTTGGCTTCATGTTTACCTCAAAATGGCTAGGCCTCAGTGCTGCTGTTTGGCTTTTACCTTGTATGTCTTCAGGGAAGGGGCTGCTGAGTTCCTTGTAAGGCAGAGGGCACAGTTATAGGGCTGGTTTGAATTGACAAGGACCAATTCCCTTTTGTTTCTCCGATTGTCAATATAGGTTGTTTGAGCCTACCGTGTTTGGAAAGGTAAGGCAAAATTCTTTGGGGGGGAATCAAACTGGAGCAGCTTTCAAACGCAAAGAGAGTTTCCCTGCCCTGCCTGACCCTTTTAACTGCAGCAGCACAAATGAAACAGGTACCGCATTTCAGCAGTATGAAGGTACAGTTATGGGGAAGCTCTGCCTGTTACGCTGATTCAGTCACAGAGCCCCGTTAAGGGAGCTGAGAGGAAAAGATGGCAAGAAGCCTAACTGTGTGGATCTGAAGTGTGAACTGTGGAGACCTGTATGGGGAGGGACAGCCCGGATCATCCAGCACATCTGTTCTTTATTAAAGCACACTTCCTTGTGTTTTCAGTCTAAACCTCTTCAGCTGCTGTTTCACAAGTCAAAGTTTTAAAGCACGTTTAGGAGGTCAATTCGGTTCGCTCCTAGAAAGACAGCAATTACTTTTCTGGGAAGTAGCCAGACGTGTGCACAAACACACACACATGCATATGCACCCCAAAGGTTCTGCATGACATCACTGGTGGGGGTGAGAGATACATACTGTCTCTGAATGTGGAGGTTCCATTTACTGTCAAAAGAGGCAGGTATGTATCATCTCTGTATTGTCACCCTGCTTATTTAATTTATATGCAGAGTACATCATGAGAAACACTGGGTTGGATGAATCACAGGTTGGAATTAAGATTGCCGGGAGAATTATCAACAACCTCAGATACGCAGATGATACCACCCTAATAAGCAAAGAGGATCTCAAGAGCCTCTTGTTGAGGGTGAAAGTGGAGAGTACAAAAGCTGGTTTGAAACTCAACATTAAAAAAACGAAGATCATGGCATCTGGCCCCATCACTTCCTGGCATATAGAAGGGGAAGCAGTGGAAGCAGTGACACATTTTATTTTCTTGGGCTCCAAGATCACCGCAGACGGTGACTGTAGCCATGAAATTAAAAGACGCTTGCTCTTTGGGAGGAAAGCTATGGCAAGCCTAGACAGCATAGTAAGAAGCAGAGACATCACCTTGCCGACAAAGGTCTGTCTAATCAAAGCTATGGTTTTCCCAGTAGCAAGGTATGGCTGTGAGAGCTGGACTATAAGGAAGGCTGAGCGCTGAAGAATCGATGCTTTTGAACTGTGGTGCTGGAGAAGAGTCCCCTGGACTGCAAGGAGCTCAAATCAGTCCATCCTAAAGGAAATCAACCCTGAGTGCTCATTGGAAGGACAGATACTGAAGCTGAAGCTCAAATATTTTGGCCACCTAATGCAAAGAGAAAACTTCCTGGAAAAGACCCTGATGCTGGGAAAGACTGAAGGCAAAAGGAGAAGGGGACGGCAGAAGATGAGATGGCTAGATAGCATCACCGATGCAATGAATATGAACTTGAGCACACTCCGGGAGAGAGCGCAGGACAGGAAGGCCTGGCGTGCTATGGTCCATGGGGTCACGAAGAGTCGGACACGACTTAACGACTGAACAACAACAATGTATCAGCTCACAGTTTTAGCAACTGGGGGCTGAAGGAGAAAGTAAGTGAGCTGTTTCACAGGTGAAAACCTCACCCCTCCTATACTGAGTTTTGTAAACCACTTTAAAACAACAATAACAGCCACAAAAAACCCAATAATGAACTTCTTCATTTTTGGAGGAAATATTTGCCTATCACAGGCTGAATGAGTTCCAGCTGCCCAACCTCACACTGTTTAATGTCACTGGTGCATAGGAGAGAGTTATACTCAGTGTGGAGTATTAGTTCAACTCCCATTCATATGCCCAGCTTACTGGGTGACCTTGGGCCCGTCACATCCTTCCAGCCGAACCCACTTCACAGGGTTGTTGTGAGAAGAAAATGCTAATTAATTTAGGGTTGTGTTGCTCTGAATGCCCAGGGGGAGAAATGGAGTGCTGCGAATTTCTCATGCCATTTGTATGTGAATCACCTGAGACAGTTAGAGGGTTTTATCTCTCCCTGAACATAATAGGTTCAATATGCCCTCCCTCAAAATTCTAAAAAAAATTGAATTCCAAAAAATGAAAGGATAAAAAAAATCCACCCCCAGTACACATCCCTACTGCAAACTGCACATTTGATGTGGGTTTGATATATCACCTAACAGTGTGTGGTAACCCTAACACCAACTCTACCTTACAGGGTCTCTTTAATGTTGACAACAGTGGTATTTAGATGCTCCCTGCAGGCTTTCCAATTTTGGGGTTTAAAATACTTTTTAGGTATGGAACTATAGAATCAAAAAATGTCAGAATCTGAAGGGTTCAGGTTTGCAGGCATAGATTGGCCTTCCCAAAGCTCAATATATAAAAAATCTTTTGGTTTTACATGTTAAGGGCTTTCCACATTCCTTCACGCTTCCAAGTGCCAGGAAGTTTCAGCTAATGAGGGCCACATTCTCAGCAGGGGTGTTCTTTAGGCATCTGGTGTGGCATCCTAGGCAGTGCATAGTTCCTGCTTCACCACTACCTTGGGGCTGGATGGCTGCCAGTAGCAGAGTGGTAGACCAGAGTCACAGATTGGTCTATTCACTGGAATAGACAAATGGAGTCCATGCAACTGAAGCTACCATTCCATGTCACAAGTACCCAACTGGCAACCAAGAGCATCCACATAGAATGAGAGATTTGGAAGGGACCTTGAAGGCCATCTAGTCCCACTGCCTTCTCACTGTAGGATAAGCCACAGGTAAACCATTCCTCCTTGCTCCTCCTGTACATTTCCCACAGAGACTTTTGGTTAGTATTGTATATACTGCATGTATGTATATACATATATACTGAAACAAGAATTCTGTATAGTAGGTTAATATTTCCTCATAGTTAATATTTGCTCATAGTGCAGAATGAGCAAAAGAACTGAGTGGGAGAGAGAAATGGAGAAAGGGTGCCTTATTTTTAAGTACCTTTTGTTTATGACCCAGGAAGGATTCAAACTGCATCATATAACTATGTGTCAGCTTAATCAAATGTAAGTCATATATAAGTACTGAGGTATGGGCAGCAGCTATCCATAATATCGTAGTACTCGTTCATGTCACTGGCCACTAAATAAAAAGTTTTGCCTTTTAAGTAATTAGGTAAGGCAATGTATATAAACAACAACTGCACTTACATTATATATGTAGCAAATATTTCTCTTTCTAAACTCTCACTGTAATCTTGATCTCCATCACAATGTCACCCTCAGAGGGGAGGGGACATTGAGAAAAGGGCCACAGAGCTTGGAGAGGAACAAATTCCATGACAAAGTATGACAAATGATACTGCAGTACATCAGAATTGTTTTTCTGTTCTTGAGCATGTGTCTGCTCTTTAAACACACACACACACACACACACACACGATTTGCGGGCTCAGAACCTTGCAAGGAAGGTATACTCTCTGATCTGAAAACCTACTCCACAAAGTATCCCGGTAACTCATTTAGGAGGAAATTCCATTCTGCACATATTCAAAGGTTTAAAAATAAATAAATCATGGCTTGCCTATTACAGAGCTGGGCCCTGGGACAGAAAATGATTGCTACAGCGTCATTCCAAATCTGGAGTGCACAATGGTGCACAACATCACGCTATCTCTGTGCATGATGGTGTCTTGGCAGTAGTGAAACATTAGTCCTTGTTCTATCCATTCCATCACTTGCAGTGTCTATACATGTCTGCTCAGAAGTAAGACCTAATGAATTTAATGTGGCTTACTCCTGGGTAAGTGGGAGCCATATTGCAGCCTCAATTGGCTAAATGGAAAGTCGCTTTAAAATGCTTTACTTGTGGCAGGGGGTTGGCCTATATGACCTTGAAGATCCCTTCAAGCACTATCTTTCTGTGTGGATGGTATTGGGCATGATTTGGGTATGTAGCCTCTTGAAATTCTTTGTAGGAAGAGAAATTGGGGGGACAATTTCACTGAATTTTTCCAGGCAGAGGAGAAATTCTCCAACCATTTTTCACAGGTAGGGTTCACTATTGCAAACAGTTGTACCACAGCATCTCCCCCCCCCCCCAAGGGTTTTTGGTCTTTTGTACTGCCATTGCCACTGCAAGTGGCAAAATCATCAACCGTGCTGGCAGCCTGGCCCCCATTTTGCATTCTTCACAATACCCCATACCTAGCATCATTCCAGGGCACTGGTGGGGGAAGGTTGGGGGGGAAAGTGAACGCTACCAAAAAATGGGGAAGAAAATTCTGAGAAAATTCTGCAAAGTGGCCTTTCTAGGGGGGTAAGAAAAGAAAAATCTCAGGACTTCTTTTTTGAGAAAAATGTCTTCTGAGAAATGTGGGCTCAGATCTAGTTGTAATTTTTCAGGGTTCAGACCTTCCCCAGGATCTTCCGAATGTTAAATTTCTGAGGGGTGATTGTGGCTGCATCTTGTCTCTAACGCAGGTGCTCATAATACAGCCCCTTCCCTGCAAGCCCTGTAGCAGGTGTGAGGGGGGCAGTGCCGTGTCCAGCATCAGGGAAGAGGTGGGGCCACTGCTCTGCCAAAAACGGACCTCCAATTTCCTGAAAGTTTTCTTCCCCCATGAAAGAGACTTCTATTTTTTGCCTCATTCTCAACGTTTTATAATTTCTTGGGGGTGTTTTGACCTTACCTCATCATTGTGAAGTGGCAGCCTGTGTGTGTTGTCTTTCTACTAGACTTCTCCATTGCTCCCAGTCTGCCTGGGCTTTCTGATCTGAAAAAGCCCTATGGGAGGAATTACCTCAGGACGGCTTCCCCTGGGCTTTAACTGAAGTGCAGGAAGCCGGGGAGGCTATGGGCTGCAGAGAGATGACTGTACAATGAAAGACAGGCCACTCACCCAACACTCCTCAGCCACCTCATAAGTAAGGTAAGCACAAGAACCCTGAACCAAATCCATGAGAATTTCCCTGAACTTTCCTCTCATTTGAATTTCTTTTCAAAAGCAGTTCTTTTCTATGAAATTGAATGAAAGTGATCCAAAAAAAAGCAGAAGAAATTTTTGGCACAGCACTAATATAGTGTATATAATGCCAGACTTGGACTGGGGAGACCCAAGTACAAATTCCCTCTTGGCCATAAGAAAATAAAAGCTCTGCTAGATCACACCAAAGCCCCGTGAACCTATTAGCTATCAATTCCATTGGGTGACCCTGAGTTTCTGACCCAGTTCACACAATTAAACAGCCCACAGTTTGTTAACCATTGGTTGTTCAGGAGCAAGCAAGAATGCTGTGTCCCAACCACCATCCCTATGAGGAAAGACTAAAGTGTTTGGGGCTTTTTGATTTAGAGATCAAAAAGGGAAGGTGCTCCAACTGTTATAATTTGGTTATGCTGTTGTGCATCTTTTCCAGCTTTCTGATTTCAGATAGAGGGATAGAACCATACATGGCATTCCACCTACCTCACAGGGTTGTTGAGAGGATACACTGGGGTAATCCCACAGAGAAAGGGCATGATACAAATGTGAAAAATAAAATAACAAATATGTGTACAACCCACTATTCAAGTTCTCTGTTAGTCCAAGGGGACACACCCAGTCCATCCCTGCTGCCACCAAGCTTTGCCTCATACACTGCACCAGTTGGGCACACAATGATCCCCCAGCAAATTCCCAAGTCTATACCACATGAGTCCTGCAGAAGCCAGCCAGGCTTGTAAATTCTTCCTGCTCTTGGTAAAAGGCCCAGGTGATGCCACAGGCTGAGAGAAAGCATTTCTCTTTCCGTGTTTTTCTGGTGGAACTGGCTTGGCTAGTATAGCTGAGAGGCCACCTCTCCCACTCTGGTATGCAAGGAATTTCCCAAGAAAACCAGTCCAAAACTCCAGTCAGCTGGTTCCTGAGTCTCAGCAATAGGAAGGAAGTGGGACCCTGCTGAAGGCTATCTGAAGAGAAACTCCTCTCCTGGGCTGGGTGTTGATGCTGCATTTACACATATTAAACCACTGATACACTGCATGATTCTTCAGCCAGAGACACTGGGGTGAGCAAACGGCAAACACAAGATTAACAGCCACATTGCTCTGCTTTTGAGATGCCACTGCAAAGTCAGTGCAGGAACTAATGGCTCACATCCCAAAGTTTACAGTGTTCCAGCCACAAAGTGGCTTTGAGGGCAAGGGAGGGGATACACATTTTCTGGGACACAGCAGGAGTCTCAGCCCCGCGCCACTACTGCCTACTGTCCTCCCCTGCATGGGATAAACCCCTCCCTATGTACTGCGATCCCAAAGAGAATTCCCTCACATGGCTACTAGGCTTAGAGGGGAGAGGAAGCTCCCTCCTCAGCTGACATCCTGGTGAGAATTGCCCCCTTCTTGCAGTTAGGATTCCCACTAAGAAAATGGATGATGTGTGTAGACGGGGAATGGGGACTGAGAGAGTGAGAGGTGGTGACAATCTTAAAAATCTTGAGAGAGGATGATGATCAAGAGAGAAAGAATATGGGGCAGCTCTAGCCCTGCCTATCATCTACATGTGGCCCCCAGTCTTGAAACCAGGACCAGAAGAGGGAAGGAAGCGGGGGGAAAGCAAATTTAGGCAGCACAGCCATTGCATGAGCCCTTTCTGGGAGGGAGGAGAAACCAAATGGCAGTTGGCCCCAACCAAACTGATGGAAGGGGCCTGACTGGCTCAGCCTTCCCTCTGACGCAGCCTGATGGAATATAGTAATATTCCTAGTTTTAAGTATTGGAACAGGGCACTGTGTGACCGGAGGCTGAGCAGAAGCAAATGAAAGACAGGTTGCTAGCCATACTATCCACTGACAACTCATTTCTCAAAACCTTTCCAATATAGCACCCCCATATTCATGGTTTGCTTTAAAAAGGACAAACCCATTGTTTAACATTTCCTTTTCTCCCAAAGCAGTCTTGTCTGTGCTCACTTGCTTCTTTTGTCTATTGTTTTTCTGGATAGGATGGACTCAGCTATTAAATGTCAATTCCAGATTTCAGCTTCACACCACTCACTGTAAAGATATATGGCATTTTTTCCCTTCCCAATAAACAGCAAACTATTCCAAATTGTAACATCATGACCCATTCACCAAGGCTTGAGTGCTGCCTTATCATCCACATTTGTACATACTAGCAAGAGTGAAAAATTAATATGTAAAATCCACAGGAAAACTAGCCAACAGTCAAATGCATACACACTTGCTGGTTATTAATATAAGCCACTGCAGATAAGCAGACACCTTCAGCCATCTGTGCCATCATCTGGGCTAACCTCAGCCTTTTGATATAGTATAGTGTATGGCATGAAACACAGATGGGGAACCTCCAGCCCATGGACTGAATTTAGCTCACCTCCCTGTCTAGCCCATGTTGTTAGTGAGGGGTGAGCAAAACCCTCTGTCTGTGTATGTTTATGTGCACGCGTGTGTGTGTGTATAGGTATGTATGTTCTACAGCTGTACGCAAATGGCCTCTTGAAATTCTCCACCCTATTTGTGGGCAGAGAAACAATTTCACCAAATTTCTCCAGTGGGAACAGAAATTCTCAACAGTTTGTCACAGGTAGGGCTCACCAATAGCAGTGCAAGTAGCTCAGCTTCTTTTTTTTCTCTTAAAGGTTTTGTGTGTGTGGGGGGGGGGTCTGTGTGCTGCCACTGCAAGTAGCATCAGCTGTGTTGACAGGCTGGCCCCATTTTGCATCCACCACAATGCAGGTGTGAGGAGATTACGTAATCACTGCTGCAAGGCAGCCAAGAGCTCTCCCTGTGTGTTTTCTTTCTATTGTACATCTCTCCTTTGCTTTGCAGCCTCCCAGGTTGGAATGTATGACTTACCTGGCTCTGCCGGGTTCCGCTGGGTGGGGAGGCACTTCGTCCCTCCCCCCGGAATCCTCGCCGGGAATCCTGGCCGCCCGGCTCCGCTCTGCGGGGATTCCACAGAGCTGCCGGCCGGCTCCGCCAGCGCTGGACATCCGGCCGCTGGCTAGCAGGGACGCAAGTGGCGGAGGCCGTAGTCGCCGCCGTTTGTGTCCCTGAATTCAGCCATGATAGGCTATGTAAAGACTTACGTAGCCTATCACGTCTGGGTTTAAAAACAAAAACAAAAACGCGTACGCAAATGGTAGTGGACGGCCGCCATTTGCGTTCCTTATTTTCTGTTCCCCCCCTCCATTCGTGAAAGGCTATGTAAAGACTTATGTAGCCTATCACGTCTGGGTTAAAAAAACAAACAAACGCGTACGCAAATGGCGGCGGCTATGGCCGCCGCCATTTGCGTTCCTTATTTTTGGCTGTCTTAGTCTACGTAAATATTTACGTAGACTAAGACGAAGACAAGAAAGGGGAACACAAATAACATAGCAGACGCTATTTGTGTTCCCCCTTATTTTCACCGTCTTAGTCTACATAAATATTTATGTAGACTAAGACGGCCCAAAATAAGGAACGCAAATGGCGGCGGCCTTAGCCGCCGCCATTTGCGTACGCGGTTTTTTTTTTTAACCCAGACGTGATAGGCTACATAAGTCTTTACATAGCCTATCACGAATGGGGGAGGGGAGAAACAGACTGCAAATGGCGGCGGCGGCGGCAGCCGGTCGGAAGACCAGCCGCTGCCACCGCTGGAGCCGCTGCCGTCCGGAACATCCGCCCCAGGTAAGTCTCTTCCCAGGGGGGATCCGTGGGGGGGCAGGGGGGTAGCAGGCCGTTCTGCTCACCGAGATCCATGGCGGAATTCTCTGACATCCTTACTCCCAGGCTGCCTGGGCTTCCTGATCTGAAAAAGCTCTATGGGCTATGAGGAGTGATCTCATTATGTCTTTCCCCTGGCCTTTAACTGAAGTGTAGGAAGCTGAGGATGCTGCAGGCTGCTGGATATATGATTGTACAATGAAAGACAGGACATTCATGTACACTCCTCAGCTACCTCCTAAGTAAGCTAAGCTCAAGAAACCTGAACCCAACCTATTTGAATTTCTCTGAAATTTTCTTCTCCTTTGAATTTCTTTTCAAAAGCAATTTCTTTTCTGTGAAATTGAATGAGAATGGCCAAAAAGTCTCAATGCATGGATGAGATGGTGGTGCCAGGAGGAGGGGTACAATTATTGGGGGAACATTTTTGGACAAGCCGGGCCTATACAAGAGGGATGGGCTCCACTTGAACCAAAATGAAACCAGACTGCTGGCACTAAACATAAAAAGGGTGGCAGAGCAGCTTTTAAACTGCTTTTTTTTCCCGTGGGGGAAAGCCGGGGGGAGCTGGGAAGCATCCGGTTTGGCTTAAATCATCCCAAAGGGATGAAGATGAAAATGTTTTTGGTTCCCCAAACGCAGAAGGGGAGAAAATAGGCCAGGAGCATATAGTAGAACATAACAGCCAATCAAAGGGGCCAATGTCCCATAGCAAAAGATGCACATGCCAGAGGCATCTGGGGAAGGATACCACGTATAGGTGTTTCTATGCAAATGCCAGAAGCCTCCGTGCCAAAATGGGATAGTTGAGTGCTTGATTTTAATGGAAAACCTGAATATAATGGGCATTACAGAAACCTGGTAGAACAGAGAGAACCAGTGGGATACAGTCAACTCTGAATATAAACTCTATAGGAAGGACAGGGAAGGGTGTACTAGGGGAGGTGTTGCCCTGTATGTCAAAGAGGGCATAGTGTCGAGAGAACTAGAACACCTAAAAGGGATACACTCTTCCACAGAAGCTCTGTGGGTGACAAGACCAGGCTCCAAAACTAGTGCTAGGAACATGCTGTTGTCCCCCAGACCAGAATGCTCACAGGGACCTTGAGATGGAAAACGAAATCAGGGAGGCCTCCAAACAAGAAGTGTTGTCTTCTTACAGGTCCTAGTATGAGATATAAATGTTGTTGAACCAATTGGAAACAGTGATCACAGTGCTATCAGATTTAATATATATTTAAGTGGAAAATTGCCCAGGAAGTCCAAGATGGTCACATTTAACTTCAAAAGAGGAAACTTCCCTAAAATTAGGGAACTGGTGAAACGGAAGCTAAAAGGGGGAGTCAAAAGGATTACATTCCTTCCAAATGCTTGGAGATTACTCAAAACCACAATAAGAGAAGCCCAGCTAAAATGTATACCACAGGTTAGGAAAGATAGCACCAAGTTCAAGAGGTCGCCGGCATAGTTAATGAGCAGTGGTAAGGGAGCTATTAGAGAAAAGAGAGCTTCCTTCAGAAAATGGAAGTCTTGCCCAAGTGAGGAAAACAAAAGGGAGCACAAGCTTACACAAAGACGATGAAAGCAGACAATAAGAGATGCAAAAAAAGCATTTTGAAGAGCATATCGCTAACAACATCATAGAATCATAGAATAGTAGGGTTGGAAGGGGCCTACAAGGCCCCTTCCAACCAATAAAGAATCAAGGCCAACAATAAAGAATTCTTTAAATATATCAGAAGCAGCAAACCAGCTAGGGAGGCCATTGGACCATTGGATGACAATTGAGTTAAAGGAGGACTGAAAGGGGACAAGGAGATTGCAGAGAAGCTGAATGAATTATTTTCATCCATCTTCACTGCAGAAGATATAGGACTGATACCTGTGCCTGAACTGATGTTTTCAGGAAGGGAGTCTGAGGAACTGAGGAAAATAGTGGCAACAAGAGATGAAGTTCTCAACCTTATTGATGTACTGAAAGCAAATAAATCACCAGGCCCAGATGGTATCCATCCAAGAGTTCTCAAAAAACTCAAATATGAAATTGCTGATCTTCTAACCAAAGTATGCAACATGTCCCTAAGATCAGCCTCTATACCAGAGGACTGGAAGATGGCTAATGTAACGCCAATTTTCAAAAAGGGATCCAGGGGGATCCAGGAAATTACAGGCTGGTTAGCTTAACATCTGCTCAGGGTAAATTGGTTGAAGTCATTATTAAAGATAAAATTAGTAAGCATATAGAAGGACAAGCCCTGCTGAAAAAGAATCAACACGGCTTCCGCAAAGGTAAGTCCTGTCTCACTAACATTTTAGAGTTCTTTCAGAGTGTCAATAAACATGTAGGCAGGGGTGATCCGGTAGACATTGTTTCCTTGGACTTCCAAAAGGCTTTTGACAAAGTCCCTCACCTAAGACTCCTGAGAAAACTTAGCTGTAATGGAATAGGAAACAGGTCCTCTTATGGATCAGTAACTGGTTAAAGAACAGAAAGCAGAGAGTAGGAATAAATGGTAAATTGTCCCAGTGGAGGGAAGTAAATAGTGGGGTCCCACAGGGATCTGTATTAGGAACAATGCTTTTCAACCTGGTCAGAAACGATCTGGAATTAGGAATGAGCAGTGAAGTGGCCAAGTTTGCAGATGACACCAAATTATTTAGGGTGGTTAAAACAAAAAGGGACTGTGAATTGCTCCAGAAGGATCTCTCCAAACTGGGAGAACGATCATCCAGATGGCAAATGCGGTTCAATGTAAGCAAGTGTAAAGTGATGCACGTTGGGGCAAAAAATCCCAACTTCAATATAGCCTGATGGGATCTGAGCTAGCGGTGACCCACCAGGAAAGAGATCTTGGGGGTGTGGTGGACAGCTCAGTGAAGATGTCAACCCAGTGTACAGCAGCTGTAAAAAAAGGCAAGCTCCATGTTAGGCATAATTAGAAAAGGAATTGAGAATAAAACTGCCAATATCATACTGCTGCCCCTATACAAATCTATGGTGCGGCCACACTTGGAACACTATGTCCAATTCTGGTCACCATACCTAAAAAAAGATATTGTAAAGCTGGAAAAAGTGCAGAAAAGGGCAACTAAAATGATCACGGGACTGGAGTATCTCCCCTATGAGAGAAGGTGGGATTGCTTAGCTTGGAAAAAAGGAGGGTAAGGGGAGACATGATAGAGGTCTACAAAATTATGCATGGTATGGAGAATGTGGATAGGGGGACATTTTTCTCCCTGTCTCAAAATACTAGAACCTGGGGTCATCCCCCATGAAGCTGATTGGTGGAAGATTCAGGACAGATCAAAGGAAGTACTTCTTCACACAGCGCATAGTTAAACTATGGAATTTGCTACCACAGGAAGTAGTGATGGACACCAGTTTGGTTGGCTTTAAAGGGGGTTAGACAAATTCCTGGAGGAAAAGGCTATCAATGGCTATTAGTCTTGATGGCTATGTGCTACCTTCAGTACCAGAGGCAGTGAGCCTATGTACACCAGTTGCTGTGGAACATGGGTGGGGGGGTGCAGTTGCACTCAGGCCCTGCTTGTGGGTTCCTGGTAGACAGCTGGTTGGCTGCTGTGTGAACGGAATGCTGGACTAGATGAACCCTTGGTCTGATCCAGCATGGCTCTTCTTATGTTCTTAAAAAATGTGGGGAAATTTCTGGCACAGCACTACTATGTTCCAGCCAAGAGGCAACATGCGGTCAACCCAGGGGAAGGAGTTATCAGGACAGACATAATCAGAGGCTCCCTAAAATTCTGAAATGGAAAGGCCAATTTCCTGAGCACTGTAATTATAGGGCCACAGTTGTGGCCCTACATTAAAAGTGAGATGGACTAATTGCATTCTGCCTTCATAACCAGAAATTAAGGGGGCAATACACTCTGTACAATCCTACAGATTGCGCCCCTGCTACTCAGAAACCCCCGAACCTGGAGGCTTCTGAGGGCCCTATACTCTGCTGGACTGAAGCCAACAAAGCAGGAGGGGCATGGTAGGCAATTTTTGCCTCCTCATCCTCTAATCTCCCCCCCTCCAGACAGGCTTTTCAGCCCATCTAGCTTCGGAGGGAGAAGGAAGGAGGCTGGAGGAGGCTCAGGATAAATTGTATCCTGGCCTCTTCGGGCTCCCCGCTGTAACACCCCCTTTCCCCATCTCCAAGGTCGATTCTCTGACCCTGTAGAGGCAGCCGGTGCAGTTCTCCCTGCACCAGCTGTAAGGGGTTGGATCTCCAACAACCCCTTCCGAGGTCAGAGTGCTCAGGTCAGGGTTAATCCAAGGGATCCTGCGCTCCCTGGGATGCTTGCCCAGGAACCATAGGATTGCTCTCTTATACTCAGGAAATGGCTCACAGGATTGATCTGAAACTTGGCAGAGTAGAGGAAGTCAGTTTGAGGTTGGTCTGTGCCAATTTTGAAAGCATAAGAAATGGCTTATTTATAGGAGTCTGAAGTTTGAAGAGTGACCTCAAACAGTTTGAGAAGAATTTTTCTGGGATTAAAATTATAAGCCAGTTTTGGTTTGCATAGCATCTTTTGGTAAACCATTTGTTTTGACAGGTCAAGGGGAAGGTCTAGTATAGGCTGTGCCCCAGTAGCACCATAACACTGCTGTAGTTTTTATTTAAAATGTGATCCCCACAACCCCGGACAGTTTTATCCTATGGGAGCTCATAAGGTATTCCACTTGGCAAGACCAGAATGATACTGCAGGAGGGAAGGGCGAGAGTGTAAGTGGGCATGGCTGGTTACCAGAGAGATGAAATAGGAGGGAAAAGGAGGAACAGATGAGTAGGGAGCTTCCTACGTCAGTTAAGGTTTTAGGCCAGAGCTGGACAACACATACCCCCCATCTTTTTTTTGCAGCCTCGCAGCACCCCCCCCCCCCAGTGCTGCATTGCGGCGCCAAATTATTGCCGAATTTCAGCGACACGCAGCTGTGGCAACAAAAAAACCACATTTTCACTTGCCCCATGTTTTAATGCGAAATTGCACTCTCCTGGGTCTTCCAAAAGAGCGATTTTGCATTAAAACAAGGTGCGCACCTTGTTTTGAAGCGAAAATTGGTTTTCCCCCAGAGGGGCCAAACTGGATTTGGATCCTAGCATGGGGAGCAGGGGAGATTTAATGTGTTTGACCTGCTATAAAGCCAATCTGGATCAGCCCCACAGGGCCTGCCATTTCTACTGCAAAATACTGATGGATCAAGCAAATGGATCACTATTTGTCCACAGGAATAGCAGACAGGCCCCACCCCTCAATCTAGATCAGGCTCATAGCTGGGGGCGGGGTTAAGCCACATGCCCCCCACACTAGAGTCCCCATCCAGACTGCATCACCTGCGCATACTCTAGAGTAAAAATGAAAAAAAGACGTACCTGCTAGCTGCATCTCTAAAGTAATGTCTGTTGGCCCTGATTTCTTATTAATTGTGTTATTTCTTCATTTCTTTTTCTATTGAGTTCCTCATTTTTATTTTCAGATTTGCCTGATGAGTATTTTAAAATGTAATCAAATTCAATTAACAAAAACCTTTGGGTTTAATATGTTTTGTTAAGGTCTTTCCACATTCACTCAAGCTCCAAAACGCTGGGAAATTTTATTTCTTGAATTTATTAATTTATTGAACATATTAAATGCCTCATAAATAACATTTTTCTTGCTCTTAACAGATGCATTCTTTAGGCAATATGTTATGGTGTGGTATCCTATGCTGTGTCTAGTTCCATCTTCACCACTACCTTGGAGCTACATGGCTGTCAGTGGGCAGAGAGGCGGACCCAAGTCCCAGATTTGTCTGTTCATGGGAATAGACACAAGGAATCTATGCAACTGAAGCTACCATTGAACATTACAAATATCCAAGTGGCAACCGGTATGATTTGCACAGAATGACAGAGTTGGAAGGGACCTTGAAGTCATCTAGTCCAACCCCCTGTTCAGTGCAGGATAAGCCACAGGTAAAGCATCCCTCCTTACTTTTCCTCTCCATCTCCCACACACGGTTTGGGTTAATTTTGTAATCCTGAAACAAAAATCCCATACAGTAGTTTAACATTTCCTCATTGTGCAGAATGAGCAAAAGAGCGGAGAGGGAGAGGGAGAAGGATACTTGTAATGTTCAATGGTAGCTTCAGTTGCATATCATTTGAGCTGTATAGACTCCATGTGTCTATTCCAGGGAACAGACAAATGTGGGACTTTGGTCCACCCCTCTGCCACTGACAGCCATCCACCTCCAAGGCAGCAGTGAAGATGGGACTAGCCACAACATGCGATACCATATCATACCCCTATGGTTGAAATAACTCGTCAAGTCCAGACCCTTAACAACAGCAATTTTCCAGTATTTTGTATACTTGAACATGGAAACCCCTTAACAAAACATGCAAAGGTCATCTTCTTGCGCAACGTGGGATGTTGGAGAAATCTGCAACTGATTCAGATGAGGTTGGATTTCTATGGATCTGACTGGTGGATCCTGCAGCAGGCGAGCTATTTCCAAGTCACAAGGACTTGCAGACTGTTTTTTTCCGGGGGGGGGGGGATTTGTGCAAATGGACATTAGTGCAAGTGCACATTTGCAAATGAACAAAATCCTTGTATAAGAAATCTGATTCCATCAATGAGCAGACGACAGAACGAAATATGCCTGGTATTCCACGAAACACAGAAGGAGCCCATTCAGCCAAATCCGTTCATCCCTAATCACAACTCAGCCCCAGCATCAAAACCACAAAGCCTACAAATTCCAAAGCCTTTCAGCACCTTTCAACATCAGGTAATGCCTGAGTACCCCCAGTCTCACCTATACTAGGAAGAAATGTACTAAGTTTCTACATGAAGGATTTGGAGGAGAAATAAAGGGGACATCAGATTCCTACTTCCATTCTGAAGTGGTACAGTCTCAGCAGGGCTGTACTACACAATTTTTCTAAACATAAAATTGCCTGAGAAACGCAGACTCATATGCTTTTCCTCCACCCTGTCAACTCCAGCTGGCCTTCATTTCCCTACTCAACCAGTTCTAAGATTCCCACACTCTCTTCCCATTCCCCATCTAGCCTAACCGTGGTGACATTGCTTTGTAGGAGGCAGCATATCTAATGGCGTGTAAAGCATCTGGGAGTTGTAGCCAATCTAAGACTCAAGTGGTACCCTGGAAGAGCAGTCCGTTTTCCTATTTTGCAAGTGGGAAAGCCATTCAGCAGTCCCAGTGGAGTCATACAGCCCCTGAATGACCTACTGAAGGAGGGGCTCACCTGCAATACAGAGTGTCCCATCGGACTATTTTCTGAGAGTTCCGCCTCATACAGTGGCTTCTCAAACTTGGGTGCATTGTCATTCATATCGAGGATGGTGATGCGTAGTAGGGCACTGCTAGCACGTGGTGGACTACCTCCATCCTGTACTTTGATGGTTAAGTCATAGGACTCTGATTGTTCCCGGTCCAAGTTTCCCATCACAATCAGCTGTGGCTGTTTCTCATCTTGGTCCTCTGCTACCTGCAAGCCAAAAAGTTTCTGGGCATCTGAACCAGGCATGAGCTCATAGGAAGCTACACCGTTGGCACCAGCATCACGATCCATGGCCAAGGGGATGGGGAAGAGCGTGCCAACATTGGTGTTTTCAGGGATGGCTAGAGTGATGACAGGAGAGGCAAAGTTGGGTGTGTTGTCATTGATGTCCAGCACCTCGATCTGCCCCTCCAGCAGGCGTGGGCTGTTGCTCATCAAGTCCGTAATAGAAACCTCAAACTCCAGAAAACAAGCATCCCCTGGAAACAGCTGCTGGCACTCTCTCAGGCTCTCCCGGTCAATGGAGGTCTCTGTGGTAAAGATGTCACCAGTCTTGCCATCCACACGCAAGTAGGGGGAACCCACCTCCAGCTTATACAGGTGCCCCACATCTGGGAAACCATAGTCTGCTGCCAAGCTTCCAATGAGTGTGTTGGGTGGCTGCTCTTCCTGTACCTTGTAGACCACACGTGTCCCAGAGCCCAGGCAGGGAAGCTGGAGGAAGAGCCACAAGCCCAGGCAGGAAATCAGCTGCTGCATTCTGAAGCGCGGTGGAGCTGAAAGAAAGCAGAGAGTGCAGGGCATTAGCAAGGGAACAGATCCCTTCCCTACCCAAGATGTCTTCATCCAATCTTCACATGAGGCAGCATGTCAGCTGCTGAAGGCTATATACGTAGTTTTCTGTGAAGCAGGCAAACACTTTTATACCCCTTGATGTCTCCTGGGAACAGGTGACGTGTTCCCAGCCTTGGAGGTGCCTCTGGAAATCACCTCAGCTTCGATACCAGACAGGCCACACCTGCCTGTCACTGGAGGAAGCCGCACCTATATTTGCTACACACCTTAATCACCACAGGAAGAACTGTAATCTCTGGCAGAAATGCAAAGGAGGAGGGTTTGGCCCTGTACAGTTTAGCTGGGCAGGCCACTCCACCACGGAACCATGAACACAATACAAATACATGCTGTGAGCTCTGCTTCACAGAGACATTCATATGCCCCCGTAAAGAATATCTAACAGAGCATCAGAAAAGTATGCCCACTCCGCCAACACAGAGTACACATGAGCACACACACAACTTCCATGACAGCAAGTCTCTTATGCAGTGCATACCACGCAAGCCATATATTGCGTGCCATAAAGCAGGTCTTGCCTAGCAATGTAAAATTTATAGAAATTTTGAGGCCATGGAAAAAATGTTTGTTTGTTTTTTTCTGGGGGGGGGGGGTGTCAGAAAAACAGAAATTTGGGGAAAGATTGAAAAATAAGCAATATTTTGTTGAGTGCTCTTTTCAGACCTAAAATCACTTTGTTCCTTTAGGACAGCCTTCCCCAACCTGGTGCCCTCCAGATATTTTGGACTTCAGCTCCCATCTGCCTCAAGCAGCATGGCCAATGGTCAGGAATGCTGGGCACTGTAGTCCAAAACATCCAGAGGGCACCAGGCTGGGGAGGGCTGCTTTAGGAACATCAAGCAGCCTTCCTGTTCCTAAAGTTATATTACGTAGTTTGCTCATAAAATTATCATCATATTTTAAAATGTTTAAAAGTAAAATTAGTAAATTCGTAATTATCGTCTGAATAGATTAGAACTACATTAAATGACTGCTACAGCATTGGGAACACAGGACTCTATAGAACAAAACCTAAACTATCAAGAATGCACATTTACTGTCAAGAATGCACAGCGGTGACTCTACTCACATGTGGGGAACCTGAGCATAAATGTCTATCAGTAAAATATACTTTAGATCAATAATTTTAATAAAAATGAAAGAACTAACTATGCTGGGAATCTCACAGAGAGGATTAAAAAAACAGTTTTCCCCATGGCTTCATTATTTCCTGACATTTTACATCTCTTGTCTTTCTGTGTAAAAAGCGTTCTTATTACATAGTTCTTAGAAATCATTTCGTGAGGAGTAGGCTGAGTAACACTACACAAACACTCCGTCTTAAATTAAAAAAGAAAATATTTCATAATCCAAAGCTATTTAATTGGGGGGGGGGATCCCCCTCAGGAAAGAAATGGGAAAAAAACATTTTCTTTCAGAATTTTTCCAGTTTTTTTCTGGGCCTTCACTAGGGATGGCGGAGAATTTCTCCCCGAAACTTTGGGGGGCCGAGCGCCGTGTTCGGCCCCCCGAACAAGTTTCGGGGAGAAATCCTCCGACTTACCTTCGCCGAATGTCCCTCCCGGCGGCGGGTCCGGCTGGCGGTTCGGCAGCTGTTCGTGCGGGGTGGGAGCGGCAGCCGGTCTTTTGACCGGCTGCCGCCGCCGCCATTCCAACAACAACAACAAAAAAAACAAACGCCCCCGTGATAGGCTACGTGACGATTACCGTAGCCTATCATGGCTAGATTTGCAAACTCAGCCGTGATAGGCTACGTCAATCGTCACGTAGCCTATCACGGGGGCGTTTTTTTTTTTTTTAACTTTCGAGGTCGCGGCCGGGCGAGGTGGGAAGCCTCCTCCCCGGCCTGAATTTCGGCCGGGGCGAGGCGGGAAGCCTCCCCCCCGGCCTGAATTTCGGCCGGGGCGAGGCGGGAAGCCTCCCCCCCCGGCCTGAACTTCGCAGGGGGAGCAGCGAAGCGCCTCCCCCCCACCACGAACAAGCTTCGGCGAAAGGTAAGGGACTTTCGTCCACCCCTAGCCTTCACTTGCCAATACTCACTGCCATAGGAATTTTTTCTTTCTTTTTTTTAAGGGCAGTGCTGATAACAAATGGAATCAGGAGCAGTGGCAGGTAGGTAGGCAGGAGGGATGCAGAGTGATTATGGAGAGCATGGTGCACCCACGGCTAGTGCCAGAGCACTAACGTGTTTTAAGCAGTTGCCTCCAATTCCCCACTCTGCTCAAGCAGAGCTGCCTTCTGTCAGGCAGCAATTAGGTGCCATTAGTTCCCACATGAGCAGCGGCATCAGGCTTCCTTTTTTTTAAATGGAGGCAGTCTGTGTTGGGACACCCCAAGGATCTGCAGACACGTTCATGGAGGTTGGACACCTCCAATATGGGGAAGGAGTGACAATTACAGTAGCCAAGAGGAAGGCCGGTCACAAGGTCAACTACTTGTGGCAAGCTGTGACTTTCCAAAGACATATGCAGCCCCTCATGAAAATTCTGCATTACCTTCTACAGGAAGTGATTATAAATGTGTGAGCAGCCTTGTGATTCACAAAAAGCAGTTGTGTCCTTTGAGCGTTAAGCTAAAAGCTCATAAAGTCTTGAGGGGGCTCTCTGAGCATTTGACAGCACTCAAAGGACAAACATGCCAGCCCCCTTCCAGCTGATACTCTGTTCTGCTCCGCCAACTCCCCCCTGCTCATTTTTGGGAAAAGGGATGCGGTAGCAGATGGCAGAGGACTCCACCACTGGAAGACACTGGCAGGGTGCCTGTTCTGGCTGGAAATGACACAAAGACCATCATTTTCTGCTGGGGAATTACAGGGCTAGTAGTTCAGAAAAGGCAGCAACTGGGCCAGTTTACACAATCATCACAGCCCAGCATGGCTTATTTAAGCCATGGTGGCTTGCAGTGTGTGCTTGCAGCCATTTTGAATATTCAACCCCTGCCAGGGTGTTGCCATGGTTTGCTATGTCATCTGAAGTCAGGTGGCATGCCTTGTTGGGAGGGGGAAACAACCCTACAAAAACCCTACAACAGGCCATTCCACCCAGGTTCAGATGACATGATAAGCCACGACTGGGGCTTGAATAGGCAACCTGGCGAATGCAGTAGGCAACCTGCATTGATTTATTTTCTTTATAACAATAGAGGAGGAGCATCTGGATTTTCTACAACAGACAACAAAACCGTTAGTACAATTTAGTCTAAATAACTCTTCCCTCCCCCACCCCACCCCCTGCTTCTCCAGTGGAGTTTCATACAGCAGAAATCTTTCCAGTCCAGTGACTAAATTCCACGCTGCAGGATGGGGAGAAGAACAATGTGAATAAACTGGGTGTGGTCTACAATTCTTGATATACATGGTTAATAAGTATACTTAGTATTTATATAGCACTTTAGAGCATTAAGTGGCCTTAATATACATTATCGGTCGCTGGAGGGGGGATGATTGTTAGCCCCCAGCCCCAAGGTTCAGAGAAAGCCTGGGATTAATCTTGGCTCTGAGTTTGCTGGGCACATGGAACATCAAGCAAGTGCAAAGCCAAAGCGCACACACACACACATCCCTCCAGCGTAGAGCTGGGGCTGGAGAGGCATATCAGCTTGCCTGTGCCCTTCCTGGGCACTGTGTGTACCTAGCAAGCACAGAGTCAAAGCACACTCACCATCCTCTCTCAAGCTGAGCTGGAGACGGAGCAGGTGCTTGTTTCTGCAACACATGGAACACTCAGCACCCTCTCCAGCTCCTGACTGCAACTGGAATGGGGAAGAAAGGACATTCCCAGACTTTGTGCTGCTTTTTGGAGGTGCCATGTGAGGTCAGGGGCATGTCCTCTCCCCTTGTGGTTCTGGTGACAAACCAAACAATGTTTACTACCAAAGCCAAAGTTTGTGCCCCCCCCCCCCCAGTATACCTATACTCAGAAGATCCTTGTTAACCTAACTTAGCGGTAGGCAACCTTTTAGGGCTCATGGGCACATTTGGCAATTTGAGAAACTGTCTGGGGCAACATTATAAAATGGATGCCATGGGAGGCTTGGCTAGTCAGAAAGGACAAAAAACCTGTGCAAAAGACTGAGTATGAGGGAGAAGTGGGGGCTGAGGCCCAACATGCTACACAATTCATTTGAACTCACAGTTTTCAGCACCACTACAAGCCTATTTCACAGAAGGCAAACTCTTTTTCTCTCCCAACCAGGCAACGTGTTCCTCCCCCTATCTCTTTCTCCCTCTCTCTCTGGCTCACCACCCATACACATTATCTATCTCTCTCATCCTGGCTCACCATCCATAGACATGTGCGCCCTCTCTTTCTGTCACACACACATACATGCACACACACTCAAACCCCATCCATCCATCCTCCATCCATTCACACATACATACCCGCAAGCACCCCATGTATCCACCATACATGCATGCATGTGTGCAGGCACTCACGGTCCTGCTTTCTTCTCCTCACTGCAAGCCATTGGCATTGTTAAGGGAGGACCACCTGGGCACGGGCCCCGGATCTTCTGAACAGCCCCAATTGCCATCATCTGCCTTAATACGAGTCTGCTTCTTCCCCCTGAGCTCAGTAGCCTTGGAGTTACTAAGGAGGCCTTAGGGCTCACTCCCCTAGAAGACCAATGGGGAGAGTAGTTTGAATGCACCAGTCTTTTAAACTAGAGGGGAGACTGCCACCTTTCCTTCCGCTCATTGTTTTTTCTCTCTCCCTCTAGTTGTCTGCTCTTACATGCCCGCTGCTGGGAGTTTGGTTGCAATGACTTTTTGAAGAGGGAGAGAGAAGGGCAGGAAGACCTCCATGTGAAATACTGGTATTTCACACAGCATCTGAGTTTACTGCCCCAAACTGGAACCTTTGGCTTCTGCAGGAATTTAGTAGCTTCAGCACAGCAAAAGATTCAATCAGCCTCCACATATGGCTTTCTCCCCCCTTCAGTTTAAGTCCTTCTAAATAGCTGCAGGCCTCAAGATTATTCCTAAAGGAGGGTTAGGACTATGTGACACCATGATCGAGAAATGCTGGGGCTTTTAAATAGGTTTGACAGTTTTTAAGAAGAAAAAGCCCTCAGCTATCTCCCCTCATATCGTTAATGTGTGCAATCCTTACAGACCCTCCACAGCCTCCTAAATTCCTCCAAAGTGCTTCCTCTCTGAAAGGAGACACTTGGCTTGGGGAGTTATCTCTCTCCCCACTCCTTTCCCAATCACCATTCTTCTTTTCTTCTTCTTCTTTTATCCTCTATCCTGGTGTTTCTGCCTCTTCTGTATTCCACCCAGAGCATATCTTGGGGGATTCTCAAACAGAATTATCTTTGGTAGGTAAGAGAAGTTCTGAACTGTATTTCACTTTATCCTCCTCATCCAAATCTTCAAGAAAAGTGGGTTCACATGGTTGCAGAGGAACAAATCTGGGGTTCTTTTGTTTGTCAGTTGTCATTATCCAGCAATAGGAAGGGCTGTAGCTCAGTGGGAGAGCACAGGCTTGGCATGCAGAAGGTCCTGGGTTCAATCCCCAGCATCTCCAGGGAGGGCTAGGAAAGAATCATGCCTGAAACCCTGGAGAGATGCTGCCAGTCGGTGTTGACAATACTGGGCTAGATGGACCAACATTTTGACTCAGTAGAAGGTACCTTCCTATGTTCCTATGAACAGAAAGCTTTAATAAAAATAGGAGGGGGGATAAATACTGCTCACTCATACAATCCTATGTATGCGTACTTAATAGTAAGCCCCATTACATTTAATGAGGCTTACCTAGAGGAAAGTGTGCACAGGATTCCAGCACAAGTTACTTTTGCAGGGAGGTTTGCACCCTGATCTTTGGCATGTTTACTCAGAAGTAAGTTCTGAGTTGTGAGCATGGTACTGCAGGCTTAATACACTGCACACCCAATTCCAGTCTAATTAATTGACTACCCTTTCAGCCTGGACCTATGCATGTTTTGTCACTTGTGTGTGTGTGTTTCATTTTTCATGAACTCTAGCTTCAGTGGTGAAGGAAAGGCTCTTACTACATGCTCAGAGTTTCTCCATAACTTAGCTCTAGTCTTGAAAACAGACTCATTGGCTGAATCCTGGTGAAGTCTTGGCACAAATAAGGTTGTGGGGAGGAAAATACAATGGGGGCTTGTGCATAACAAGGAGGATACTGTATCACCCGCATGTATCTCATGGAGACAACTACTATCAAAAGCATGAGGATGGGATGAACATATTACATCAAACAGAACATCACCTGTAGGTCCTGCAATATAATTTATATAATTGAGTGCAAATAAAACAGGATGTCATATCCAATATGTAGGAAAAACTACTACTGACCTATGCACACACTGCAGAAACCACAAATTGGAAAACTTGACTTAAAAAGTGGAGCAACCAGTTGCAAAGTATCTCAACACTGAGGGCCATAACCTGTTTGACTTATCTCTAACAGCTATAGATATACCAACAGATCCAACAACATTGACTAAGAGGGAGAACTTCTGGATATATACCCTTGGCACTTAGGCACCACACGGCCTTAACCTGGAGGACAGTACAAACACTGCTTAACTTCTGCAACTGATCTGAACATTCCATCCTCACAGGTCAATAACTGCCACCTTGGAAATAGAATTTGTATCTTAACAGCTGATGAAGGTGGAAGCCAAAACATTTTGTTAGTTAAATTGGAATCTATTTGTTAATCACAATTACCTGTGTGTAATTGTGTGTGTATATATATTTTAGTGAGTAACTGAATTCCTATATGGATACAGAGCAAGACTGAGTGAAGTTCTGTTTGCTGTTGCTTATTTTATTTTTTAAAAAACCATCTACATACAATAATTTTATTTATTTATATATACACACAGACACACACGCACACACACCAATTACCTAGGGAGGCGGTGGGCTCTCCCACACTGGAGGCATTCAAAACGAGGCTGGACAGTCATCTGCCAGGGATGCTCGGACTTGGATTCCTGCATTGAGCAGGGGGTTGGACTCGATGGTCTTATAGGCCCTTTCCAACCCTACTATTCTATGATTCAATGATTATATATATATATATATACACGCACGCACATCCCATATATATCTATATATAGATATATATGGGAAATACATTCAGTTTGAATCAAGTCTGAAGCCCAAGCAGAATTGGGTAATCTTTCTGTCTCAAAGTAACATACTTTGCTTTAGTTTTGCTAAGAGGTGCAGGAGAAGGGAAGGACCGTGGTTCAATGAGTCACAGGTCCATCTTCTAATCCTAGGACACATTTTTACCATGGTGTCCCATCACTGTGCTTTGGGAGAGGGCAAGGATGGGGCCATGAGATGGCCATTCCTCCAGTGCCAGCGCACTTAACTATGAAACAGCCTTAAACTGGATTTCAAGCATCAAATTCCCTGGCCCCTGCTCCTATTCTTCTGAAACTTGGCAGGTTTCTCATCTTGGGGGCACCTCTAATGACCTGTGTATTTTCATACAAATTTAACCAAAAACTATTGGGGGGGAAGGGGAAGGGAAGGGAAACCAAATCACTCCCTCCCCTAAACTGGAAAACTCCCCTTCCACATGAACTGCTGCACCTATCCTTCTAAAACTTTGTTGGTTTCTTACTTAGGGACATCTCTAGGCTGTCTATAATTTTTAGAACAATGGTCCACAAAGAATGTAGGGAGATAAGTATGTCATCTTTTGGGGACCCTCAAAATGTCAAGGCTACCCTTGCACAAAAAAACCCTGGGGCTATCATTCTGCAGTTAGGAGACATGATCTTCTCTGATGGGGTAACAAATCCTGAAATGTCCATCCATTCTTCCAAGGAATAAAAAAGTTACTGGCACTTTATTCCAAGGAATAAAAAAGTTACTGGCACTTTCCTTTAAAAGAAAATCAAAATATAAAGGCACATAATACAAAAAACCCTGCACCTATTATGCTGACATTGGACATGTATAAACCCTTCCTAAGAGGCAACTATGCTGGCAACTATCATCCAGTTCTGACCAAGAGAAAAAAGTTACAGTGTTTTTTGTAAAAATTTCCCATGAGAGTCAACAGGAAGCATAAAGACTCAGTTTTCTGAACCTTGATTTGGGTTTGGTATTGAGCTGAAGTGGACTGACTTCAAATTGGCCTGAGCAGAAGAGAGATGTTTTCCAAACCACTGAATTAGGCTCTGAGTTGAAGAGGGAGGGGGATCAGTGCATACTTCTAATGTATGTTCAGTATGTATGAATCTATCTATACACATACACACACACAAACACGCACATATTTGTATTAGTGGTGTGCCGCCCTCCCCGCTTCGACTTGAACACATGCAAATTTGTGTTATGGGCCTATGCACCGGATCTTTTAAGAAACCATCAACGCTGTTACTGCAAGAATACAAAAAAACACGCTTACTCTTTTCAGGATCCTTCTAAAATCCCCCTAAACCTTTTCTCTCTCCCTCCCTTTTTCTCACACACATGTTGTTCCCAATGACTCTTCCAGACCCCAGGAGGCTTACCACTGCCTTTCTTAGCCCCACTGTTCTCCCTAGCCCTTGCTGATCTCTTTAGCACTGCCTGCTTATCAACCAGAAGTATTGAGGAAAGCATCAGCCTGCGGCTTCCCACCATCTTCATTTCCTAAGAATGTCTCTGGGCCCCATATGTGGCCCAGAAGCATTCCTGGGATATGAAGATGGCAGCAGCTGGAGGGCCTCACTTTGCTTTGAAGAGATCCCAGCTGCTGGGAAGTTTTTGTTTTTTTAAACTGGGAGGTGTGTGGCACCTCAGCAGGCACCAAATATGGTATCTAGGGAAACACTGGTGCCTGCAGGTGCCATGTTGCCTACTCCCACCCTAGCTGGAAGGGATTCTAGCTGCTCATGTTAGAAAAAGAGACTCCATAACTGGTTGGAGCCTCAGTCACGTAGAGCCCAAGTGGCGGGAAAAATGTAGGCGGAGCAGAAAAGAACTGCATTATGACTAATGGCTTGGTAAGCTAATGTGCTGACTGTTTATTGGTTACTGGCTTGGTAAGCTAGTGTGCTGACTGTTTATTGGTTACTGGCAAGAACAATGGAAGTGATAAAGTATAAAAGGCTTTTGCACATGTATCTCGGGGTCCAGACTGCTCTGCACCCGTTTTGCAAAACGACTAATGAAATAGTGTTGGATCCACTGCTGCCTGCCTGGCATCCTTTCTTTCGATCAGAAGCAAGAACTTTTTATCTAACAATTTGGTGCCATGACTCGGATCCTGCTTCGGGGTGCGTCCCCTTCGTGCTGAGCCGAGGGGCCATGGAGGAGGAGTGGCCACAGGCGGTTGTTTTACACTGCCTTCTCCTCACGTCGGCGGCGGCGAAGGTGCTTGGGGACCAACGCCAGAGGGAGAGGGAGACATGATCACTCCTTTTAGGCACCGGCAGTGGATCAATAAGCAGCTGGACGCAGCTGTGGGCGGGACAGAAGAGGCCTTTGGGGTAAGTGAAACAGCTTACATTAGAGGATACACGTGGGACGGTGGTACGTTTGTGATTGTGTGAGACGCCTACGGGCGAAGCGAGTGAGGAGCCCTGATCTGCAGTTCCCTACCCCGGCGATGGGCTGGGTCAGAGGAGGGCGAAGCGCGAGAATCGTTGAGTGAAATCCCACTGTCATGCGCGGGTCCCAATCCAGGCCCTCTGGAGAGTCCCATACGCCCTTGGAGTGTTATTTGCGCAACTGGTCACATTTCAAACAAGACTATGGAACTAAGATGACGAAGGATCGTCTTGTCCTTCTTTGTACCAGGGAATGACCGATATTGGAGCCCAAATGGCCACCTGGGGGGTCTTTTGACCCAACTTTAGTTTCTGATGTACATATAATAGTAACACAGAGGGGACGTTGGGACCAGTTCCCCTATATTGATTCATGGGCAACTTGCGTACCCCTCGGCAGCAAGCCCGCCCCGTGAGTAGTTAAATGTATGTCCTTGGCCCTCCCTGTGATAACTGGAAAAAAATTAATGAGGAAGGGACCACCCAGGGTGCTAGCTATGGCCCCCGAGGATCCATTGCTTCCTCCTCCCTACGGGACGGCTGTCGCGGGGGGATCACGCCCGCCCCAGCCTCCATTTCCTCCAAGGGAGCCTGCCTAAGGGATGCAACCATTAAAAATTCCAGAGGGAGACCCCCCTCGTGAGCGAAGGCCTGGTCCCGAGTCTATGACTGAGTTTGAGGACACTTTCCAAGATCGTTTGGACGCCCTCGAAAAACTTTTTAAAGAGATGAAGGGTGCTTGGGGGCCTTGAACCCAAGAAAAGGCGCCTGATAAAGAAGGGGAAACTAAAGTAGGGCCTAATTACAATTTGCGAAAGGACCCTCAGCCACCAGTGAAATTGACTTTCCCTATTAGAGAGGTCCCCGATCCTACCGCCCAACACCCTCAGGGGACAATGTTTGTTTACGTCCCCTTTACGACGTCTGATTTGTACAGTTGGAAACAGTTTAATCCTCCCTTTGAGGAGGACCCCGGTCCATTGTTATCCTTAATGGAGAATGTGAGGCTCACACACAATCCTACCTGGGACGACACACAAATGCTATTAAACACTTGTTTCCTTAGTCAGAAACCAACTATTCTTGCGGGGGCACGGGCTAGATTTAGAGAGGAGAACCCCCAGGCGACTGAACAGTGGGTGGCAGAGGTTTTGCCCAGTGGGAGGCCTGACTGGGGAGTGGCCACGGCGGCGCAAAGGCAATTACATGCCGAATACGTTCGGCTTGTTTTAGCAGGCATGAAACAGGCCGCTCGAAGGGCCCCCAATCTGCAAAAGGTCCTGACGTTAAAACAGGACAAAAGCGAGCCCCCCGCTGTCTTCCTCCAAAGGCTGAAAGAAGCCTTCGCCAAATATACTGACATCGATCTAAATGACCCAAATAACCAACGAGTTCTCACAACGCAGTTTGTAGGAAATAGCTGCCAAGATATCAGAAAGAAGTTACAAAAAGTCAAAGGAGGCCTAGCGGCTGATTTAGGAGTCCTGGTTGAAGTAGCCCAGAAGGTCTATGAAAGACGAGAAGAAGAAGAGAAAGAAAAAAGATAAGAAGCAGGCAAAATTACTTGCTGCAGTTCTCAAGCCAGAACAAGGAGGGACTAAGAAGGGTGGAAAGGGGAACAGAAAAGGGCCTCCCTTAGGAAAGCATCAGTGCACTTTTTGGGCACTGGAAACGAGACTATGAAGCCCTAAAACAGAAAGAGATAGAAAGTAGGGGGGAAGGGCAAAGAGTGTTGTATGAACAAGAAAGAGATTAGGACAGACCAGGGCCCGGCCCCCTCTTGGCCGTCCCCGAGGCAAGATGGGACCCCATGGTCAAAATTAAAGTTGGAGGCCGCTCCTACGATGCCCTTGTAGATACAGGGGCCGCCTTGTCCATCCTTCCCCTTAGCAAGCCACCAACGGGAAGTGGGGGATCTACCACCATAATGGGGGTCGAGGGAAGGGCAACCCGAGTGCCCCTCTCTCTCCCTTATTCACCAAAGTTGGGAAAACGCACCTAGAGCACGCGTTTGTCTGTACCCCCTCCTGTCCGGTGGCATTGTTAGGGAGGGACTTATTGACTAAGCTCCAAATTGAGATCACTTTCACTCCTGATGGAACAATGGAAGGACGACTCCCAAGCAACAGAGCAGTAACTCAAATGGCCCTTTTGAAAGCCATAGAGGAACCCACCTCAGAGGCAAAAGAAGACTGGTGCTTAATAGAAAACAGAGTCAATCCTCTAGTTTGGGCCGGGGTTGGAGGGGCCTCCCGTGCCAAATCGGCAGCACCGTACAAAATTCCTCTCAAAGAGGGGGCGAAACCAGTTCATGTGAAACAGTATCCCCTTTCACGCCAAGGGAAGTTGGGTCTACAACCAGTAATAACGAAACTCCGAGAGGAAGGTCGACTCATAGAGATAATGTCCCCCTACAACACACCCATTCTCGCTGTATCAAAAGGGGGGGCAAGGGGTTTCGTCTGGTGCAAGACCTCCGCCTCATTAACCAGCAGATCGAGGCCCCCCACCCTGTGGTCCCTAACCCACATACCCTCCTTGTAAGAATTCCAGAAAATCATGCATGGTTCACTGTCACAGACCTGAAAGACGCTTTCTTTAGCATCCCACTCCATCCTGATTCGAGGCCTTTGTTCGCCTTTGAGTGGGAGAGCCCAGAGGGTGAGTCAAAGTTTCAATTAACATGGACAGTGATCCCTCAGGGGCTCAATCTTTCGCCGGTTGTTTTTGGCCAGCAGCTTCAAAGGGACCTCGAGCCTTGGGTCCATCAGCACCTTGTGGTGCATTTCCTTCAGTATTGTGATGACCTCCTGATTTCAGCCAAGGCCAAGGATATGTGCCTAAGTGGAACAATTTCCCTCCTTAATCATCTAGCAGAGGGGGGCTATAAGGTGTCAAGGGAAAAGGTGCAGCTGGTCCGACCAACTGTAAAATTCCTAGGCTACCACTTAGCTAAGGAGACCCAAAGCTTGGGATCAGAAAGAATCGAAGTCATTCGTCACACCCCTGTCCCTACATCCCCCCGTGAACTAAGGGCCTACCTGGGATTGACTGGATTCTGTCGGCTATGGAGAGCCGACTATGGAGAAATAGCACGGCCACTATATGAGGCGCTGTAGAAAGATAAATTAGACAAATGGAAATGGACTAAAGAAATGAATAAGTCTTTCCTCAGCCTTAAAGCTGCCCTTGTGTCACCACCGGCCCTCGCTATGCCAAATCCCAGTCGACCATTTAGACTCTATGTGCATGAGAATAAGGGCGTAGCCTCGGGAGTACTCTGCCAACAGACGGGCCCTTCCTGGAGGCCAGTGGGCTATTACTCCAAAGTCCTTGATGTTGTGGCATGAGGATGGCCGAGCTGCTTGAGAGCGGTGGCGGCAACAGCCTTAATCTGCACTGAAGCTGAAAAAATGACAATGGGAGGGACCATCGAGGTTTGGGTGCCACATGGGGTGCCACAAATCTTAGGGTCAGGGGGAGGAAGCAAATTCCTCAACCCAGCTCGGCATTCCCAATATGAAATAGGCCCGCTAACGAACGAAAACCTCACTTTCAAGGCCTGCTCTAGCTTCAACATCGCCACCCTGCTACCGGCAATACAGGCCACACGTGGGCCGGGGCTCCTGGATCATGATTGTCTTGAAGTACTAGACTTGGACACCAAGGGTCGGCCAGATCTTGAAGATGAACCGTTAGAGGGGGCTGAAGAGCCTTGACAAGAGCTCTGCAAGCAGGCAAAGGAAAGCGAGTAAACATTTACACTGGCAGTAAAAATGCCTTTGCCGTTGTGATCCAGAGATTGCCGCTAGATGCCCCCATCCATCTCTTCCAACCAGGAGTGAAGTATTCCTGAAAAAGTGGAATAAAGAAGCTTTGAAGGAAGGGTGGGAAGGGCCCTACCTGGGAAGGGCCTACCAGCCATTCATGTGTAAAACTTGTAGGTTCTAGCAAATGGACACATTGCAGCCGGTTGAAGCCATTTAGACGACCCCTGCCTCCTCCTGTCACCCGGAGAGAACAGGAGGCCACAGGCAACAGTCCCCTGCTCCCTGGCACACCTCCGGAAGCTGCCAGGGACACAGGCGAAGAAGTCATCCAGGAGCCACAATCGCCTCATGTTTATAAGTCCCAACACCTAGGAAAGGCCAAAATCCGACTCAACCGAGCTTAATCAAGTAGACACTCCCCGCTAAAATGGGGAGGCTCTGGGTCCTGATATTGCTTACTCATGGGGTAATGGGGTTAAAGCAATCTTGTTGTCAAGAAGGGGGAAACACGGTCTTCAGGACTTCTCTAGGGGCAGAATAGAGAGCCAGTGTAGTGTAGTGGTGAGAGTGACGGACTGGGAGCCGGGAGATCCGGGTTCTAGTCCCCACTTGGCCATGGAAGCTCACTGGGTGACTTTGGGCCAGTCACAGACTCTCAGCCCAACCTACCTCACAGGATTGATGTTGTGAGGATACAACGGTGAGGAGGAGGATAATGTAAGCTGCCTTGAGTTCCTTGCGAGAGGGAGAAAGGCGGGGTATAAATGCAATAAATAAATAAATAAATAAATAAGTCCATGAAGTCTATTACTTACTTAGGAAAAAAGGTTTTCGAAATACAGTTAACCTATTAACCTACACCTATTATACTGGTACTTGGAGAAGCCAACTACCGCTGAGGGCCAAAGTTTGTCTCACAAAGGGAGGGCAGTGGGGATTAGATCGCTGGAGCCTGCCACGGGTCCATCAGACTATTAAGCAAATAGTGAAGCAAGCCAGGTTAACCCCTGCAACCCCACGCACGCCCTTAATAAAGATCCCAGAAATAGGGAAGCACCCCTGGAAGGCCAGATTAGGGATCCCAATAATGGAGGAAACTGATAATGTATGGCTAGAATGGGTAAAATATACCGCCAAGTCATTAAATAAGTCTGACTGTTTTATTTGTGCTGCAGGAAGATCGGTAGCAAAGGTACTGCCTTTTCCTCTAGGATGGGACACTCCTTCTCTCCTTACTTGTGTGATCCGTTTGTTCCAGCACCCCAACGCATGGGGAGAGGAGGAGTGCCAGACCCTCAATAGATTGTACCCTCCCCTCAAAATAGAGAATCGCGTTATACCCCCCATGGCTTTTGTGCAGCAAAAGAATCATACTGGGTGTATACATCGAAGTTCTACAGACGTGAGTGAGTCTGTAGGAAACCTAAGAGACAGATGGGGATGTGTAAATTCCACAAGGTTTAAGAATAATTCTCTCTCAATCTCATGGGCTGACCTCTGGTGGTATTGTGGGGGTCTAGAGTTATATGAAGTGTTGCCCTCCAATTGGTCAGGAGTCTGTGGGCTAGTTCAGCTGGCAGTCCACTTTTCTATTGCATACCACCCAACAAGAAGAACTGGCCGATTTCGACAAAAACGGTCGGAAACCCCTTTTGACAGTCAAATATATATTGACTCTATAGGGGTACCCAGGGGAGTACCGGATGAATTCAAAGGGAGAAACCAAATCGCTGCCAGATTTGAGTCGACCCTATTCTGGTGGGCGACTATTAATAAAAATGTAGATTGGATCAATTACATTTATTATAATCAGCAAAGATTTATAAATTATACTCGTGATGCTGTAAAAGGACTAGCTGAGCAGCTAGATGCCACTGGTCAAATGGCATGGGAAAATCGGCGTGTTCTTGACATGATGTTAGCAGAGAAGGGAGGAGTATGTGTTATGCTAGGTGGATGGTGTTGCACCTTCATCCCCAATAACACTGCCCCAGATGGCACGGTGACGAAGGCTTTGCAAGGTCTCACCACACTATCCGAAGAGTTGGTCAAAAATTCAGGGATTAATAACCCCCTGGCTGCGTGGCTAGAAAACTGGTTTGGAAAGTGGAAACACCTGGCTCTAATCTCGCTTGTAGTAGTGGTGGGGGTTTTAGTATTATTTGGTTGTTGCATTATCCCCTGCGTCAGAGGCTTATCCCAGCGATTAATTGAAACCGCTCTGTCGAAACAGATGCTCTTGCTTTATTGTGCTGATAAAGAGACTCTGCTTTCAAACGCTTTAAGACGTGAGTAAAGACTTAAAGGAGGGAATTGTTAGAAAAAGAGACTCCATAACCAGTTGGAGCCTCAGTCACGTGGAGCCCAAGTGGCAGGAAAAATGTAGGCGGAGCAGAAAAGAACCGCATTATGACTAATGGCTTGGTAAGCTAATGTGCTGCCCTTATTTTCGCCGTAGTCTACGTAAAGATTTACGACCAAATAAGGAACACGAATGGCGGCTCCCTATGGGGGCCGCCATTTGCGTACGCGCTTTTTTTTTTTTTTTTTTTAAAGTCACCCGTGATAGGCTACGTGACGATTTACGTAGCCTATCACTCCTGGTCACTGCCAAGACCTGGGCATCCAGGATCAGGGCCAAGCCCGAGTCCAAGAGTACACCCAAACTGTGAGCCTGAGTCTTCAGAGGGAGTGTGACCCCATCCAACACAGGTTGGATCCCTACTCCCTCATCTGCCTTTCGACTGACCAAAAGAATTTCTGTCTTGTCTGGATTAAGCTTCAATTTGTTTACCTTCATCCAGTCCATTACTGACAACAGGCACTGATTTAGAACCAGAACAGCTTCCTTGGATTTAGACAGAAAGGAGAGACAGAGTTGGGTGTTATCAGCATACTGGTGACACCGAACCCTCAAACTCCAGACAATCTCTCCCAGTGTTTTCATGTATATGTTAAACAGCAAGGGGGAGAAGATGGAACCCTGAGCAATAGCCATGGTGTCAAACAGGAATCCCCCAGCACCACCTTCTGAGACCGCCCCTCCAAGAAGAACCGGAACCACTTATAACACTGCCTCCCAGTCCCATCTCAGTCAGAGGCCTCAGAAGGATACCGTGGCCAATGGTATCAAAAGCTGCCAAAAGGTCCAGCAGAACTAACAGGGACACATTCCCCCTGTCCAATTCCTGGTGTAGATCATCCACCAAGATGACCAAAAGCAGTCTCTGTCCCATAACCAGGCCTGAAGCCAGACTGAAATAGAACTAGATAATCTGCATCATTCTGAAAACCCCTGGAGTTGAGAAGCCACCACATGCTCTAACACCTCCAATGGAATATTGGAGATCAGCCAGAAATTATCCAATATAGTGGGGTTCAGGGAGGGTTGTTGTTGGTGATGTTTAAACAAATCTCTCATTTAGGCAAGATGGAGTCACACCTCTCCATAAAGAGGCATTCACCACTGCCCTTACCCATTCAGTCAGACCACCCTGGCTGCTTTTCTAAGCCAGGAATGGCAAGGGTCCAAGAGCATACTGGTGACAGGCCTCTCTCTCCAAGGATCCTGTCATACTCAGGCTGTACAAACTGAAGAATCTCCATTATAATTGGCCAAGCAGGAGCCAATGTTACATCCACTGGACCTGTATCAACTATGGCATCCAGATCAGAATGGATAGGATGAATTGTATCTGCAAAGCGTCATGCAAATTGTTCACAGCAGGCTGTGGAGTGGTCTACCTCCTCTTCTTGCAGGCCAGAGGATTATTTATTTATTTCTATACCACCCAGTAGCGAAGCTCAGTGGATAACAGGCCTCTGACCATCTGAAAAAACTCTGCTGGGCAACTCTGCCCTCATTGCCACAGAATAGGCTTTCAAATGAACTCTAGCCCATGTTCGATTGGACTCATGCCAAGTTTTCCACCAGCATTGCTCTAGTTGACATCCCACTTGTGTCATTGCCTGCAGCACCCTGGAACACCAGGGGGTTCATTTGGCGCCACAGCATGGGAGAACATGCTGAGGGGCAATCATGTCAGCCTTGGGGCCATTTCTCCATTCCAGAGATCAACTAGGGCTTCAACAGGCTTTTGACCTTTTGGTTTTAGTAAATACAGAATGTTTTACTAACACTATATCATCCAAACATACAAAACCAAAAGACAGTTCTCTTCGTTCACACCCTCAATTTCTTCCAGGGCTCCACTGTCACCTTTCTAGCACGACAGTTTTACAGCAACAGTTTTCCCCTACAGAGGAGCTATAGAAAAGTGGGTACTTAGAGCTACAGGGAGAAGAGGCTGCTGGAGAGGTGGATTTTCCAGAAAATTTTGAATTGGAGAGTTTTCCAGAAAAATTCCTATGCAGATAATTGCATAGAGTAAATTGCAGCAGAAAATTTTTGTTTACATTGGAAAATGTTCTGATGCCCTAGAGATTGATTGAATTTAGCATGTTTATTTTACTTATATTTAGTAACCAAAACCTTTTAAAGTGGCACATTATATTATTATTTACATTTCTATACCGCCCAATAGCCAGAGCTCTCTGGGTAATTTACAAAGATTAAAAACATTAAAAATACAGTATACAGAGATTAAAAACCATTTACATAAAAACACATGAACAGGCAATATACACAAAAGAAACATATACCTAAAACAACTTCAAACAAACAATCTCAAAAGCAAACAACCATAACCATAAGACATTCCAGGATCGATTAAAACTTATCATATGCTGCCAAATGCCTGGGAGAAGAGAAAGGTCTTAACCTGGTGCCAAAAAGATAACAGTGTTGGCGCCAGGTGGGCCTCATCGGGGAGATCATTCCACTATTTGGGGGCCACCACCGAAAAGGCCCTCTCCCTTGTCACCGTCCTCCGAGCTTTCCTCGGTGAAGGGAGCCGGAGGAGGGCCTTAGATGTTGAGCGTAATATATGGCTAGGTTTGTGTTGGGAGAGGCACTCTTCAGGTATTGTGGCCCCAAGCCACGTAAGGTTTTATTGGTTAAACCCAGCACCTTGAATCGGGCTCCAAAACATACAGGCAGCCAGTACCGGCGGGCCAGAGTCGGTCTTATATGTTCAGACCTTCTGGTCCCTGTTATCAATCTGGCCGCTGCATTTTGCGCGAGCTGCAGTTTCTGAACCGTCTTCAAAGGCAGCCCCACATAGAGTGAATTGCATTAATCTAACGTGGAGATTACTGGAGCATAGACAACTGAAGCCAGGTTATCCCTGTCCTGATAGTGGCATAGCTGGGCCACCAAATGAAGTTGGTAGAAGGCACTCCGTGCCACTGAGGCCACCTGAGCCTCAAGTGACAAAGATGGCTCAAGGAGAACCCCCAAGCTATGAACCTGCTCCTTCAGGGGGACTGCAACTCCATCCAGAACAGGTTGGGCACCCTCCACCCGGTCAGAAGAACCATCCACCAACAGCATCTCAGTCTTGTCTGGATTGAGTTTCAGTTTATTAGCCCTCATCCAGTCCATTGTCACAGCCAGGCACATGGTGGTGTTTTTGTGTGTGTTCCTATACAGCACGAATATTTGACCTGAACTCTTTGAGGGGGAAAATTAAAACACACTTAATGTGATCTTCAAAAAGGAGGAACCCTGAAATCAAACCCTGGAAAAATTCTGAAGCAGATTATAAAGCAACCCATCTGTAAACACCTTGAAAACAATGCAGTGATTACTCGAAGCCAACATGGATTTGTCAAGAACAAATCCTGCCAGACGAATCTGATCTCATTTTTTGATCAAGTAACCTCCCTTGTGGACTGTGGGAATGCTGTGGACATAAGATAGCTCAACTTCAGCAAAGCTTTCGACAAAGTGCCCCATGATATCCTGATAAACAAACTAGCCAAAAGTGGGCTAGATGAAAGAACCATCAGATGGATCCACAGTTGGCTACAGAATCGGACTGAAAGAGTGCTTATCAATGGGATCTTCTCAAACTGGGGAGAGGTAACAGACGGGATAGCGCAGGGCTCAGTCCTGGGCCCAGTGCTCTTCAACATTTTTATTAATGACTCAGATAAGGAGGTGCAGGCAATGCTGATCAGATTTGCAGATGACACAAAATTGGGCGGGATAGCTAATACCCAGGAAGACAGAAACAGAATTCAAAGTGATCTTGATAGGCTGGAGGGCTGGGCAGAAACAACAAAATGACATTTAACAGGGATAAATGCCAAGTTCTGCACCTAGGAAAAAGAAACCAAATACACAGTTACAAGATGGGCGATACTTCGCTCAACAACACTATAAGCGAAAAGGATCTTGGAATTGTTGTCGATCACAAGCTGAATATGAGCCAACAATGTGATATGGCTGCAAAAAAGGCAAATACTCTTTTCGGCTGCATTAATAGAAGTATAGCTTCCAAATCATGTGACGTACTAGTTCCCCTCTACTCAACACTGGTTAGGCCTCATCTGGAATACCGTGTTCACTTCTGGTCACCACACTAAGAAGGATGCAGACAAACTGGGGAGGGTTCAGAGGAGGGCAATGAAGATGATCAGGGGACTGGAAACAAAGCCCTATGAGGAGAGACTGAAAGAACTGGGCATGTTTAGCCTGGAGAAGAGAAGACTGAGGGGAGATATGATAGCGCTCTTCAAGTACTTGAAAGGTTGTCACAGAGAAGAAGGCTAGGATCTCTTCTCGATCATCCCAGAATGCAGGACATGAAATAATGGGCTCAAGTTATAGGAAGCCAGATTCCGGCTGAACACCAGGAAAAGCTTCCTGACTGACTGTTAGAGCAATACGACAATGGAACCAATTCCCTAGGGAGGTAGTGGGCTCTCCCACACTGGAGGCATTCAAAATGAAGCTGGACAGCCACTTGCCAGGGATGCTCTGACTTGGATTCCTGCACTGAGCAGGGGGTTGGACTCGATGGTCTTGTAGGCCCCTTCCAAACCTGCTATTCTATGATGTACATGTTATATTATGTAGACATTTTTATTGGAATAATTGTAAAAATGTAAAGACAATAGCATGTACTTCCCTTATATTGCTTAAATTTAAGGGAGAAAAAAACAAAGGTACTGAAAACTGTTGACACACTAATGAACTACAACCCCCATGTTTTACAACAGAAATGGTGCTGCCAGCATGTTCACTTTGCAAATAGTCGGGGGTTCAGCATGCGTCTCCCATTTTCGAGGAAGCCCTCTGCTACCTGCTATTTTATTTATTATTACATTTATAAGGTAAAAGGCAAAGGTGTCCCCAACCAGTCGTGTCCGACTCTAGGGTGCGGTGCTCATCCCCGTTTCTAAGCCGAAGAGCCAGCGCTGTCCGAAGACGCTTCCGTGGTCATGTGGCCGGCATGACTGAACACCGAGGTGCACGGAACGCTGTTATCTTTCCCGCCGAGGCGGTACCTATTTATCTACTTGCAATTTCTTGCTTTCGAACTGCTAGGTTGGCAGGAGCTGGGACTGAAGACGGGAGCCCACTCCGTCACGCAGCACTCGGGTCTCGAACCGCTGACCTGCCGACCGGCAGTTCAGCGTCTTAACCACTAAGCCACCTGCGGTCCCGATTACATTTTATTATATTATATATTACTATTATATATTACATTTATAGCCCACCCTTTTCCCTCCAAGAAACCCAAGGCAGTTTACATGGTCCTCTTCTCCACTGTATCCTCACAACAACCCTGTGAGGTAGGTTAGGCTGATAATCCGTGACTGGTCCAAAGTCACCCAGTGAGCTTCATGGTTGAGTGGGGACTAGAACCTGGATCTCCCAAGTCCCAGTTCAATACTGTAACCACTGCACCACACTGGCTATCCCATTCCTTGCTCCCAATGTGAGTTCTTTGCTTCTTGAGGAAGAGGCAGAGGATGAGGGAGCAAATTATCACAATTCTGCTTGGAAAAATCTGAGCAGATATTGAACTTTTGCACAACTCCTAGTTGAGTCACCCTAAAAGGGCGTGGGAAGAGAAAGGCAAAAATTGCACAGCCCTTGCTTCACTCTACAGCAGAAACTGAGGTAGCAAAGTAAGAGATTTGAAGTGGCTAATTCACCAGAAAGTAACACTCTTTACTAAACGAAATCAGCTCATGATGGACCGACTATTTTTTGACACAATATTGATGGGAAGTATAAACTGTCCAATTAGCTCAGCAGATACTCTCCTAGCATAATGTGTTTTCCAACTAAGGACAAATCTTCCTATTCAATTAATTGGCTAATTCATAATATTTGGAAAGTAGTACTTCAGACATTACCACTATTTATTATGTACTGTAATGTTTATAAACAGACAATACGTCTAAAACATTTCGAATCCAGTACTATGTATGTTTGCTCAAAAATAATTCCTAGTATGTTAATTGAGATTTACTCCAAAGAAAGTGTGCATAGCATTATAGTTTGTGTTTTAACTGCCTGAATTAATAAATTTAAAATGTTTTGATCAATTATAAAAGCATTGCAATTACACAGGGTAGAAGATTTTTTTAAACAAACAAACAAACAAACTACTGCTTACTCTACTCTCAAATATAGCATACACTTGTCCCCTACAGAAGATAGTACATGACATCAAATTTCAGGAACAAATCAGCTTCTGATACATCTTTGTTTTCCATAGGAAAAGGTCGCAGCAGCTCAACTTGATTATAACCACTTGCTGCCCCACCCCCCACCCTCTTCCATGACCTCAAAACAAAGTACATTCCTTTCTCAAAGGATCTCCAGGCACCAGCCTGTTTACACTGAACCCAACATCAGCTTGTAGTCTGCCCCATTACCTCCCAAGTGCAATCCCAGCTTCCTGCAAACAGTGTGTCGCCTATTTAAGCCACAACATACAATCTCTCCCATCTTGTTTACTTGCCTCCTCTGCCCAGCCTCCTTCCCATTCGCCATTCCTCCTCCTGCTCTAAGTGATTCCACTATCACATATGTGGCACAACACCAACTTGCCCAATTTCACCCACGTGTGAAGGTGATATCTCTAATCTTTGCCATAACAAGCCTCAATTTTGTGTCAAGACAGTAAGAAATTTTGTGTCAAGACCATAGACCACAAGGAAGGGCGGGAGAGCTGCCTCAGGCAGCAGATTTGTAGCATGGCAGAATAGAGGCAGGTATGACTTATGGGGCACAGTCCACCAGGAGTGCATTTGAATAGGACTTGCGCAGGATGAATTGTGCACCCCTGTTAATGAGCACAAAAATGTCCAGGCTGCTAATGAAACCTGTCCAGTATTTCCCTCCCTCCTAACAGACATAACTGCCATGAAAAATCATGGAACTTTATACAGAGTTTACACTCATGACTATCCTTGGAGATAGTCCCAAGATGCTTTAATTGGAAGATGGCTAGTGGGTACAATGATCCATGGAGGGTTCAGAGGAGGGCAACGCAGTTGATCAGGAGCCTGGAAACAAAGGCCTATGAGGAGAGACTGAGAGAACTGGGCACGTTTAGCCTTGAGAACAAGGGACTGAGGGGAGATATGATAGCGCTCTTCAAGTACTTGAAAGGCTGTCACAGAGAGGAAGGCCAGCATCTCTTCTCAATCATCCCAGAGTGCAGGACACAGAATAATGGGCTCAAGTTACAGGAAGCCAGATTTCAGCTGAACATCCGGAAAAACATCCTGACTGTTAGAGTTGTCAGAATTGGTTCCATTGTCAATACGACAATGGAACCAATTACCTAGGGAAGTCGTGGGCTCTCCCACACTGGAGGCATTCAAGATGAGGATGGACAGCCATCTGACAGGGATGCTTTGACTGAGATTCCTGCATTGAGCAAGGGGTTGGACTCGATGGTCTTATAGGCCCCTTCCAACCCTACTATTCTATTATTCTACCCCAGCTCTCTCCTAGATCAACCCTCTTTCCCATGCAGGTCTTTTAAAGCTGAGCATCAGCCACACACAAGCCCATAGCACAACCAAGGAGCTACAAGAGGGCCGATGGCAAGGCAGGCACCCCCCCATTGCCTACACCTCAAGCCCCCCCACCTTCTATCTGGGCATAAGACACCCTTCTCCTAAGCCTCCCACTTTGTCCTGGAGAGGCAAGGTCCAGGAGATGCCATCCTTTTTCTCATCCACTAAACCCATTTGTTGTTGTTGTTCAGTCGTGTCCGACTCTTCGTGACCCCATGGACCATAGCACGCCAGGCCTTCCTGTCCTGCGCTCTCTCCTGGAGTGTGCTCAAGTCCATATTCATTGCATCAGTGATGCTATCTAGCCATCTCATCCTCTGCCGTCCCCTTCTCCTTTTGCCTTCAGTCTTTCCCAGCATCAGGGTCTTTTCCAGAGTTTTCTCTTCGCATTAGGTGGCCAAAATATTTGTGCTTCAGCTTCAGTATCTGTCCTTCCAATGAGCACTCGGGGTTCATTTCCTTTAGTATGGAATGGTTTGACCTCCTTGCAGTCCAGGGGACTCGTAAGAGTCTTCTCCAGCACCACAGTTCGAAAGCATCAATTCTTCGGCGCTCAGCCTTCCTTATAGTCCAGCTCTCACAGCCATACATTACTACTGGGAAAACCATAGCTTTGATTAGACGGACCTTTGTCGGCAAGGTGATGTCTCTGCTTCTTACTATGCTGTCTAGGTTTGCCATAGCTTTCCTCCCAAGGAGCAAGCGTCTTTTAATTTCATGGCTACAGTCACCGTCTGTGGTGATCTTGGAGCCCAAGAAAATAAAATCAGTCACTGCTTCCATTTCTTCCCCTTCTATATGCCAGGAAGTGATGGGGCCAGATGCCATGATCTTCGTTTTTTTAATGTTGAGTTTCAAACCAGCTTTTGCACTCTCCTCTTTCACCCTCAACAAGAAGCTCTTGAGATCCTCTTCACTTTCTGCCATTAGGGTGGTATCATCTGCGTATCTGAGGTTGTTAATTCTCCCGGCAATCTTAATTCCGACCTGTGATTCATCCAACCTGGTGTTTCTCATGATGTACTCTGCATATAAGTTAAATAAGCAGGGCGACAATATGCAGCCTTGTCATACTCCTTTCCCAATTTTGAACCAATCGGTTGTTCCATGTCCGGTTCTTACTGTTGCTTCTTGACCCTCATACAGGTTTCTCCAGAGACAGGTAAGGTGGTCTGGTTCCCCCATCTCTTTCAGCATTTGCCACAGTTTGTTGTGATCCACACAATCAAAGGCTTTAGCATAGTCAATGAAGCAGAAATAGACTTTTTCTGCAATTCTCTTGCTTTCTCCATGATCCAGTGAATGTTGGCGATTTGATCTCTAGTTCCTCTGCCTCTTCGAAACCCAGCTTGTACTTCCGGTAGTTCTCGGTTCGCATACTGCTGAAGCCTAGCTTGTAGGATTTTGAGCATCACCTTGCTGGCATGTGAAATGAGCGCAATTGTACGGTAGTTTGAACACTCTTTGGCGTTGCCTTTCTTTGGAATTGGAATGTAAACTGACCTTTTCCAGTCTTGTGGCCACTGTTGAGTGTTCCAACTTTGTTGGCATATTGAGTGCAGCACTTTAACAGCATCATCTTTTAGGATTTTAAATAGCTCAGCTGGAATACTGTCATCTCCGCTAGCTTTGTTGTTACTAATGCTTCCTAAGGCCCACTTGACTTCACTCTCGAAGATGTCCGGCTCAAGTTCAGTGATCGCACTCTCATGGCTATCAGGGACATTAAGATCTTTCCTGTATAGTTCTTCTGTGTATTCTTTCCACCTCTTCTTAATCTCATGTGCTTCTGTTAGGTCCCTGCCTTCTTTGTCCTTTATCATGCCTGTCTTTGCACAAAACGTTCCCTTGAGATCTCCGATTTTCTTGAAGAGATCTCTAGTCTTTCCCATTCTTAGTATTTATTTATTAAATATTTCTACTCCACTTTTCTGTTCCAAATGGGAGCCAAGGGGGGCTTTTTTTCTATTGCTAATTGCAGTGCAGGGGGGATTTTCATTGATATCATGGCTGGGGAGAGAAGGCTTAAATCTCCTTCTCACCACACATTGCAGTCCCAACAGCCCCACGAACTACTAGGGTGGGTTTTTAAAAAAAATACCCTAACAGGGCAGCAAGCCACACAATTAAAGTAATGTGTAGCTAGGCCCTAATAGGGCCTTTGACCAAACCAGGAGCATAATCTGAAATCTCTGGAGATGCATTCCACACTCCTTTGAACTGCAGAATTATACCTGATTTGAGACGAGAGACAGATTTTTACCTTGCTCTACTTAGGTATAGCTCTCTATACCTTCTTACTACTTAGGTATGCTTAGGGTATAGAGCTATACCGTCTTACATGCATTAGGAATCTAAGCAAGATCACTTATTTTAAAATATGCAATCTTATTTATTTGCAGGTAAGTGGAACTTACAGTCCAATACTGATCACAGGTTTACTCAGAAATGTCCAAAACTTTCCAGAAGCAAGGGGTTGTAGGCACTAGGGAAATCAGGTGTATTGTTTTTTTACAAAGATATTATGGCAACTGATTAGCAAACATCATTATTCAGGAAATAAAAGAATTCAGGAAAAAATCAGTTAGAAATCAGAATGCAAAATAGAACAGAGCAAAAGAAGTCAACTGTCAAAAGCCTTTGATACAAAGGAGTCTTGACCTGTCAATGAAAATACAGCAAAAATGGAGCCATGCATCCCTTCTGTGGGAGGTTGTGGCTGCAATGGAGCTGGCCCTCCTTCCCATGGAGGATAACTCAGCCTCAAGCAGGATGGAATGTGAGGCAAGGCCCCAGTTGCTGATCTTTCTTGCTTGGTACATTTGATTTCCATCCACCTTTAAATGTGAGTGGTTGTTCTAGTCTGGAATCTAGATTATGTTAAACTACAGAGGTAATCCTGGGCAGTGAAACAGTAATGAGCAGCAAGTGGTGGAGGGAGGGAACACCATGTGGAAGGGAGTTGAGAGAAGATGAAGTGGAAGGAATCTCTCAACTGAAGGTATGTCCAACACAGGATAACATTTAGCAATGTTATAAGTACTTTGTAATTAATATTTGACTTGTCAAAAAGATGCCAATTCGATGGCAAGAATCCTGATAAATGCAGAGTTCCACTTACAAACATTTAACAAGAAAAAGCAAGAAAGCAGAAAGATTTCTGTAATTTCTGATCTGTATCTCACCAGAGTCATCCAGTAAATGCATCTGGATGATTCTGTACTTGTATATAGCCAGCACAGTAATAAAAGGAATACTACTACCCTACCAGTTGGGAGCTTAGCAACTACTGAAATGTGAAAATGGGACAGCTATACTTTCATTAAGTTCCGTCATATTAATATTTCAAAGATGAAAAATAAAATCACTGTCTTTAATCATTTAATTACCTGTGAACTTTAACTGACTAGACATGGACACATCATGAGGCAAAATGAGGAGGCTGACACTGATAGCAGATTCTGGGCACTCATTGCTCATTTCAGTGAGGTTTGCCCAAGAGAGCTTCCAAGTGGATTGTAAACATGTTAATTACTAAAACAAAGACACCATTTTGCACCACCATTTACTGATCTAGCCCCATGTCTGACTAATGAATGGTTAATAGGGTTGGCTATGGTGTGAGTTGGCATCGTGAAATGTTCTATGCCATGCATGGCTTCTGTACTGCATTTGCTCTTCAGATGTGCACCGGTGCTCACTCTATACATGTGCATACAGCATGGAAATATATCTGTCTGTCTGTCTGTCTCCCCATACACCACTCTAGGCATAACCCTGTACTATATGTACACACATATCCATTATGTGTCCAAACCTCTGCAGCATTCCTGCAGATGCTCAGCATACACTAATTCAACATTCATGCTGAGCATCCATTTCCTCACTACAGTACATTTCTTATTCCAACTATGTTATCTTAGAGAAGTGATGCTTCATCCAGGGGAAAATAAGGTCCCCAATCATCCAAAAATCTGACCACTTAATCTGCATAGGCCCTTTCTGTATGCCAGAGCCACTCTCAGAACTACAGCCTTGCTGAGCTGTTTTAGTAGTCCTTTTTCCTGTAGGTCCTGTTGATTTGTTACAAAACTGACCTTCCTCCAAAAGCCTGGCCTCAGTGTCTTTTAAGGCCTGTGCTAGTTGATTCCCTTTAAAACCTTAAAGGGAATCAACCTTAATGGAAACAGCTGTCATCCATGCATGGTTTTGTCATTTTAAATCATTTTCCCCTCCTCTTGTAACTGGCTTAGCAAGACCATTCTCCACTCATGTAAACACATTAGCATACACAAAAATATTCAGCAATGCTTGTTTGTTTGTTTCATTTCTATACCACCCAATAGCCGAAGCTCTCTTAGGATGCTTAGGATGTCCTGGCTCCAATTCTTGATTACAGCTACAAGTTATTCTGCCTATAGGGATGGGGGGAAGACTTTTGGATTGCACATATGATAGCAGAACTACTCTGAGATATCATACACAGCAATGCAGATTTCTTAGCAAGACACATTCTGGAATGCCTTGGGACCATCCACAGCTAGCAATGGCATTCGTGTCCCAAATCCTTTGCCAAAGTATCAAACATGTATCTTATTAGAGGTGCTAGAAAACATTGTGCACGCTCCCCAGGAAACATCCCATATTAAATAGCTCTCTGACGAGCAACACACACACACACACACAGAAACATCAGGAAACACAAATAGGAATTGGGAAAAATAATCTGGTTGTGCTACCTAGTTCATATTATATAGCGATGAAAGATAGATAAAAGACAGGAAAAAGATGTTAAGATAAGTTTGAGGTGGTTGTTTTGGTATTTTAAATGGGTGGATAACACATAAGAAACACACAGCACTAGCTCTGGGAAAATGAGATGGCTAGGACCTTACAGCAACCACAAACGGTCAGAGTAAAATCAAACATCATTTATACTAAGCATCTCCATTCAAACCATATTACCAGCAGTAAAAGGGACTTAACGTAGGTTCTCTCCTGCTGCTATCCAACTCAGCCTAGTAGTTATATTATCTCAACCCCTTAAACAGGAAGGTTTAAGAGATAACTGCAATAAGTAATCCACCAGCAAATAATAACACAGCATAGCTCTTTTGCCCAGTGATTAAAGCAATCTGCTTCCTCTCAATGTGCACCTTACACATCCTTCATTCATATGTACATTCTCATGCATGTATCATGTGTCCCTCCTCCACAGACACGTACCATACATACAGCTCCATTAGGTGCACCCTTCTTCTCCACAGCTTGCCCATCCCCTCTTCATCACATATCATATGTTCATTCTGCACCCATGCATCTTGCATGGGCCCACTTCACCTACAACACGCAACAAACAAAGTGTTCTCACCAAAAATGTATGCTTGTATTTATACATAGATCACCAACCATGCACACAGACTTCCTTTACATGCTGAACATACCATGTTTACATCAGACCTACAAGGCACATGTCTTCTATTACATCTACATGACCCTCATCCATATGATCCACTTTCTTTCTATCCTCCTCCATGCATACTCAAATTTACCCCATTTAATTCTGATAACGCATCTTCCAAATGTCCTTCCTCCACAATATATTTCAACTTCCCCTTTCTTTTCTCTCCAGAGCCCTCACTCGGGAGTACATCTCCGGAGGAGGTACAGACACACCATGCTTCACAAGAACACTGTTTCCTATACAGGCTCGCAGTGTGCCAATCTCAGAAGAAAATCGGCCTAACTCGGGGACCTGGCAAGGGTAAGACTGCAACGCACTTCCCACCTTGGCTACACTGTCAGCCACCCCTAGAAGGAGCCGGCGCCCTCGTAATTCATAAATGCAGCTGCTCACGCAAAAAACACAAACAAGCGACTGGGCTGCCTGGGCTCGCCTGCATCCCCCCGCCCCCGAACTGCACGCTTAAAACTCGCGCATTCCGAAAACGGCATTTGCACAGTTACGCGATGTTCCCCGAGCCCACGCCTAGCTGGACTGGAGTGCGGTGGGCGGCTTCGCGCAAGATCTGCCGGCGCTGGTGCCATCTCTCTTCGCCAGTTCCAGTGAGGCGGGGACGCATCATCGATGCGGAGCTCTTTCTCGCCCCAGCACCCAGCAAGTGGCACCAGATGTTCGGTCGTGCTTCCTACACGGCACCATCCTAGCATGTGACGCCATGCCCGATGAGGGAGCTCTACGTGTGTAACGATCCGGCCAGTGGGGGTGGGGCTGGAAGCCAGGCGCGGATCTCAGCCTCCCCCTCCCGCGGCTTCTCTGTGCGCGGATCGAGCTTCCCGTCTATAAATGGAGGGGGGCCAGATGCGCGCGGAGCCCTCGCTCCCCCTCCCACGAGCGCGCGCTTCGGCTCTCAGGGGCTCCCTTCCAGCGCCATTCCGCCCACTGAGGGCTGCACTGACGAGCCCCCGGGTTTTCACCACGACATAATGGGGCAGCCAAAAGAGAAAGAAGATGAGCGGGGAGCCGGGCTCAAAGGTGCTCCGGGGAGGGCAGCAGCTAAGCAGCTGCCGCTCCCTAAGGGAGCGCCACAACGAGATGCCCCTGAAAAGCCCCAGCAGCATCCGATACTGGCCGCATCTTCGGCCTGAACCGCAAACTCGGCCCCCAGCAAGCGGGCTGGAAGCCACCCCGACCATCAGTCCATCCATCGCTGGATCCCGGGCGGCGGCGGCAGCTGCTCCCGCCCGCCTAACGCTTCTGCACCGGCAGCCTCAGGTCCTGCCAGGGCTCCTTGCCCGCCGCCCCAGCGCCGCTTCCTTTCCTGCGGCCCCGCCAATGATGGACTCCCGCATTCCGACACACGCGGCGGCGCGTCCTCCGTGCCAGCGCCGAGGCACCCCGCCGCCCTCGCCTCGCCCGGCTCCTGCTCGCGCGCAGCCATAGACCCGCCTTACTTAGCAGGGGCCAGCGGAGAGGAGCCCGGGGCTTCCTCCGAGCTCGCCGCTCCTCCCCGGGCATCTTCTCCCGCCGTCTGCTCGAGCCCCTCCCCAGTAGATCGGGATCGGCTCCGCTCCCTCCGCCTCTGCCGCGGGGTTTTCTCGTTATCCACCAGCAAAAAAGAGAAAAAATTCCAAACGCCGGCGCCCCGCCGCCCCCGCCGACGGAGCCCGGCGGGCAGCTGCGCCTGCTGTCGCCGCGCGCGGACCGGGCGGGCCGCCGGGAGGCGGCAGGCAGGCAGGTTGGCGGCGCGGGTCGGCGGCGGTGTCCAAGCCGGAGCTCGTCTCTCGGCGTGTGTGCGCGGAGAAGGATGTGCAGGAGGAGCGCAGCCCAGGGAGTGCGCCCACCCCCCGCCGCGCCCTCTTCTCTCCTCCCCCCGGCCTGCCTCCTCCTCGCGCCGCCGCCGCGCCGCCGCCGCCTCCTCCTCCTCCGCGATGCTGCCGGCGGAGAGGTGGGGCTCCGGCTCCGGCCCTGCGCTCCGCCGAAGCCGCTCGCCAGGCTGCAGGAGCGGCAGCAGCGAGCCAGCCTCGCTTGCCTCAGCCTCGCAGCTGCCAGCCGTCCCGCAAGGCGGGCCGGGGCGGCCGCGGCCTCTTCCCGCCACGCTCGCGGCACCGGGGCCGAACCCCTCGAGCGCCTTGGGAGGCGCCGCCACCTGGGACGCGGCCGCCGCGCGGCGAGCAGCGGCACCTCGCCGGAACGCCCGGGCGCTCGGCGGGCGCGCCGGCCCCTGGAGGCGGCCGAGCGGAGCCGCAGAGAGCGCGAGCCGGCTGCTGCGCGGCGCTTCCCGTCTCGCCTCGTGCCGCGCTGCCGCCTCGCCCGGGCGCCTTCCCGCGTCGCCCTCGTCCTCCGCGCCGCCGCCGCCGCCCCCCGCCCCGTCGCGGCCATTCACTTGCCTCGGGAATCGGCCGGCCCGCGTTCGCTGGCTCCGCTGGCGCCGCGCAAGCGGCGGCGGCGGCGGGGAGGTTGGCGGCGCCCGCGGCGAGCTCCTCTCCGGCTCGGCAGCAGAGAGCCTAGTGTGCTGCCGGGTGCTGCCCGACCACGAGGTCGCGCGCTCGCGCCCACCGGCGGAGACCTCCGAACAGGAGGAGGGTCCCCGCTCTGCTCCGCACGCACCGGCGCGGCGGGCACCCGAGGCATCCGGCACTGCCGCTAGAGGCACCCGAGGCCGGCTCCCCACACCGCTGAAGCGGCTGCAGCGGGAGGGGAGGGGAGGGGAGGGGAGCGCGAGCCCGCGCGAGCCTCTCGGGTCTAGCTGGTGCGCTGCCTGCCCCCCCCCGCACTTCCCGAAGCGAGGCCCCCCGCCCCGTGACTCAGGCTGACCTTGCCCACCCCGCCCCCGGGCCACGGCGCACCCCCCCAAAGTCGCAGGGGGTTCCGGTGAGTCGCCCGCTGCCTCTTGCTGCACCTGCCGGGGGGGGGGGGCTGCGCGCCTGCCAGTCCCTCGCCCTTCCCCTCTGCGACGGCTACAGCAGCCCCCCGAAGTTTCTACAATACGGCACAGAGGGGCTCAGCTGCCCCTCAGGAGGAAAGCCAGAATGGTTGACGTGGAGTGCAAGGTTTTTGGTGCGCGCCCAGGCTCGCTGGTTGCGGCGAGGACCTTTCGCCATTAAATGAGGAAGCAGGAACTGAAAACAAGGAATCGGCTTCAGCCGGACAGGTTTATCGCGGGTGGCGGCTTTCCAGCCAGGGCATGCCTCTTATGCGGCCCGAGGGAAGCGTCCAATGGTAACTGTGGGCGGGCGATGCCAGGACTATTGACCTCCGCCTGGGTACTGAAGATTTATAAGGGCAAGCATGCATAAGTGGGAAAGAACGGATAATTGGTTCCTCTGTACCTTTAAGAAGCAAGGCAGTTCTTTGCCTGTTGCTTGGATTTTCAAGCTGCGCTCTGGTTCTTTGCCAAGGGCTGAACACTCTTTAACATTCAGCCTGGTGCTTCCAGTTCCAAGCTACCAGGCTTGATAAATTCCCGGGTGTTGTGCACCTATAGTCATGCCACGTCAGGCTGTTCATGTCTGCCCCGTGGAGCTGGCTCAGGCAGGGCTGCCTGGTTGGGTGGCTTCTGGGTTGCCCTCCAGATGAGCGCGCGGGGGGGGGGGGAGTGCCAGAGTCCAAAGTCCGCACTGCAAACTTGCTAGCTGTTAGGAATAGATTACCATGGAGAGCTACCCTGATAAAGAGATTTGTCTCGTCGTCTTTCCTACAGCCCAAGAAATAACTCACTGCACCATCTAGAGGCTACTTTGCCTTTCAATGGAACGGCTGGCTTTATGTGGATCTGATTCCTTGTTTTGGGGGCTCTCTTGCTCTCTCTGCAACTTCCGGGGGGGGGGGTGTCTTGTGAGGAATGTGAATTTCTTATCAAAAGACCTCCCCGCCCCCCAAAGAGAGGCTCTTAAGGATTCCTGCTGCTCCTCTTTGTTCCTACTCATCACTCCAAGCTAATTCTCCACTGTGTGCTTGTTCCAGGCCTTTCTACTACTGCCCACTGCTTTGGAGCTATGTTTTTTCTTCTTCTTTTGCTTCATTTAATCTAAAATTAAAGCATATCCAAGGCCCAAAGTTTGCCTTTCCTTGGTATTAGCACAAGTTGCAGGCTGGGGGGCGGGAATGCACTGGGAAAGCCCCTGTAGTTTTTTACACAAACATCAGAGAATCTTGTGGCACCTGAAACACTAACACATTTATTTAACAGATTTCTAATTTTTAGTTTAATTTCTTCCCAGTACTGACCTCTTTTAGTTTGACCTCTTCTCAGTAGTGAATTCTGGTTAATCTTTCCAGAAGAGGAGACTTGATTAAATAGCACTTATGTGTTCCCACTGTAGTTGCAGATTTAGCTGACAGAATGTGACCAGTGCCCTATTACTGACCACACCTGTCTCAGCTGACTTTGCACTGTTTACTTCACTATGCTTTGTTTGCATAAAATACCTGGGCAACTGGTAAAAAGCAACACCTGCCATACAGACTAAGGAAAAGTTCTCCCAGCAGTACAATTGGATGTTCAGACAAAGAAACACGTGTAGCTGAAGACATGTGGATTTCCAAGGAAAGAAATTAAAGTAGTAACCTGCTTCCCGTTAATTGACTGCTATAGTCTTCTGGAACTCTGGAGGGTTGTTTTAGAAGGGCAAAAAGGAGGAACCTGGGAACCACAGACCAGTCAGTCTGACATCAATCCCTGGGAAAATTCTGGAGCAGATGATAAAGCAATCCATCTCTAAGCATCGTGAAAACAATGCAGTGTTTACTCCAAGCCAACATGGATGTGTCAAGAACAAATCCTGCCAGACTAATCTGATCTCATTTTTTGATCAAGTCACCTCCCTTGTGGACTGTGGGAATGCTGTGGATATAATATATCTTGATTTCAGCACAGCTTTTGACAAAGTGCCTGATGATACCCTGATGAGCTAACTAGCTAAAAATGGGCCAGATGAAACAACTATCTGGTGGATCCACAGCTGGCTACAAAATCAGACTCAAAGAGTGCTTATCAATGGGATCTTCTCAAACTGGGGAGGGGTAACAAGCAGGGTACTGCAGGGCTCACTCCTGGGCCCAGTGCTCTTCAACATTTTTATTAATGACTTGGAGGTGCAGGGAATGCTGATCAAATTTGCAGATGACACAACATTGGCGAGGACAGCTAATACCCTGGAAGACAGAAACAAAATTCAAAGTGATCTTGATAGACTGGAGTGCTGGGCAGAAAACAACAGAGTGAAATTTACCAGGGATAAATGCCAAGTTCTGCATGTAAGAAAAAGAAACCAAATGCAGAGTTACAAGATAGGGGATACCTGGCTCAACAATACTACAAGCGAGAAGGATCTTGGAATTGTTGCAGCTTACAAGCTGAATATGAGCCAACAATGTGATGGGGCTGCAGAAAAGGCAAATGCTATTTTGGGTTGCATTAATAGAAGCATAGCTTCCAAATCCCGGGAAGTACTAGTTCCCCTCTACTCAGCACTGGTTAGGCCTCATCTGGAGTACTGTGTCCAGTTCTGGGCACCACACTTTGAGAAGGATGCAGACAGACTGGAGAGGGTTCAGAGGAGGGCAACCAAGATGATCAGGGGTGGAAACAAAGCCCTATGAGGAGAGACTGAAAGAACTGGGCATGTTTAGCCTTGAGAAGAGATGACTAAAGGGAGATAGGATAGCGCTGTTCAAGGACTTGAAAGGCTGTCACAGAGAGGAAGGCCAGGAGCTTGTCTCAATCATTCCAGAGTGCAGGACATGGAATTATAGGCTCAAGTTACAGGAAGCCAGATTCCGGCTGAACATCAGGAAAAACGTCCTGACAATACGATAATGGAAGCAATTATCTAGGGAGGTGGTGGGCTCTGCCACACTGGAGGCATTCAAGATGAGGCTGGACAGCCATCTGTCAGTGGTGCTTTGACTTGGATTCTTGCATTGAGCAGGGGGTTGGACTCGATGGTCTTATTAGGCACCTTCCAACCCTACTGTTCTATGATTTTAGAAGGGCTAGATTTTTGTGTCTCGTACTCTGCAGCCCTCGAAGTGTATGGCGCTCCAGAATTTCCACCTGAAGTGGCTGTCTCCCCTTGCCTTGGGCTAGAGCTGCTTCTGACTGGAACGGTATCAGCACTACTTTGGTCAAGGAAGGGATGCAAATCAACACAAGAGAAGTGTGGGTGGCACAGATCCTCAGATCAAGAGTGACTCTCATTGCCAGTTTCCCGCACTTGAGCAGCCATAGGTTTTGATGGCCTCAGTTCAGGAGAACCCTGGGGGCCTGGCCTGGTGCGGAATACCCCAGGTCAACCCTGCTTTGGCACATCTCACAGAGACAGCTGCCCTGTGGTGTCATAGTGGGCCACATCAGGAAAACAAAGTCTGTGAGAAGAGGGGACCCAGATAAAGCTTTGGAAAAGCAAGGAGAAAGGAAAGCAGGAAGAGCAATGAAACTTACATGAGAATAAATACTGCCCCCCCCCCCGACAAATGCTATAAACCTGGCTGCCGTCTGCTATGAGCAGTTCAAAGGCTCCTCTGTTCACTCACCCATCAGCTCTGGGCTCCACAGGAGAGGGGAGGGGGAGAGAGAGGATTTGGACAGCTAATGCTAATAACACAGATGTTCTGACAATTCTCCCCTTCCTACAATTAAAAACAAAAGGCACTGAAAAACAAACATGAGGAAATGAGCACCATGAAAGACTCCTAGGCATTTTCTCTTCCATTGTATAGTATTGCCTCTGCAAACAAATAAAAGGGGAAACAAAGATGAGGGGCATGTGTGGCAAAGTCTAGGCACCACCCTAGATCCAGATCTTAATATGGATTTTCTCTAAGGCACAACTGGGAAGACATTTGCTGATCTGGGCTGCTGTTAAGAATTTACAGTGCCAATAGTGCTGGATGGGCAAAAAGGCAGCACTATGATTTTGGGTGTACCAGCATGAACTCGCACTGGTATTGGGGAAAAACAAGAAAGGCGTTACAGCAATTTTAAGATGATGGCTCAAAGGCAGAGCACGGATTTGGGGATGCAGGTTGGATGCCAGTTTCAGAGTTAAGCCAGGAGGTCTTCATGCTGATTAGTAAGTATAGGCTGGAAGTGTGCCAATCTGGGGGCCTGAGATAAAATATCTTGTGCTGTTATTTAGGTGTGTTCAGATGGTTTATAGCAATTTTGGGGTGTGGCTGCAAATGTATCATCCTGGACTGAGGTTAGTTAGAAGGGTATCAGAACATCTGAAGCCTTAGCTGGAGTGTTCAGGAAGGAAGGTTTTGGGGTTGTCATGAAGCATCACTCACATTTTGGGGTGGGGTCAGGAAGGTATTAATCTTGTGTAGGTGTGATTTCTGTGGTACTAGGGCTGGATGGAGGCCATGATGTGTGCTCTTCCTGGAAATCTCTCTCTCTCTCTCTCTCTCTCTCTCTCTCTCTCTGCTTCTGTTCCCTGCAGGATGCATGCTGCCAAATTATCAAGAGGTTGTTTTTATTACTGTTTTAACTCTTTTTTTAACCTTGTTTTTCTCTCTACTGCACTTTAGCTCACTCATTAATTTTGGTATTTTTCTCACGGTATATAACCCCTGTCACGGCTGCCATGGCAACAGAAGGGAATGCGTTCAGTGCTAAAATATCCTCTCAAAAATAAGAAAACACAGGCAGCTTGTGTTGGCCACTGCAAATGCTAGTTTGATGCAGACTGTGCAGTGATGGGAGGCTGGGAGCCAGAGGAAGTGTCCCATTATTAGTCCAGGGCCCCCAGATTTCATACCTTTTAAGTGCTGGTACTTTTCCTGGCTTCTTGTCTGAAGATGACCAGAACATTGGCTGCAGTTACTGGATGTGAACCCTCATGAGATTGCATCTGGTTGATGTTCCAGCAGGGTACCACCGTTTCCATCTCCTTTTCAGGTCAGTTCCCCTTTTGGGCTATTAACTCCTGAGAAATAAGTTCCAAAAAGAAATGTAGAAGGAAAGTGCTGTGCATTGCTGGCGTGCTCGTGTTATTCACATTTTTTCCCCTCTGACCCTGGCACTCCAGAGTGCCTCCAAGCACTGATAACAGATTTCAATCATATATGTAATAACCTCCACGCTGGATGCTCCTTCAGGACCTTGAGTTCAAGTAGGTTCTGCTGCTTCCCAAAGTGATACCAGCATGTTCCTACTCCCATGCCTCCAGTGTGCATGCTCCCCCCACAAGGTCCTCATCAGTTTGGCCTTTTGTGCCCACTCTGAATGCAGAGCTCTTCAGCATGTGTAACAGAAAGACATGGAGGGGGAGACCACTTGCCCCTTGAGATTAGATGGATTAACAAGATGGCACTGTAGCAAGATGAGGAGCCCTAGAAGGACAAACATTTGGTAGATTTTCATGACAACCATGCTTAGGAATGTCAGAGAAATCTGCAATGGATTCAAATGAGTTCAGATTTCTATTAATTGGACCTACACACTTTACAGCAGACCAGCTTTTTACGACTCTCATGGATTTGCAGACCGTTTTTTTAACTTTTGGCCCGGTAGTGGTGGTGGTGGGGTGTTGCACAGTTTTGTTAATTTGCAAATTAGCGCAAATGCACATTTGCTAATGTGCACTTGCAATGAACGCAATTCCTGTACAAAAAGTCTGATTCCATCAATGAGCAGATGACAGAATGAAAGACGCTTGACAATCCAAGAAACACAGATGGAACTGATTTAACAACATCCCTAACCTGGTTTAGTGCGTTAGTGTTCTATGGAAAATATGCCAAGAGAGGTCTATTACAAGTAAAATTGTCCATCGTATGGCAATCCTGTGTCTCTATGCAGAAAAGGCAAAGCATGAGGTAAATAATTATCTTAATTCGAACTTACACTGTGTAGATACGTGTTACTGAGAAGCTCAGCCATGATGGCTTTTGTACATGTATAGTTTGGATTTTTTGTGTTGTCCAACATGCCTCTTGGTTTGGGAAAGGCTGCATGGGCAAGAGTCCACCACAGTTGAGCAACCCATTGTTCTGCTTAGGTTGGGTCAGACTCAGCGTTATGGCGATTGAGGGGCAAATCCAACGGCAAGTCAATAAACAGGCCAAAGGTCAAGCATATAAGTATCAGTCCAGCAAGAGAGCAATTCAAGGCAGGGGCAGATCATAGAATCATAGAATAGTAGGGTTGGAAGGGGCCTACAAGGCCATCGAGTCCAACCCGCTGCTCGATGCAGGAATCCAAGTCAGAGCATCCCTGACAGATGGCTGTCCAGCCTCGTCTTGAATGCGTCCAGTGTGGGGGAGCCCACCACCTCCCTAGGTAATTGGTTCCATTGTCGTATTGCTCTAACAGTCAGGAAGTTTTTCCTGATGTTCAGCCGGAATCTGGCTTCCTGTAACTTGAGCCCATTATTCCATGTCCCGCACTCTGGGATGATCGAGAAGAGATCCTGGCCTTCCTCTCTGTGACAACCTTTCAAGTACTTGAAGAGCACTATCCTATCTCCCCTCAGTCTTCTCTTCTCTAGAGCCTCATGTGGCACAGAGTGGTAGGCAGCAGTACTGCAACTGAAACTCTCCCCACGACCTGAGTTTGATCCCAGCGGAAGTTGGGTCCCAGGTAGCCGGCTCAGGTCGACTCAGCCTTCCATCCTTCCGAGGTCAGTAAAATGAGTACCCAGCTTGCTGGGGGAAAGGTAGTCACGACTGGGGAAGGCAATGGCAAACCACCCCACTATAGCCTGCCATGAAAACGCCAGCGAAAGCAGGCATCCCTCTAGGGGTCAGTAATGACCCGGTGCTTGCACAGGACGAACCTTTCCTTCTCTTCTCAAGGCTAAACATGCCCAGTTCTTTCAGTCTCTCTTCATAGGGCTTGGTTTCCAGTCCCCTGATCATCGTCTTTGCCCTCCTCTGAACCCTCTCCAGTTTGTCTGCATCCTTCTTAAAATGTGGTGCCCAGAACTGGACACAGTACTCAAGATAAGGCCTAACCAGTGCTGAGTAGAGGGGAACTAGTACTTCCCGGGATTTGGAAGCTATGCTTCTATTAATGCAGCCGAAAAGAATATTTGCCTTTTTTGCAGCCACATCACATTGTTGGCTCATATTCAGCTTGTGATCGACAATTCCAAGATCCTTCTTGCTTGTAGTGTTGTCGAGCCACGTATCCCCCATCTTGTAACTCTGCATTTGGTTTCTTTTTCTTAGGTGCTGAACTTGTCATTTATACCTATTAAATTTCATTCTGTTGTTTTCTTTCCAACGCTCCGGTCTATCCAGATCAGTCTGAATTTTGTTTCTGTCTTCCAAAGTATTAGCTATCCCGCCCAATTTTGTGTCATCTGCAAATTTGATCAGCATTCCCTGCACCTCCTCCTCTAAGTCATTAATAAAAATGTTGAAGAGCACTGGGCCCAGGACTGAGCCCTGCGGTACCCCACTCATTACCTCTCCCCAGTTTGATAAGGTCCCATTGATAAGCACTCTTTGAGTCCAATTCTGTAGCCAACTGTGGATCCACCGGATCGTTGTTTCATCTAGCCCACTTTGAGCTAGTTTGCTCATCAGGATATCATGGGGCACTTTGTCAAAAGCTTTGCTGAAGTTGAGGTATATTATATCTACAGCATTCCCACAGTCCACAAGGGAGATTACTTGATCAAAAAATGAGATCAGATTCGTCTGGTGGGACTTGTTCTTGACAAATCCATGTTGGCTTCGAGTAATCACTGCATTGTTTTCAAGGTGCTTCCAGATGGATTGCTTTAGCATCTGCTCCAGAATTTTCCCAGGGATTGATGTCAGACTGACTGGGCTGTAGTTCCCAGGTTCCTCCTTTTTGCCCTTTTTGAAGATAGGGACAACATTAGCCCTCCTCTAGTCATCTGGCACTTCACCCATCCTCCATGATTGCTCAAAGAGAATAGGCATTGGTTCTGAGAGTTCTTTTGCCAGTTCCTTTATTACTCTAGGATGCAGTTCATCTGGCCCTGGAGATTTGAACTCATTCTAAGTAATTAGGTGTTCCTTGACCATATGCCTATTGATCTCAAGCTGCAATCCTGCCCCTTCAGCCTGTACTTAACCTTTGCCAGGGGGGTCATAGACCCTGTTTTGGGAGAAGACTGAGCTAAAGTAGGAATTGAGCACCTCTGCCTTTTCTTTGTCATCTGTTATCGTTTTGCCATCCTTATTTAATAGCTGAACAACCATTTCTTTCCTCTGCCTTTTACTATGCATGTAGCTGAAGAAAGCCTTTTTGTTGCTTTTAGCATCCCTCGCTAACCTCAGCTCGTTCTCTGCTTTGGCCTTCCTGACACCATCCCTGCAATTCTGTGCTACCTGCCTGTACTTTTCCTTTGTTACTTGGCCTTCTTTCCACTTCCTATGTGTGTCCTTTTTGTTTTCAGGTCATCTCTAAGCTTTTTGTGAAGCCATACTGGCTTCTTCTGTTGTCTTCCACCTTTTCTTCTTGTTGGAATTGTTTGTAATTGTGCCTTGAGAATTTCCTTTTTTAAAAGCTCCCACCCATCTTGGACTCCTTTTCTCGTTAGCGTCGTTTGCCATGGGACCTTACTGATCATTGTTCTGAGTTTATTAAAATCGGATTTCCTAAAATCCAGGGTACGCATTTGACTACACTAGGCTTTTGCTTCCCTTAGAACCAAGAACTCAAGTACAACATGGTTGCTTTCCCCCAGAGTTCCTGTAACTGCTATTTTATCCACTAAGTCATCTCAGATAATGGTCAAATGCACAGTATTACCAGGCAGGAGGTAGCAGGGCCCTCCCTTGAAGCAGGGTGAGCTGCCCACATCAGATGGCAGAGTGGGAGGAGCAGTGAATTGTGCCCCTCCCCCTGCTGCCTCCAGTGGGTACAGTGGAAAGCCCCACCAGCAGCTTTCCTACCATGGTATTTGCCAGAGCAAGAAGATGGCCAGCAGGGCTCTCTGGAGCATCCACCCACCCTCTGTTTCTCTCATCGTGCTCCCCCCTTACTTCTGTTGCCACTGTATTGGCTGTATAGAGAGCTACACAGCTAGAAACGGTGGGTGCAGAGCTCCTGCAGTAGTCCCACAGCCACTTCTTCTGGCTACACCGCTGTCCATACAGCCAACATGGCAGGAAAGGTAACAGGAAGGGAGGCATGAAGCAGCAGCAACGGGAAGCAGCATGATGCAGCAGCAACGGGAAGCAGCATGATGCAGCAGGAAGGGGTGTGTTCTCTCTTGCCTTAGAAGGTGAGAAAGCTTGCCCTTGGGCTAAGAGGGAAAGTTTCAAGAGGCAGGTCTGAGGCACAGCCAAGGTCCTGACTCAGCAAAGCAGTCAAATACAAATGCATTCCAAGAAGCAGAGTCAAGCTGGAATCCAAAGGTCAGGAATACAAGGTGCTGGTAGAAAGACATTATTTCCAGCAGCTAGCAAGCACTAACTCATAGAATCATAGAATCACACAATAGTAGGGTTGGAAGGGGCCTACAAGGCCATTGAGTCCAACCCCCTGCTCAGTGCAGGAATCCAAGTTAGAGCATCCCTGACAGATGGCTGTCCAGCCTCGTCTTGAAGGCCTCCAGTGTGGGAGAGCCCACCACCTCCCCAGGTAATTGGTTCCATTGTCATATTGCTCTAACAGTCAGGAAGTTTTTCCTGATGTTCATCCGGAATCTGGCTTCCTGTAACTTGAGCCCATTATTCCATGCCCTGCACTCTGGGATGATCAAGCTTATATAGCCAGAGCTTCCAGAACCCCACCCAGGACTCAGCTGAAGTTCATCACAGGGCCTCTGGCAAATGTCCTACTCACAAGGAGGGCCTTGCTCACAAGGAGGCCTTTACTTTTGAGGAGCCCTCCTTTGCAACTGAGCACTCCATCTCAGAGGATTCCTACTGGCCTGCCTCTTGAGACAATGATGCTCTTGGAGGCTAGGTTCCCTGCTCTTGCAAGGATGAACCCACAGCCATCTCCCTTGAGGGCTCAGGCTCCCCCAGGGGTCTCTTGACCTGAGTTGTTCCTTAATACTGTCCAGCTCTGGGAACTCTAGCTCCTCTTCTGAGTAAGACTCCTCCAGTGGGGGCATGACAGCCACAAGAGTATCTTTAAATTGGCCAATCTAAAGTCTGGGCAGGAAATATGAGCCACTCATGAAGCATCTTCACCTTCAGGTGAATCGGTATGTGAAACACACATGAGCACCCTCATATTACCCTTCTATAGTACCACATATTTTAAGACCCTCCCTCTCTTTGTCTTAATTTTTGTGAACCGCTCAGAGAGGGTTCACTATTGGGCCATATAGAAGTGAAATAAATGAATAAATAAAATCAGAAGCATGACTTTTCCAATACAGAATTAGTCAGCCCCAAATCAGTCCAGAATTTAGGAACCTTTGGAGGGTTCCAATTCAGTCTCTACTGTGGTACCATTAGGGATGTACGAAAGTGACTTACCTTTCACGGATTATGTTGATGGTGGGGGGGGAGGCATTCCGTCCCTCCCCCCGGAATCCTGGCCGGGGGGGGAGGCGCTCCATTCCTCCCCCTGGAATCCTCGAACGGCCGGCTGTGCTCTGCGGCAGCTCCGTGGAGCAGCCGGCCAGGCTCGGCCCAGCCAGGCCAGAGCCATCCGCAGCCGGATTTCCGGCCGCGGAGGGCTCTGGGTAAAAACAACAACAACCGCATACGCAAATGGCGGTGGCTACAGCTGCCGCCATTTGCGTTCTTTCTTTTTGGCCATCTTAATCTATGTAAATATTTACGTAGACTATGACGGCGAAAATCAAGGGGAACGCAAATAGTGTAGTGGGCTCTATTTGCGTCCCTTTTTCATTCACCGTTTTAGCCTACGTAAATCTTTTTAGATTAAGATGGTAAAAAGAAGGAACGCAAATGGCGGCGGCCGTAGCCACTGCCATTTTCGTACACTTTTTTTTTTTAACCCACCCCCAACCATGATAGGCTACGTAAAGATACGTAGCCTATCATGTCTTTTTTTTTAAAACCTAGCCATGATAAGCTACGTAAATCTTTACATAGCCTATCACGTCTTTCTTTTTTTTTCCCCACAAGCCTGGAAATGGTGGTGGCGGCAGCCGGTTAGAAGACCGCCTGCCGCTGGAGCCGGAGCTGCTGCCGCCCGGAAGATCTGCCCCAGGTAAGTCTCGTCCCGGGGGGGATCCGCGGGGGCGGGGGGGTGGCAGGCCGTTCTGCCACAGATTTTGGGGGGCCGAATGCACTGGCATTCGGCCTCACCGAGATCCATGGCAGAATTCTCTGACATCCCTAGGTACCATTTGTTTTATCCTTGACAACACCCAGAGTTATTTCCCTGATGTTTTCCCAGCTAAACCTATAACTGCCCTTGAGTCCAGCCACCTACCTCACTTTTTGGTCATGGTACCCAGTGTGGGCAGACAAGCTCCAAGATCTGCCTCAAGCTCGCTTGATTTCTGTTCCCCATGGTCCATCCCTAGCACTTTCCCTCTCCTTCTCTGGACCCTAACTCACATTTCCAGGGACAGAGTTCCTTTCTCCTTGCTTGGACCACTTCTTTATCTTGTATGTCCAGATAGAGCTTCAGCCCCTGTGAAGCACCTCTTGCTGCATTCTGAATGCATCCATTCCAGTAGGGCCACCCATACATACTGGGAGCCTGGTTGCTTGTCAGAAGGGGTACACCAGAGGTGCAAAAAGTGCAGCCCAACAAGCCATTTCTGGTGGCCCACCATGCCACCCTGCATTTGCCATGGTGGCAGCACTTCTATCCTTATCACCAATCTCTTATCAGACACCAGAGAGAAGCAGTGACCATGTCAGGAGTGCTGGGGTGGGTAGGAGGCTGCAGCTTCTTCCCTTCCCCAGCAACCCTGAAGCAGGTGTGTGCGTCCCCACCAACAACCCCAGAATGAGTGTGTGCATCTCCCTCCCACCCTAGAGTGTGTGCATGCCCATCCCTGCCCTAAGGTTCCATTCCACATTCTATTTTTGGACTGAATTCTGCACTGCTGTGGGGCTCTGGGGACCCTAATAAGAATTTAGCCAGATCTTTGGTGTCCCCATCATTGCCTGTGGCCAAGAATCTAGCCATGTTTGGATATATCAGCCTTTGAGGAGATGCCAGCTCATGCCCATCCAGGCCAAGGCCAAAACTCATGTCCAAAGGCTGATAAAATCTATGGTAGCCTGTGACTATGGAGGGTTTCCAAATGTTCATGACCAAGGAGGAAGTACTCATGTCCCACTTCCCCTGAAATAAGGTAACTATATCTGCGGTGACTTTATTTTCCCTTTCTCCAGTAATCAGTCTAAATCTATCCATTCTGTCCTTCACATGGCAGTGATAGAGCAAAGAGCGATGGAGGCCGGGACCACAGTTTGCCAAATAAGGAGTGGGAAGGGTGCTAGGGAAGTGTCAAGGCAAGGCTTGGAGGGCTGTGCAACGGGGGGGGGGGGGCTCTGGGTTCCAATGGCAAAGGGTGGGCACTGCGAGGGCTGACCTTGCCATCCAGGACAGTCTGATGAAGACATTGACAGGAAGGCTGAATGGCTGGCTGAGCCATTGTTAGGGACCCTGAAGTTCAAATATAGAATTTGGAATGGTGCACTATGGAGCAGAGTTTCTCCATGGATCCTAACTACTCTGGGTAAAATAACAAACATGCAGAGGCAAGGCAATGTAGGGGAAGGAGAGAAAGGAAGGAAGCTAGTTGGGGAGGGGTTGTGCTTGGCTTGAGGCCCTGAAATACCTCAGCACAATGCCCCAGGCTCCCAGCTTGTTCACTAAGAATTCCAAAGTGCTTAAAGCCCACAAGTTTAATAGCCCTGTCACCCACTCAAGACATGGTTGCATCATAGGTCCAAGAGACCAAGCCACAAGGATCTGCAGCCACACAAATGTGACTGCTCACACAGACAGAGGTCCCCTTCTTGTAGCCTTTATGACAAGCAAATGGTGTTTGTGTGTGTGTGTGGGGACCCCCTGGAATGGAAGTGTTCAGAATGCAGCAGTAGATGCTTCACAGGGGGTGAAGATATACTTGGGTGTACGAGGCAACAGAACTATCCGGGCATACAAGGAAAGAGATCTCTCTGGGCTTTCGAGATAGCAAGGTGGTGCAAGCAAGGAGAAGGGACTGTTGGCCTGGTGAACATGGAATAGACACCAGAGAAGGAGGGGGAGCCAGTGCTAGGAATGATCAGAAGAAATGGGCTTTGAGTAAACTTCAGGCTGTCAAAGGGTGTCTAGCCACCCTGGGAGACACAATCAAAAAGTGTGCAGGGTGGCTAGTGCCAAGGACAGTTATAGACTTCAAGTCTGGAGCACAAAGTGGCAATGATTTTGAGTGGACTCAGGTTGAGGTTGAACAAGGAGTATAATACTTTGGCTCTTGGGATGAATTTCTTTCAATTTTCTTTGGATTCCTGGCTTGATTGAATTAAAGCTAGCTGGATAAGCAGTACAAAAGCCATTCTTCTGAGAGACAGTTATGTAGAAATATAAAGAATAAAGGGTACCACAATGGGTACCCAGGTGTTACTTTAAGTTGTTGGTCTGTATTAAAGTGAGGACACTTCAGGACTGGATTGTGTTTCCTGCTTTCAGTTGGCCAGTTTAAAGGTACCTTGTGGATTGGTTGACTAGGATGGTGTTCTGGTAGTCAGAAAGGCATTTGCATTTTTCTGAAGATCCCAACCTTTGCATACTGCCAGAAGGCAGTTCCTCTTAAATCAACTAAGGTAGAGAACACACATATAATGAATATATTTATACATATAATGAATGCAATGAAGACAGGTAACCAGGCATTTACCATCATAACCATAGCTGTAATGAACTCCTGCGAATGCATGTTTTCCCAAAACAAAAGCCAACACAAATACAAAATCCAAATTACACATGTACAAAAAGCCATCATGGCTAAGCTTCTCAGTAACAACATGTACACATGCAAGTTTACATGCATGTGTGAACTAAGGACATTCAGAAACATATGTGGCTACTGTCCAACTAAAGCAGGGGTAGGCAGCTTGAGGGCCTTCATATGTTTTGGCCTACAACTCCCATCAACCCTAGCCAGTGGTGAGGGATACATTGTTGTAGGCCAAAACATGAAGTGGGCTGCAAGTTGACCATCCCCATAGGCCTTGACCCACACTCAAGCACAGAAGAGGACACAGATGGGGAGGAGTCACCTCCTGAGCAGCCGCTGTCTCCCACTCCTTCCAGGCAGAGGACATTGCGTTACCAAACTTCTCAGGTTCAGAAGAGGCCCTTCCAGTGCAGCCCCCACCACCCCTATGCCACAGGACCCAGTGGCTGCAGACCATTAAGGGCACAGAAACTCCTCAGAGGGGAGAAGGCCAACAGCAGAACTGGGCTGGCTAGTCTTCCTAAAGCCTCAGAAGGCCTGTGCACTTTGCTGAAGCAGCAGCTCCACTTTCATGGGTAAGGATACTCCAGGAGGCTTTCTCACAGTGATCTATCCAAGGGCCTGACTGTTTCTGCCCTGCTTAAGCCAAACTGTTGTACCTGCCTTGACCTGACCTTACTGGACATGGCTCTGCCTGACCTGCTTTTATACTGCCCTGTCAGTAAGAGCCCTGGCTGTGGTCCACTTCTTCTGCAAGCTCAGAGCCAAAACAGGACAAAGACATATTCTTGACACCATCACTACCAGTCCCCTCGAGCCACAGGCACAAGCCACATATGATATCAGGCAAGTGAGCAAATGTCAGCTCTTGCAACAAATGTTGTGCTTAGATGTACTTGAAAGCCAATATGTTTCAACCATACACTCCATGTGTAGCCTTGGGCAAGTCTCCCTATGCCTCAGCTGGCCAACTGAAGAACAGGATTATTACGTTACTGCTGCTGTTATACATTTATGAATCACTGTTTTAATTCCAATTCTCAAAGTAGCATGCATTCAACTAAAATGGAATGTTGTTGTTCAGTCGTTCAGTTGTGTCCGACTCTTCGTGACCCCATGGGCCATAGCACGCCAGGCCTTCCTGTCCTGCGCTCTCTCCCGGAGTGTGCTCAAGGCCATATTCATTGCATCGGTGATGCTATCTAGCCATCTCCTCCTCTGCCGTCCCCTTCTCCTTTGGCCTTCAGTCAAAATGGAGCTTAAAACAGCACAATTGATTAAAACGATAGACTAAACCAGGAGAAAAGGATGAAACATCAAGAATAATTAACTAGCTAAAATCCAGGAAATGCTCACTTGGGAGGTCAGGGTGGGAAAAGGAAGTGTCATCTCACAGTGTAGAGCTAAAATTGGACAAACAATCGAGCATTTCATTTGGAGGAAGTGAATTTTGCAGGACCAGTTTGGTGATTTTTTTTCCCCAGGGGGAGGTGAAATTTCTTAAAAGGCTGAAGGGGCTCACAGTTGGCTGATGGCAGCAGGTCTCCCCTTTTCTTTTTTGTCACTGCTGAGATAGCAGTGACAATGGAACTGTTTAAGGTGGTTGGTGTCTCGCAGCCTCCATTTTCTTTTTCCCAAATGCCCAAGATGTAGCATAATTTAGAGGTTTTTTGTACAAGCAAAAAAAAGAAGAAAAAAGGTGTGATTTTTTTTAAAGAAACCCACTGCTGCCCAGCAACAATAAGGCCCCTGAACCTCTTAAACTTTATCACCTCTCCTCCCTCCCCACTTGAGTTCACTGAACCTCTAGGTCTGGGAGCCCATAGGGGCCATGGCGCCCACAGGCACCTCCAGTGGCACCCGTGAATGAGTCCCTAACATGATGCCTGTGGGCACATGAAAATGTGTGTTTTTTCTCATTTTTAAAATATACATACATGAATTTGTATGGAATACATACAGCTTTTTAGCAATTATACCTGGGCTGCAGCAAAAGTGGAGCAAATATCCAAATAAATATCCATTCGAGGGTGGCATCTATATGCCACTCTTTCAAATACTGAAAGCGTTGTAAGGTCCTCAATCCATGGCATTATAGGAGGTGAGTTTTTATCCTTCCAATGTTGTAATATCAGCCTTTCAGCTGTCAAAAGGGTGCAGAGAATCCATTTACGCTGACCATTTGTTAATTTCCATGACGCAGGTAAATAATTTAAAAGGGTATGTACATCAGTGAATATTAAAGACTATGTGAATAACCTCCCCACAAAAAGAAGCAACACTGCCAAAACGTATGTTTAAAAGAAGCATTAGCTGTATTGCACTGCCAGCAATTAGCTGAATTAGACAATCCCATATTAAAGAGACGTTGTGGTGTCCAATAGACACAAAGCAAAAAATTTTTGCTGAATAAGTTGCAGCCTAAGATCCATAGCCATGAAACGTAGATGCCAAAGTGTTGATCCACTGATTAGACATTTTGTGGTTGTGCCCACAGCAGTATCTCAAATTCCCAAATGGGTCCAAAAAGGTTGGGGACCCTTGCATTAAGATGTAAAACTGGATGATGGGCACAATAACTTTTTGTGTCTTCATCCCAAGGAGCCAAAGCTGGCCCCACCATTAGGCAGAGCATTAGCAAATGCTGCAGGCAGTGTACACATTTCATTTCTTTTTCATTTTTATCCTACCTTTTGGGCCACAAAGACAGGTCACCCAAACTAGCTATCGACCAATGAAAAAAAATGTATTTTGGCACCATTAAAGGGCCAGCAAACTATAAATTATTTAATTTTCTAGCAACATGCCCATCAACTAGAGCGAGCAAGATATTGGTGGGAGGGGCATATATTGCAAGGATCCAGTTGAGGCTAGGTGAAGTGCATCTCTCCTTGCTCCGTGGGCAGACGACCATTCCCCAAGGGTCCCTATTAATGCGGGCTAGCCCATCCAATGTCGGGATTGGAGGGCATCACTGTCAATGTCCCACAGTGCAGTGCTTTATTTTTTCCATAGGAGTGAATGGGAGCTGGTCGTGTGGGGTGGAACATGTTCCCCTTCCCCTGGTGACCCCACCCTGCTTCTCTCTGGATAATCCTGCTTGCTGGTCACTCTAGAGCTAGGATGTTCTGAATGGACTTTTATATAACTAGACAAGTCAGGTGATCATCATTCTGAGAGTTGGGATGTGTGCAGAGAGAAGGCTTGTAATTTGCAAAGATCCTTTGGGGGTGGAATCTCTCTCTCTCTCTCTCTCTCCATAATAGAATCTGGCTAGCTAGCATCCATTAAGTGCAGTACTTTATTTTTCCTCAAAGCTGTGTCTGAAAACTCTTGTGGGACAAAGTAAAGCAGAGTGCTAAGGGACACCATTCTGCTGGAGGCTAAGTGCTTCTTACTAGGGCTGTGCACAGACTCCCCACTTCACTTCAGACCAATTCAGACCTCACCCACTTTGACTCGGATCCGAATCCAAAGCGAGATTTGGACATCCGAAACACTTGTTTTTGATGTTTTCCCTTTGACTCGTATTGTAAAACACAAATGGCTATAACTTTTTCAGTTTTCATGACAAGTACATGGAATTTGGGGTCCTTGCAGCCCCCAAAGAGGGAACTCCACCTGCCAAATTTCAGACAGTTTGGCCCAGGAGTTTTTGTGCTAGGTGGAGTTAAATTTTTATTTTTTCAACAAAAACTCTCAAAGCAAGGAGCTATAACTTTTCATTGTTTCCACAGAAGTGCATGAAATTTGGGGACCTCTCAGCCCCCATGGAGCCTAGTAGCATTTGTGCTGGGCACAGATAAAATGTGCTGTTCTCAGAAACTCAAACCAAGGTCATAAAGGGATAATCAGAGAAGTTTGGTGTTTAAGCAGTGATTAGGAGGAGGTCACTATCCCTAATCTCTGCTGTAGGTTTTTTTGAAGTGCAAAATAACCCCCTTTCCCTAGTGCTTCTCAGAATCACAGATGATGACCTCAGGCTCTCTTTGGCTGAATTGCCTGGGAAAACACTGGCTGGTCTGCAGGAAGCCACCAAACACAGCAGCCCTGCCAGGTGGGCACACTGACTTGAACTTCCCCCGCCCCATCTCCTCCATCGTGGCCTGGCTTGGGGGGTAAGAGACAAAGAGCTTTCAGGAGTTCTGGCACTACCAGCCTTCTGCTTGCCCCTGCTGCCTGCCTGCTGGGATGTGGGCAAGACCGATTGGTGCTGCCTCCTTAGGTGCAGGAGCAGGCTGGTGGTGGTGTAGTGCCCCAGCTGTTTCCCCCTGCTCAGAGGTAGGGATGTCAGAGAATTTCGCCACGGATCTCGGTGAGGCCAAATGCCAGTGCATTCGGCCCCCCGAAATCTGTGGCGGAATGGCCTGCCCCCCCCTGCCCCCCCGCGGATCCCCTCGGGACGAGACTTACCTGGGGTGGATCTTCTGGGCGGCGGTGGCAGCTCCAGCAGCAGCGGCAGCGGCTGGTCTTCCGACTAGCTGCCGCTGCCGCCATTTGTCTTGTAAAAACAAAAAAAACCAAAAAATGACATGATAGGCTACGTAAATCTTTACGTAGCCTATCATGGCTGGGTTAAAAAAAATACAAAAAAACCCGCATACACAAATGGCGGCGGCCATTTGCATTCCTTATTTTTGGCCATCTTAATCTACGTAAATATTTACATAGACTATGACGGTGAAAATCAAGGGGGACGCAAATAGCATAGCGGGCGCTATTTGCGTCCCTTTTTGATTCGCCGTTTTAGCCTACGTAAAGATTTATGTAGGCTAAAACGGTGAATCAAAAAGGGACGCAAATAGCGCCCGCTACGCTATTTGCGTTCCCCTTGATTTTCGCCGCCATAGACTACGTAAATATTTACATAGATTAAGACAGCAAAAATAAGGAATGCAAATGGCGGTGGCCGTAGCTGCCGCCATTTGCGTACACGTGTTTTTTGCTTTTGTTTTTTCCCCAGAGCCCTCCATGGCCGGAAATCCGGCTGCGGACAGCTCTGGCCTGGCTGGGCCTGGCTGGCTGCTTTGCGGAGCTGCCGTGGAGCACAGCCGGCCGCGGAGGATTCCGGAGGGGAGGAACGGATCGCCTCCCCCCCTACCATCAACGTAATCCGCGGAAAGGTAAGTGACTTTCATACATCCCTACTCAGAGGTGCCTTGCCGTGGTGGCAGTCAGCAGTGCTGGGATCCACTCCCACCTTAAAGTAGTCCCACACAATGCCGCCCTGAAACGTCTGTGGAGACAGAGACTGCCTGCCTTGAGTCTCAGTGGTCACCACATGAGCAGGGGGAACAATGGAAGAGGGGTCAGGTGCTGGAAACTCTGCCTGCTGCTTGTCCTCCCCCACAGGAGGATCTCCTCTTGACCCTCCACCACGCTGAGGACATTAGACACCTCTGACGTAATGTCCATCAGCAGGATCCCCTCTTCCACTACAGAGGGATAGGGATGGCGGAGAAATTCTCCACGAATCTCCGGGAGGCCGAATGCCAATGCATTCGGCCCCCCGAAATTGGTGGGGAAATTCTCTGCCCCCCGCCCCCCCCGGATGGGACTTACCTCTGTCGAATGTCCCTCTTGGTGGCAGGTCCCGGCAGCGTTTCGGCAGTGTTTCGGCGGTGGCAGTGGCGGTGGCCGGTCTTCCGACCGGCCACCGCCGCTGCCATTTCCCAGTAAAGTAAAAAAACAAAACAAAAACGTGATAGGCTACATAACGATTTACGTAGCCTATCACGGCTAGATTTTCAAAGTCAGCTGTGATAGGCTACGTAAATCTTTACATAGCCTATCATGGCTGACTTTGGAAAAAAAAAAACCACGTATGCAAATGGCGGCGCCCATGTAAAGATTTACGTAGCCTATCATGGCTGACTTTGAAAATCTAGCCGTGATAGGCTACGTAAATCGTTATGTAGCCTATCACTTTTTTTCAATTTACTTTTTTATTTTGCAGCCGGGGAGACGGGGCGCTCCCCCCTGGCCTGAATTTTGGCTGGGAGGGGCGGGGCACCTCCCCCCTGCCAAGTATTTTGGGGGGAGAAACGGAGCGCCTCCCCCCCACCGCGAAGCAAGCTGCGGGACCACGTAAGGGACTTTCATCTATCCTTAGATATGGTGCCCCTTTGGTAAGAGTGCAGACATTTTCTGGTTTTTTTTTTAATGAACAAACAAGGAGAATGAAAGGAAAACCTATTACAGAAGGGTGGGGTGGGGAGAGACTAAGAACCAGGGAGGAAACTCAAACTACGTACTAAATATTTGGTTTTTAAAATGAAGAATCTACAAAAGAAAGAAAGAATAGTTGAATTAATGAAGAAGCAACACAAAGCTGCACACACACACCAGATCTCTCTCTAACAGCAGCCAAACCAACCACCCCCTAACCAGCACTCTCTCTCTCTCGCACAATGAACAAACGCACTGATCTCCCCACTCTAGCATTCCCCATCCCTCCTCCACCACTGTCACTGATTGGAGACTACTGGGTTCAGCCCTAATTTGGCAACTAGAGTTGCCATTCCCCAAAGCTTGCTCCCTCCCCCTCCCCCTCCTCTTGTCCCCCTCCCAGATCTCTCTCAAGTTGATACATTTGGAGCCAGCTTATCTGGGCTGCTCAGAAGGCATCAGAAGAGCTGCGAATCACCGAGGCACCTCGTCGATGAGTCACTTTGCTTTGGGGCACCTTCATGCTGCTCTAATCCACCTCGTATCATGTTGGGGCACCTCTGAAACAGCTGGCTTCACCTTGTTATTCAGGATTCAGACCGAAGCAGGGCACAGCCCTACTTCTGACCCCAGTGCTCCTCCAGTCTTTAAAAAACAAGCCTGCCCCTTTCTTCATAATCCACTGCTTAATCTTCATAGCCCTATTCTGGGTTCTGTTGCTTGGTCACTGTGAAGCAACAGAACTGGCTTATAAATATGCATATAGCTTTTTAGATGTTATGGGCTTAATTTCTTTTCTGTATGTATTGGTCAGTGCAAAATCAAAAGGTTAAAAGTTCATTATTATTATTTTTTACTAGGTTTGGTGTAACCAGGTCTACAAAGCAAGCAAGATGAGCTGCAAACGTGTGAGTGTGTGTGTGTGTTTACATTGTGGCACTGAGGGGTCTGTAGTATTACAAGAAGTGGTTTTTGTTTTACAAAATGCTCAGCAGAATGAATTTAGGGCAAATGTGAGCCCTTCTGATTGGGCAGAATTACAAGAGCACAGGCTAGCTGTAACATATAAAATGTGGAGGCCAAAAAGAGAATTTGGGGGAGATGAAGGTTGGAAGGAAAGAGGAATCAGAAAGAGAGAGAAAGTCAGAGAGTTGCTTCAGAGAACCTAAATAATTGGGAGAGCTGAGAACTGACAGTAAGATATTGCTGGGAAGAACTTAGAGAAAATAGGAACAGTCTAGTTAGGTACATTTAACCCTGGTTATTTTCTCACCTTTTGCTTATACAGTTTTGTTTGTGTGTATGTTTGTTGTAACCATTTGGATCTAAAACTTTTTACTTAATGATACTTTTTCAGTAAACGTTTAACATTCTGTTGTTTAATCTTTGTGGTCTCTTATTTATTTATTTATTTATTTATTTCATTTCTATACCGCCCAATAGCCGAAGCTCTCTGGGCAGTTCACAAAAACTAAAACCAAACAACACACAATAAAACAATTTAAAATATACAGAACATTAAAACCACAATATAACAATACAACCACAATAAAACCTAGCAGCAGTACAGGAGTTTAAAATACAGATTTAAAACAGCAAAGATAAAAATTTAGAAAGCTAAAATGCCTGGGAAAATAAAAAGGTCTTCACCTGGCGCCGAAAGGAGTACAATGTAGGCGCCAGGCGAACCTCACTAGGGAGCTCATTCCAGAGCCGGGGTGCCACAACAGAAAAAGCCCTCCTCCTAGTAGCCACCCGCCTCACTTCCTTTGGCAGGGGCTCACGGAGAAGGGCTTTTTTAGTTGGGTTACCCACCCCAAATCTAAAAGCCAAATGCTACACTACCAGAGACCCAAAGGATTTGAAAACTGTTTGTTGGAGGCAGCCAGGGAAAATAAAGAATTCCACCCAGTGGCCACAGAAGGATCATAGGAAGGGAGCGGCAAACAAATACTCTTATTTGGCCTAGTGTCCTTTCCACACATGGATGAGGCCATAGCTGGTCCTAAAACAGTCACACTAGAGCAACCTAGTGCCCTTCAGATGTTTTGGATTTCAGTCCCCATCAGTTCTAGCCAGCATGTCCAATGGTCAGGAATGCTGGGAGTTGTAGAGTGTGACAGAACCTTGGGAACTACAAATCTACAAAATCAAAATGGAATCCATGAGTTACACTGTAAAGTAATGCAAATTACAAACAACCACTATGGCGATCTGATTTAGTATTTTTCAGGTGGAGGTGCATTCATGCATGATCCATCTGCATATGTCAAAATGGATATACAGATGGTAATGAATTTCTGGTTTAGTGAAGTAATTGGAACCTCTTATTTGCTGTGTCAGTTTGTACTTTTTTTGCGGGGTGGGGTGGGGTTGCTATTTTAATTTTTCTGCTTTATGCACACAAATGAATTTGTTAATTCCTGCTTTGAGTAAACTTCCACACAGTATTTGCTTCCCAAATTTTAGTCATCTGGATCATGCAAAATGGTATATTAGAAGGAGAAATTTCTTCTTGTTTCTCTCCCTCTGTTTTACTGCTCTGTGCCCAAGACCATCTCCACTTTAGTATCTTTGAATCTTATTAAATGCACTATTTACCCTAGCCACAAGATCATTACGAAAAGGTGGTTAAATAAATTTGGAGGAGTTCACAAATACCTCCCCACATGCTGAAGTACCATTACCTTTTATTCAAAATACTCCAGCCAGCATTCTGCCCAATTGACAGCAATGTATCTGTGACAATAGAATTAATTTTGTAAGCAGGACTTAGTGAGGCAAAGGATCAAATCTCTTAACTGACACCCATCAAAGAGTCTGCCATTGTGTTCCTTTCCTCCATCAACTTCATACATCCAGCATGTGTTGTTTTATCATTAATATTAGTTTATTATTATTTACTTATTTACAGGATTGTTACCTTGCTCTTCAGCCCCCCAAAGGCTCCTGGAGTGGCCTACAAAGATTAATCACACGGCAGTCCCTGCCCTGAGGTGTACCCTCTAAAAGACACGGCTCACACACAAAAGACGATCAGGAGGGAGAGGAAAGAAGCAATGCCCAGGCGCCAGTTCTTCCTTCCAAAGATCTTCCAGGCAGTCTTTTTGGTGGTGGGGAAGACAAGCTTCCTGCAGCTGCTCCTCCTTTGGCCAGGGTATGGGGTCAGGCAGCCTCCCCCTTGCTGCGAGGTCTCTCCTGGGAGGCAGCGGCATGTGGTCTCCCAGCGGCCCTTGGCTCTCTGGCCAGTGGATGCAGCCAGAGCCCCAGGGAGGGAACTGTCTGCTGGAATTGTGTGTCCCTTCTGGCAGGGAGGGGGAAGTGAGCTAGTGAGTTCCATTTAACCTGGAAATAGTTTTCAGTAGGATGTAGGAACTGCTCACATTCTAATGCTTGCCATGTGATGACTCATGAAACGAACAAGTGGATGGCTTGCAAAGAGAAAACGGAAGGGCATTCCACACCGCGCAGGGGAGGAACTTCCATTGCGGTGACATCATTGGTGCAATCCAGCATAGATATTCACAAAGCGCAATTGCAGGTGACATTTTCTAGCAACTAGACTGGACTGCTGGGTAAGTGTGATTCCTTCACAATAGAATGACTTGCTTGGCAATGCCATGTGGTCAGCTTTGTGACAGTAATGCAGCCCAACAGGAAAACAACAGAATGTCCAAAAGATCTTTGCTTTGTATACAGTATATGTACTGAACAGTTAACTCAGGGTTATGCAACGTAGTGCCCACAGGCACCAGTGCCCCTAGACACCTTTCTTGGTGCCCACTGAGGTGTCTTACACCTCCAACTTTTTCTTTTTTTAAAGATTAACAAGTTTTCTTAGCAGCAGCTGGGTATGAGTTGGATGGCATGGAAAAGAAAAAGTTTGCTTTCCATGAAATAGGTTTCTGTTGGCACTGAAAACTGGGTTCAAAGGAGTTGTTCAGTGTGTTTTGGCTTGGCCCCCACCTCTGCTCAGTCTTTTGGGCAGGTTACTTGTACTTTTTGACTAGCCACACTTTCATAGCAGCCATTTTGTGGTGGTGCCTAGGACATTTTGTCAAGTTGTGAAATGTACCAACGGGCCCAAGAAGGTTGCCTCCCCCTGATTTAACTGGTTCAAACTAAAACTATTATTCCACCTTCTCTGTTTTTTCTGATAAATGTATTAGCAGCCAAGTGAGGGACAGGGCTTTTCACTTTCAGAGTCACTGACTAATCTGAACCACTCGGACACCCTAACTGAGACACCAAATAGATAGCAAAAAAGCATTGCTCCTGGATAAACCAGGACCTGGGAACTGTGGCTATTTTAGGCAAAACGGTTTTGGATAACAGAAAGTCTCTTGAAAAGAAATGTAACATCTCTGTGGGGCTACTTTATATTCTCACATTAAAACAGCCTAGCATTCTTTGCTGATTTATTTTTCTTGTATCTGTTCATTCTTCACATTTTATATTTTCTTCCACACAAACCTTTGTTTATTTAGAATTTATTTTCTGGAGGGAAAAGAAAATCCAAGTTTATTCTCAGTGTTAGAGTAGTATTAGCCAGAGTTACGTCCTTTCAGGACCTACTAGACAGAAATGGCCCAAAACACCTTGATGTATAAGCCAGAACATCCAAATAGTGTCCCCCATGATAGTTAAAATTAGTAATTGCAATTTTGCTGCCCTTTAAAGTTACCCTAGACAGACCATGGTAGGGCTGGCTCTGCCAGGAGGAGACAATCTCCCCCCATTCTGGTTGCCTCAGCTACAATGCACAGCCTTCCTACCTCTTGCACATACTTGTCATGCTTTTGCAATCTTCCTGATCATTTTGGTGCAGCTTGCATGAAATAATTTCCTGGTAGACTGTGCTCCATGTTAATTAGTGGGAGGGGAGGTGGTGCCATTTGTAGGGCTCCACAAATTCTGGCTTGGCTCATTAGATAATGTCCCTCCCCTGACTCCTCTGACACATACAGCAGGCTCTGAAGGTTGCTCCAGGGGGAAAGTTGGAGACAACAAAATCTCCTGCTGCTGGGGTGCTGCTGCATGGACTAATACCTGTTCTGGCCTCAACACATGTTGGGCTGTGTGTCAATCCAGGCAGTTAAATGCACATCCAATTCACGTCTGTATAACTCAAGTCTTCAACTTTATTGAAACACCACATCAACAGTAAACAATTAATAAATGTAGGATCAATACTTATCTGTAGAAGGATGAAGAATAGATGTTGATGGGAAAAAACAATGCAATGCCAGACCTTCAAGCTGTAATCCAGAGCAGTAACAAAGAACCAGGCCTGAAGGAGGTTCTTTCTAGGGCTGTGCACCACTTTGGTCTGAATCCCAAATAATGAAGTGAAGCGGGCTGCTTCGGCATGATCCAAAGCAAATCAGAACAGCACCAAGGTGCCCCTAAGCAAAACGGCTTGCCACCGAGGCACCTCAGTCTGCCTCGGAGCTTCAGAGCTACTGAAGCCATTGCCACCCAGACAGCCTGTCTCTCAGTGAGTCAACTTGAGACAGATGGGGGAGGGGTCGAGGAAGAGAATGGAGAGGGGGAGGAGGGGGGGCATGGTGAGCCTTAGCAAATGACAACTCTCGTTGCCAAATTCTGGCTGAACTTAACTTAGCAGTTTCCAATCAGTGACAGTAGTGGAGGGGCGGCAGATACTGGATCTATTGGGGAGAGCAGCCTGTTTTTGTTTTATTGTGTGTGTGAGAGAGCACTGGTTAGAGTTGGAGGTGGTGATTTATGTGTTAGAGAGAATTGGCTAGATCTGTGTGGGGTATGTGTGTTTGTACTGCAGCTTTGTCTTCCTTCTTCCTTCCCAGTTCAACTATTCCCTTTCTTTCTTTTGTAGTTTCTTTATTTTAAAAAAACCAGGCATTGAAAAAGTACTTAGTTTGAGTTTCCTCCTTGCCTTGCCTGGTTCTTTGTCTCCCCCCACCACTACCCTTCTCTAATAGGTTTTACCTTTCATTCTTTTCTTGATTATTTATTTAAAAAACTAAAACATTCTAAAAAGTACTTTAGTTTTCCTTGCCTTGCCTTGCCCTTTAGCTTCCCCCACCCCACCCTTCTCAATACCTGTATTCCTTCCCTGCCCAATTTTTGATCTCTTTCCCCTAAAAAAATAAAAATAAAACCCCCTTTTCTCTTCTGTTAGGATTGCTTGTAGGTAGTTCAGTGTTTGCTTTTCTTTCGTTCTTGTGTGTCTCTGTGTGTGTGTGCATGTGTGCTTGTGTTGTGGACAAGCTAACAGTGTGTGGCAAAGCACTACACAGTCCAATGTTCAAAAAACAGTGGGCAAAGCACTACACACATTAACATATATTATTTAAATTTTATACTTCACTGTGTGGCAAAGCAAGCCAAAGATGAGGCATCTTTGAGGCCTTGGCAGGGGCAGAGGTGGGTGAGGTGCTGGTGGGACCAGTAGCACCAGTAGCCAAGCTGAGTCACTCCCAGTCCAGATAGTGCATCCTAGTGTAGGGCAGCAGAGTGTGGAGGCCAGTCGCAGTGCCCAGGGGTCAGTGTTTGAGGAGGGTGGTGCAAGCAGCAGCAGTAGCACTCTTACAATAGGAGCAGCATCTCCTTCTGTAGTGGAAGAGGGGAGCCTGTTGTTGCTCTTAGTTCAAATCAATGTGCCCGCCTAGCAGGGTTGCTGTGTCTTCCTGCCTCTGTCAGATGAGACAACTGAGAGCCTGAGGTCATCAACTATAATGCTGAATAGGAAAGTGGGTTAGGGGAAAGAGGTATTTGCACTCCAAAGAAACGTACAGCAGAGTTTAGGGATAGTGACCTCCTCCTAATCACCGCTTAAACACCAAACTTCTCTGATTATCCCTTTATGACCTTTGGTTTGAGATTTTGAGGACAGCACATTTTAACTATGCCTAGCACAAGAACTACTAGGCCAAACTGTCTGAAATTTGGCAGGTGGGATCCCCTCTGTGGGGGCTGAGAGGCCCCCAAAGTTCATGAACTTCTTTGGAAACAGTGAAAAGTTATAACTCTTTGCTTTGAGAGTTTTAGTTGAAAAAAATCAACTTTCACCTGCACCTAGAACGAAAAGTATTGGGCCAAACTGTCTGAAATGTGGCAGGTCAGATCACCTCCAGGGGGGCAGACAGGTCTCCAAATTCCATGTGTTCTGAAAAAGTTATGGCCGTTTCTGTTTTCTAATGCAAGTCAATAGGAAAATCTCAAATCCAAATGATTCTGATATCTGAATCTTGCTTCAGATCCGAAGTGAAGCGGATAGGGTCCGAATCTGTCCGAAGTGAAACAGGACTGCTTTGGAAGGTCCACATCGGCATTCGAAGCAAAGCAGGGGTCTGGGCACAGCCCTAGTTCCTTCCAAAACTGAGGAAGAGCTGTGCAAAGCCAATTAGAATTTTTTCCTAGGGACAATTAATCCATGCATGACAACAAGGCTTGATCAGTTTCTGTGAGATTCATATAGGGAAAACTAAAGCAGTTACAAATCCAGAACCTAGGGAGCAACAGAACAAGTAACATAATGCCTAGTTGAGGCAGAACAATACCAGGCTGACATTTGGTTTCTCCCTCCCAGCCCCTTTCTATGGCTTAGATGGGAGGGGTTTGGCTGTCACCCAATTTATCCTCCTCCTTCTCCACAACCACTACCACCACCACCACCACCACCATCTGTCTAGGCTCTAAGGATAATCCTTTCTGGCTGATTCCCTCCCAGACTCAGGCAGAGCGTGGAAGGCCTTGAATAGCCAGTGACTCCACTACTCCCCTTAGAAGCATCTAGGGCCTCAAGCAGACATGGCCATAACCCATCAGCTGAGAAACTGAGCTGCAGCACTTCTCCAATGTGCAGGGAGGAAGTGACTCAAGTGCCACTTCCTGTGGCTCCAGGAATTTATGCCAGAGGCTTCTGGTTCCTTCCCTAATGCTGCCTCAGTAGCAGTAATGCAAATTAGGACATGTTGTTCAGGGACCCCACTAATGTGGGGGAAGTCGGGCCCAGATGGGAACTGGGGAAAGGATGAGAGTGTATAATTCTTCACTGAGGTTTGGGGCAGGCAGAAGTCACAGAAGAGACTCCCACTGCTTCTGCCTGCTCAGAAAAGGCATAAATAGCCGTTTTAAATGGCTTCCGTTTTAAATGCAGGGAGCAACAGCTCCCTTTTTCACGTGCTTCCTTTCCCCCCACCCCTTCCCGCCTTCTCCCAGTATCTGAGTCTTCCATTATCTTTCATTGATCTCGCTCCTCTTTTTGCCACTTTTACTCTTTTCACAGAGGGAACTGAAGTGGAACACAACGGGATAATTTGATAGCTCATTAGCTGTGATTTATTTAAAAACCGAACAAAGGGCATTTAGGGCAGGAGACATCTTGAATGATCACAGCATCATGTAAAGATCCTGCAAACTTCCATGAAGGAGCAATCTTAATCGCAGGATAAAAACTCAGTGTGAAGGAGCCCGTTGTCTCCTGTTATTATGGGTTTGGAGTTTAGACTCCACCCCTTTTGCTTGTGCTTGTGCTTACTTTCATTTTCCTATTTAGTTCAGTGTGAGTCTGTTCCTCAATAAACAGTGTCTTGTTGTTTGGGCCTACAAGTGAGTACTCTGTTTCATTTATATTACATAAAGGAGAACTTAACAGTGGCGACGAGAAAAATCAGATTATGTCAGCCTATGGAGAAATAAAGGAATTTAATCCAGAAACAGATGAATGGCAACAATATGTAGAAAGACTAGGCCACCATTTTCTTGCTAATGAAGTCACTGAAGAGAAGAAACAAAAGGCAACATTCCTCAGTGTTTGTGGCAGTAACACTTACTCCCTTTAAAGAAGCTTGGTGCAAGCACAAAAGCCAGGGGATAAAAGTTGTGTAGAGTTACAAAAGATCTTGTTTTATCACTATCTTCCAAGGCCAAACGTAATTGTGGAACATTTCAAATTCCATAATAGGAGGAAGAAGGAAGGGGAATCTATATCTGAGTATATAGCTGATCTCAAAAAGCTTATGGAACACTGTTCTCTTGGAAATGTTCTGGGGGAGATGCTGAGAGATAGATTTGTGTGTGGAGTTGGTGATGTTAAAATTCAAAAGCAATTACTGGCTGATGGGGAGCTGATCTGGGATAAAGCTGTAAAAGTAGCAACAGCCGCAGCGGTGAAAAATGTACAAGATTTGCATCTTGAAAATGAAGACACTCAACATGAGTCTATAAAACAGGTATACAGCCCACAACAGAGGCTTGGAGATCTGGAGAAATGTTTTAGTTGTGGAGGAAAGCATTCATCCTCTGTTTGCAGACATAGAACATCCCAATGCTATAAATGCATGAAAGCTGGGCATTTAGCAAGATGTTGCAAAGGGAGTTATCAGGCTGCACAACCAAGTCCGGCTAAAGGACAGGCAAGAAAACAAGACGCTTACCAGGTACAAGAGGAGAGGGGAGAGGAAGCAGATGAAGAGGTCCACACTGTTTACGATGTAATGGGAAAAAAATGGAGCCTTATAAAGAAACCGTACAGTTCAATAAGCATTCAGTAAGCATGGAAATAGATGCTGGTGCATCTATTACAGTAGTCAGTGAAGAGACTTATCAATCATGTAAAGGAGGTCTGAGTCCATCGGCCAAGACAAGAGTGAAATTAAGGACTTATACTTTGAATGAGTTCAGATCTCCAGGGCCAGATGAACTGCACCCTAGAGTAATAAAGGAACTGGCAGAAGAACTCTCAGAGTCACTGTCTATTATCTTTGAGCAATCATGGAGGACGGGTGAAGTGCCAGATGACTGGAGGAGGGCTAATGTGGTCCCTATCTTCAAAAAGGGTAAGAAGGAGGAACCTGGGAACTACAGACCAGTCAGTCTGACATCAATCCCTGGGAAAATTCTGGAGCAGATGATAAAGCAATCCATCTGGAAGCACCTTGACCACAATGCAGTGATTACTCGAAGCCAACATGGATTTGTCAAGAACAAATCCTGCCAAACTAATCTGATCTCATTTTTTGATCAGGTAACCTCCCTTGTGGATTGTGGGAATGCTGTGGACATAATATACCTTGACTTCAGCAAAGCTTTCGACAAAGTGCTCCTTGATATCCTGATGAGCAAACTAGCTCAAAGTGGCTAGATGAAACAACAATCTGGTGGAACCACACTTGGCTACAGAAATGGACTCAGAGTGCTTATCAATAGGATCTTCTCAAACTGGGGAGAGGTAACGAGTGGGGTACCGCAGGGCTCAGTCCTGGCCCCAGTGCTCTTCAACATTTTTATTAATGACTTAGAGGAGGGGGTGCAGGGAACGCTGATCAAATTTGCAGATGACACAAAATTGAGCAGGATAGCTAATACCCTGGAAGACAGACACAGAATTCAAAGTGATCTTGATAGACTGGAGCGCTGGGCAGAAAACAGCAGAACGACATTTAATAGGGATAAATGCCAAATTCTGCACCTAGGAAAAAGAAACCAAATGCAGAGTTACAAGATGGGGGATACATGGCTCAACAACACTACAAACGAGAAGGATCTTGGAACTGTTGTAGATCACAAGCTGAATATGAGCCAGCAATGTGATGTGGCTGCAAAAAAGGGAAATGCTATTTTGGGCTGCATTAATAGAAGCATAGCTTCCAAATCCCGGGAAGTACTAGTCCCCCTTTACTCAGCACTGGTTAGGCCTCATCTTGAGTGCTGTGTCCAGTTCTGGGCACCACACTTTAAGAAGGATGCAGACAAGCTGGAGAGGGTTCAGAGGAGGGCAACGAAGCTGATCAGGGGACTGGAAACCAAGGCCTATGAGGAGGGACTGAAAGTACTGGGCATGTTTAGCCTGGAGAAGAGAAGACTGAGGGGAGATAGGATAGCGCTGTTCAAGTACTTGAAAGGTTATCACAGAGAGGAAGGCCAGGATCTCTTCTCGATCATCCCAAAGTGCAGGACACGGAATAATGGGCTCAAGTCACAGGAAACCAGATTCCCGCTGAACATCAGGAAAAATGTCCTGACTGTTAGAGCACTACAAGAATGGAACCAATTCCCTAGGGAGGTAGTGGGCTCTCCCACACTGGAGGCATTCAAGACGAGGCTGGACAGCCATCTGTCGGGGTTGCTTTGACTTGGACTTCTGCATTGAGCAGGGGCTTGGACTTGATGGTGTTGTAGGCCCCTTCCAACCCTACTATTCTGTGAACCCTTACACCATCTGTTAAGAAAAGGAACATCATGGCATTGGGGAGGTAGACAAAGAGGGGCTTTCCAAGAGTCTAAGAGGTTACTGAAGTCCACATAATTTTTAGTCCATTTTGACACCAAAGAGTTAATTCTGTCCTGTGATGCTTCATCCTATGGACTAGGGGCTGTTCAATCCCATAAAATAGATCCAGCAGAAGAACAGCCTATCAGTTATGCCTCCAGGACACTAAATAAAGCAGAACGGGCCTCTTCTCAGATGGAAAAGGAAAGCCTAGCTATTATATTTGGCATAAAGAAGTTTCACCAGTATCTGTATGGGAAGCCTTTGACCATTATAACAGACAACAAACTCTTGGTGGGACTACTTGCTTAAGTAATAAGCAATACCCACAATGGCTTCTGCCTGATTACAGCATTGGGCATTGACCTTAGTAGGGTATGAGTAGAAGATCCTCTACCAGGCATGCACTCAACATGGAAATGCTGATGTGCTCAGCAGATTACCACTTCCAGAATCAGGCCCTTCTGAAGAACATCCTGGGGAAATCATTGTGTTGTTGAAGCATCTGGAGCAGACCCCCCCTGTGAAGGCATTCCAGATCAGGAGTTGGACTCAACACGATCCTCTACAATCGAGGGTAATGCACTACATCTTACAGGGATGGCCAAAACAGAATCCAGGCGAAGAATTTCATTACATTTGGACAAAGAGTACAGAACTGAGCATAGAGGATGGCTGCATCTTGTGGGGCACATGAGTTGTGATACTCCCTCCCCCAAGGACAACAAAAAGTGCTGAGGGAATTACATGAGGCCTATCTTGGAATTTCCCTGATGAAAGCTCTAGCTCGTAGCTAGGTCTAGTGGTCACACTTGGATGAAGACCTGGAAGGAGTGGTTAAGCACTGCTCCCAATGTCAACTGCGTCAGACTCCAGTACAGGGCCCCTTGCACCCATGGGAATGGCCAGGGCAGCCTTGGTTTCATTTGCACATAGATTATGTGGTCCCCTATTTAGGGAAGATGTTTTTGATCCTCACAGATGCTCATTCAAAATGGTTGGAAGTACACCCCATGAACTCCACCACCTCAGAAGCAACTTGTAACAAACTTCAACAGATTTTTGCCATACGTGGCCTACTGGTGGTAGAGGTCACTGATAACCAACTTTACGAGTCATTAATTTAAAGCGTTCCTCAACAAAAATGGGATAAATCATATCCAGACCTCACTTTATCACCCAGCTTCAAATGGTCTGGTGGAAAGAGCAGTGAGGACTTTTAAAGATAGGATGAAGAAAATGACTATGGGAAGTTTAGAAGTAAAATTGGCTCGTGTTCTCTCACCTCAAACCACCGCAGGCATGAGTCCTGCCCAACTGCTGAAATGGGAAGGAGGAAAAGGACTCATCTGGGTTTACTGTATATCCTGACATGAAGGGAGAAGTGCAGAGAAAACAGACCAGTCAAAAATGTAGGGATGTACGAAAGTCACTTACCTTATGCGGATTATGTTGATGGGGGAGGCATTCCGTCCCTCCCCCTGGAATCCTTGCCGGGGGGGGAGGCGCTCCGTTTCTCCCCCCGGAATCCTTCGCGGCTGGCTGTGCTCCGCGGCAGCTCCGCGGAGCACCCAGCCAGGCCCAGGCAGGCCAGAGCCGTCCGCAGCTGGATTTCCGGCCGCGGAGGGCTCTGGGTAAAAAACAAACCGCATACACAAATGGCGGTGGCTACGGCCGCCACCATTTGCATTCCTTATTTTTGCTGTCTTAATCTACATAAATATTTACGTAGACTATGACGGCGAAAATAAAGGGGAACGCAAATAGCGTAGCGGGCGCTATTTGTGTTCCCCTTTATTTTCGCCATCATAGTCTACATAAATATTTACGTAGATTAAGACAGCAAAAATAAGGAACGCAAATGGCGGCGGCCGTAGCTGCCGCCATTTGCATACGCGGTTTTTTTTTTTTACCCAGTTAAAAAAAAAAAATGACGTGATAGGCTACGTAAATCTTTACATAGCCTATCACGTCATTTTTTGGTGTTTTTTTCTTAACCCAGCCATGATAGGCTACGAGAATCTTTACATAGCCTATCACGTCTTTTTTTTTTTTTTTACAAAAGACAAATGGCGGCGGCGGCAGCCGGTCGGAAGACCAGCCGCTGCCGGAGCTGCCGCCGCCCAGAACATCCACCCCAGGTAAGTCTCATCCTGGGGGGGATCCGCAGGGGGGCGAGGGGGGGCAGGCCGTTCCATCACGGAGTTCGGGGGGCCGAATGCACTGGCATTCGGCCTCACTGAGATCTGTGGCGGAATTCTCTGCCATCCCTACAAAAATGCCTACATGACTATAGGGATGGACAAAAGTCCCTTACCTGGTCCTGCAGCTTGCTTCGTGGTGGGGGGGAGGTGCTCCGTTCCTCCCCCTGAAATTCTTGATGGGGGGGAGGCGCCCCATCCCTCCCCGCCGAAATTCTGGCCGGGGAGGAGGCGCCCCGTCCCTCCAGCTGCGAATCCTGCTGTCCTGCTGGGACGCAAATGGTGGCAGCTGTAGCCGCCGCCGTTTGCGTCCCTGCAGTCAGCCGTGATAGGCTATGTAAATGTTTACGTAGCCTATCACGGCTGACTTTGGGGGGGAAAAAAAGCATGTACGCAAATGGCGGCGCCCATGGGCACCACCATTTGTGTACGCGCTTTTTTTTCCCCCCCAAAGTCAGCCGTGATAGGCTACGTAAACATTTACGTAGCCTATCACGGTGTTTTTTGAAAATCTAGCCATGATAGGCTACGTAAATCTCTAGGGATGGGGGAGAATTTCTCCCCAAAACTTCGGGGGGCCGAGCGCCAACGCATTCGGTCCTCTGAAGGTTGTTCGGGGAGAACTTCTCCGCCCCCCCCTCAGGATGGGACTTACCTTTCACGAATGTCCCTCCCGGCGGCGGGTCCCGGCAGCGGTTCGGCAGGTCTTTGTCAGGGGCTGGGGCGGCAGCCAGTCTTTTGACCGGCTGGTGCCACCTCCGCCATTACAAGCAAAGTAAAAAAAAAAAAACGCCCCTGTGATAGGCTACATAACGATTAACGTAGCCTATCACGGCTAGATTTGCAAAGTCAGCCGTGATAGGCTACGTTAATCGTCACGTAGCCTATCACAGGTGACTTAAAAAAAAAAAAAAGCGCGTACGGCTAATGGCGGCCCCCATAGGGAGCCGCCATTCGCGTTCCTTATTTGGTCCCTGTAGTCTACGTAAAGATTTACGTAGACTACGGCGAAAATAAGGACAACGCAAATAGTGTTGCCCTTATTTTCGCCGTAGTCTACGTAAATCTTTACGTAGACTACAGGGACCAAATAAGGAACGCGAATGGCGGCTCCCTATGGGGGCCGCCATTTGCGTACACGTTTTTTTTTTTTCAAAGTCACCCGTGATAGGCTACGTGACGATTAACGTAGCCTATCACGGCTGACTTTGCAGATCTAGCCTATTACGTAGCCTATCACAGGGGCGTTTTTTTTTTTTTTTTTTTTTTTGACGTTCGCGGCCAGGGAGACGGGGCGCTTCTCCCCGGCCTGAATTTCGGCCGGGCGAGGAGGGAAGCCTGAACTTCGGCCTGAACTTTGGGGGGAGCAGCGAAGCGCCTCCCCCCAACCGCAAAGCAAGCTGCGAGACCAGGTAAGTGACTTTCGTGCACCCCTAATCTTTACGTAGCCTATCACGTTTGTTGTTGTTTTTTTTTACACTTGGAAATGGCGGCGGCGGCAGCCGGTTGGAAGACCGGCCGCCGCCGCCACACCACTGCCAAACCGCCGCCAGGAGCCGCCGCCGCCAGAGACATTCGCCGAAGGTAAGTCCCATCCCGGGGGGGGGGCAGGGGGGCAGACCGTTTCTCCACCAATTTCGTGGGGCCGAATGTGTTGGCATTTGGCCTCCAGGAGATTCGTGGAGAAATTCTCCGACATCCCTACATGACTATCATGCCAAAGAGAAAGTATTTATGGGATCCAGTCTGTACAAAAAGCTTCAGTACCCACCAGCCTTGATGGATTCCAGGCAGGATCCAAGAACAAATATGACCTTTATCCTTCAAAGTGGCCATTTTGGAGGGCTGAGTAATAGGGATGTACGAAAGTCACTAACCTTTTCACGGATTCTGTTGATGGGGGGGGGAGGTGTTCCGTCCCTCCCCCCAGAATCCTCGATGGGGGGGAAGGCGATCCGGTCTTCCCCCCCGGAATCCTCGATGGCCGGCTGTGCTCCACGGCGGCTCCGCGGAGCAGCCGGCCAGGGCCGTCCGCAGCCGGATTTCCGGCCGCGGAGGGCTCTGGGTAAAAAAAACAACAAAAAACGTGTACGCAAATGGCGGCTACAGCCGCCGCCATTTGCATTCCTTATTTTTCGCCGTTTTAGTCTATGTCAATATTTACGTAGACTAAGATGAAGAAAAATAAGGAATGCAAATGGCGGCGGCCATAGCCGCCTCCATTTGCATACTTGTTTTGTTTTTTAAACCCAGACGTGATAGGCTACGTAAGTCTTTATGTAGCCTATGACGTCTATGTAAAAAAAAAAAAAAGACGAGACTGGAAATGGCGGCGGTGGCAGCTGGTCGGAAGACCAGCTGCTGAAGCTGCCGCTGGAGCCGCCGCCATCCGGAACATCTGCCCCAGGTAAGTCTCGTCCCAGGGGGGATTGGCGGGGGGGGGGTAGGCTGTTCCGCCATGGATTTCGGGGGACCGAATGCACTGGCATTTGGCCTCACTGAGATCTGTGGTGGAATTCTCTGACATCCCTACTGAGTAATCAGGCGACATCAAGACGACATTCACATACAAACACACCAGAAGATCAGAGCAGTCACCTGAGTGTTCTCCAGCTGCATAAATGGGAAGCTAGCAGGGTGTTAAATGCTGCCCAAATTTGTATGGAAATGTTTGAGTCCTGTATTTCACAGCGGGGCTTCAGTAGGTACAGGGCACTGGCAAATTGGAAGAACTTCAGTGAGGTGGCCAGGTAGATGATCTGAGCTGTGGATATGGGCGTTTAACAGGACTAAATTATTGTGAATGAAAACATATTGTGTCTGGGCCTGCAGACTCCGGCCTCATCCCTCAGCCAGAGACCCGAGGGCCGCTGGGAGGCTGCACCTCCGGCCTCCCGGGAAGAGCATCATGACAAGGGGGAGACCAACCTGGCCCAGTACAGCGGCCAGCGATGGATTTGCTTTCTTTCCCCTCCTCCCTCCCAATCCCTTTTCCCCTTGTGTCGTGTCTTTTAGACTGTAAGCCTGAGGGCAGGGACTGTCTTAATATTATCCTTTGTAAGCCACTCTGGGAGCCTCCTTTGGCCAAAGGGTGGGGTAAAAATGCTCTAAATAAATAGATAGATAGATAGATAGATAGATAGATAGATAGATAGATAGAGTAATAAGTTTACATCAAGTGGAGCCCAGGGAAGTAATTGAAAATCCTGAGTTAATCAAGGGGGCCCATTAACAAAAACTGTCAATCACCATGTCAGAGGCACTAATGATGGATAGATACCTCAGGAGCTAGAGCCTACTCCTGAGGAAAAGTGTTATCCAATGAGAGTGTGAAGGGCTCCTGATTATTTGAAGGACTATGTCTGAGGCGAGTTGTGAATTGGGGGCGGGGGGAATGTAATAATTGGAAACTATAAATATTGTGTCCAGTTATTATGGGTTGGAGTTTAGACTCCACCCCTTTAGCTTGTGCTTACTTTAGTTTTCCTCTTTAGTTCAGTGTTAGTTTGTTCCTCAGTAAGCAGCCTCTTAGTGTTTGGGTCTTAGGGCTGTTCATGGACCCCCCGCCTCGCTTTGGATGCCGCTTCAGACCCTCCAAATCAGCCCCGCTTTGACTCAGACGGATTCAGACTCCCCTCCACTTCGATTTGGTTCCGGATCCAAAGCAAGTTTCAGATATCCAGATCACTCGGTTTGGGTGTTTTCCCATTGACTTGCATGGGAAAACACAAATGGCCATAACTTTTTTAGTTTCCATGATAAATACATAAATCCTGAGGGCCTCTCTGCTGACTGGAGGGGATCCCACCTGCCAAATTTCAGACAGTTTGGCCAAGGACTTTTTGTGCTAGGTGCAGCTGAAATTTGGTTTTTTCTCACAAAAGCTCTCAAAGCAAAGAGCTACACCTCTCAGCCCCACTCTGCCGCTGCCTCCTCCTGCTCGGCTGTCAAGGACTGCTAGCCATCTCCTGCTCATGAGGAGCAGAAAGCGAGCAAGCAGTGTGTGTGTGTGTGTGGGGGTGCCACACTGCTGGTCAGCTGTCCTTCACAGTCATCCAGCCAGGTAGGAGGAGGAGGTGTGGCGCATGCCCCCTGCTGCTATCCATCTCCTGCTCACAAGGAGGAGACAGCTAGCTAGTGCCAGGGGCATGCGCCATGCTTCCTCCTCCTCCTGCCTGGGCGATTCACGGCGCTTTTTGCATATACAGTCAGGGCCAGAAATATCGGAACAAGGATAACTGTTGTGGCAGTTGGCCTCTGTACACCACCACATTGAAGTTGAAAGGAAACACACCCAGATGGGAGCGAAGTCAGGACTTTCAGCTGTAATTCAAGGGGTGTGACAAAAGTGGGGCACTAACCATTCAGGAAGGACAGCCAGTGGCATACACAAACCCCCATCGTTGGGGGCTCTTAAGTAATGGAACAAACCAACATCATTTCAAACTTAAGGATCGCCTTTAATACCTGGATGAAAATCCTTTGCAGTCAATGACTGACTGCCTGAGGTCTGGAACCCATGGACATGACCAAATGCTGAGTTTCCTCCCTCGAGATGCTTTGCCAGGCCTTTACTGCAGCTGCCTTCAGCTGCTGCTTGTTTGTGGGTCTTTCTGCCTTCAGTCTTGTCTTCAGTAAGGGAAAAGCATGCTCTATTGGGTTGAGATCAGGTGACTGACTTGGCCATTGAAAAACATCCCACTTCTTTGCCTTCAGAAACTCTTGGGTAGCTTTTGCTGTATGTTTTGGGTCATTATCCATCCGCAATATGAAGCGGCGTCCTATCAGTTTGGCAGCATTCGGCTGAATCTGAGCAGAAAGTATAGCTCTATACACTCCAGAATTCATCCTGCTGCTTTTATCAGCAGTCAGGTCATCAATAAACACCAGTGACCCGGTTCCATCAGCAGCCATACATGCCCATGCCATAACACTGCCTCCACCATGTTTGACAGAGGATGTGGTATGCTTTGGATCATGAGCTGTTGCTTTCCTTCTCCATACTTTTATCTTCCCATCATTCTGGTACAAGTTAATCTTGGTTTCATCAGTCCAAAGGATCTTATTCCAGAACTGGGCAGGCTTTTTTAGGTGTTTGCTGGCAAAGGCTAATCTGGCCTTTCGGTTCTTGAGCGTTACCAGTGGTTTGCACCTTGTTGTGAAGCCTCTGAATTTACATTCATAAGGCTGTCTCTTGACTGTAGATGTTGACAATGACATGCCTACCTCTGCAAGGGCGTTCTTGACCTGGCTAGATGTTGTGAAACGGTTCCTCTTCACCATGAGCAGAATTCTGCAGTCATCCACTTTAGTTGTCTTCCGTGGTCTTCCAGGCCTTCTGCTGTTGCTGAGCTTGCCAGTTAATTCCTTCTTTTTCAGGATGTTCCAAACTGTTGTGCTGGCCACTCCCAATGTTTTCGCTATCTCTCTGATGGGTTTATTTTGTTTCCTCAACCTAATGATGGTCTCTTTCACTCTCATGGACCCATCTTTGGACCTCATGTTGGGAGTTCCAGTGAACAGCTACCAAATGCAAATGTAACACTGAGAACCACCTCCAGCAGATAAAAGAACCGCCTTTTATCTGCTTGATTGGTCATGGGGCACCCAGGAAACAGGCCACAGCTGGCCATGCAGCTGCTTGTCAGCCATTAATTCCATTACTTATGAGCCACCAACGATGGGTGTGTGTGTATGCCACACTTCTGTACTATACTGAATACAATTCAGGCTGTCCTTCCTGAATGGTTAGTGCCCCACTTTTGTCAGACCCCTTGCATTACAGCTGAACGTCCTGACTTTGCTCCCATCTGGGTGTGTTTCCTTTCAACTTCAATGTGGTGGTGTACAGAGGCCAACTGCCAAAACAGTTATCCTTGTTCCAATATTTCTGGCCCTGACTGTAAGTCTATATCCACATATAGACTTATATGCAAAAACTGATGTTCATCGCCCATATACTCAAGATGTTTTTTAAAAACATGGCAATTGCGGCAGAGGCAGAGGGACCAGCGAGTGGAGCAGGGGCAGGGGGCGTGTGTCTGGAGAACCTGGATGAGGGTAGGTTCTCACATACCTAAGTAACACCACCAGAATGATCTCTGTCTCTGAAAGGCAGCCGTTTTTCTCCAGTTATTCAGTCTTCCTCCTTCCTCCTCCACTGTCGCTGATTGGAGACTGCTGGGTTGCGTTCAGCCCTGATTTGGCAACTAGAGTTTCCATTCACCAAAGCTCCCTCCCTCCTCCTCCCTTCCTTCTCCCTCACCCTCAACCCTTCGCTGAACTTTCTCAAGTTGATACAAATCACCGAGATGCTTCACTTTGGGGCGCCTTGTTGGTATTCTGCTCTGCCTCATATCATGTGGAGGTACCTCTGAAGAAGCTTGCTTCAACTCGTTATTCGGGCTTTGGATCGAAGTGGTGCACAGCCCTACAAATGATTACTTTGTTTCATTTATATTACATAAAGGAGACCTTAACACTTCCTCCTGTGGAAATGGGTATGGGATTGCAATCTTAATGGGATTAGCCTCTGTTAGGTGCAAACAGATTTCATGTTGCACCAAGGCTGCTGGTACAAAGAAGCAATAATGACAGATCTCATTTTTTTAAAAACACAGACACACCATAAACTCTAGCCATCTTCCTCTGCCTGTTTTTGATTGGCTTAAGGAGCGGTGCACACCAGTTTTATAGTGAAAACAATTCTTCATTATTTTTTAAGTGCTAAATTGCCTGCATCTCTTTTGCCACCCTGAATTTCAGTTGCATGTTGTCTTGTATATGCATTATTAAAAAGAAAAAAGTCATTAACTTTTAATGCCTCTAAGTTTACCACCTTTAGGGATGTTGGGAAAAATTTCACACCAAGGGTGTGAAAGAGTTGTTTTGTTTTCTTTCTTTGAGACACACTGTTTTGAAAAGCAGTGGAAGTATTATATATTGTATATGTATATTTGTAAACAACAACAGCAAAACACAAACAACCCCGTTTCTTCTTTGCTCCATGCATTAATTTCTGGAACAGGGTGGAACCTTTTTTTCCTGTGAGGGCCACATTCCCCTGGAGGGGCTGAAGTCAACAGTGGTCAGTATTCATTTCAGTGGGTTTAGGCAGCACCTCTCTGCATAGAACTGATTGCAGCCTTATGCACACATACATGGGGATAAGCCCTGCTGAAATCAGTAGGAGACCCCTGAGTAAATCTGCTTTCTTTGGGGTTGCAAGGGATATAATATACATAGCTCTTAATCAAATACCTCTAGGGATGTCAGAGAATTTCTCCACGAATCTCGGGGAGGCCGAATGCCAGCGCATTCAGCCCCCCCGAAATTGGTGGAGAAACGGTCTGCCCCCCCCGCCCCCCCGGGACGGGACTTACCTTGTGCGAATGTTCCTGGCGGCGGCGGCGGCGGCCGGTCTTCCTACCGGCTGCCGCCACCGCCATTTCCAAGTAAAAACAAAAACAAAAACATGATAGGCTACGTAAAGATTTACGTAGCCTATCAGGGCTAGATTTTAAAAAAACACCGTGATAGGCTACGTAAATGTTTACGTAGCCTATCACGGCTGAGTGTGGGGGGGGGGAAACCTGCGCGTTCCTTATTTTGGCACGTGTAGTCTACGTAAACATTTATGTAGACTACAGCGAAAATAAGGGGAACGCAATAAGGAACGCAAATGGCGGCGCCCATGGGCGCTGCCATTTGCGTACGCGCGGGTTTTTTTTTTCTCAGCTGTGATAGGCTATGTAAACATTTACGTAGCCTATCACGGCTGACTGCAGGGACGCAAACGGCGGCAGCTACGGCCGCCACCATTTGTGTCCCGGCAGGACAGGATTCGCGGCCGGAGGGATGGGGCGCCTCCCCCCGGGCAGAATTTTTGGGGGGAAGGACGGGGTGCCTCCCCCCCAGCCAGAATTTGGGGGGAGGGACGGAGCGCCTCCCCCCCACAACGAATCAACTTTCAGGTTCAGGTAAGTGACTTTCGTACATCCCTAGATACCTCCCATGTTGCCTTCCCATCACTTGGAAGGTACCATCTGCTCAGTAACTGTGACTTATTTTGGGTGTTCTGGGAAGTGGGGCAATCAGGTAGGCTGGCAGTATGAGGGCACCATAACTGGATGAAATCTCCTCTTTGGAGGTGGGGGGTCCCCACTGCCAGCCCCAGCATGTATTGCAGAAGTGTCGAACCTCTTTCAGCCCAAGGGACAAATTCCATTTCGTAGAAGATCTTGGGGGCTACATTCCAGCAGTAGAGAGGGATGGAAACAAAAGTGGTGGCGCCAAAGGCAAAAGAGGCAGGGCTAGAAATACAAAAAATAGTTCAGCTTAAAGCTGTTACTGCCAGTAATGAAATGCGAGGAGAGGCATCCCAGTCGCTTAGAAGGGGCTGGGGGGAAACCAGTGCTGTTCTGAACATTTCTCCCATGTTTTTTCGACCGTTCTCATTCAATTTGATAGAAAAGAATTGCTTTCAAAAAGAAATTCAATGAAGGAGAACATTTTAGAGAAATTCTCATGGGTTGGGTTTGAGATTCTTGTGCTTATCTTTCGTATGTGGTGGCTGAGGAGTGTGTGTGAGTGGCCTGTCTTTCATTATACAGTCATCTCTCTGGCAGCCTGTAGCCTCCTTAGGTTCCTGTAATTCAGTTAAAAGCCCAAGAGAAGACATCCTGAGGTAATTCCTCTCACAGGGCTTTTCAGTTCAGGAAGCACAGGCAGATTGGAAGGCTGCAGAGCAATGGAGAGATGTGAAATAGAAAGATAAAATACGCACAGCACCTTTGACCACCTCACAGTGAACAGGTAGACTCAAAAACACCACTAGTTATTTTGAAATAAATTCAAAACGAATTATAAAATGCCCTGAGATGGAGGCAGAAAAAGGAAAGCCACTTTCATGAGGGAAGAAAACATTTAGGAAATTGGAGTACAGATCTTGGCACAACACTAGTTCCACCTGTTTCCTAGACAAATCACTGCCTCCCATACACCTGCATTGTGGAGGAAATAAAATGGGGGCTAGGCATGTAGTAGCGGCACACACACACACCCCCTTAGGAAAGGAAGGAAGGAAGAAAGAAAGAAAAGAAAGGAAAGCTGTGCTACAACCCCTGCCAATAGTGATCCCTACCTGTGAGAAATTATTAGAGAATTTCTCCTCTGGAGAAATTCAGTGAAATTATTCTCTCCCCCCTGCCCCAATTTCTCTGCCCACAAATAGGGTGGAGAATTTCAGGAGGCCATTTGCACACAGCTCTAGACACCGCCCACCCCCGCGCGCACGCACACACACAAACGCCGGGAAACCGCCATATGGTTGGTGCTTGGGGGAAAGGGTGTGGGGCCAGGGGAAGTGGGTGTGGCCATCTGGGTAACCTCGGGGGGCCAGACTTGTTAGTCATACATCCCAGCTCCAGATCCTCCAGCACCTTGAGATGGCCATGAGTCTGATCTGAAACAAGGATGAGAAAGTCCCCTCTTTGGAAGGTGGAACCTAACTATACCCCATATCAGGCCCCCAATGATACTACAAGAAAGGGGGTAGCAGGGCTAGTGACAGGATTGGGCCATGGGTCGCAGCAGTATGAGGTGAACCAGGAGCCAGCAACCAGGAGCGGAGCAGGAGAGACAGTAGTCAGGAGCCAGAAGTTGGGACCAAGGGACAATGGAAGGTTATAGTAACATTTCTCCAAGCTTTTCATGGGAGGTTGACAGGCTAAGGAGGTGTCTCACTGTTAGCAGTGGCAGCAGGTGTTTCTTCCACCTTTCCTTTTTTCCTTCACAGTTGTCACAGGTGGCAGCAGCATTATCTGACCATTTGTTTCCCCTATAATGCCCCAGACATAATAGCATCATTCTGTGTTACTGTGTATGGGGTGCAGGGCACGGGAGAATGGTGGCCGGACAACTGAAAGAAGTGCTCTGCTGCTCTTACGTTAGTGAAGAAAAGGGGGGAGAAAGGGAGGGAAGGCAGACACCCACAGCTGCTCCTAACTGCTCCTAAGTATTTAGTCTGTGGGCCAAGAGCTGAAAACTGACATATTGGTATCATGTAAGGTAGCAAAATTGCATTATGATTTTTTGAAAGGTGTATGTCTCTGGATTGTATTTTTATGTGATAGCCCATTCTGACTGGTTGCTAAAGCTTTTTATGATATCCTCAAGATAGCCAAAGCCATAGTTTTCTTACTTTTCTAATTTTAGCTGTAACATGTGAACAAAGTGTTTGACTTAAAGTTTTAAAACTGCATTGGAAAGCTAATGAGTTCTCTTACAAATAACTAATAGTAAGGATGATCTTATCTGTTACCATTTTTGTGGTACAAGCCATATATCAAGAAAAAAGTTTTTCCTCATTTTTATACTGTTTACTGCATATGACACATTACGTGATCCAAATATGCACCTAAACATAGTAGACAATTGTAGAGTACTCTTTTACCTTTCCAACAAGCCATAGCTTGAGTACATTAATTTTTGCTGTGCCATACTTAGACACATATGAGCATATCCATGTTTCATGTAGGGATGTCTGTCACCAGGAAATCTGGCTCTTTGGGGGCTTGCCAGATTTTCATAGCATCCCTGACTCAGCTTGCATTTGCAAGCCAACCTGTGGGTTTCTTCCCCAATTTTTTTTTTTAATTGCATAAATACCAATTTGCATAATTTGCACAATTTACTCAAATTATGACCAAAACTTGTGCAAGTTACACATATTGCAGTTGCAGTTTGCACAAATTGCTATTTACGCACCTTTACACACACACACACACCCAATCTGCAAACTGGCCTGACTCAATGCAGATGGAGTTTGGACAGCTTGCAGGAAAATGAACCGAAGTTGGGGGGACTAAGCTGATTCCAACTAGGGATGTACGAATTGTGTACCTTCCGTGCCACTTGACTTCTGCAGTTTGCGGCCAGTGCTCCGTACCGTCGTTCGCAAACCCCCAGAATTCTCCTCTTTTTTTTCCGCTCCAAGAATTACGAAGATAAATCTGTACCGACAGCCGTAATTCTGCATAACTTCCGTAAGAAAGGCTATTTTTCGTAGATATTTACATATTTTTTTCCCCTGCCCTGAGATGTGCAGTAATTAATTTCAGCCAAAACACTTCCTCCTCCTTGGGGCTTCCCAAAAAAAGGCTGCCCCAGGTGTGCCTGAGCAATGCACTCTTTGTTTAAAGCAACACTTGAAAGAAAGAAAGGAAGAAAGAAAGAAAGAAGAAAGCCTTTTAAAATGACCGCGCTGGTCTGGAGCCCTGCACGAGTATTATTCCCCCTGCTGGGCTTTCTATTTCCACATCCAGCCTCGTTGTTGACGTTCTGAGGCTAAAATGGAGAGAACCAACTCTGTGCATGTCTACTCAGAAGTAAGTCTTATTGAGTTCAATGCGACTTACTCCTACACATGTCAGCACCTCACTTGCCCCCAGCTCTTACTGAGTTCAATGCAACTTACTCCTACCCCACTTGCCCCCAGCTCAGCTTTGTATTTCCACATCCAGCTCATTAGTAAACCTGTTAGTTATCTCACTGGGTGACTTTGGGCTGGACTCTAACCACTACATCATACTTCTGTTATATGAAACTCTTGAAGAAAAAGAGACAGTATAATGGAAAGTTCTTTCTGAAGCAGTCACACTTGTACAAATGCAACATAAAGGGAAAGATCAGCAACCTTCTCTTTGTTTGAATAAAAAGCACACTCTGCACATGCTCAGGGAATGGACAAAATGAGGAATAAACATACCAGGGAATATGAAGAACTATATTCTTCGTGTGTGTGTGTGTGTGTGTGTGTGTGTGTAATCTCCCTCCATCCAGCTGTTCCCTGGAACCCCCCCCCCCCATTCACCGAAGGGTCTTCTGAGATAACTAACAGGAGGTTTGCTAATGAGCTAGATGTGGAAATACAAAGCTGAGCTGGGGGCAACTGGGGTGCTGACGTGTAGGAGTAAGTTGCATTGAACTCAGTAAGACTTACTTCTGAGTAGACATGCACAGAGTTGGTTCTCCTCTCTGCTCAGCTTTGTATTTCCACATCCAGCTCATTATCAAACTTCCTGTTAGTTATGTCAGAAGACCCTTGGGTGAATGGGGGGGGGTCCAGGGAACAGCTGGATGGAGGGAGATCCCCCCCCCACACACACACACACTGGAAGAATATAGTTCTTCATATTCCCTGGTATGTTTATTCCTCATTTTGTCCATTCCCTGAGCATGTGCAGAGTGTGCTTTTTATTCAAACAAAGAGAAGGTTGCTGATCTTTCCCTTCATGCTGCATTTGTACAAGTGAAGTGTGACTGCTTCAGAAAGAACTTTCCATTATACTGTCTCTTTTTCTTCATGATTTTCATAACAGAAGTATGGTGTAGTGGTTAGAGTCCAGCCCAAAGTCACCCAGTGAGATAACTAACAGGTTTGCTAATGAGCTGGATGTGGAAATACAGAGCTGAGCTGGGGGCAAGTGGGGTGCTGACATGTGTAGGAGTAAGTCACATTGAACTCGATAAGACTTATTCTGAGTAGACATGCACAGAGTTGGTTCTCCTCTCCATTTTAGCCGCACCATGTCACCAAGAAGGCTGGATGTGGAAATAGAAAGCCGGGGGAATAATACTCGTGCAGGGCTCTAGACCGGCATGGTCATTTTAAAAGGGTTTTTCTTTCTTTCAAACAGTGTTGCTTTAAACAAAGAGCGCATTGCTCAGGCACACCTAGGGCAGCCTTGTTTTGGGAAGCCCCAAGGAGGAGGAAGTGTTTTGGCTGAAAGTAAATGGAGACGGAAGATTTCAATTGAAAAAGAGCATCCACAAACAAGGCGGTGAGCACAACTCATTAAAAAAAAAAACTTACGTATTTATTATCGGAACATACTACCTTGCATTTTTATTTATGAAAATTTCACGACTCTGTGCGGATGACCAAAAAAAAGCTGCATGACTGCTGGCTCCGCAGGACCTCGTGGTGCCGTTCCGCAGAGGATTCCATGGCACGGACTGAGGGGGATTCGATCCCATTTCAGTCCGTGGCAGAATTCTCTGACATCCCTAATTCCACCCCACCAGATGGATTTGTCCAGCATCCCTACTTCCATGTAATTTTATCCAATATATGGATAACAGGGCCACTGGACAGGCATGAGCAGTTTGGCATTAAAAAAAAAATTAAAAATTCTTGTAACACACACTTCCACACCAGTTGGACTCTGCTTTTAACCTCTAGTGAGTAGAGGAGCAGGCACAGGCTAGTCTAGAACAATCAGAAAGCTAGACACAAAAAGGGAAAAGAGGCTATGGAAGGACAAGACTCTCCACTAGTTGTGGTGACCTGCAAAGTGTGTGCAATGTTTGTTTTCTTGCCTGAGAACAACATGGCCTACACCTGCAACAAGTGCAAGTTGATCACGCTGCTGGAAGAAAAAGTAAGTGGACTGGAGCGGTGACTGTCAACCCTCCGGGGAATAAGAGAACACGAAGAGTTCTTGGACAGAATGGGGGAACTACAGCAGCAAAGGGAAGACCAGAAACTTGAAGAGCAACAGCAAGATGAGGCAGAAGTGGGAAATGCTGAGGTGAAGAAAAATGGAGCAGAGGATACTCCTTGAAAAAGGGTGACAGTTAGGAGAAGAAGAACTAGACGCCACTCTGCACCAGTGGGAGCTGTGGAAGCGATGCCAGGTACTTGCGGATGAGACCGGAGGACAGCCTGCAGAGGAAGAATCACAGGGGAACCTGCATGAGAGTGAGCAAGAGGCTGAGGGTCAGTCAAACAGAGGTGATGAAACCCAGGCCTACAAGAAGAAGAAGAGAAGAGTGGTAGTAGTGGGAGACTCCTTGCTGCGTGGGATCGAGACCCAAGTATGTCGCAAAGACCCATGGACTCGCCAGGTATATTGTCTCCTGGGAGGACGAATTAGAGACGTGACTGAAAGGTTGCCTGCACTCATAAAGCCCACTGACAGGTATCCCTTTCTTCTCATCCACGTGGGAACAAATGATACGGCCAAGCGGAGCTACGAAGAGATCACGTCAGACTTTGAAGCTTTGGGAAGGAAACTCAGGAACTTTGGGGCTCAGATAGTTTTCTCATCCATCCTTCCAATAGTTAGAAGAGGGACAGAAGGGGAAAGAAAAATACTCCGGGTGAATGACTGGCTGCGAAGGTGGTGCCGGCGTGAAAGATTTGGATTCTGGGACCATGGGCTATACTTCCTGGAAGATGGGCTGTTGGCAACGGAAGATTGCACCTCACAAAGGCTGGGAAGAATGTGTTTGGCCACAGCATGAAGAACTTCATCAGGAGGGCTTTAAACTGAATTCTACAGGGGAGGGAGACGTAAAGTTGGTGGTAACAATGGATGCAGGCTCATACAAAGGAGAGAACAGCTCTAATAGCAGCACCCAATAATAGTCTTCAGACACATGTAGGAAGAAAGCCAGACTATAAAGCACATCGTCTTCAGTATCTATACACTAATGCCCAGAGTATGGGAAACAAACAGAACAAATACAGGAGGGAAATTATGACTTGATAGGTTTAACTGAGACTTGGTGGGATGACTCGCATGACTGGAATACAGCAATTGAAGGATATAACTTGTTCAAAAAGAACAGGAGGAACAGAAAGGGAGGTAAGGTTGCACTATATGTGAAAAATACATATCTCTGCACAGAAATACAGGAGGAGGAGCTTGGTAGCCCCATCGAGAGCATCTGGATCAGAATAAATGGAGCAAGAATAAAAGGAACCTGGCGGTCTGAGTCTATTACCATCCACCCAATCAAGGAGAAGACGAGGATGAAACTTTTGAAAAGCAAATAGCCAATGTTTTGAGGAAGCATGATGTAGTAGTAATGGAGGACTTCAATTTCCCCAATATTTGTTGGGAGACAAATTCTGCAAAACATGGCCCCTCCAGGAAATTCCTGACTTGTGTGGCGGATAACTTCCTCCTACAGAAAGTAGAGGAAGGAACTAGAGGATTGGCTATCTTTGACTTGATCCTAACCAACAGGGATTACTTAGTAGATAAAGTAAGAGTTCCAGGAAGTCCGGGGGAAAGCGACCATGTTATACTTGAGTTCTTGGTTCTAAGGGAAGCAAAAGCCAAGTGTAGCCAAACGCGTACCCTGGATTTTAGGAAAGCTGATTTTAATAAACTCAAAACAATGATCAGTAAGGTCCCATGGCAAGCGACTCTAATGAGAAAAGGAGTCCAAGATGGGTGGGAGCTTTTAAAAAAGGAGAATCTCAAAGCACAATTACAAACAATTCCAACAAGAAGAAAAGGTGGAAGACAACAGAAGAAGCCAGTGTGTCTTCACAAAAAGCTTAGAGATGACCTGAAAACAAACAAACAAAAAAACAAATATGGGAAGTGGAAAGAAGGCCAAGCAACAAAAGAGGTGACCAGGCAGATAGCACAGCATTGCAGGGATGGCGTCAGGAAGGCTAAAGCAGAGAACGAGCTGAGGTTAACGAGGGATGCTAAAAGCAACAAAAAGGCTTTCTTCAGCTACGTGCATAGTAAAAAACAGAGGAAAGAAATGGTAGTTCTGCTATCAAATAAGGATGGCGAAATGATAACAGATGACAAAGAAAAGGCAGAAGTGCTCAATTCCTACTCTGGCTCAGTCTTCTCCCAAAAGAGGGTCTATTACCCCCCTGGCAAAGGCGAAGTACCGGCTGAAGGGTCAGGATTGCAGCTGGAGATCGATAGGCATATGGTCAAGGAACACCTAATTACTTTGAATGAGTTCAAATCTCCAGGGCCAGATGAACTGCATCCTAGAGTAATAAAGGAACTGGCAGAATAACTCTCAGAGCCACTATTCTCTTTGAGAAATCATGGAGGACGGGTGAAGTGCCAGATGACTGGAGGAGGGCTAATGTTGTCCCTATCTTCAAAAAGGGTAAAAAGGAGGAACCTGGGAACTACAGACCAGTCAGTCTGACATCAATCCCAGGGAAAATTCTGGAGCAGATGATAAAGCAATCCACCTGTAAGCACCTTGAAAACAATGCAGTGATTACTGGAAGCCAACATGGATTTGTCAAGAACAAATCCTGCCAAACTAATCTGATCTCATTTTTTGATCAAGTAACCTCCCTTGTGAACTGTGGGAATGCTGTAGACATAATATATCTCAACGTCAGCAAAGCTTTCGACAAAGTGCCCCATGGTATCCTGATGAGCAAACTAGCTCAAAGTGGGTTAGATGAAACAACGATCCAGTGGATCCACAGTTGGCTACAGAATCGGACTCAAAGAGTGCTTATCAATAGGATCTTCTCAAACTGGGGAGAGGTGAGGAGCGGGGTACCTCTCCCTCAGTCCTGGGCCCACTGCTCTTCAACATTTGTATTAATGACTTGGAGGAGGGGGTGCAGGGAATGCTGATCAAATTTGCAGATGACACAAAATTGGGTGGGATAGCTAATACTTTGGAAGGCAGAAACAAAATTTAAAGTGATCTTGATAGATTGGAGCGCTGGGCATAAAACAGGAGAATGAAATTTAATAGAGATAAATGCCAGGTTCTGCACCTAGGAAAAAGAAACCAAATGCACAGTTACTGGATGGGGGATACGTGGCTCAGCAACACTACAAGCGAGAAGGATCTTGGAATTGTTGTCAATCACAAGCTGAATATGAGCCAACAATGTGATGTGGCTACAAAAAAGGCAAATGCTCTTTTGGGCTGCATTAATAGAAGCATAGCTTCCAAATCCCGGGAAGTACTAGTCCCCCTTTACTCAGCACTGGTTAGGCCTAATCTTGAGTGCTGTGTCCAGTTCTGGGCATCACACTTTAAGAAGGATGCAGACAAGCTGGAGAGGGTTCAGAGGAGGGCAACGAAGCTGATCAGGGGACTGGAAACCAAGGCTTATGAGGAGAGACTGAAAGAACTGGGCATGTTTAGCCTGGAGAAGAGAAGACTGAGGGGAGATAGGATAGAGCTCTTCAAGTATGTGAAAGGCTGTCACAGAGAGGAAGGCCAGGATCTCTTCTCGATCATCCCAAAGTGCAGGACACGGAATAATGGGCTCAAGGTATGGGAAGCCAGATTCTGGCTGAACATCAGGAAAAACTTCCTGACTGTTAGAGCAATATGACAATGGAACCAATTCCCTAGGGAGGTGGTGGGCTCTCCCATACTGGAGGCATTCAAGATGAGGCTGGACAGCCACCTGTCAGGGATGCTGTGAGCTCTGACTTGGATTCCTGCAGTGAGCAGGGGGTTGGACTCGATGGCCTTGTAGGCCCCTTCCAACCCAGTAGAATTCTATGATTCTATGACAGTTGATAAGAATGTACAGACTTGCATGACAACTTCTCCAAAACTGCAGTCATGCTAGTGGCTCATGCATCCAGTCATGTCTGTCATCCACCTACAATCTTTTGGGTTAGGTACACGTGGCTGGTTTTAAACTGTTACTCATTAAAGCCAGGAAAAACAAACAAAAAGAAATACCCCAAACAATAGGCCTTCTGAAGCCCCTTCTGGAGCAGTGATTGGCCACCATCCTCCGGATCAAAGCCGCCCTCACCATCTACTACCAGGAGAGAAAGGGCAGCATTCTGAGGAGCTCTGGGGCTTGGAGTGCCCTCGGGAAAGAGAAGGGTGAGGGGCCATGTTGCTAGACAATGCTGTGCCAGAGCAAGTGAAAAAAGAAGGCATTAGGTGTGTGTGTGTGGGGGTACCTTGCTAGATGGCACTGTGAACAGACAAGCTCAGGAGGAGAAGGAAGCTACAGTAGTTGACAGGCAGCCCAAAGAGGAGGAAGAAGGTAGCAAGGGGGTGGCATTCTTCTATCCTGCATAGCCAAGGCATGGACCCCACTTATTTCTGGTGTCCAGCTCTGTGTGCCCTGCCTTCTCTGGGGGCTGGTGTCACTGGCTTCAATCCACACCCCTGAGTAGAAGGTGGGAACCCCTGGGAGCCTGAATGCCATGATCAAAAGTAGCAGGTATCTGCCTGGGCAGGGAGAGGATGGCAAAGGCAGCAGCACCATGACCCCCTACATCTTCTTTCCTCCCCCCCCCATGTCCTCCTCCTTCTCCTCCTCCTCTTTTCTTGTGTGTGTAGTTACTTTTGACTGTGCACATATGGAGCAACACAACTATGAACCACCATGCAATTTATTTTTAAACCATCTGTGTATTATTGAATATGTGTATGCAGTCTGCAGACCTGAAAAGGGAAGAAAAGGAAACTGAAACAGTAGCATGCCCTCCAATTTCCCTGCAGTTTTCCTCAACAACCTATCTGTGCACCACCCGCAGCATCCAAGTCCCTCCTCCAGGTGCCTCCTCTGAGGGAAGCTCGGAGGACAGCAACAAGGGAGGGGGCATTCACAGTGGTGTCCCCCTCATTGAGTTAAATGTATGTGGGAGAGACCCATGCTCATTGCTTCAAGCTCCTTGGAGAAAGGGTGGAATAGTCATGGAATGAACTAGTATTCCGTGATTCCATTATTTCAAATCTAAGTCAGAATGCATGACAAATTATTTATTGTTATAATAATAATATTGATAATAACAATATCAATGATTATTGATTATTGTTACATTCATATCCTACCTCTTGCAAGGAACCCAAGTTGCCTTATGTGGTCCTCTTCTCCATTTTATCCTCACAACAACCTTGTGAGGTAGGTGAGGCCCAAAGTCACCCAGTGAGCTACATAGCTGAGTGGGGACTAGAACCCGGATCTCCCAAGTTCCAGTTCAGCACTCTGACAACTGCACCACACTGGAACTTACAATAATAGAAAACAACACAGTTAAAAAAGAAATCTAACACAGTATTAAAAATCAAATACATTGTTGTTATTGTTCAGTATTTGCAATCTGTTACTATATATAGCTCCAGTTAACACACACATACAGGCAATGCTTCCCCCGCACACAGCCACACACAGGAAGCCTGGGAGAGCCGCAGCCAGTGGAAGGAGGCAATACTGAGCTAGCTGGATCAAAGGTCTAGCTCAATATGAAGTGGCATCCTGTTAGTCTTGCAGGATGGCTGGTGGGAGCCTGGGCTCAGACAGGCTTTCTTGGCTTCTGATGCTTCATTACCTGCAGGGAGCGTCTGGCTCCTGCTTACTTGTACACAGCTGCTGCCGTTGTTGATGATAGAGAAGATGTTTTCTTTTCCAGTATCCCCAGATCCTGTTCCATTGGACGAAATGAATTCTTGGCCACATTCTGCTGGTGTCCCACAGTTATTCGAATCAACATACAGTCACTGGGAGATTTCCCTATTGTCTTTTACTTGCACAGTAGGGTCAAAAGCCTACCCAATATGTTTTCCTGGCTCATCAGACCCTCCTGCTTCCCCTTCAGCATTGATTCCTGAGGGAAACACACACACTCACCCTTGTCATATTGTGTGCTTGCCATCGTGATGTCAACTCGCATATGAAGCACAGCCAGAAGCAGTCCCCACATACGGTTATGCAGTAATATCCAAATCTGCTTACTGTCTGCCACTGTGATTGAAGAAGTTTCTGCAATAATGCATTCGCTAAAGCTTCCAGATTATCCCCCAAACATCAGCTTTAACAAAAGGGTAATGCCTCTATAATCCCTGCATTATCCAGGTTCCAGTCTTTGCAGGACATTAATTCACAGCTAATACATAGATTCCCTGGCAGCTTTCTCATATGGTTGTATGAGAGGCCCTGGCATCTCCAACCAGCCCAGTTGTAAGCCACTCCAATGCCAGCTCAAGTCTTTCCCCCTCTTCTCACCACTTCAAGAAACAAAACACCAATCTTCCAGTCACCAAATATCTGTGGCAACGAAGACCTTGGTCCATCCTGGGCAACTGAGAAGCACTGAGAATAAAATGGAGAGGCCTGTGCATGGCTGGGAGGCAGATTTCTTAACACATGACTCCCATCAAGGTGTCCAGGCCAAATGCCTGTTTTACACCAAATATTTCCTGCATTTCCACCACTTTGGCTCTGCACAGACAGGGATAAAGTGTATCACGTGACCTATTCCCTCATAAAATAGGTGGTACAGTTTTTACATTCAAGCCCAAACATGTTAGGATTTATGTGCGTGTGCCCCTATAAAGATGGGACCTCTGACACGTGGGAGGTAGAAGTGCTGAAGGGGCAGGGTCAACAAGCACAATCTGGCATGGTGGGTTTTCTGGGGAATCGTGCCACACAAACTACAGATGCTGCATTAATGTTTCCTCACACTAGTGCAAAGCAATTCGCCTTAGTGGAGTGACATTGTTGGATACTGCCTTATGACCCCTTTAAAAAATGATATCTTAATTATAGCTAGAACATTTTCTGGGTAGATTGAAAAAATACTAGTAATGAAAGAGGTATGGTAGGATGTGATAACTGTTGGATAATAAGAACAACTCGCCATGCTTCCAGGTACTAGGGGGCGATAGAGAACATGTTGCATCAACAGCTGCTTGCCTTGTTCATCCCCCTTGTTGTCCTGTAACTTGGTTGGTTCCGTTCTCCTACTCCCTCCTGTCCCTCTTTGCGTCTGCAACAAACAACATGTGCTCTCTCCCTGAAGGAAGCAAGTACTTCACCTGGGGCTCCTGATTTCACGCTGCTTCATCTCCCTTCCATCCAGGTAAAATAAAGTTTGTGCCTGGACAAGAGCTGTTTGGGGAGGAGCTAGCTGCAGGGTGCGTTTGGCCACCCTACTTCACCTGGGGCTCCTGATCTCAGGCTGCCACTCCTGCCATCCAGATGAAGCTTGGGCTCAGACAACTACGCCCTTATCTGGACTGAGATAGACCAGCTACAGTTATCCACATTCTGATAACCTCTCATCTGGATTATTGCAATGTGTTATATGTGGAGCTGCCTTTGAAAATGGTCTGGAAATTTCATCTGGTCCAAAATAGGGCAGCAAGATTGCTAACAGGGACTGGCCACCGTGATTGTATTACACCAGTACTTCTCCATCTGCAGTGATTGCCTGTCCATTTCCAGGCCTGATTCAACATGCTGGTATTAACGTTCAAGCCCTAAATGGTTTGGGGCCAGGTTACCTGAAGGTTCATCTTCTCCCATACACACCTGCCCAGACCCTAAGATCAACTTCAGCAGTCCTTTTCCGGGAACCCCTGCCAAAGGAAGTGAGGTGGGTGGCTACTAAGAAGAGGGCCTTTTCTGCTGTAGCACCCTGGTTGTGGAATGAACTTCCCAGAGAGGCTCACCTGGAGCTCTTTTTGGTGCCAGGTGAAGATCTTATTTTCCCAGGCATTTTAGTTTTTCAGTTTCTGTTTTAAAGCTGGCATTGTATTTTAAATCTTTGCACTACTTCTAGTTTCTATTTCGTTATTATTTTTATATTTATAGCATAGTTTTAAACTTTTAAACTTTTATGTTGTATATTATTTAGAGCTGTGCACTGCTTTGGTCCAAAGCTCAAATAATGAGGCAAAGTGGGCTCATTCAGAGGTGCCTTATCTTGCTACGAAGCAGATCAGAACAGCACCAAGGTGCCCCAAACAAAAATGGGTCATCTAGGAGGCTCCTCTGTCATCTGCGAGGTGCCTCTGTCCACCCCGTATATTCGGAGCTCTTCTTATGCCTTCTGAGCAGCCCAGACAGGCTGTCTCCAAGAGGTATCAACTTCTGCAAGATCACATGGAGGGGGAGGGGGGAGGGGGAAGAATAGAAGAGGCGGAGGTGCCAAATGTATCAATTTGAGAGAGATTTGGCCACTGGGAAGGGCAGAAGATGAGGAGAGAAGGGGGAAGGGGAGAAGAGGAGGAGGAGGGGGAGGGGGTTGGATTCGATGGTCTTATAGGCCCCTTCCAACCCTACTGTTCTATGATTCAAGGAGGAGGAAGAGGAGGAGGAGGAGGAAGGTAGACCGCTCCACCTTCCCTTCTCAGTTCCTATACACCTTCCCTTCCCATTTTTGATCCCTTAAAAAAAAAATAACCCCCCTTTCTCTTCTGTTAGGATTATAGTGTCCCCCCACCCACCCTTTGCTTGTATTTTTGTGTTTGCTTTTCCTTTGCGCGCATGCGCGCACGTGTGTGTGTGCGTGCTTGTGCTGTGTGGACAAGCAAACAGTGTGTGTCAAAGGAGAACACGCAGTCCACATTTCCAAAAACAGCGGGCAAAGCACTACACACATTAACAGGTATTATTTATATAATGTAGTACTACACTGGGTGTTGCAAAGCAAGCCAGCCCAACTGAGGCATCTCCGGGGTCTTGGCAGGGGCGGAGGTGGGCGAGGTGCTGCTGTGCCCCCCTGGCAGGGCTGCTGAGTCAGTCCCTGAGTCAATCCCTGCCTCTGTCAGTCCCGCAGACAATGTCTTCATTCAGGTCAATGTGCCCACCTGGTTGCTGTCTTTGTTTGCTTCCTGCCTACCAGCTAGTGTTTTCCCAGGCAAGTGAGCCAAAGAGACCCTGAGGTTATTGACTGTGAATAGGAGAGTAGTAGGGATGGCAGAGAATTCTGCCATGGACTCCAATGAGTCCCCCGGAGTCCACAGTGGAACAGAAGACTTACTTCGCTTCCGCACAGAATCCTCTTCGGCCGGATTCTCCGGTCCGAAGTGCCAGCGATATGGCCGCCATGCCGTATCGCTGGCCAAAGGGGACTGACTGCAGCCGCAAATGGCGTCCGGGACACCATTTGCGGCCTAGTTTAAGGTAAATGCAGCCATTTACGGCTGCATTTACCTTAAACTAAGGCCTGTACAGCCGCAAATGGCGTCCCGGATGCCATTTGCATCTGCAGTCTGTAGTTCCCTTCAGCCAGCAATATGGCATGGCGGCCGTATCGCTGGCACTTCGGAGCTGGCTGGTGGCTCTGCGGAATCGCCGCAGAGCAGAGCTGGCCGAAGAGGATTCCGGGGGGAGGAACGGATCACCTCCTCCCCCCTGCGCCCCCCCAACTGGCAGGGAAGGGATTCGTACATCCCTAGAAAGTAGTACTATTTTCACTTTAGAGAAACCTACAGCAGAGTTTCATCATCCCTTTATGAACTTTGATTTGAGTTTCTGAGAACAGAATATGTTACCTGTGCCTTGCACAAAAACTAGTTGGCCAAACTGTCTGAGATTTGGCAGGTGGGATGCCTTCCAGGGGGGATGAGAGTTCCCCAAATTTCATGTATGTATCTTGAAAACTCAAAACGTTATGGCCATTAGTGTTTTCCCATGCAAGTCAATGGGAAAACACCACAAACGAATGATTCGGATGTCTGAATCTCCTAAGGATGGACGAAAGTCCCTTACCTGGTCCCGCAGCTTGCTTCGCGGTGGGAGGGAGGCGTTCCATCCCTCCCCCCCAAATTCTGGGCGGGGGGGAGGCGCCCCATCCCTCCCCGCCAAAATTCTGGCCGGGGGGGAGGCGCCCCGTCCCTCCGGCCGCGAATCTCGACTCCTGCCGGGACGCAAATGGCGGCGGCCGTAGCCGCCGCTGTTTGCATCCCTGCAGTCAGCCGTGATAGGCTACATAAATGTTTATGTAGCCTATCACGGCTGACTTTGGGGGGGAAAAAAAAGTGCGTACGCAAATGGCAGCGCCCATGGGCACCGCCATTTGTGTTCCTTATTTGGGCACGTGTAGTCTACGTAAACATTTACGTAGACTACGGCGAAAATAAGGGCAATACGTGCTTCCCCCCCCCCCCAAAGTCAGCCGTGATAGGCTACGTAAACATTTACGTAGGCTATCACGGTGTTTTTTGAAAATCTAGCCATGATAGGCCACGTAAATCTTTACGTAGCCTATCACGTTTGTTGTTGTTGTTTTAGTTGGAAATGGCGGTGGCGGCAGCCGGTCGGAAGACCGGCCGCCACCACCGCCACTGCCGCCGAACCGCCACCGAACTGCCACCGGGAGCCGCCGCTGTCAGGGACATTCGACAAAGGTAAGTCCCATCCCGGGGGGGGGGTGGCGGGGGCTGGCGGACCGTCTCTCCACCAATTTCGGGGGGCCGAATGCGTTGGCATTTGGCCTCCCGGAGATTCGTGGAGAAATTCTCCGACATCCTTAAATCTCACCTTGGATTTGGATCCGAGTCGAAGTGGATGGGGTCTGAATTGGTCCAAAGTGAAGCAGGGCCACTTTGGAAGGTCCGAAGCAGCATTCAAAGCAAAGTGGGGGGTCTGTGCACAGCCCTAACATTTTCTTGTATTTTATGGTTTTATTGTTTGAAACCGCCCAGAGAGCTTCGGCTATTAGGCAGTATAGAAATGTAATAATAAACAAACAAATAACAATACCTTATATTACTTACTTCATGTATTTACACACATGCACCCAGCTTTAGGGGGGTGTTTGTAGTTAAAAGTGTTACATATCCTTCTTTGCCAATGTTTATAAAAGCACTAGTACAGTAAGTTGATTTGAACTTCTTCTAAACTGGTTCTAGCGTGCATTCGTTCCCTCTAATATTAAATGCTGTGTTACCACACTTTCTCTATATAAGGCAAGTCTGCTGTAAGTCACATCGGACTTTCCAACAATAACATTATCCCTCTCTTTCATGAAAAAGGAACAGATAATATAAAACCATAATGCCATAATACTCTGTGTGTGTGTGTGTGTGTGTGTGTGTGTATGTATGTATTTGTGTGTGTATTATGGTGTTATAGTGCTGTAACATGATGAAACAATAATGTTATTTTTTAATTATCAAAAAAAAAAATTCTGGTCACCACAATTTGTGTGGTGACCAGAAGGTTTTTTCAACTTAATTTTATAGCATTATGAAGTCATTGCACTTTCACTCTACTTCTTGAAGAAGAAGAAGTTGCAGTTGGAAAAGTGTTTTAGCCTACAATCTAGTAAGTCCCTTTGAATTCATTGGGGCTTACTTATGAGCGGGCATGTATAGGATTGCACTGTTAGTGATAAACTATGGCCTGATTGGAGTCCACCGAGAGATGAGCCTTAAGTGTGGTGGCCCCCTTTCAATGGAACTCCCTGCCTCTGGAGGTCAGGCAGGTAGTATACAGGCCAATACTGTGTTATTTCCAGCCCCTCCTGAAAAAAGCTGTACTCCAGGAAGCCTTCCTTGACTGCCCAGCCACAGTTTTTATTGGTACTCTGTTTATAAAAATGTTATTTTTAATATGGTGCTTTGTTTCTTTTATTTTTTATCATTTTATTTTTTATTGTTCACCGTTCTGGAATCTGTTTAGATGTGGAGTGGTATATAAATGCTGTAAATAGATACATACATACATACATACATACATACATCAGTTTAAAGAACAGCCCAATAAGGTCATAAAATGATGCTCACAGGAAAGGTTATAATGAATGTGTGCTGAGCTTCAGATGGTCTCTCCCCCCACAGCAGTTTTGTCATGAGTACTGGTGTCAACAGAACACAGAGGATGTACGCATAGCTAAAGTGCAATAGTCCCCAAAGTCTAGAAAGTCAATTGCAATATTGCTTGTAGTTTAAAATTGAAGAGCAATGATTAGATAGTGCTAGGAGCCATTCATCAAGAAGCAGCTCCTGTCTCTTGTTCCCACCAACCTGAAGGATCTTAATGGCAGGCTCATGAGCCAGACATCCATGGACAATCTTAAGGCCTAGGTAAGTTCTTAAAGTACAGGCAAATTTTCAAATAACCTGATCTCAAACTATTTCTGTCTTTAAACGTAGAGATGAGCACTTTAAATTGGGCCTAGAAATGCACTGGCAACCACCATAGGTGGTACAGAAACAGAGTTATATGCTCCAATCACTTGGCCATCACAAACCATCAGACAGCAACATGCTGCAACAGCTGAAGCTTCTGAATCATCTTCAAAGGCGGCCCCACATAAAACACATTACAGTAGTCTAGTCTGGATGTAACCAGGGCATGAATGACTGTGGCGAAATCTGCTTTCTCTAGACAGGGTGTGCTGGAGAATCTGCAGAAACTAGCAACTTTTATCAACAACACTGAATGCAGGAGAACCCCTGAACTGAATACCTGGTCCTTTAGGGGTATAGGTTACACACCTCCATCCAGCTCTCTTACCCTATTGCAGGGGTACAGAACTGTTTAGGGGTGAGGTGGGGACAGATTGCCCCCACTAGGCCCACTGAGGGCTGGATGGCATCAGGAGGCATGACCCTTCCCTGACATACTGCCCCCTGACATCATCCCCGTTCCACTTTTTTTCTTCGTGCTGGAATCCCCACTCTTATTTCCAGTCACAGATTGGAAATAGCAGCAGCAGGTGGGCCTCTGAGGGGATTCTTCCAGGGAGTGGGGCTTGCAGCCTAAGCCCTGCCCCCGGGAGGTGCTCCAAGAAGCAGCACAGGCTAGACTGGGGTGCCCTGCGGGCTGGATTAAGCTTGCTGGGCAGTGGTTCTGCACCTTGGCCCTATGGTCTACCCATGAAATATCTCATGGCCAGGGTTGTGTACTGTGTGCTACAATACTGTGTGCTACCATTCTAGATTCTGTCACAGAGAAGAAGGCCAGGATCTCTTCTCGATCATCCCAGAGTGCAGGACATGGACTAATGGGCTCAAGTTACAGGAAGCCAGATTCTGGCTGAACAGGAAAAACCTCCTGACTGTTAGAGCAATACGACAATGGAACCAATTCCCTAGGGAGGTGGTGGGCTCTCCCACCCTGGAGGCGTTCAAGACGAGGCTGGACAGCCATCTGTCAGGGATGCTCTGACTTGGATTCCTGCATTGAGCAGGAGGTTGGACTCGATGGCCTTGTAGGCCCCTTCCAACCCTACTATTCTATGATTCTATGATTCTACTTCACGGAAAATGGAATTCCGTGATTATGTATTTTGCAAACTGGACAAGTTTACATACTTTCTGTTATTTAGCAAAATTGTACATAGTTTACTCAGCTCCTGCTAATTATGAGAAGGAGCAATGAGCCATGCAATGAACTGAAAATGCATTTTCTGTGCTATCCCATCAAGAGATGTAAAATTTCCAAAAAAATTGAAATCATGGAAAAAACTTTTTTTTCTATATTTGGGAAAAATAGAAAAAATAAACAGTACTCATTTTTAAAGTACTTTTCACACATGTAAAGTCACTTTGTTGCTTTAAGACAGCCTTCTGCAACATGGTGCCCTCCAGATGTTTTGGACTTAAGCTCCCATCAGCCTCAGGCAGTATGGCCAATGATCAGGAATGCTGGGTGTTTTAGTCCAAAACCTCTGGAGGGCACCAGGTTGGGGGAGGAGGCTGCTTTCAGAACATAGAATCATAGAATAGTAGAGTTGGAAGGGGCCTATAAGACCATCGAGTCCAACCCCCTGCTCAATGCAGGAATCAAAGTCAAAGCATCCCTGACAGATGGCTGTCCAGCTTCATCTTGAATGCCTTCAGTGTGGGAGAGCCCACTACCTCCCTAGGGAATTGGTTCCATTGTCATATTGCTTGAACAGTCAGGAGGTTTTCCCGGATGTTCAGTCGGAATCTGGCTTCCTGTAACTGGAGCCCATTATTCTGTGTCCTGCACTCTGGGATGATCGAGAAGAGATCCTGGCCTTCCTCTCTGTGGCAACCTTTCAAGGACTTGAAGAGCACTATCATATCTCCCCTCAGTCTTCTCTTCTCAAGGCTATACATGCCCAGTTCTTTCAGTCTCTCCTCATAGGGCTTTGTTTCCAGTCCCCTGATCATCTTTGTTGCCCTCCTCTGAACCCTCTCCACTTTGTCTGCATCCTTCTTAAAGTGCGGTGCCCAGAACTGGACACAGTACTCCAGATGAGGACTAACCAGTTCTGAGCAGAGGGGAACTAGTACTTCCCGGGATTTGGAAGCTATGCTTCTATTAATGCAGCCCAAAAGAGCATTTGCCTTTTTTTGCAGCCACATCACATTGTTGGTTCATATTCAGCTTGTGATCGACAACAATTCCAAGATCCTTCTCGCTTGTACTATTGTTGAGCCACGTATCCCCCTTGTATACAGTTACAAATATCTTGTAACTGTGCATTTGGTTTCTTTTTCCTAGGTGCAGAACTTGGCATTGATCCCTATGAAGTTTCATTCTGTTGTTTTCTGCCCAGCACTCCAGTCTATCAAGATCACTTTGAATGTTGTTTCTGCCTTCCAGGGTATTAGCTATCCTGCCGAATTTTGTGTCATCTGTAAATTTGATAGGCATTCCCTGCACCTCCTCGTCCTCCAAGTCATTAATAAAAATGTTGAAGAGCACTGGGCCCAGCAGTGAGCCCTGTGGTACCCTGCTCGTTACCTCTCCCCAGAGGCACTGCGGGGCACCGTGTCGAACGTTTTGCTGAAGTCAAGGTATATTATGTCTACAGCAGTCCCACAGTCCACAAGGGAGGTTACCTGATCAAAAAAATGAGATCAGATTACTCTGGCAGGATTAGTGGCTGTTACAAATCAGTGCCTGGGCATGGTAATGGACTGGATGAGGGCCAATAAACTGAAACTCAATCCAAACAAGATGGAGGTACTGCTAGTGGGTGGTTCGTCTGCCTGGCTAGGTGATGTTCACCCAAACTACGAACCTGTTCTGGAGGGGGTTGCACTCCCTCTAAAGGATCAGATCGTAGTTTGGGGGTATACTGATATACCAACTACATGCTTATCTGGACAGAGACAGCCTAGCTACAGTTATCCACACTCTGTTAACCTCTCATCTGGATTTCTGCAATGTGTTATACATGGGGCTGCCTTTGAAAATGGTCTGGAAATTTCAGCTGGTACAAAATAGGGCAGCAAGATTGTTAACAGGGCCTGAGTCCATTTCCAGGCCTGATTCAAAGTGCTGTTATTAACGTTCAAGTCCTAAATGGTTTGGGGCCAGGTTACCTAAAGGTTCATCTTCTCCCATATACACCTGCCCAGACCCTAAGATCAACTTCAGCAGTCCTTTTCTGGGAACCCCTGCCAAAGGAAGTGAGGTGGGTGGCTACTAAGAAGAGGGCCTTTTCTGCTGTAGCACCCTGGTTGTGGAATGAACTTCCCAGAGAGGCTCACCTGGAGCTCTTTTTGGTGCCAGGTGAAGATCTTATTTTCCCAGGCATTTTAGTTTTTCAGTTCTTGTTTTAAAGCTGGCACTGTATTTTAAATCTTTGCACTGCTTCTAGTTTCTATTTCGTTATTATTTTTATATTTATAGCATAGTTTTAAACTTTTAAATTTTTATGTTGCATATTATTTAGGGCTGTGCACTGCTTTGGTCCAAAGATCAAATAACGAGGCGAAGTGGGCTGATTCAGAGGTGTCTCGTCTTGCTACGAAGCAGATCAGAACAGCAGCGAGGTGCCTCAAACTAAAGTGGGTCATCTAGGAGGCTCCTCTGTCATCTATGAGGCGCCTCTGTCCACCTCATATATTTGGAGCTCTTCTTATGCCTTCTGAGCAGCCCAGACAGGCTGTCTCCAAAAGGTATCAACTTGTGAAAGATCACGGGGAGGGGGAGGAGGGAGGGGGAAAAAGAGAAGAGGCGGAGGTGCCAAATGTATCAATTTGAGAGAGATTTGGCCACTGGGAAGGGCAGAAGATGAGGAGAGAAGGGGGAAGGGGAGAAGAGGAGGAGGAGGGGGAGGGAGTTGGACCCGATGGTCTTATAGGCCCCTTCCAACTCTACTGTTCTATGATTCAAGGAGAAGGAGGAGGAGGAGAGGAGGAGGAGGGAGGGAGCTTTGCTGTGAGTCAGCCTCCATTTGCTCATTGTGACAGAAGTGATGTTACTGGAGAGGAGAGGACTAGAAGCTAGAGCACTGGTCTCCAAAGCTGTAAACGACTTGGGGATCGCCTCCTCCCATATGTGCCTGCCCAGACCTATGATCATCCTCAGGGGTCCTTCTTCATGAGCCCCTTTCAAAGGAAGTGAGGTGAGTGGCTACCAGGAAGAGGGCCTTTTCTGCTGTGGCATCCCAGCTGTGGAATGAGCTCACTAGAGAGGTTTGCCTGGTGCCTACATTGTAATCCTTTTGGCACTAGGTGAAGGCCTTTTTATTTCCCCAGTATTTTAGCATTTTAGCTTCCTGGTCTTTTAGCTCTGTTTTAAATCTGTATTTTAAATCTCTGCATTGCTGCGAGGTTTTATTCTGGTTGTACTGTTATATTGTGGTTTTAAGCTTTCAGATTTTGTATTGTTTTATGCTGCACTCTGTGGTTTTAAATTTTGTGAACCACCCAGACAGCTTCAGCTATTGGGCAATATAGAAATGAAATGAATAAACAATAAAGTTTCTTGCTGTTTTTATTTGAAAGCTTGGTATCTGCTCCCCTCCCCAAGTTGGTGGGCTGGGAACTGTACTCCCCTTAGCCCATAAGATAATCCAGCCATCGCTTCTCCCCCTCTGCTCCCATGATTGTTGACTGTAGCAGAGACTGTCTCCTATCTGTGGAGGTTCACTGCATGATGTAGAACCCCAGAAAATCAGGGTTCTATATCACACAAGGGGATGGGGACAGGGTGCAGGAACAGTCTCAGCCTGGGGGGACAGGGAAGGGATGGTCTATCTTCACCCAGCCAGATGCCCCATCCAGCCTTACCTGTGTTTTCAGTGTGTGCTTCTGAAGTTGGCTGTTTGGGACAGGACAGGGATTTTTTTGGTGTGCCATCTGCTCCACTTCTCCGGAGCTGGCCGAGGTGGTCTTCAGAGTGATGTTGGAGTCCCCCTGGATGGTTGTTCTGGGGGACATTAATGTCTATGCTGAGGCCTCCTTATAAGGAGCAGCTCAGGAATTCATGGCCACCATGGCATGCATGGACCTATCCAAGGTAATTTCTGACCCCACACATTAAGCTGAACACACCTTGGACCTGTGTTTTCCTGCTAGATGGGATCATTGTAATCCGGGGATGGGGGAATTGAATATAGTTCCATTGTCATGGACAGACCATTACCTAGCTGGGTTTAGGCTCAGCAGCATCCAAGACCTTCACTGTGGTGGGAGACATATCAGGATGGTCCACCACAGAAGGCTGATGGATCCAAATGGTTTTCTGATGGATCTTGGAGATTTTCCTCACACAGCCTGGCAACACAAGCTAGCAATCCTGTTGAAGCCCTCATCAACCTCTGGAATGATTGTTCCTGAACATCCTCTCCCTGAACACAGAGTGAAGTTAGTACCTCAGACCACCAGGGAGTTGACAGTAAGGAAGCAACAAGAAAGACAACTAGTGTGATGGTGGCACCTACTCTATGGGTGGTGATGGTGTCAAAGAAATCCTGCTTTTCCACCACCAAGGCATTTGCTCAAATCCAGCAGAGCTGTTCTGAGTAGTAAGATGTGTTTTGCACCATGGTTCACAGGGTGGAGAAAAGGACTGCTCAGTAGCCTTCTGTGATCAATTTGTGGGGAATTTTCATGGATCAAGTCTCTCATATCTGTTCCAACTTGGATGCTACAGTTACAGCAGTAGTGGTAGATGTACCTTTGGAACCTGCTTGCCTAGTTAAATGGATGTGTTTCAATCTGTGCAGCCTGAGAATGTGGACAGGATCCTTAGAGAGTTAAAGCCAACTACGTGTGTACTCAACCCTAGCTAATAATAGTGGTCAGCAATGGACTGGCTGAGAGGATAATGGGAGTGGTAAATGCCTCATTGCATGTAGGGCTAGTTCCTGCATGTTTGAAAAGGGCTAAGGTAAGACCCTTGTTGGGAAAAAAAGCCCTCCCTTAATCTTGCTGTATTGGAGAATTCCCAGACAGTCTCTAATATTCTATTTATGGGCAAGGTGCTTGAGCATGTGGTTGCTTTTCAGCTCCATGTTTTTCTGAATGAAACGGTGTAGTGAGTTTGAAGAGTCAGGTCAGGTCAGGTGTTGAACTATATGCTGTTTATGAAATGTATAAAAGCCAGGAAAGTATTGAATAAGGGGCAGTTTTATTGCTTCTTAGAGTAGGCCCCATATGTTGGGCAACTTCGTAGGCTTCTCACAAGGGAAGATTGGTATCAAGCAGGCACATACCCACATGTTAACAGGCACCAATCCACATATTAACAATTGCTAGCTGTCTGATGCTGATAAGGGTGTAATCCTCATGTCAACAGTTACGCAGCTACCGAATTTCCTTGGCTTTACTGTTTTATCTCACTGGGGGGGATGAAGAGGGTGCCTTTCCCATTGTGTTGGAATATTGGGACCTGTTTGTTATAGGAGAGGTAAATTATTTTCCTGCCTGCGATGTTTCAAGCATGTTCTAAAATATTAGAAAAAGGTATAAAAGATTGGGCTGAGGCCTAACCAATTTGGTCTCATTCCAAGGGGGAATATGCATTCTACCAGCCTGGAGAACTTTTGGTCCTGGTAACGATGTCTTGTATGCTATTGATTGGAGATCCCAGCATACACGCAGCTGTGATGAAAGTGCCAGAGATCAGCTGAAGAGATGTGTGAGCTTTCTTTGTATTTTTATTCTGCATCCATCTTCTCTCAGTAAACTATCATTCCTTTCATAAGTGGTCTAGTTTCATCTTGGTAATCCAAACAATATATTTTGGCTGGGTCCTGAATAGATCAGGCCTCCAGATTAATCCAAATGGATCATTTAGATCCATGTTAATCTGGCTTTAGGTTTTGGGACTGAGACACATCAGTTGCCTTGACCTATGCCAGGAACTTTGCAGGGGCAGGAATGTTGGAGGAATTCATCTGGCGGGGTGGAGCTCACCGAGCTTTCATCAGCTCCCCGCTCCCAGACTTTGGCTCACTTTCCCATGAGCTGGCCCAACTCCATCTGCATAGAGTTGGGTCAGTTCATAGATTTTTAAAAATTTGTGCAAATAGTAATTTGCACAAATTGCTATTTATGCAAATTTCAATAACTGAAAAAGTTCCCAGATTTCTGGAAGAAACCCAAGTCTTGGCTTGCAAATGCAAGCCAAGTCAGGGGCACACTGGAAATCTGGTGAGCCTAAAAAGCTGGATTTCCCAGCGATGGACATCCCTAGGCAGGGGAAGTGCATCCCTGTTGTGCTGGATCTCTCAATAGCTTTCCTAGGGCTGAGACTGGGAAGCTAGAGCAGCTTCAGCCCTTCCTGGAAAGCTGGTCTCAGGTGACATGGACGGACACCCACTCAATGCTTCAGCTATTGGTCTATGCTATCCCTCAGGGATATCCCCCTATGCTATCCCCCCCCCCCGCTTCTAAACTGCAGATGGACTTGTGTAGATCTCTGATCCAAACCCAGTGGATTCATGTTTTGATTCTCCCCAAATCAAACACCATCTCTATCATATACAAAACTAGCATGCTGGGGAGAAGTGTTCTGGGCCGGATGTAGGGATGTTAAAGAATTCTACTATGGATCCCAGGGAGGCCGAATTCCAGTGAGTTCAGCCCCCCGGAATCCGTGGCAGAACGGAGCAACCCACCCCACCACCCCACGAAAGCCTCACGAAATGGAGCCTACCTGGCTGAAGCTCCGGTGGTGGCTCCAGTGGCGGCTCCGGCGGCAGCGGCAGCTCTAGCCGCTGCCAGGCTGCGGCCGCAAATGGCGGCCGCTACGCCAGCCACCATTTGCATCCCTGGCAAGCCGTGATAGGCTACATAAGTATCTACGTAGCCTATCACGGCTCAGGGCAGGGACTCAAATGGTGTAGCCGCCATTTGTGCCCGTGTCCTTAGCCATGATAGGCTACGTATATATTTACGTAGCCTATCACGGAGAAAGACAGGGGCACAAATGGTGTAGTGGCCGCCATTTGCACCCCTGTTTTTTGCTGTGATAGGCTACATAAATATATACGTAGCCTGTCACGGCAATAGGAAGGAACGCAAATGGCGGCCGCTGTAGCCGCCACCATTTGTGTCTGTGTCTTTAGCCGTGATAGGCTATGTATATATTTACGTAGCCTATCACGGCTGAAGACACAGACGTAAATGGTGGCGGCTATGGCAGCTGCCATTTGTGTCCCCGTGCAGCCCAAAGGCCAGATGTCTGGCTGTGGGCAGCCCCGGCCGGCGGCTCCGCAGAGTTGCTGCGCAGCGGAGCCAGCCAGGGAGGATTCCGCGGGGAGGGACAGAGCGCCCCCCCCTCATGGATTGCCCAGCGCGGACCCAGGTATGAGTTTCGTACATCCCTAGCCGGATGTCACCAGGCCTAAGAGGCTAGTTTTGTATGCACAGATTTTATAAAGACAGGAGCATTTATACATCTGATCCTCTACCTATAGTCTTATGTCCAGAAAAGACACATCATGTCAGTTAGCTGGCAGTAGCTTGGTTCTTTAGTGGATACAATGTTTCCTCCTTCCGTTCAAGTAAACAGAAAAATCCAAAAGCGTTGGGTTTATTCATTCATTGAAGGGAGCCTATAGTCAACTGAGTTTTACAATGTGTTAGCTGGAAATGTTAATGTAGAACAAACACACAGACATACACCATCTACCCTTCTTTGTAAACACTCATTCTATTTCTGCACATACCTAAGAGTGTCAGAGTCTCTTTGCAACCTTGGTATCATACCAAGAGTAGAGGTGTCAGCCTCTGAGGAAAACCATTCAGAGCTTTATAAAATTAAAGCCAACATCTTAAATCACACCAGGAAACTAATTGGGAAGAAGTGCAGGTCCCACAGCACAGCTAAGACGCAGCAGAGGGGAAATGCACTGTGTCTTTCTTTATTGACAGTGCTGACACAGAAGAGAAGAATAGCTTTCCAAATGAGGCTGCCTTATTCTGAGTCTTCTAGTCTAAGCGTGGGCAGATGATAGCTGAACTGACTGGTAGATTCTGGGTGATCTGCAGTAGATCAGCAAGGATCTCTGGCTCCCAATTATTTAACCATAGCAGCTCCCCTAAATTATACTGAAATGAAGGAAGTGTGGGGGTAACCAGGACTGGATTTTTGTGCTGGAGGGCTGCGCCTTCCACTCAGTTCTGCAGCTAATCAGAACAAATCCCTCGGCTCAGAATTCTTTAATTTTAAGTATATGTCTTTTGCACCTGGCTCTAGTTGGTGGATCTTGGGGTTCTAGTAAAAAACAAAGTAGATCTTTGTTACCAGATGGTGGATACTTGGCTCAACAATACTCCAAGTGAGAAGTAAGTTGGAACTGATGTCGATCACAAGCTGAATATGAGCCAACAATATGATAGGGCTGCAAAACAGGCAAATGCTCTTTTGGGCTCCATTAATAGAAGCATAGCTTCCGAATCCTGGGAAGTACGAGTTCCCCTCTACTCAGCCCTAGTTAGGCCTCATCTGGAGTACTGTGTCCAGTTCTGGGCACCACACTTGAAGAAGGATGAAGACAAGCTGGAGAGGGTTCAGAGGAGGGCAATGAAGATGTTCAGGAGACTGGAAGCAAAGCCCTATGAGGAGAGACTGAAATAGGGGTATACAAACCCCACTCACCATTCCGGTTTGGGGTGTCCGCAGTGGGGGGGAGGCAATCCCCCCTCCCCCCGGAATCCTCCCTGGCCGGCTCCTCTCCGTGGTGAGTCCACGAAGCCGCCAGCCAGGCCTGTCTAGAGCCAGACCTCCGTCCGCTGCCGGTCTGTGGCCGCAAATGGTGTCCGGCGTAGCGGACACCATTTGCGTCCCTGCTTTAGCCATGATAGGCTATGTAACTATTTACGCAGCCTATCATGAAAAGAGCAGGGACGTAAATGGCATTTGCTATGCCATTTGCGTCGCTACTCTTTTCATGATAGGCTACGTAAATATTTACGTAGCCTATCACGGCTACAGCAGGGACGCAAATGGTGTCCATTACACTGGACGCCATTTGCAGCCGCAGACCGGGGCAGTGGACAGTCTTTTTAAAATGAGGGTTTATGGCAGATCCTGATCGATAGAGAAAAGACATGCTACAAATATGATTTGTTTCTTTTAACGTGCGAAGTGAAATGTTAAAACTTTCTTGTGAATTTAAAATAAGAGCTCATGGCAATAGGAAGAAAGCTTTAAAATAGGAGTGTGGTTTTTTTTGTAAACCAGAAGATAAATACAAAGAACCCTCATTTTAAAACCAACCCCATGATTCTGTTAATTTCCCTATAAGATTAGATTTCTCATGACTTTCTGGTTTGTAAAGTAGTTATAATGAAAGCTGAGAAATTTACAGAAAAGGGAAGCTGCTTCAGGAACAGTTGAGGCTTCAATAAATTGTTTATAATCCATATAGACCACAAAATAACTTAAGATGAGGGCACTGATGACAGCTGAAGGAAAGACATAGAGCTTTTCTACACTAAGCTGTTAATCCACTTTATCTACTTTTGGTTTTGTTGCAGAATGGAGATCCAAGCACTATACGAAGAACATTTCTTTTCCTGCTTTTCCACTACATAACAGCTAGGCGACACCATGGTATAGTGGAATAGTGCAAATGCACAAGTAGAAAAAGCATTTTATTTTTTTTCACAAATAGTACCACATTTTCCCTGTGATTTGCTTTCCCTTCCCTTCCCTTCTTCCCCAATAGTTTTGGGGTAAATGTATTTGAAAATGCACAGGTCATTAGAGGTGTCCCCCAGGCAAGAAACCTGCAAAGTTCCTGAAGGATATACATGCACGCAAATTTAGAATTACTAGAATTTGTTTACATTTCACCAATGTTAGCAGCAGGGAACGTGGGTGGGAAGGTGCTATTGCACTCATGTCCTGCTTGTGGGTTTTCCATGGCATCTGGTGGGCCACTGTGAACAGAATGCTGGACTAGATGGACCTTGGTCTGATGCAGCATGGCTTGTCTTATGTTCTTAAAAAGAGAGTGCCTCTGAGCATATGCAGAATGCTTTTCCTTCAACACTGAATACTTACATTCTCCCCCTACCAATTCTATTCCCCTCTACGCAACCATCCAGCCTCATCCTACCATCCTCCAGCAACTCTTCATAAAAACAGATGTCTTGTTTTGTGCAATTCTCCTCTACCTCCTCCTTGTTATGCACAAGCTCTCATTGTACCTTCCTCTTCATAACTTCATTTGTACCAAGACTTCACCAGGATTCAGCCAATGAATCTGTTTTCAAAACTAGGGTTAAGTTATGGAGAAACTCTGAGCATGTACTAAGTGCCTTTCCCTCACCACTGAAGCTAGAGTTCATGCAAAAAAAACCCCCAAACCCACAAATGACAAAACATGGATAGGACTGAGCTGAAAGGGTAGTCAATTCATTAGACAGAATTGGGTAGGCACTGTATGAAGCCTGCAGTACCATGCTCACAACTCAGGACTAATTTCTGAGTAAACATGCAGAACATCAAGGTCCAAACATCCCTGCAAAAGTAACTTGTGCTGGAATCCTATGCACACTTCCCTGAGGGTAAGCCTTATTAAACATAATGGGACTTCCCAGTAGGCATACATAGGCTTGTATAGATGAGCAGTATTTATCTCCCCTTCACTTAAAAAACAAACCCCAAACTCCTATTTTTATTAAAACTTTCTGTTCAGAGGAACATAGGAAGCTGCCTTGTACTGAGTCAGACCCTGGGCCCATCTAGCCCAGTATTGTCAACACTTACTGGCAGTAGTAGCTTTCCAGGGTTCAGTCAGCTCTATGGGGGCTACAAGGTCTCCAAATTTCATGTAGGTCAATTTCCTACAAACTAAAACAGTTATGGCCATTTTTGTTTTCCAATGGAAGTCAATGGGAAAATGTAAAACAAAATGGCAATTAGGACAGCTCAAAAGATCCGTGCCCTGTGCCCAGGTGGCCTTCTCCTAATGACGCCGCTGGATGTGGGAGAAACCAAAACTGACAGATACATCCATCCAGGCCCAAGACTTTGAGTGCTGCACTCATAAAACTCCTGGATTGAATCCCCGTGAATTCAAGTATGTTAGGGCTAAATTAGGGTTGCCACCTCTGACAAGTTCCTCATCCTTAACAACTAGATGGCTATATGTGAGGGTTACGAGGTGAAGATGATGATGTCTGGACCCCCATGAAACTCTGTGTATAAAGCAGAGTGACTGCCTGGTAAAAGCCTTGTCTGGAAGCACCCTACGTAGAAGAGGATGGCAGGAAGGGCAAAGGGATGGGGTGCCAGGGTGCTGGGGGAGAGAAGAGCTTTTCTTTTGCAGCTGTAGATAAAACAAAGCTGGGTAATAGCAGAGAGGTAGGATTCCCAGGTTGAGACTGAGTGAACCTTATCTGTGAAAAGTGGCAACTGAATTTATAGCCTTCTCTGAGTTGTCAACTAGGTGACCCTAAATGGGTAATCTGGGGAGAATGGAGCTAGAATGCTGTTGCATCTCCTGTTTGTGAGCATGTTGCCATCACAGCTGTCTCCCAGGAGTGAGTGCTGCGGAGTCCATTCAGGCTCAAGCCTTGCTCCTCGCAGCTGTGGGTGGGGCAGGTGCAGAGTTGACTGAGAAACCCCACTAGCACATTAGATCATGGCCCCATCTACATGGCCAACATAGTGTGGAGCGAGAGCATATCAGGGTCATTTGTGACAGATGACGTTGTCGCCAATCCGCAGCCACCCCGCAGCTTCCCTCTGGAAAAGACACATTTTCGGGAAGTCCTTTTACTGCATTTCTGTGTGTGTGTGGAGGTTTCAACAGTTGCATGAAAGCAGGCTTTTAGGCAATGTATCCTCCACTTTTCTTGCTTTGGGTGCCCCTGACGGACCAAAGTGATTTCATGAAAATCCAGATATACCCAGAAAGCACTTCTCATTCTGTTTTCACGTAGATGGAGCCCAGATCTTGATAAACCACAACAGTAGATGGCACTTTTCTGGTCTTTGTGGGATCAGTGGGAGCTGAGAAAGATTGAAAGCATATGAGGACCCCTTAATCCTTACCTGCTATGCATTTGTGCCAGTTTTCTGGTCAGTAAACAGCAGTTCCCTGGCAACTAAATAGGGCTAATAAGCTATTGCTTTAGGAGATCAAAGGAAATCAATTTCAGTATCTCTCCAGTTTCACCCAAAACAAATAGTAGTTTCTAGCCCATACAGGAAAATTTGAAACAAAACTTTAAGAAATCAGAGAACCTAAGGGTGTGTTTTCAAGATTATGTAGCACACAGGTTGTTGTTGTTCAGTCGTTCAGTCATGTCCGACTCTTCGTGACCCCATGGACCATAGCACAGTAGTTGCCCCTTTGTTGTTGTTCAGTCGTTCAGTCGTGTCCGACTCTTCGTGACCCCATGGACCATAGCACGCCAGGCCTTCCTGTCCTGCGCTCTCTCCCGGAGCGTGCTCAAGTTCATATTCATTGCATCCATGATGCTATCTAGCCATCTCATCCTCTGCCGTCCCCTTCTCCTTTTGCCTTCAGTCTTTCCCAGCATCAGGGTCTTTTCCAGGGAGTTTTCTCTTCGCATTAGGTGGCCAAAATATTGGAGCTTCAGCTTCATTATCTGTCCTTCCAATGAGCACTCAGGGTTGATTTCCTTTAGGATGGACTGATTTGACCTCCTTGCAGTCCAGGGCACTCGTAAGAGTCTTCTCCAGCACCACAGTTCGAAAGCATCAATTCTTCGGCGCTCAGCCTTCCTTATAGTCCAGCTCTCACAGCCATACATTACTACTGGGAAAACCATAGCTTTGATTAGACGGACCTTTGTCGGCAAGGTGATGTCTCTGCTTCTTACTATGCTGTCTAGGTTGGCCATAGCTTTCCTCCCAAGGAGCAAGCGTCTTTTAATTTCAGGGCTACAGTCACCGTCTGTGGTGATCTTGGAGCCCAAGAAAGTAAAATCTGTCACTGCTTCCATTTCTTCCCCTTCTATATGCCAGGAAGTGATGGGGCCAGATGCCATGATCTTAGTTTTTTTAATGTTGAGTTTCAAACCAGCTTTTGCACTCTCCTCTTTCACCCTCAACAAGAGGCTCTTTACATCCTCTTCGCTTTCTGCCGTTAGGGTGGTATCGTCTGCATATCGGAGGTTGTTGATAATTCTCGCAGCAATCTTAATTCTGACCTCTGATTCATCCAACCCGGCATTTCTCATGATGTACTCTGCATATAAGTTAAATAAGCAGGGTGACAATATGCAGCCTTGTCGTACTCCTTTCCCAATTTTGAACCAATCGGTTGTTCCATGTCTGGTTCTTACTGTTGCTTCATGACCCTCGTACAGGTTTCTCAGGAGACAGGTAAGGTGGTCTGGTACTCCCATCACTTTAAGAATTTGCCACAGTTTGTTGTGATCCACACAATCAAAGGCTTTAGCGTAGTCAATGAAGCAGAAATAGACGTTTTTCTGGAATTCTCTTGCTTTCTCCATGATGCAGCGAATGTTGGCAATTTGATCTCTAGTTCCTCTGCCTCTTCTAAACCCAGCTTGTACTTCCGGTAGTTCTCGGTTCGCATACTGCTGAAGCCTAGCTTGTAGGATTTTGAGCATCACCTTGCTGGCATGTGAAATGAGCGCAATTGTGCGGTAGTTTGAACACTCTTTGGCGTTGCCCTTCTTTGGAATTGGAATGTAAACTGACCTTTTCCAGTCTTGTGGCCACTGTTGAGTGTTCCAGATTTGTTGGCATATTGAATGCAGCACTTTAACAGCATCATCTTTTAGGATTTTAAATAGCTCGGCTGGAATACTGTCATCTCCGCTAGCTTTGTTGTTACTAATGCTTCCTAAGGCCCACTTGACTTCACTCTCTAGGATATCCGGCTCAAATTCAGTGACCGCACTATCATGGCTATCAGGGACATTCAGATCTTTCCTGTATAGTTCTTCTGTGTATTCTTTCCACCTCTTCTTAATCTCATCTGCTTCTGTTAGGTCCCTGCCTTCTTTGTCCTTTATCATGCCCGTCTTTGCACAAAACGTTCCCTTGAGATCTCCGATTTTCTTGAAGAGATCTCTAGTCTTTCCCATTCTGTTGTTTTCCTCGATTTCTTTGCATTGTTCATTTAAGAAGGCCTTCTTGTCTCTCCTTGCTATTCTCTGGAACTCTGCATTCAGTTGGGTATATCTTCCCCTTTCTCCCTTGCTTTTCGCTTCCCTTCTTTCGTGAGCTACTTGTAATGCCTCATCAGACAGCCACTTTGCTTTCTTGCATTTCTTTTTCTTTGGGATGGATTTCGTTGCTGCCTCCTGAACAATGTTATGGACCTCCGTCCATAGTTCCTCAGGCACTCTGTCTATCAGGTCTAATCCCTGAAATCTATTCCTCACCTCCACTGTATATTCATCAGGGATATGATTTAGGTCATACCTGAACGGTTTAGTGGTTTTCCCGACGTTCTTCAATTTAAGCCGAAATTTTGCAAGAAGCAGCTCATGATCTGAGCCACAGTCAGCTCCAGGTCTTGTTTTTACTGACTGTATGGAGCTTCTCCATCTTTGGCTGCAAAGGACATAATCAATCTGATTTCGATATTGACCATCTGGTGATGTCCATGTGTAGAGTCGCCTCTTGTGCTGTTGGAAAAGAGTGTTTGCTATGATCAGCATGTTCTCTTGGCAAAACTCTATTAGCTTTTGTCCTGCTTCATTTTGTACACCAAGGCCATGCCTGCCTGTTATCCCGGTGATTTCTTGACTTCCTACTTTAGCATTCCAATCCCCTATGATGAAGAGGACATCTTTTTTTGGTGTTAGTTCTAGAAGGTGTTGTAGGTCTTCATAGAACCGATCAACCTCAGCTTCTTCGGCATTAGTGGTTGGGGCATAGACTTGAATTACTGTGATGTTGAATGGTTTGCCTTGGATTCGTACTGAGATCATTCTATCATTTTTAAGATTGTACCCCAGTCCTGCTTTTCCCACCCTTTTGTTGACTATGAGTGCTACTCCATTTCTTCTAAGGGATTCTTGCCCACAATAGTAGATATGATGGTCACCTGAATTAAATTCGCCCATGCCTGTCCATTTTAGTTTGCTGATTCCCAAGATGTCGATGTTCAATCTTGCCATCTCATGTTTGACCACCTCCAGCTTACCTTGATTCATTGATCTGACATTCCAGGTTCCTAAACAATATTGTTCTTTACAGCATCGGATTTTCTTTTCACCACCAGACACATCCACAGCTGAGTGTCCTTTCGGGTTTGGCCCAGCCACTTCAATCTTTCTGGCGCTACTTGGAAATACCCTCTGCTCTTCCCCAGTAGCATATTGGACACCTTCCGACCTGAGGGGCTCATCTTCCGGCGTCATATCTTGTAGCCTTGTGATACGTTCCATGGGGTTTTCTTGGCAAGAATACTGGAGTGGGTTGCCATTTCCTTCTCCAATGGACCACATTTTGTCAGAACTCTCTGCCATGACCTGTCCGTCTTGGGTGGCCCTGCACGGCATAGCTTATGGCTTCACTGAGTTATGCAAGCCCCTTCGCCACAATAAGGCAGTGATCCATGAAGAAGTTGCCCCTTTACACCCTGACTTTTTAACCACTATCATACTCACAAACAAGACAGTGAAATGGTTGGCAAAATGGTGGGTTTCCCTGTGGTTTTAATCGGGTGAAATGGGGGTTCCAGCCTGGGATAGTTTGTGATTGTGAATATGGAAGCAGATTACTTCGGAGGACCGGGAGTGTGTGACCACATGACATCAGTCGGGCATATTGACATGTTGATCCTAAGAAATGTGACCCTCTTGTCCAGCAGAAGCTGGCCCAATAAACGGATTACTGTATGTGGCTTGAAAGTCTCACGTACTGGAAGGGTTAGAAAGAGAACCCATTTCAGGGAAACCCTAGTGATGTTCGAGCGTTCAATTTTGAACAATTGGAAATGGTGATACTGAGCAAAGATAAGAACAAGTAGAGGTTGGGTCAGACCAAAAGCCTCTCCAGTCCAGCATTCTATTCCCAACTGCCTATGGGAAGCCCCAAAGTGGGGCGTGAGCACAACAGCACACCCCTGCTCTTGTCCCACAACAACGGGCCCTGAGAGGCATACTCCCTCTGATACTGGGGGTAGCATATATAGCCATCATGACTAGTAACCAGTCAGATTATCAGAATCTGATAAGTATTTGGGATTGTAGATGATGGCGGATGATCTCATCCAGCCTATTTCCTTTAAACTAAGAGTTAAACTATATGCAACACTAAAGGCACAATCCTATGCATGTTTAGATCTAAAAAAGGCCTACACCTCCCAGCATCCTTCCAGCCAGCCATAGCAGCTGCAGGAGATGGCTGAGCCAGCTTAAAACTCCCCCCCCCATTATTTTCCCACTGAAAATCTCCTCCTTCTGAAGCAAGGGGGGCAGGCACAGTGGAAAAATGATGTGAGGGGAAAGAGTTAAACTCTCCCTCCCCTTGTCCCATTTTTGATTGCCCCCCCTCCAGCTGCTGTTAGCCAAAAGGAGGAGGAGAATCCTAATCAAGGGATTCAAAACCACATTTAGAGTGATGTGCATTTTTTTTTTACCTTAGAGCCATTTTATACCAAGTGGAAAATGAAGTGGCAAAGATTTCCCTGGGTTCTATCACTTTGATTGCAGGTGTGGGGCTGTATGTTTGAATATAACCCTCATAACAAACAATCCATGCATGAACAAAGCTAGTATGTCAGGGAGAAGGCTAGGCTTAACCCTTCTCCCTGACAAGCTACCTGTCCAGAGGCAGGGAGTTTTTTATATGGAGACTTCACTAACACAAGATGTGATGGTTTTAAAAGGGGATTACACAGATTCACAGAGTATTGGTTTCTTGGTGGCTATTATCCACTAAATGGAACCTTCAGGTTCTGAAAACAAGCTGTGGAGTGGGAGCAGGGTAGGGCTGTTGCCTTCCTTGCCCTGCTTGTGAGTTTCCAGGCATTTGGCTGGCCAGTGCTGGAAAAAAGGTGGCTCATTCATCTGATCCAGCAGGGCTCTTCCTGTATTCTTATGGGAATGTATTTAAATTTAAAATCACCTCCTGCAGCCTGATGGAACAGTCCAAGACCCAGTGTGGTGCAGTGGCGAGAGTGTTGGACTGGGAGTTGGGAGATCCAGGTTCTAGTCCCCACTCAGCCATGGAAGCCCACTGGGTGACTTTGGGCCAGTCGGAGATTCTCAGCCCAACCCACCTCACAGGGTTGCTGCTGTGAGGATAAAATGGAGAGGAGGAGGGTTATGTAAGCTGCCTTGGGTTCCTTAAGGAGGAAAAAAGCTGAGATATAAACAAAACAAACAAACAAACAAATAACAGAACCTAGACTGAAGAAAACCCTCCTGCCGCTGGGGCTCTGCGTACTCTCACACTTGCTGGGAAGACACAGCCCCAGGAGAGAGAGGGCTGGGTTTATTCCGCTCTTAGCTGTTCAAGGCATCGAGCCTTTCAGCAGCCTCACCTCTATATAGAGGGTAAACCAAGCATCAGATTATTTATTTTTTCATCATCTAATTCTTATACAAGTGAAGCTCTCCAGTAGAGCTATTTATATCACATCCCCGCAAATGCTGCCACTTCAAGAACAGGAGTTAATTTCTTGGAGATGCTTTTGCCTATTGTTTGTCATTAAAAGAAATATCAAGTTTTTCTTCCCATCTAATTTTAATGGCACCACAGGAGGCAACTATGTATTTTCATTCTTAGCTGAGTAAACAAAAGAATTAAAAGCTGTGATGATTAAACTGCCAAAGAAAGGCGCGGTTTCCAAAAGGCAGAAGCTTTCCCCTGCTGATAAGCACAGAACAGCTGCCCAGAGATGCACGATCCATGGGGGAGAGTGCACTGCATTGCGTAGAGAGCCCTCTAATTTGCCTCTGGAGGGAGGCAGAACAGACACTCTGATTGTTGGGCACTGGAGGTCCTGTCCCTTCCTGTAAGGGTGTTAAAGGAGGTGCTGGAACCAGGAGACAATTTTTGGTACATATTTGCACTGTACAGGTCACATCTGACAGCAACTTTACTGCAGTGAGTAATCCCTGCTGACCATGAGTTTATTCAAGTTTTGTAAATATGTAGGTGTTTCACTTTTCTGGCTGCAGGGTTAAGCCTCGTAATCAAATGTCCTTACAAAGCCACAGCCTCTTAGTTAAGTGGAATTACAGGATGCAGGGAGGGGAGTTGTGGCTGCATAATGGCATATTCATTTCCCAGCTGCCCACTTCCCCACCTGCATACTGGCTGACTTAAGAGCTGGATTGGCAGTAATTCTATATGATCACTGTACGGGTAGCCTGGCTTGACGATGCATGACGCAAATTCCTGTACTTTCATTGGTTGAAAGGAAGCCCATGATAATGAGGCCTCAGATTTTGAATTATGTGCATTTGGGATAACTGCATTTGCCCGGGGGTCAAATGAGCGAGTTAGTCTGCTGCAAGCACAGAGACACAAGCCGGGTTCACACAAAGCACTAACCCATGGTGGGTACCTTCCGGCAGCGACCCATGAGGGGTTAGTATGTCGGGGGGGGGGCATTCTCCTGGCCCATGAGGGGCTAATTACCTGCCATCATAACACATGCTCTGCAGTAGGGGTAAAAGGCTGACCATGGAGACAGGTGCCTAGAGCAGCCAAAAACATTGCCTCTGCTCTGCTCAGCAGATCTCTATGGCCAATATCTGCCTAGCAACAGATGGTGTGGCTTCTGGGATCCCTTTTCCACTGCAGTGGCTGCTGGGATGCCTGGCTGCTGGGCTGGGAGGACTCCGGGGGGGGGGCATGCCTTGGCATGGTTGCGCAACCATGGGAGGCATTGTTTCCCTCTCTGCAGCATGGCTCTACGCTGCCATTGGCCCCCATGATTGGGCAAATGCGCCCACAAACATGCACCAGAGATCTGACCCTAATGGCAATGCCCCTGCCTACTGTAATCAGAAAGTATTCTGAACATACAAGTTATCTATTCTGCAAAGGGGTGGGAAATCTAGGTTTCATTATTATAGAGAACTTTATAGAGAACATTATAGAGAACTTTAAAAATGTAATTGGCCTTTGAGTGGCCCAGCTTAATCTCTGGAACGTTCACTGGCCAGGTTCACACAACACGAGCGGGCTTAATAAGCCATGGTGGCTTGTTAACCATCCCTACGTGTGCCAGTTCCATGGTGGCTCATTTCCCTAATTACCCCTGCCAGGTGCGGGTTGTCATGATGTCTGACCCCAGCGAGGGTGGCTCGTTGGGGTGGGCAAAAATGAGGGCTGTGCACGGACCCCCTGCTTCCCTTTGGATGCCGCTTTGGACCTTCCGAAGCTGCCACGCTTCACTTTGGACCAATTTGTACCCCATCTGCTTCGACTCAGATCCAAATCCGAAGCAAGATTCGGACATCCGAATCACTTGTTCTTGCTGTTTTCCCATTGACTTGCTTGGGAAAACACAAATGGCCATAACTTTTTCAGTTTTCAAGATACATACATGAAATTTGGGGATCCCACAAGCCCTATGGAGGGGTGTCCACCTGCCAAATTTCAGACGGTTTGGCTCAGTAGTGTTTGTGCCAGGCGCAGGTGAAATGTGCTGTTCTCAGAAACTCAAACCAAACTCAGCAGGGATAATGTTAGGTCAGGTGTGTTGAAGCGGAGGAAGTCACTATCCCTAATCTCTTTCTTTGAAGTGCAAACAACCCCTTTCTTCTAGTACTTCCTTCCTATTCAGAATAATCATAGGCTCAGTCTCTCTTTGGCTGAATACGTATATTACCTGGCAGTCAAGCTGGCAGAGTAGTTTGTTTTTGTAGTAATGTGCTTTTTTTCCCTCTAGCACACACCAAATGAATATTTCATATTTATTTAATATTTTAATAAATTCTTTTTTTTTTAGCCACACCACACCTGCCAAATTTCTGACAGTTTTTAATTTAAAAAATGATGCAAGTGAACTGAAGGAACTGAGAATGTAGGAAGTTCATTATGCAGTTTATATTAATATATGCAGTTGGTGATCTCTGCTGTAGGTTTCAATAACTTCAGGCTCTCAGTGGTTTCTGACAGAGGCAGGAAGACACAGCAGTGCTGCCAGACGGGGCCTGTGGTAGTTCTAGAGCTAATACATAGCAACATATTCTATATGGAAGAGTAGCCTGGAGCTGTAAATGAATCAGTAATGCCTTGCCCACCAGGACATCTTAGGGAAGAGCAGCATGGGGCCAGAAATGGATTAACAGTGCTTTGCCCACCAGGGCATAGTGTATTTATTGTCATGCTTTGGTCACTCTAGGTTGAATGAGTACAGTTTTAGTTCTTCAACGAGGAGCTATTGAAGGGCAAGTGTGGTGCATGCAGCCACGGTAATGCCAGCTCCAACAATGTATGTTGAATATATCAGAATATATCAGAAATATATCAGAAGCAGAAAACCAGCTAGGGAGGCAGTTGGACCATTGGTTGGAATTAAAGGAGTACTGAAGGAGGACAAGGAGATTGCAGAGAAGCTGGATGAATTCTTTTCATTTGTCTTCAGTCTAGGGATGTCAGAGAATTTCTCCACGAATCTCCGGGAGGCTGAATGCCAACGCATTCGGCCCCCTGAAATTGGAGGAGAAATGGTCCGCCACCCCCCCCCCCCCGGGATGGGACTTACCTCGTGTGAATGTCCCTTGCAGTGGCGGGTCCTGGCGGCGGTTCGGCGGCGGCTGGTCTTCTGACCGGCTGCTGCCGCCGCCATTTCCAAGTAAAAAAAAAAACAAAACGTGATAGGCTGCGTAAAGATTTACGTAGCCTATCACGGCTAGATTTAAAAAAAACACCGTGATAGGCTACGTAAATCTTTACATAGCCTATCACAGCTGACTTTGAAAAAAAAAAAAACAGTGCCGCCATTTGCGTTCCTTATTTTGGCACGGGTAGTCTATGTTAAGATTTACGTAGACGACGGCGAAAATAAGGGCAACGCAAATAGCGTTGCCCTTATTTTCGCCGTAGTCTATGTAAATCTTTACATAGACTACCCATGCCCAAATAAGGAACGCAAATGGCGGCGCTTTTTTTTTTTTTCAAAGTCAGCCGTGATAGGCTACGTAAAGATTTCCGTAGCCTATCACGGTGTTCTTTTAAAATCTAGCCGTGATAGGCTACGTAAATCGTTACGTAGCCTATCACGTTTTTTTTTTACTTTACTTTTTTCTTTTGCGGCCGGAGAGGCGGGGCGCTTTCCCCCCGGCCAGAATTTCGGCGGGGAGGGACGGGGTGCCTCCCCCCCGGCCAGAATTTCGGCGGGGAGGGACGGGGCACCTCCCCACCCGCCAAGAATTTCGGGGGGAGAAACGGAGCGCCTCCCCCTCACCGCGAAGCAAGCTGCGGGACCAGGTAAGGGACTTTCGTCCATCCCTAGCTCTTCACTGCACAAGATAAAACACAGATAGCTATGCCTGAACTGATGTTCTCAGGAAGGGAGTCTGAGGAACTGAGGAAAATAGTGGTGACAAAAGATGAAGTTCTCAACCTTATTGATAAATTGAAAGAAATCACCGGGCCCAGATGGTATCCATCCTAGAGTTCTCAAACAACTCAAATATGAAATTGCTGATCTTCTAACCAAAGTATGCAACATGTCCCTAAGATCAGCCTCTATACCAGAGGACTGGAAGATGGCCAATGTAACACCAATTTTCAAAAAGGGATTCAGGGGGATCCGGGAAATTACAGACCGGTTAGCTTAATGTCTGTTCCGGCTAAATTGGTTGAAGGCATTATTAAAGATAAAATTAGTAAGCATATAGAAGGACAAGCTCGGCCAAAAAAGAATTAACACGGCTTCCGCAAAGGTAAGTCCTGTCTCATGAAGCTTTTAGAGTTATTTGAGAGTGTCAATAAACATGTAGGCAGGGGTGATTCCATAGACATTGTTTACTTGGACTTCCAAAAGGCTTTTGACAAAGTCCCTCACCAAAGACTCCTGAGAAAACTTAGCAGTCATGGAATAAGAGGACAGATCCTCTTATGGATCAGTAACTGGCTAAAGCACAGAAAGCAGAGAGTAGGAATAAATGGTAAATTCTCCCAATGGAGGGAAGTAAATAGTGGGGTCCCACAGGGATCTGTATTAGGACCAATGCTTTTCAACCTGGTCATAGGAGTGAGCAATGAAGTGGCCTAGTTCGCAGATGACACGGAATTATTTAGGGTGGTTAAAACAAAAAGGAATTGTGAAGAGCTTCAGAAGGATCTCTCCAACCTGGGAGAATGATAATCTAAATGGCAGATGCGGTTCAATGTAAGCAAGTGTAAAGTGATGCACGTTGGGGCAAAAAATCCCAACTTCAAGTATAGCCTGATGGGATCTGAGCTAGTAGTGACCGACCAGGAAAGAGATTCTGGGGTTGTGGTGGACAGCTCAATGAGGATGTCAACCCATTGTACAGCAGCTGTAAAAAAAAGACAAACTCTATGTTAGACATAATTAGACAAGGAATTGAGAATAAAACTGCCAATAGCATACTGCCCTTATACAAATCTATGGTGCGACCACACTTGGAATAGTGTGTACAGTTCTGGTCATCACACATAAAAAAAGATATTGTAGAGCTGGAAAAAGTGCAGAAAAGGGCAACTAAAATGTTCAAGTGGCTGGAGCATCTCCCCCTGAGAGAAGGTTACAACAGGTGGGATTGTTTAGCTCGGAAAAAAGGAGGGCAAGGGGAGACATGATAGAGGTGTACAAAATTATGCATGGTGTGGAGAATGTGGATAGGGGGACATTTTACTCCCTCTCTCAAAATACTAGAACCCAGGGTCATCCTATGAAGCTGATTGGTGGGAGATTCAGGACAGATCAAAGGAAGTACTTCTTCACACAGCGCATAGTTAAACTATGGAATTCACTACCACAGGATGTAGTGATGGTCACCAATTTGGATGGCTTTAAAAGGAAGTTGGACAAATTCCTGGAGGAAAAGGCTATCAATGACTACAAGTCTTGATGGCTATATGCTACTTCCAATACCAAAGGCAGCGGGAAACATGGGAGGTAGGGATGGCAGAGAATTCTGCCACGGACTCCAATGAGGCTGGATTCTTTAGAATCCTGCCTCATTGGAGTCCGTGGCGGAAGGGAAGACTTACCCCCACCTCCACGCGGAATCCTCTTCGGCCGGATCCTCTGGCTCTGGATTGCCAGCGATACGGCTGCCATGCCGTATCGTTGGCTGATGGGGACTGACTGCAGCCACAAATGGCATCCGGGATGCTATTTGCGGCCGCAGTCAGTAGTCTCCTTCAGCCAGCGATATGGCATGGCGGCTGTATTGCTGGCACTTCGAAGCTGGCCGGTTCTGGGGGGAAGAACAGATCGCCTCCCCCCCTGAGGACACGCCCCCCGGTCTGGCAGATAGCAGATTCATACATCCCTAAAGTGCAGGAGGGTGCTGTTGCGCTCATGTCCTGCTTGTGGGTTCCTAGTCGACAGCTGGTTGGCCCCTGTGTGAACAGAATGCTGGACTAGATGGACCCTTGGTCTGATCCAGCAGGGCTCTTCTTATGTTCTTATGTTCTTAAGTTGCTTCAAAAAAAGCTTGTTATTGTTATATATTTCTTTCTGTAATAAAGGAAGAAAGAAAGGGAAAAGTAATAACAAATCAACATTGCTTTGCCCACCGGGGCATATGGAACAGCAGTGGCAGAGAGAAACTAAAGCCAAGCCCGCCAAGAGGGCATATTCTGTAACAGGGGAAGACAGTGAGGGGTGACTTGGGCTTATATACTATATATATATTAATACCTATGTTTATAAAGGATATGCTCCCATAGCATATATTACAGTTGCTGCAGTTAAAAAGATCGCACTTTGATCCTGGGAATATTTATTTCTTTATAAATGTATTTGTCCACCAGGGCATATCTTATTCTTGAAACAGGACAGTGCCTAGCCCACCAGGGCATATTAGTCTTGAAAATAATTAAGAAGGGGGGGGGGGAGTGAAAGAACAAGCCAAGAAAAAGCTAACTATTAAATGTTTGTTTTTCATTAATAATCTAGAAAAGGAAGAAGAGCTGAATGGAGAAGGACTGGGTAGGAAAATATAAGCTGCACCCCCCCCCCCCCGATCTAACCAAACTTAAAAAACACATGCAGGACAGGAGTCTGAGGAACCGAGGCAATCACTGGTTAGAAAAGATGAAATTCTCAAACTTATTGACAAATGGAAAGCTAATAAATCACCAGGCCCAAATGGCATCCATCAGGGGTGTTGCTAGGTTCTTAAAAGATCCAGGGCACAGGCCCATAACAAAAATTTGCGCACCGAGTCTAAGCGCACATCTCATATGTGTGGGTGTGGTGTGTGCATGTGGTGTGCTTGCGTGTGTGTATGGATTACATACATGCATAGATAACAAGTGTGCACTGACCCCCCCCCCTTCAACTCAGACCCTGTTTCAGCATTTTGGAAAACATCCTACTTCTGCTCGGGCCAGTTTATAGTCAGACCACTTCAGCTCAGCCAAACCTGAGTCAATGTTTGGAAAAAATGAGTCTTTATGCTTCCTGTTGACTACCATGGGAAATTAGAAAAAAAAAATGTAACTTTTTTCTCTTGGTTAGAACTGGATGATAATTTCAGGCATAGTAGCCCCAGCAATTTCTTGATCATGATGCCACATAGTCCTAACCCTCCCTTTGGGATTATTTGAGTTCTACAGCTATTTAGGAGAAATTAAAGTGGAGGGGGAGAAAGAAGTTTGTGGAGGCTGATTGGATCCTTTGCTGTACTGAAGCTACTAAACTTCTGCAGAATCCAAAGGTTCGAGTTTGGGGCAGTAAAGTCAGATGCTGTGTGAAATACCAGTATTTCACATGGAGCTTTTTCTTCCCTTCCTTCTCCCTCTTCAAAATTTCATTGCAGGCAAGCTCCCAACAGTGGGCATGTAAGAGCAGAAAAGCAGGGGGGGGGGAGAGGTTTTTTGCACCTCAAAAAAAAAAACAACCCTACACCAGAGATTAGGGATAGTGACTTCCTAATGGTCACATTAAACACCTTCTGATTAGGATCTCTAATCCCCTGGGTGGCTTGACAGTTTTTACTTTTAGACTTTGAGAAAAGGAAACTTTACACATGGCTAACGCAAAAGCCACTGGACCTAACTGTCTGAAATTTGGTAGGTTCAGTCAGCTCCATAGGGCCTGCCAGGTCTTCAAATTCCATGAATTTATGTGGAAGCACAAAAAAATTATCGCTCTTTACTTTGACAGATTTTCTTGGAATAAGCAAATTTTACCTGTGGCTAGCACAAAAGCCACTGGACCTAACTATCTGGACTTTGTCAGGCTCAGTTATCTCTATAGGGGCTGCCAGGTCCCCAAATTCCATGCATGTATGTGCAAGCACAAAAAAATTATAGCTCTTTGCTTTGACAGATTTTCTTGAAAATAGCAAATTTTACCTGTGACTAGCACAAAAGCCACTGGACCTAACTGCCTGCAATTTGGTATATTCACTCAGCTGCATGGGGGCTACCAAGCCTCCAAATTTCATATATTTATCATACAAACTCAAAAAGTTATGGCCGTTTTTGTTTTCCAATGCAAGTCAATGGGAAAATGTAAAAAAAATGGCAATTAGGACAGCTCAAAAGATCCGTGGCATAGCTCAAAAAGATCGGGGGCCCATGCCCAGGTGGGCCCGCTGTACCAGAGGACTGGAAAATGGCCAATCTAACACTGATTTTTAAAAAGGGAGCTGGGGGGATCCAGGAAATTACAGGCCAGTTAGCTTTACATCTGTTCTGGGTAAATCGGTTGAAAGCATTATTAAAGAGATAATTAGTGAGCATATAGAAGGACAAGCCCTACTGAAAATGAATCCACATGGTTTCTGCAAAGGTAAATCCTGTCTCACTAACCCTTCAGAGTTCCCTGAGAATGTAATTAAATATGTGGACAGGGATGATCCAGTAGACATTATTGGACTTCCAAAAGGCTTGACAAAGTCCCTCACCAAAGACTACTGAGCAAACTTAGCAGCCATGGAATAAGAGGAGAGGAGCACAATTTGTGACATTCTACAGCATCATTACAGATCACGGGGCATGTCAGCTAAGGCATCAACCTAAGCTTCCAGTTTCCTGGTTTTGTGGAGCTTGAGCCAACATTGGCTAGCTTTAACTCTGGTCTTAAACCAGCAGGTTTTTTTATCATTGAATTTTATAGGAAACAAATTCCACAGAATGCAGCAAAGCACACTGAGCCAGAATCCAGCATGCCACAGGAAACTGCTCTTGTTACTATGACAACATCCTCAAATTACGGTAATCCAACATAGCTGTGGACATACTGTAAATGGAGATGTTTCTAATGATGAAGTGAATCTTGTGGAAAATCAGGGGGATGGTAAGCAGCCCCCAATTCTGGCAGGTTCTGTTACACAGCCTGAATCCTCAAGTCAGGATGGGATAAAAAAGAAAGCCAACTGATCAATTAATTAGCCTACTAACTTATACAAACAAGAATTCCTGGGCAATTGGTGTTCTCCTGCAGTGAATTTCTCTCACCATAACACAGGTCTTTGGTATACTTGCCACATTTTCATCTTGTCCTGAATCTTGCATAAGACTGAATTCCCTAGCAAAGTTTGGTATTGGGGAAAAAAAATCATGTTCTTAGTATTTAAAAACAAGGAAATCCTGTAATGGCACTCCTGTGGGATCCTGTGGCACATAAACATATATCTAGCGACCCATGTGTTTGGAGAGCTCCCCATCCACTTTTATCATTACAGTTTATAATTTTGCAATACCCTGAAGTGTGGTAGGCATTTTACAGAGAGTACAGTGGAGGTGGGGTATAGTAAGGTGAAACTGTGCTGCAAAGAGCTCACAGTTGAATGTTAGATTGGGTTCACAAGGGGTAGAATCACTGTCCCCACAGAAAGCCTGAAGAATTAGAATTATCAGTGCTCTACTCAGCCAGAAGACTGCATTGATCAGGATTGAGGCAAATATGAAAACATTGCCTTGACTCCAGCCTTCTGTATAGCTCTCCTGAACAATGTTTGTCTTTTATAGGTGCATGGCAGAAGCAAGTGTGGGTTTATATTGGACTGTGTTCAGTGTTTGTGTCTGTCTTTGGAAGGAAGCAAGAGGAGATTGTTTGTTATATGCTAAGGTAAGTGGGAGCGGGGAGTTGAAGGGATCATGAAAGGACAGTTGGGCTGGTGGTGGGAATTTGGTCACTTGACAATTGGAAGAGGGAAGAGGATGGAGGGTAGAGGGGATTAGCTGGATGGGAATGGGTTTAGGACTTTTAGTCGCATTCATATCAGACTTTGGTTTACTCCAAAATTCTCTCCATTGTCTTCAATAAACACTCTGTTATTAATCTTGGGTAAATGTTAGTGAAACCTACACCTATCATGTGCTGTTGCAGAGTACGATTGTGACAGCTTCTCTTGCTGCAACACCGTGCTGTGAGAAGGCACACTGGGCTGGATATTTCTGATGCCCTGCCTCTTCTGGTGACTGAGTGGGATATGTCCAGTGAAAGAGCTGCTTGCCAGGTGACCAGACGGTAGCAATGTCCAATGACAAATACTGGATTCTCACATGGCTGGGTGCCACTGGGAAAACACACACACACACACACACACACACACACACACACACAGTAGTTTAGCAGAGAGCCATGCTGCAGTGGTAAAACCTGTATCCAGGAGACACATTCTGTACAAGGATCATGTGGGAAGTCCCTCATGCCAGTGCTGGACCTCCTGGGGGTGGTGAAGACAATGGTGCTGGTGTGGGTATGGATCTATCCCATGTGACCTACTCAACAATGTATTATCTGGGGACAGATGGTAGTGTGGGTCCCACACACACTGAAGTGGGGCTCTTTACACCAATAATGTAAAGATCAGGCTTCTGTGCCTTGTTTATGCATTCTTCTAGTTTAGCACTGAAGCAAGGCAGGCAGATGTCATCTGGCCATCTCCCTGAGAGCAGGGCTGATCACTTGGGGAGTGAGCACAGAACTCAGAGGTAGATCTATGGCAGGTTTCCCCAGAAAAATGTTTTCATCTTCCTCCTTTTGATGTGCAAATGTTTAGTCACCTCAAAGAGCGTTGGAATGGCTGCTCAGGCAGCACGAAGGGAATTTCTTTATCATGAAGCTTCTAATAAATCTCACCAAATGCTGATCTTTGTATTTTCAGATTTGGAATATTCCTTTAAAAAGGAAAATAAAAGTCTCTGTACTGCCCTACCATCTCCTCCACCACTTTGACAAACCTCCCAAGGATAGGTAATGGAAACCTTCCCATAACTGAGAAGGGCTTGTTTTACTACTGATTTACAATGAGACAATTACCATCCCTCTGCTTCCAACTGTATCTTCTTCACATGAACCTTCTTTATGCTAAGTCAAACACTGTTCCATCTTGCTCAGTACTGTATGGTCAGACTAAAAGTGGGTCTCCAAGGCAGAGGATTTTCCTCAGCCTTACTACCTAACATCAATATATGCACACCAATTTTCAGCAGTCAGTCTGGGGTTTGGTCTCCTTTGAATGAGGTCATTGGAGGCTTATGGTATTTTGCATTATTTATGTTTACTTACTAATATACAGGTTAAGCATAGATGGAGTTCACAGCTTAAACATACTCCAACAGACATTCCTCCCCATCAGATTTCTAGGGAAACCACCAGAGAGCAACTTACCTTTCTGTGTTTCTTTTAGTCCCACTCTATAACTCCATGACTTGTGTTTTGTTAGCGGAAGGAAAGAGGATGAGCCTCCTAAAAATGTACCTGTTCACTCAGACTTTCTCTGGATGGTAAATGCTGTTGGGTTTTACATGCTACTTTTAAAGTCTTATGTTTTATCACGTTGTATTTTATGATTTTAGTTGTTGTGAACTCCCCAGAGAGCCTTGGCTGTTGGGCATAGGGGTGTACGGATTACTCACCCTGTTCCAGGTGGGGCCATCCGCTGGGGGGGGGAGGCGATCCGTCCCTCCCCCCCGGAATCCGCAGCGAGCCTGCGGAGCTGCCGACCGGGCCCGCCTGCAGCCGGACTTCCGTCTGCTGCTGGGCTGCGGCTGCAAATGGCGCCACCATAGTGGCCGCCATTTGCGTCCCTGCGTTAGCCATGATAGGCTACGTATATTTTTACGCAGCCTATCACGGAAAAGAGCAGGGACACAAATGGCGCCCGCTACACCATTTGTGTCCCTGCTCTTTTCATGATAGGCTACGTAAATATATACATAGCCTATCACGGCTAATGCAGGGATGCAAATGGTGTAGAAGCCACCATTTGTGTCCCTGTGTTAGCTGTGATAGGTTATGTATATATTTACGTAGCTCTTCACGGCAAAAGGCAGGGATGCAAATGGCATAGCGGACGCTATTTGCGTCCCTGCTCTTTGCCGTGATAGGCTATGTAAATACTTACATAGCCTATCACAGCTAAAGTAGGGAGGCAAATGGCAGCTGCAGACTGGGGCAGCGGATGGACTGGACGGCTGACAAAAGGTAGGGTCTGTCCCGGGGAAATTTCGCAGGGTGGCGGGGGGGATTGCTCCGTTCCGCCACAGACTCATTGGAGTCGGTGGCGGAATTCTCTAACATCCCTAGTTGGGCAGTATATAATTCATCATGATCGTCATCATCATCTCCACTCATCACCTATGTGTCTTCTTGGGCCATCTTAGCTCACACCAGGACACATCAAATGTTATGGACTACCAACACTCCTTTGTCAGATCTTAAAAGGCATTGCCTCAGGGGAACCCACATACATAGCTATACTCACAGAAATCTTAGAGTCACTTATTGGAGAGTTGGAAGGGATCCCACCCCACCCCCCTTGACCAACAACCCTCCTGTAACTAGGAATGGGAGAACCAGGGGTGTTCAGGTGCACCAAAATTCTCTCTGAACTTCACTTTGAAGCTCAGTTCGGCTTGCTCCCACTCTCATTTGCAACCTATTTTTTCAGTTTGTTTGAATGGGGAAAGTTTCAAACAGGAAAAGTACACATTTCTGTGTGTGTTTTTCAAAAGTGCTGTGAGTGATGTAAAATCGTTCATACTAGTATATGTGATTGTACTTTAATTTCAAATTAACACACTTTCTGTAATTATGAAATCAGCTTGTGATATATGCCCAGTGCTGAGTTGCTGCACTGAAGCAACAACAGAAAAAATAATGCAGTCAGAGTTGGAGAATCACAGATTTTTAAAGTTAAAAAAAGAAGAAACAAAACTGACCAGGATAGCAGAGGGAGATGGAAGAGCACTGAGCTGCAGCAGCAGCAGGATGAGAATGCTGCTTGCTTACTCCAGAGGTTATCACGCACACTGGGGAAGCCCAGGAGGGGAAGGGTGACTTCAATGAACACCACGTCAGTGCCCTAGCAGCTGCAGCAGGGTGCTATGCGGCTGCCTGCCCTCGAAAACACCTTCATCCTTAGAGTGCTGGTTGGTGGGCACAACAGCAGCTCCAGGGCAACCATGGCCAGGTCCATGTGCCACAGTGGTTTGGGCATCATTCTGATGGGTGGGTAGGTTGCTGCCTCTCTGCCACCCAACAGCCCCCAAATCCTGGCCCCAAATCCAAGTTCCCCCTATGTGGCTCTCAGGAAGGGGCCTGGGTTGCTGCTGGATGGAGCTGCTGCTGCTGGAGGGGCCCCTCTTTTTTCACACTTCTTTCCACCTGCCACTTTTCCTGGGCCTCTCTTACCTTTTCCATGAACATAGTCTGCCACCTGCTGTTGGGGTTGGGTCCACAAAAGGTGCCCTTCACACATGGTGGCCAAGAAGTATGCCCTTTTGTGGCACAGTGACTCCAACTGATCCATTATGCCAGTCAATCGCTAGGTTGCACCACGCACCTCTGTTCTGAAGTTAGTCACCTGACCCTGGATTTTGCCATCTGTTCACCTAGATGCTTGACTACGGGGATCATCTGACTGAGGAGGGCAGTGCTGGAGCCAAGTATTTTGGTGGCCTCCATGAAGAGCTTCAGGACCACCACCAGCTGTGAAATTGCATCCCATTGATAGCGTGTCAGTGGCCCTTGCACACTAAAATCCCCCAGCCTTACCGACTCATGCAGCACTATCTCTTGCTCTGCCATGTGCCTCAGCATCAGGTTCCACCTCATCCTAACATCCTGGATCTTACAGTGCCGAGGGAGCCCCAGTTCTGTCTGTTGCTCCTGCACAGCCGGCTGCTCTTGTCTTGATGCTGTGGCGGAAGCAGCCTATGATCTTCCAATGCACATCAGTCAGGATGTGGATGGTGGCTCACTGGGGTGTAATGTTCTTCCCTTCACACACAAACCCAGAGCATCCCTCACATGATGTGGAGTTTGTGACTGATGCAGCCAATGTTTGTAAGCCCAGCTTCCTGCACTGTCTTCAACATATCCCCCACCCCATCAGTGACAATATAACCATGGGTGAGCTGCTGTCCCCCAGCCACTCATCCACCACCCAGTTAATGGCTACCTTGATTTATGCCACCATGTAGGAGTTTCCATGACCTTGGCATAAAAGAGGCCCCACCTGTACCCTGCCTTGAGAGTCCCAATAATGCTGGCTCCTGTTCCTGTCCCCGGAGGCTTCCATCAGTGCACTGTGAGGGACTGCCATGCCTGACCCAGATGCAGGCCAGGATGACTCTTCAGATGGAGAACCTGACATTGCAGAGCCTAAAGACCCTGTGGGATCCCCTGACTCTAGTGGGACCCCAGGAACCTCCAGCACCTGGGAAGATGCTACAGTGGGTCTTTCAGCAATGGTGGGTCCTGAGGAACCCCCAGATGGGGCTCTGGAGGGCTATACCTTGCCCACAGAGGAAGAGGCCAAGCATCTGCCCAGCCCTAGAGCACCAGGACACACAGACCACCACTCAGAGATGAAGCATAAGCCTTGAGATCCACAGCTACCAGGTGCCTCCAGGGCAAAGGTCTACACAAGATCAGGGGTCTCCTTGGAAGCGTGGTGACACTGAAGACAGGACTAACAGCTTCCAACTGGACTCAAGTGTGGACTGAGTGCTGACTATATAAGCTCTCCGTTGAGACCTGCTGGTTACTGGAGCAGCACATTTGTTTCAGCTTCCGGTATTTGGACTGCTTGCCTGTGCTTGACTTTGGCTCTGCATCAGATTGCTCTTCTTTTTGGCTGGTAATGCTGTGCTCCTGATCTCTGCCTGCCTTCCGACTTTGCTGAATGGATTTGCCCCATAATTTGCTCTAAGGACTGAGCTTGACCCAGCCATAGCAGAACAGGGACAGGTGAGTGCACACTCTGCCCTGGCTGCTCCAGATATTGGAGGTGAAATGCACCCTCTGCAGCTTTGTCCCCCCGAGCTGAACCAGCACTTTCTCCTGAGCTGCCTGGTACAGGGAGGGCACCACTGTCTTGCTGAAGGTGTTGCATGGTAGTCGTTCGTAAGACAGGATCACGAGCTCCGTTCGGTGGAGCTTTTAAAGGTGAAAAAGCATAATTTACTTCTCCACCCAGCTGTGTTAATATATCCTGCTAGTTATGTATGTATATATTTTCCAGGGAGTGAGAAATGTATATAGAATACATTTCTATATGTATAGAAATATATTCACAGAAGTAGAAGCAGAGAAGAGATCTGCCATTTCTGGTAGCAGCAGCAGCAAGCCCAGGTCTGTGGAGTTGGACCTGGGCCCAATCTACATGGCTATATCCTGATTTTTGTGAAATCACTTCGGCCCATCAGTGGCACACGAAGCAAGAAAAGCGGAGTATACACTACCTTAAAACCCGCTCTCCTGGGTCACACAGCACTTGAAACTTTGGGGTTGGGTGGGCGGAGTCCAGGGAGCAGAACTGATGGTCATCAACCCCATAGGTGCTGCTCAGTGATCCTGAAGCCAGGTCTTGCCTCTGAACTTCTGAAGGTGGGGGAGAGGCAGGGGCACACTTGGTCTGCATTGCTTCCTCCCTGCATGTAGCTGCTGCTTATTGAATATCATCCCTCCTCCTCTGCCTCCCCCTCCCACAGTATAGGCTGATGGTACCACCGCCTCCTGATCCACCTCTGTCCATGCGTAGCTGCCGTTTATTCCACGCCTCCACCTCCTCCCCATCCCACTGTGTAGCTAGCTAGGTGCTGCCGGCTCCTTCTCTGCATCCTCCTCTGCTCTGCCTCCTTCTCCCAGCTGCAGCAAAATGGCCAGCAGGCAACCGGGTTTCTTGGGCAGAGGCGGGCAATCAGGGGCTGCCATTGCAAAAGTGGGGGAAAGAAGAAAAATCTACAACAGATTCAAATGAGTTCAGATTTCTATGTATCCCACCTGCGGGTTCCACAGCAGACCATCTTTTCCTGAGTTGTGCAGATTCTATGGACTTGCAGAGCAGTTTTTTAAATGGGGTGGTGGTGGGATTTGCACTTCTACTAATATGCACTTCTACTAATGCACATTAACACAAATGTACACTTGCACTAATGCACATTAGCACTAATGTGCCCTTGTGCAAGTGCAATGAAATTCTCATACATCCCGGGAAAAAAAATCTAATTCTGTCCATGAGCAATGGAATGAAAGATGCCTGACAAATTGCAAAACACTGATGGAACAGTTTGAATAAGAACAGTACATCCCAGGCTGTAGCAGTGGTGACGACAAAGTATTATTTCTCTGCCACCATTGCATTTTTCACAATGCTGTACAGCAGAAGTCTTTGAAGTGGTTCAGGGCCTTCTACCACTTGGCCCATCAGATCATGTACTGCATCTCTACACCAGCCTAAAATCCTGCATTTAAAATTGGGCTTTCTGCTTCCGTTTTAAATGCAGGATCACAATGACTCCCTTTTTCACCCGCTTCCTTCCCCCCTTCTCCCCGTATCTGAGTCTTCCATTATCTGTCATTCATCTCACACCTCTTCTTGCCGCTTTTCCTCTTTTCACAGAGGAAACTGAAGTGGAACACAACGGGGTAATTTGATAGCTCATTATCTGAGATCTATTTAAAAACAGAACAAAGGACATTTTGTGCAGGAGGGTCACGGCAGGGTCACTGCGTCATGTAAGGAGCCTGCAAACTTCCATGAGTGAGCCATCTCAATAGCACGATAAAAGCTCCGTGTGAAGGAGCCCATAAAGGAATTCTCAGAGAGCTGCTGTGACAAGCTTGCAAAGCACTTTGAGCATAAAATAACTTGCATTTACCTCAGCCTGAATTCCAGTACTATGACAGGTCCATCTATGGAGTATTCAGAGCATCATCCAGTCGTGTTTGTAAATCACTGTGGCCTGCAGGCGTAGACAAGGCGGGGCCTACCACCCGTGAGTTTGACTCCTATCCCTCTGGGCTCGCAACACAGAGCATCGAGGCAGTGCTGGTGGCAGATTCCAGGGGGCCCTCGGCATATTGCTGCTGATGGGCCTTTGGCATCACCTCCCCTGCTTAGCAGCCCCACACCCTCCAGGACCCACCACTGCAGAAGCCCCTCGCATGCACACTGCTGCTGACCCTCACATGCACATGCACCACTGCCGCCACCACTGCCAAGGTCCCTAGCTCACCTGCCACCGAAGCCCCGCACCTGCATGCCCACCGATGCCACCAAAGCCCCTTGCCTGCCCCGCCATGATGAAGCCCTGTGCTCCCTTGCTCACTCCGCCACCCCCAAGGCCCTGGCTCCCTCGCCTGCCCACGCTGCCGCCACTGCCGAAGCCCCCTGCCCACTCTGCTGCCACCGCCGAAGCCCCTTGCCACCCACCCACTCTTTCAAAGGTGCTGGGTTGCACCTTCTGGAATCAGACGCTCTGCTTTCTAAACAAGTGTCTAAGCTCGACTGAAACAAAGGCCCCTCCACAGAGCTCTCTCAGGCTGCGGCCCCTCTCTCTGCAGGCCAGAAGCAGTGGGTGTTGCCCTCAATGGCCTCCTGGTTCCTCCCAGGAAACCCAACCCATACAGCCTGGATCCAGGAGTTCCTTCATGTTGTTACATCCACTGCTGCCGCCAAAGCCACCCATCCACCCACATGGTTGTCTGTTTGGGCATTTTATTCAGGTGGTGGTGGTCTGGCGGCAGCGTCTCCTCCGCAGCTGGCTGGCCTTGCCTGCAGCCTTGCAGGGATTTGTGGAGGGCTTTTTTAAATGTATGTTTTAAATGATAGCAATCTGAAGTAATCAGACACTGCCTTTAAGAGCAGGGACTCGGCCAATGAGGGCACAGGAGCAATGTAAAGATTGCTCTGTGCCCCCATTGGCCATGCCACCCCCAAGGCAGCATCTGATTGGTCCAGACTGCTGCTACTCAAAATGTAAGTTATTATTATTATGGTTAAATTGGGTGCTACGGGGCCTGCAGGCTTGGCCATGGAGTGGACTTTTTGGCTGGGTGGGCAAGGGGGAGGAGGACTAAGGAGCAGGAATAAGCCCCTCTGAGCCACTGGGCCTTTGGCAGCTGCTGGCCTACGCCCACCCCTGATGCCCGGCCTGCACATAGCGGTTGTCCAGCGAGGTCCAGGAAGTAGCAAACACCTTGTAGCAAACAGTAAACAATCTTTACTGTTTTTAATTTATTTTTAAGCCACCATGAGAATGTTTTTACATTGAAGGGTATGATATAAATGGATAAGTAAATCAAATATAAAATGGCTGCAATTTCATATTATCACTAATACTAATGTATTTTGCATTATGACTTTATATAACTTAATTGGCTCCGCAAGTGTTCATCCTAGGAACATTTAAAGGCCTTCTCTTTGTGCATTGTTTTCCATGTATTGGGGTTGACCTAGGTGTCTATGATGAACATCTGACTTCCATTGTCTGCAACGAAAATTAGAGTTGCTGGATTAAGATATTTCAGTGTCTGAAGCAGAAAGTCTAAATTAACTAACAGGAGGCACAGTCCACTGGGACGTTTTCTTACATGAGCTCCATTGCAGTGTATGGGAATGGTGCGAGAGGGACTTGTGCAGGAGAACTTCTTGTTGGAATGTGCCTCTTGGCTGAAATCTGCACCCTTAATGGCATCCAAAATCTGCTGTGGCAAAGCACTTCTGGGAATAAATACTGGATTCACTTTTACCACAATGAACTTTGTTCCACTTTGAAGGACACATGATTTTGCTGCTTCAACTTGCTACACAATACAAATATGTTTGGACAGAAATTCCAAAATTAGACATTGCAACTATTGCCTATGACTGGACAAAACCAGCTGTGTCCTTGCTCATGGCCAGCCCTCCTTAGTTTGTAGATTTCTTTTTCTTTCTTGCATGTTTTGCTGATTTGCACTGTTCCAATATGACTGTGAATGTACAGTAATACTTTATAATCAGAGTTTTTATACAAAGGTTGGATCAAGGAGAATGACAGATAAGCATATCTCAGCTATGTATCCCAAGGGACAGCTCTGCTGTCCCATTGTAACCCATCATATGTAGAAACTGAAAAAAGAAAATGCAAGTTAGATGTGGCAGTACGAGAAGAAATAGATGCCACAAGAGGAATACACAGTAAGCAATGCAAACCAAAAACACACAAACATGATGTTGTGCACTGCAGCTAAGGGAAAGTATTAAAAATGTTGTGTTTAGACCACCCACTGTTCTTCTACGTTCATCCAACATACACACCTCAGCTGTTGGGATTGTTCCACCAGGATATTTTTAATTTAACCATGAGGCCAATATGGATGACCAGCTTACCCACTTGATAATATTTTTTATCATGGTTTTGGTGACCAGATGTATTAATGAAAACAGGCTTCCCCACATTTACTTACTTATTGAGGGCCAAAAGAAACATTCCTATACAGCAGGGGGCAGAACATCATCCCAGGAGCCAAATCCAGCCCTCTGGAGGTCTCATGCTGGCCCTTCAGGGTTCTCTAGAAGAACCTCCCCCTTTACCCTGGCCCTGCCCCTTTACCCCAACCATTGATCGTGTGGTGGTTTCCCAACTTTTGTGTAGTTTTACCCCACTCTGAAAGGCTGAAATACATCTCCAAAGGCTTAGTAAGATGGAGGTGGAAAGGAGGCAGAGTCATGGTCGTCTATCATGATTCTGTCCTCCTGTCCAGGTGCCCCATCCCGCAGTCTTCCAGTTTTGAGTGTGTGTATCTGAAGATGGGTTTTTGAGACAGAATAGGGATTGTGTTGGTGTGCCACCTGCCCCATTGCCCAAGAGTCTCCCTTCCTGAGCTAGCCAGGGTGGTCTCAGGGTTGGTGCTGGAGTCTCCTTGGCTTGTTGTGCTCAGAAACTTCAACATATATGCTGAGGGCACCTTGTCAGGAATTGCCTCCATATGTCATGGCCTCCATAGCAACCACTTGTCTGTCCCAATTAGTATCTGAGCTCGCTCATTTAGTGTGGTACACTTTGGATCTGGTTTTCTGCATAGGGTGGGATGATGGTGATCTTGGGGTGGAGGAAATTTGTACAGTTCCATTGTTATGGACAGATCACTATCTGGTGGGGTTTAGATTTGATGGGACTCACAGAGGCAGTGAGCCTATATACACAAGTTGCTGGGGAATGTGGGTGGGAGGGTGCTGTTGCATTCATGTCCTGCTTGAGGGTCAACAGCTGGTTGGCCACTGTGTGAACAGAATGCTGGACTAGACCCTTGGTCTAATCCAGCAGGGCTGTTACATTCTTATGAAACTGATGGATCTGAATGGTTTTCTGATTGTTTTGGGGGATTTTCCTGTCACCTCGGCAGGCAATTTTGTTGAAACCCTGGTTGAACTCTGGAATGGAGAAATGCCCTGGGCAGTTGACACAATAGCTTTTGAGAATCCTCTCTCATGGAGTGGAGCCAAACTGAGGCACTGTGGGTGATGAAATGAGTGGGGTGGTGACTACAGCGATGATGGTGGAAAACTCAGAACAAGTCCGATCGAACATGAGCTAGAGCTCATTTTAAAGCCTACTCCATGGCAGAGAGGGTGGCAAAGAAATAGAATTTCACCACAACCATTCTGTCTGCACAGAGTCCTGTTTTGTTCTGGCCTGTGGGAAGAAGAGGTGGAACACTTGATAACCCACTGTGACCAATTTGTGTGACACTTCGCAGATAAAATTAATCATATCTATGCTGGCTTGGATGCCATAGTTGATACAGGTCAGGTGAATGTAACTTTGGCTCCTGCTTCTCCAGTTATAAGGGATACTTTTCAATTTGTACAGCCTTAGGATGTGGAAAGGATCCTTGGAGAAGTGAGGACTACCACTTTTGTGTCCTTTCTGGCTTATAAGAGCAGCCTCGGCGCAGGGGAGACTGGCTGAGTGGGTAAAGATGTTGATGTGACTCCATCTTATCTAAAAGAGGCAGTGGTAAGAGCTTTGTTGAAGAAGAAAAAAACCACTTCCCTGAACCCAACTATATTGGATACTTTCTGGCTGGTGTCCAATATCCATTCTTGGGCAAGGTGCTGGAGTATGTGGTGGCTTCTCAGTTCCAGGGATTTTTGAATGAGGCAGATTATCAAGATTTACTTCAATGTGGCTTCAGGCCTGGTTATGGGACAGGCGACCAGACCCTTGCTCTGGTTGCCTTAGTCAACAATCTACACTGGGAACTGGACAAGGGGAGTGTGCCCCTGTTGCTTCTGCTGGATCACTCAGCGGCTTTTGATACCATTGACCATGGTATCCTTCTGAGGCATCTATTTGAGATGGGACTGGGAGGGACTGTTATACAGTGGCTTCAGTCCTTCTCAGAGAGGCAATCACAGAAGGTGGTGCTGGGGGATTCCTGTTCATGACCACTGGCCTGTGGTGTCCCTCAAGGTTCCATCTTATCCCCCTGCTATTTAACACAGACATGAAACTGCTGGGAGAGGTTGTCCCAAGTTTTGGGGTTCGGTACCGCCAGTATGCTGATGGCACCCAACTCTGCCTATCCTTTCCATCTAAATCCAACGAAGCTGTTCTAGTTCTAAATTGGTGTCTGATGTCAGTGATGGACTTGATGAAGGCAAACAGATTTAAAATTCATCCAGACAAGCCAGAGGGGCTCCTGCTCAGTCAAAAGGCAGACGAGGGGTAGGGATTCAACCTGTGCTGGATGGGGTTGCACTCTACTGAGGACTCAGGCTCACAGTTTGGGTGCAGCGCTGGACTTGGCCATGAACCTGGATGCCCAGGGGTGTGTTTGTGCAGCTAAGGCCATTCCAAGAGATGTCTGATCTGGCCACAGTTATGCTGCCTTATTTACATGCCATTTGGACTACTTTACATGGAGCTACCTTTGAAAACTATTCAGAAACTTCAGCTAGTCCAGAATGTTGTGGCCAGACTGTTGATCAGGATCAGTTACACGGCGCACACGACTCCCTTGTTACAACAGCTTCACTGGCTATCAGTCTGTTTCCAGACACTATTCAAAGTTCTGGTAATGACCTATACAGTCTAACACGGCTTGGGATCAGGCTATCTGAAAGACCCTTCTCCCATATGAACCTGCCTGGGTCTTAATATCTTCAGTAGAGACCCTTCTTTTGGTACCACCACTGTAGTGGCGAGGTAGAAGAGGGCCTTCTTGGTGGCTGCTCCCAGACTGTGGAACTCCCTGCTGAGGGAGGCCAGGTTGGCTCCCTCTCTGCTCTCCTACCACCAGCAGGCAAAGAAGATTTATCCAGGCAGGCCTTTGGCATTTTAATGGGTCTATTGGATTGGGTGCTGTTTTAATTTTTTTATTGTTGCATTTTTACTTGTGTTTTAATGTATTTTATTATTGTCTTGATCAAGATTTATCTATCAATGATTGTAAGCCACACTGAGTGCCATTTACTTGGTAGAAAGGTGAAGTAAAAATCCAATCAATCAATCAATCAATCAGTGAGCTACAACATGCTAGTCTTTTTGGTTTCTTTGGCTCCACCCGTTTTGCCTTTGGCCCTGCCCACCACTGGAATGTGGCCCCCAAGAACTCTTCCAATATGGAGTTTGGCCCCTGGGCTAAAATAGGTTCTGCATCTCTGCTTCAAAGACATAGCCAACCGCTACATCTTCTTATCATTTTTACTCTAGAGAAGGTGCATGGGATTGGATTCAGATTGGGACCATAGTGTGGGGGGTAAGGGAGCTTTAGCCCTTTCCCCCCTATATGGGTCCAATCTGGATCAGTGGGCCATGCCTGCAATTTTTATTGCAAAATACTGTTCCATTTGCTCCAATATGGATCCATTTGCTTTAAAGTAACATCTGGGTTTTCCTTAAGTTGGTCATCTTTATTAGAAATCCATGGCAGGTGACATTGAGTGGGGAAAGAATTCCTCCTCCTCCTCCACCCCCCCCCCCACGTTACGAAGTCTTGTGGATAGAGTTATTTTATATTTTGAAAGGTTTAAATATCAGTTTTCCCCCCTGAACAGTCTGATGGTCCACTGAATGTGTGGATGTTGATGGCATAGACATTGAAGGCAGGTGAGATGGCTGCAGCCTGCAGTCCCTTTCCCTGCTGCATATGTGTGGTGTTTGAGTGAACAGCTCTCAAGAAATTGGCTGTTTTATAGCTAGCATACAGTGGGCAGAAACTAAGAGGCACTGGAAAGAAATGCCTAAGGGTGGAGTCTTGCTGCAGCTCATAATCATGGAATCATAGAGTTGGAAGGGGCCATTTAGGCTACTGAAGCCAATCCTGCTCAATGCAGGAGTCCAGCTTAAAGCATCCCTGACAGATGGCTGTCTAATCTCTGCTTGAAAACCTTCAGCAATGGAGGGCCCACCACCTCCCTAGGCAGTTGGTTCACTTTTCTGACTGCTCTGAACATTAGAAAGTTTTTCCTGATGCTCAACCAAAATCCACCTTCCTGTAACTTAAGCCTGCCATATTGTATCCTACAGTCTTGAATGACAGATAACAGGTTGCTGCCTTCTTCTGTGTGACTACCCTTTAGGTACTTGAAGAATGCTATCAAATCTCCCCTCAGTCTTCTCTTCTCAAGTCTAACATACTCAGTTCCTTCAATCTTTCCCCATAGGATTTTTGAGGGTTTCTGGTCCCCTGATCATCTTTGTTCTCCTTCTCTGAGCTCGTTCCAATTTGTCTGAATACTTCTTAAAGTGTGGTGTCCAGAACTGGACACAATATTCAAGGTGAGGTTTGACCAGCACAGAATAGAGTGAAACTATTACTTCTGTGATTTCAAAACTATACTTTTATTGATGCAACTTAAAATTGCATTTGCCTAAATAATAACAGTTTATAAATGTAACCCAATAATGATCAGATTGCTAAAGGGTATTTCAAATTAGTTTTTGTTTTAATCAAGGAACTGTAGTCATATCCGAAGTTGCAGTTTGTATGATGGTCTAAGTGAGTTGCATCTAGGATTAACATTGATTTTTAGCTGTAAAATTATAAACAATAAATGGTTTTACAGGTTTAAAAAAATGCAACCTCATTTTTTAAAAAGTTGACTTTTTTTCCTAAGTGAAAGAAAACAACTCCAATAACAGGAGAAAATGTTGTATTGCCCTCTCTGAAACCGCACGATAAGTTTGAATAACCTTTAAAGTATGCATAACCTTTAAAAGATTAATCATCTACTTCCCTCAACAAAGAATCGGGAAGGAGTGATAAAACACTCTAGCAATCCATGGAGGTATAGGCCTTAACACTGTAACAATAGAACAAGCCAGTATTTATTGAATCAGCAGCTTCTGAAGCCCTTTCCCAAGAGGCTCTTCCTCTTCAGCTGGTACTTCTGCCTTCCTTCCTGCTGTGACTACTTCTCCTTTGACAGAGGCAATGACAAGGGGGGCTCATTCAGCCAGAGAGAGCAAGACAAAGCCCATCCTGCTCCCAGACCACACACTGCTTCCTGCCCACCCTCCTTCCTTCCCCAGCTAAGTATCACCCTAAAGAAGCTGTCAGAAGGTGACAAGCTTCTGCTTCTGCTTCTCCTTCACCAGAGACAGACAGACAGATAGATAAATAGGGTTAAGATCATCATGAGAGCCTTGCTGAATCAGACCAAAGGCATATTTTGTCCAGCATTCTATTCCCACAGTGCCAACTGGATGCCCATGGGAAGCTCATGAGCAGGGTGTAAATAAAACAGCACCTTCCTGTTTGTGTTCTCCAGCAACTGGTATTGAGAGGGGTACTGCTTTTGGTTTTGTTGTTTATTCATTCAGTCGCTTCCGACTCTTCGTGACTTCATGGACCAGCCCACGCCAGAGCTTCCTGTCGGCCATCACCACCCCCAGCTCCCCCATGGTCGAGTCCGTCACCTCCAGAATATCATCCATCCATCTTGCCCTTGGTCGGCCTCTCTTCCTTTTGCCTTCCACTTTCCCTAGCATCAGCATCTTCTCCAGGCTATCCTGTCTTCCCATTATGTGGCCAAAGAACTTCAGTTTTGCCTTTAATCATTCCCTCAATTGAGCAGTCTGGCTTTATTTCCTGGAGTACGGACTGGTTTGATCTTCTTGCAGTCCAAGGCACTCTCAGAATTTTCCTCCAGCACCACAGTTCAAAAGCATCTATCTTCCTTCACTCAGCCTTCCTTACGGTCCAGATCTCGCAGCCATAGGTTACTACAGGGAAAACCATTGCTTTAACTATGTGGACCTTTGTTGTCAGTGTGATGTCTCTGCTCTTAACTATTTTATCAAGATTTCATAGAATCATAGAATAGTAGGGTTGGAAGGGGCCTACAAGGCCATCGAGTCCAACTCCCTACTCAATGCAGGAATCCAAGTCAGAGCATCCCTGACAGATGGCTGTCCAGCCTCGTCTTGAATGCCACCACCTCCCTAGGTCATTGGTTCCATTGTCGTAGTGCTCTAACAGTCAGGAAGTTTTTCCTGATGTTCAGCCGGAATCTGGCTTCCTGTAACTTGAGCCCATTATTCCATGTCCTGCACGCTGGGATGATCGAGAAGAGACGCTGGCCTTCCTCTCTGTGACAACCTTTCAAGTACTTGAAGAGCACTATCTTATTTCCCCTCAGTCTTCTCAAGGCTAAACATGCCCAGTTCTTTCAGTCTCCCCTCATAGGGCTTTGTTTCCAGTCCCCTGATCATCTTTGTTGCCTTCCTCTGAGCCCTCTCAAGTTTGTCTGCATCCTTCTTAAAGTGTGGTGCCCAGAACTGGACACAGTACTCCAGATGAGGCCTAACCAGTGCTGAGCAGAGGGGAACTAGTACTTCCTGGGATTTGGAAGCTATGCTTCTATTAATGCAGCCCAAAAGAGCATTTGCCTTTTTTGCAGCCACATCACATCGTTGGCTCATATTCAGCTTGTGATCGACAACAATTCCAAGATTCTTCTCGCTTGTAGTGTTGTTGAGCCACGTATCCCCCATCTTGTAACTGTGCATTCCTAGGTGCAGAACTTGGCATTTATCCATATTAAATGTTATTCTGTTGTTTTCTGCCCAGCGCTCCAGTCTATCAAGATCACTTCGAATTTTGTTTCTGTCTTCCAAGGTATTAGCTATCCCGCCCAATGTTGTGTCCTCTGCAAATTTGATCAGCATTCCCTGCACCTCCTCCTCCAAGTCATTAATAAAAATGTTGAAGGGCACTGGACCCAAGACTGAGCCCTGCGGTACTCCGCTCGTTACCTCTCCCCAGCTTGAGAAGATCCCACATATAAGCACTCTTTGAGTCCGATTCTGTAGCCAACTGTGGATCCACAGTTTGAGTTTGCTCATCAGGATATCCTGGGGCACTTTGTCGAGGTATATTATGTCTACAGCATTCCCACAGTCCACAAGGGAGGTTACTTGATCAAAAAATGAGATCAGATTCGTCTGGCAGGATTTGTTCTTGACAAATCCGTGTTGGCTTCGAGTAATCACTGCATTGTTTTCAAGGTGCTTACAGACTGATCGCATTATGATCTGCTCCCAAATTTTCCCAGGGATTGATGTCAGACTGACTGGTGTGTAGTTCCCAGGTTCCTCCTTTTTACACTTTTTGAAGATAGGGACAACATTAGCCCTCCTCCAGTCATCTGGCACTTCCCCCGTCCTCCATGATTTCTCAAAGATAATAGACAGTGATTCTGAGAGTTCTTCTGCCAGTTCCTTTATTACTGTAGGATGCAGTTCATCTGGCCCTGGAGATTTGAACTCATTCAAAGTAATTTGGTGTTCCTTGACCATATGCCTATCGATCTCAAGCTGCAATCCTGCCCCTTCAGCCTGTACTTTGTCTTTGCCGGGGGTGGGGGTGGGGCTCATAAACCCTCTTTCAGGAGAAGACTGAACTGAAGTAGGAATTGAGCACTTCCGCCTTTTCTTTGCCATCTGTTATCATTTCGCCATCCTGATTGAATAGTTGAACCACCATTTCTTTCCTCTGTCTTCTACTATGCACGTATCTGAAGAAAGCCTTTTTTGTTGCTTTTAGCCTTCCTCGCTAACCTCAGCTCATTCTCAGTTTTAGCCTGACACCATCTCTGCCATTCTGTGCTACCTGCCTGTACTCTTCATTTGTAGCTTTGTAGCCTTCCTTCCACATCCTATATTTGTCCTTTTTTGTTTTCAGGTCATCACTAAGCTTGTTGTGAAGCCACATTGGCTTTCTTCTTGTTGTAATTGTTTGTAATTGTGCCTTTAGAATTTCCTTTTTTTAAAACTCCCACCCATCTTGGACTCCTTTTCTCATCAGAGTCACTTGCCATGGGACTTTACTTATCATTGTTCTGAGTTCATTAAAATTGGCTTTCTCAAAATCCAGGGTACTCGTTTGGCTACACTCAGCTTTTGCTACCTTTTGAACCAAGAACTTCAGTGCAACATGGTCACTTTCCCCAGAGTTCCTGTAACTGCTACTTTATCCACTATGTCATCTCTGTTGGTTAGGATAAAGTCAAGGATAGCTGATCCTCTAGTTCCTTTCTCCAACTTTCTGTAGAGGAAGTTATCCGCCACACAAGTCAGGAATCTCCTGGAGGGGCCATGTTTTGCAGAATTTGTCTCCCAACAGATACTGGGGAAATTGAAGTCCCCCATTACTACTACATCATGCATCCTTGGAACAGTGGCAATTTGCTTTTCAAAAGTTTCATCCTCAACTTCTCCTTGATTGGGTGGCTGCTACTAACTCCTACCATGATGCTCCTTTTATTGTTTGATCCATTTATTTTAACCCAGATGCTCTCGATGGGGCTACCAAGCTCCTCCTCCTGTATTTTTGTGCAGACATGTATTTTTAACATATAGTGCAACTCCACCCTCTTTTCTGCTCCTCCTGTTCTTTTTGAATAAGTTATATCCTTCAATTGCTGTATTTCAGTCATGGGAGTCATCCCACCAAGTTTCAGTTACACCTATCAAGTCATACTTTCCCGCCTGTATTAAGACTTGTTGTTGTTGTTATATTTCTGTACTGCCCCATGGCCAAAGCTCTCTGGGCAGTTTACAAAAATTAAGACATTAAAATACAATATACAAAGTTTAAAAACCTTTTACATACAACATACAGACAAACAACATATAACTAAAAACAACTTCGAACTAAAAACAACTAGGGATGTACGAAAGTCACTTACCTTTTCGCAGCTTGGCTTCGCGGTGGGGGGGAGGCGCTTCGCTTCTCCCCCCGAAGTTCAGGCGAGGGGGGGGAGGCGCCCCGCCTCGCCCGGCCGAAATTCAGGCCGGGGGGAAGTGCCCCGTCTCCCCGGCCGTGAAACAAAAAGTGAAAAACAAAACAACCCCCCCCCCCCGTGATAGGCTACGTAACGATTAACGTAGCCTATCATGGCTGGATTTCCAAAGTCAGCCGTGATAGGCTACGTTAATCGTTACGTAGCCTATCACGGGTGACTTTGGAAAAAAAAAGAAGCGCGTACGCAAATGGCGGCAGCCCATGGGCGCCGCCATTTGCGTTCCTTATTTTGGCACGTCTAGTCTACGTAAAGATTTACGTAGACTACGGCAAAAATAAGGGTGCCGCCATTTGCGTTCCTTATTTTGGCACATCTACTCTACGTAAAGATTTACGTAGACTACAGCGAAAATAAGGGCAACGCAAATAGCGTTGCCCTTATTTTCGCCGTAGTCTACGTAAATCTTTACGTAGACTAGACGTGCCAAAATAAGGAACGCAAATGGCGGCGCCCATGGGCCGCCGCCATTTGCGTACGCGCTTTCCCCCCCCAAAGTCACCCGTGATAGGCTACGTGACGATTAACATTGCCTATCATGGCTGACTTTGGAAATCTAGCCGTGATAGGCTATGTTAATTGTTACGTAGCCTATCACGGGGTTTTGTTTTTGTTTTACTTTATTTTGTAATGGTGGCGGTAGCCAGTCGGAAGACCGGCCGCTGCCCCTGCCGCCGCTGAACCGCCACTGGGACCCGCCGCCGAGAGGGACATTCGCAGGAGGTAAATCCCATCCCAGGGGGGGGCGGGGGGGAGAATTTCACCGCCAATTTTGGGGGGCCGAATGCGTTGGCATTCAGCCTCACCGAGATTCGTGGAGAAATTCTCAGAAATTCTCCGCCATCCCTAAAAACAACTTCGAACTAAAAACAATTTGTTTTAAAAATCCAACAATAAAACACAGCTTAAAACAACACTGCTTAAAACAGTATACAAAGGTCATCAAAAGGAACAAGAGTTCTAAAAAGGGAAGGCCTGCCAGAATAATAGCATCTTTAGTGCCTGCTTAAAAACCTTCAATGAGGTCAGCAAGTGCATTTCAACTTGCAGGTCATTCCACAACTGAGGGGCGGCAAAGGAAAAGGTCCTCGTGCATGTGGCTGCCAGTCGCACATTAGGCAGCCCCAGCAGATAGCCCTCTGAGGATCTTAGGTGGCGGACCGGGATGGAGGGGAGAAGGCACTCCCTAAGGTACCTTGGACATAGACCATGTAAGGCTTTGAAGGTAAGAACCAGCACTTTATATTTTGCTCAGAAACAAATTGGCAGCCACTGTAAAGATTTTAGAACTGGTGTAATGGTAACTGGTCTCCACGGGATGTCTCAGAGACCAGCCTGGCTGCCATATTTTGTACCAGTTGAAATTTCCAAACTAAATATACAGGCAGCCCCAAGTACAGCACATTGCAGAAATCAAGCCTAGAGGTTACCAGTGCATGCACCACCGTTACCAGGTCATATGTTCCAGGAATGGGCATAGCTGGTGTATCAGCCAAAGCCGAGAACAGGCACTTCTCACCATTGCCTCCATCTGGGGTGCCAGGAGGAGGGTTAGGTCAAGAAGCACCCAGAAGCTACGAACTTGCTTCTTCAGGGGGAGTGGAGCCCCATCCAGAACTGGTTGACATACCTCAATACCTGAATTAGGACCCTTCATGATGAGCACCTCTGTCTTGCCTGGATTCAATTGCAGCTTGTTCTCCCTCATCCAGCCCATTACCGACTTCAGGCAGTCATTCAGAGGAGTCATACCTTCCTTGGATAAAGCTGTTAGGGAGAAATAGATTTGGGTGTCATCAGCATACTGATAACACTCAGCCCCAAACCTCCTGATGATCTCTCCCAGCAGTTTCATGTAGATATTGAATAGCATCGGGGATAGAATGAAGCCCTGAGGGACTCCACATAATAGTTCCTTCTTCAAGGAACAACTAACCCCGAGCAACACCATCTGGAACCGTCCTGAAAGAAAGGAGCAGAACCATTGCAGAGCAGTTCCCCCAACTCCCTCAGGTGATCCAGAAGGATACCATGGTCAATGGTATCGAATGCCGCTGAGAGATCCAAAAGAATCAACATGGATGCACTCCCCCTATCGATTCCCAGGTGATGATCATCCAAGTTTGTTCTGTTTGTTTCCCATACTCTGGGCATTAGTATATAGACATCAAATATAGTATATATAGTCATTTCTGAATCTTGCTTTGGATCCAGAGTGCAAAGCAGGTTGGCTGAGGTCCGAAGTGGATCGGGTACGAAACAGAAGCTCTGAATCGGCCTCCAAAGTGGGTTTGTGTGTCCATACATAGCCCTAATGCAGACATTTGGACTACAATGTCACCAATATGCAAATGCCACACAGCTCTGCCTCTGTTTTCCACTGACTAATCCCAGGGAGGCCATGGAACTCCTGAATATGTGCCAGGAGATGATATTGGGATGGAAGAGGTGAACAAGCAGAAGTTCAATCCAACTAAGATGGAAGTATTCTGGTGATGTAGATAGAAGGATTCAACTGGTACTAGATGGGGTTGCACTCCCTCTAAAGGACCAAGTCCATAGGTTGGGGGTCCTTTTCGACTTGTCACTCACTGAAGAAGCACAGGTGGTGGCAGTAGCCAGGAGTACCTTTTACCAACTTTAGTTGGTACATCAGCTACAGCCCTATGTAGGGAAAGTGGATCTGGCCTCAGTTATATGTGCCCTATTTACATCCAGACTGGGCTGCCTTACATGATGTTCCTTTGAAGATGACTTGGAAACTCCAGCTGGTGCAGAAGAAGGATGTCATGGGAGTTTGAGAGGGGAGGGGAGTCTGGCGGACTTCCCAGACCCTGCTGGCCTAGCAGCCATGCTTACTTGGCTGAACCACCACGCGGTCCGCAAGGGCCTGGCAGCCACCCATTCTCTCAGTGAGTCACCATTTTGCACAAATGATCCATTTACACCTGTAATGTTGCATAAATGGACCCTTTACAGCCACCATTTTTGTAACATTACATTTACAAAAAAAACCCAAGCTGCCATTTTTTCCCACAAAATGGCAGCTCGCTGAGGGAATGGGCAGCTGCTGGGTGCCCGTGGACCATGTGGTGGTTTGTGCAGCATGGCGAGCAGGTGTGGCCAGCTGGCAGGGTTTCAGCAGATGAATGGCAGTGCAGATGGAGATGAGTTCGTCCATATACAGAATATAGCCAATCACATCCTTGTTGGCACTAGTCAGTCAAATCATATTACACTAATTCTGTACCTGCTGCATAGGTTGCCAGTGCATTTCTGGGTCCAATTCAAAATATTGGTGTTGACCTTTAAAACCCTAAATGGTTTGGGTCCAGGTAACTTGAAGGACCCCCTGCAACCATATAAACTTGCAGAGGTTTTAAAATAATCTTTGGAGGCCTTGCATTAGTCAGGTTGGGGGTACTAGAGAGAGGGGCTTCTCTGCAGTAGCCCCTGTCATGTGGAATATCCTCCCCCCATCCCAAAGAGGCAATACCTTGGGTTCTTTCTGTGGCTGCGTTATGTATTTGAACTGTATTGTATTATACTTGATTTTATTTTAACAGGCTTATTTAAAAATAATGTAAATTTAAGGTGGTTTGATAATTGGCTGATGTTTAATATTACTGTTTTAATATAAGCTGTCTCGGGAAGAGGACAGACTTGAAAGGCAGCTCTGAAATATATTAAATGATATTAATAATTTTAAACATTTTTCCTGTATTTTTTTAGAATAAATTAATAAATAAATTATGTTGAGAGTTTCCTTATCTGTGATCCATGTCAATAGCATCCACCAGTATCGGTGGGGAAAACATACAATGTAAAGGCCTAAACACAAACACAATGGATTTAGCAAACAATATGGCCAGGGAATGAAAAACTCACTACAGGGATGCTGATCTCAGTGGCAAGTTGTATCCTCTAGTCTGGCTCTGATGGCTTTTTAAAAGAGTTAGAAAAAAATCCTGGAAGGTGAGTTTATCAACAGATATTAGCCATATTATTAGCCTTTCCCACCTTCCCTGGGGTCAAGCCCAGCCCCCTTGCAACATCAGCAATCAAACACATGTTAAAGAAACAGTGAACTCCTTTATTACAGCATGATACAAAACACTGATACAAAACAGATAGCTCAGCAGAATCCATAGATCAAAGTTCTTAGTGAACCCAAGTTCAAATACACTCAGGTAATTTAACAGGAGACAAAGTTTTATAATTCAGCATTATAATCCACAACAGTATCCCCCAAGGCATGGGATTCAAGGTTCAGAGTTCAAGAGTAGTCTCAGCAAAGGAGTGTCCTGGATCAGCAATGTAACCACAGACCTCTTTTGCTTAAGGGGTAGCTTCTATGCAGGGGTGGGGCAACTAGAGTTCCTCACTTGTCAACCCAGTTCAGTGAGAAAATGTAGCCTCCAACTGAAGCTCCACCTGACTGGTTGTTTTTCTTCTTTCCAGTAACTTGCATTGCTGGGAGACAGCCTTGGGAATTCCCCCTTCTCAGCCAAAGCTGTCTCTTGGCAGACTCTCCTGTCAAAGAATGTTCCTCAGACTGGGGTGAGTTGGCTGCTTTTTCCCAGGCTAGTTCTGGCTGTAGGGGAGGACGAGTAAGTGCCTCCTCCTGATTGCAATCTACTTGTGAAACCAGACAGAGTTGAGTTCCCAGCACCCTCACAATCCAAAACTTGACTAGGCTCTAAATGAGGTTCTTTTATCTTTGGATCAGATCCTTCATTTGATACTGGAGTTTCAGCATAAGGCATAACACCTGGGGCTACTTAAGACCTGTGTGTCCTGAGAGAAAGCAGAAGCCCAGGTTAACTCGCTCATGACATCAGCTTTTGAAGGGACCATCAGTGGCCTGATGTTTTTTGTTATTTGGTAACATTTGTTTGTTTCAGTATTTAACATTTTAAAATCACCCTCCACAGCCAGTATGCTGCTGAGTATGCTGATAATGAGGACAAGCAGTTGGGTAGATGCCACTTTCATGCTCTGCTCATAAGCCTTTCAGAGGCATTCTGCTCTAGATGGACATCTAACCTTCATGTTTGTCCTGCTATGGCTGAGTAAGGCTCAGCCCTGGGATCAACTATGGGTCAAGTCTGTTTAGGAAAGTCAGTAGACCAGCAAAAGGTCAAAGCACAGTTGTACCAGTTCAGCAAAAGGGCAGCTTGAAGCAGAAGAAGTCAGTAGCAGGCAAAGGTCAAAAACACAGTATCCCCAGTCCAACCAAAGGGTAGTCCAAAAGCAGGGTCTTATCAGGGAGCAAGAGGTCACCAGCCTAAGAAATCAGTCCAAGGAAAAGTAAGGAAGCAAGGTTTGACAGTACTGGGGGCTGAAATAAAGATGTTGTTCCAGCAGCTAGTAGGCCCCAAGAAAGGACTTAGATAGCCAAGACTTTCAGACTACACCCAGGTACAGTTGCAAACCATTAGTTTTGGATTCAGAATTTCCCAACTTCTGAGGAGCCCCTGGTTCTTGAGTAGACTACTCTAGAGCAAAGTTTTACTTTCAAGAAGTTGCTGTGGTTCTCAAGGCACACACTTCGCCTTCAAGTGGCAGCCTGGGCCTCCACCTTCAGGCACCAGCATGCTGTAGGGCTGGGGGGGATGTTTGGCCTCAGACTTTACAAGGAAGGTACAGAGGTTCCACAGAGTTTACCAGTACTGGAGAACCCGGTGTAGCTTCTTTGGAGTTGCCTGAGGCCTTGGAAGAGTCAGGAAGACCCACAGGGTATCATTAGACTCTGTGGTATCTGCATCCTCATCTGAAGAGTCATCTTGGCCAGGGCTGGGGTCAGGCATGATAATGTTTTAGAAAAGGGTGGGAGGACATGTAAGAGGAGGTAGAAAAATTACAAAAGGTGATTTCAAAACTTCAGAACCTAATCTGCGAGTTAACACACTTAAATAAGGAGCCCAACTATTTGAATGGCTCAAGAAGGAATCTGGATGTTGGATAGCACCTGAATACTTGAGAAAACAGGGTTGATTTTTAAAAGACACTTCGATCTATCAAAGAAAGAAATGGTCACCAAGTCACTAGGAAATAAAACTGGACAACAGTTAGGATGGCCTAACTGCTAATTAGAGTGATTTAACAGCTGGATGATTGTCTACCATCTTCAGTTTAAGGACTGATAGATTCACTACAGAATTAGCAAATGAACATAGTATACATTTTGATCAAAAATAACTAATGAGCAATGGTGCCAACAGGCCAGGCTGACTGATCTTTAAGGCTCGCTCACCTTTTCCTTAGGTGTATGGATAGTGTCATTATATAGTCTAGTCACTAGGTGGCATTATACTTGGCTGCATCTGGGGGGAATCAGGAGTTTCCTGTGTCTGTTATGCTGTCGTAGGAGAGAGACAATAATGTTCTTGTTTAGCTTCCTGACTGGGGTGTCCTTTGAGCTTTCTATGACATATATCATAACCATATAGTGCAATAAGAGACCACAGCAGTGGATGGTCAATTTTTCTTAGGCTTCATATTCTGTAAAGACACTGTCTGTCCCTAGACTCTTAAGTCCTAGATAATAATTATTTGTGGGATAACTATTAATTACAAAATACATTCAGGAGCTATTTCAGAGGTGACCTACATAGGATTCTGGAATCCCTTAGGATCTGCATACGGTCAGCATGGGTGTTTTTTTTAAACAAGTCACACCAAACTAGCATTATCTCTTTTTTTCACAGAGTTACAAGCCTGGTTGAACATGGGAATTCTGTAATATATCTTTATTTCAGCAAGGTCCTCCACAAAATCCTTATTGAAAAGCTGGTAAAATTTGGGCTAGATTATGCTATTGTTATGTGGATTTGTAGATTATATCCAACAAGTGATCATCAATGGCTCCTCACCAAACTGGACAGAAATGACAAATGGGGTATGTCAGGCTTCTGTTCTTGGTCCAATGTTGTTCAACATCTTTATCAGTGATGTGGATTAAGGAGTAAAGGGGATGCTCATCAGATTTTCAGATGGCCAAACTGGAAGTGGTCACCTTACAAGACAGAAACAGATGATCTTGACAGAGTGGAGAACTCAGCCAAAACTGAATTCCAGTAGAGATACATGTAAAGTTCTGCATTTAGGTAGGAAAAAACAAATGCACAAATATAGGATGGGTGACACCTAGCTTGACAACAGTATCTAGGGGTTTTAATAGATTACAAGCTAAAGATGAGTCAGCACTGAGATGCAGCAACTAAAAGGGGCAATACAAGTCTAGGCAGTGTCAACAGAAGCATAGTGTCTATATCACAAGAAGTAATGGTATCATTCTATACTGCTTCTGTCAGAGTTCACCTGGAATACTATGTCAGGTTCTGACTCTGAGCACTACAGCTTAAGAAGGATGGTTACAAATTGGAACCAAGCTTCAGCTATTGGGTGGTATAGAAATATATTGGATTTATTAAATGTAATACATACATACATAATGTCCAGAGGAGGCTGACAAAGATGGTGAGGAGCCTGGAGACCAAGTTCTAGAGGAAAAGTTGGATATGTCCACTGAAGAAGAGACAATTAAAAGGTTATTCAGCTCCAGATACTAAGACCCAAACAAATGTTCAAGTTACAAAAAGGGGATGTCAATGAAATCTTAGGACGAATGTCCTGATGGTATCTCAAGTTCTTTCCATCTCAAATATTGAGAAATTTGCAAATTCTGGTAAATTCGTATTAAAAAATGAACAGAAACAAAATTATTACCCATTCCCAAGAATTTCATTCCAAAGTGGTCTGAACTGGAAAATGTTACCACTACAGATTACTGAGTGAAGAGAGGTTATGAGCATACTGTAACTAGTACAATTCAGTGCAAGAACTACCACAATTAAAGCCGAGAGAGAGAGAGAGAGAGAGAGTTAGTTAGTTAGTTAGTTTATATTACAGTTGATGCAGAAAGGATATGGCAGAGTCCATCTATTATATTAGGAAAAAATGAACACCCTGGCCATCTTCTGCTGAGACTGACCATGGAACATTTAACATAAACTAACATCTTCTTTCTATTCTTGAGAAGGTACAATTGCCAAATACACAAGTCGTACCTCAAAACCCAATATCCCTCAGGCTGTGATTGCTGCCTTGTAAAAAATCACTGATGTTACTACTCAGGTTGTCACTTCCTCCTGTCACGTTAATGGGATAAAGTAGCCTTAATTTTTAGACAGCATCACTGTTTACCCTCTTTCTCCAGTCTGCCATCTTGCTCCAGTTAATTGGAAGCTTCTGAGATTTAAAGATGAGTGACTCAATACCTGAACTACCTGATGTTTCTCCTGTGCTGATTTGTTTGTTCCTTTAAGCAAAAGGTATTGTGACCCAGGAATCCAGCAGTGATATGGACTCGGAGGCCAAATAACCAGTGGGACCAACAGAGGAAACTCCAGGCCCAAGCACCATTGCAGAATGCGATACCTCTGAACCAGAGCTGCCAGAGACTACTGAGCCTAAGTGACCACAGACCCCTGAGTCTGAGCCCAAGCAAGCACAGGCCTCGGAGCCTGAGACCTGCAAGCCGAGCTCCAGCACTGGACTAGCACCCCTTCTACAACCCACATGCCATGGAACCAATGCGCCAGTGTTAGCAGTGCGCCAGGCATGTTCTTGGAGAGACGGAAGAGTGCTAGGCTACAGGCCAGAGGCTGTTCTTTCAAAGCTTCACTTTTGTAGGAAAGGGTGGAGCTTGGGACTGAAAAGTTTCAGTTAGGTCTCAGACTTTGTCAGAGCAAGTTGCCTTGCCTGCTTCATTTAATGTGGCTGCTGTGGACAGTGTCATTATATTATAGTTAAACAAGTCCAGGAAAAAAGGTAACTCAGCAAATGAGTTCTGGCATTTGCAAGTGATTAACCAAATAGAGCACCATGCCCTTATTGTCTATTATCATGATAAATATTACAACTTGTATTCTCCGGCTTTAATGCAGGGAAGACTTCCTTTCAAAGCATTCCAGCTGGAAGTTAAAAGAGCAATAAAAGCCAGCATCCAAGCTTACCTGAGAGAGCTTCTTGCTATCAGCCCTGATTCAACAACCAGTTGCTTCAAATCTTTTTTTCTGATGCAGTGGTCAGTGTCTACAAAAGCTTATGCTAGAATAAATGTGTTAGTCTTTAAGGTGCCCCAAGACCCTTTATTGTTTTTCAAATAATCTTGTCCCCCTATTTCCAGTCTAAGAATTTCACAGTATTAAACCATTCACAGAAATATTCTGGCTCTAAGGCAGGGGTGAGCAACTTTCAGAGGTCAGGGGGCCAATTTTGCCCCCTGGATCCCTGGCACAGGGTGCCTCCCCCCAAACAAACCCAAAAAAGTACTGAAATTGCTGTTTTGCTGCCGAAATTAGTGGCAAACCATTCCATGTTGCTTTAGAGCACTATAATGGTTAAATTTAGCTTATTTTCCAGATAAATTTAACTTTTTTGATGATCTGTAGTAGCTATGGAGCCCCCAAAGGGCCAAATCTATTTTGCAGCCTTATCTTTAACTAAATTCAGCCATTCCAGTGCTCTGTAGCCACTATGGATGCCATTTAAAAACTGGGTGGGCTGTGGGAGGTGGCAGGAGTTGTAAGGGGGGGTCGCAAGCAAGCAGCATCTTGCCCACCCCTGCGCATTCTTTGGTGTATCTCTCTCATTTGAGAAATTCCCCAGCTTTCCAGTGACACCTCCTGCAAGCCTTTTTAGATTCTTCCAGAAAAGCCCAAGGGGTGCTGCAACCTGTCTCTTTCAAACATGGAGTACATTGAACTCTCCTGCTCTTTAACTGCGAAGTACATCCAAACTGAAAATGCTAAAAGCAGGTTACCAGCATCTCCTTCCCTTAGAAACATAAGAGGAGCCCTGCAGAATGTGACCAACTGTCTTTCTTCTCCAGCATCCTGCTTCCCCAGTGTAGCCACCCAGATGTCTCTGCAAACACCACAAGCAGAACACGAAGGAAAAAGTCCTCTCCTGCTGTTGGTTCCTAGCAGCTGGTACTCGAAGACCTTGTATATAGCCATCAATAGCCATATCCTCCAGCTTCCATGATTTTTAAAAAATTCTTTTAAATGCCATCTATGTTGGTCACCATCCCCACATCTTGTAGCAGCTAATTTCACAGTTTATGCACTGTATATGCCCTCTTGTCCAGCTTGAATCTCCCACCATTCAGCTTCATAGCATTGCTGGGAATCTGACAGCAGGACAGTGGTGTGGACCATGCCATGGAGGCAGGAGACCTAGTGGGGGCCACAAAACTCCCCCTGGGGTGCCGCATGCAGACCACAGGATGTGTGTTGCCCACCCCTGTTTTAGATGGAAACTATGGCTGAGATAAGATACTGATCAATACCTAAGATATTATTACCACCTGGGTCTGAGCCTATTTGCCCAAGTCAAAGATATTAGCTATCAAGATGCAAAAACAATGCTGAGACCCGCAAAGAACTATCCAAGCAAAGAGCTAAAATACCAGGCCAGCTTTTGTCATGTCAGACTGTTGCTTTTTCATTCCCATATTGCTTGCCTGGATCACTGCAAGCGGAAGTCATGATTTTCATCATATCAGAAGGGGGTGAAACATTTGTTTAGTTACTGACTTAACAAAGAGCAGCCAGCCCCCCATTTCATTTCGATGAAGGTTGGAGATGAGAACTTGTGAGTAGATTGTGCAACCTGTCCCCTGGAGCACATGGTGGAAATGGGAATGCTGATATTACAATGGTTGGGAAAGTCAAGTAAATATATCTGTTCCAAAATAAATAGTGTCTAGGGCTGCTGACCAGGTGGGAAATTCCACTGGTCAAGGACCGGGCTGGCTCAACTATAGGGGAAAACAAGGCAACTGCCTTGGGTAACAGAAGTCTAGGGTTGCCTGCCTTGGCTATGTAAATATCTTGGAGAGAACATAATTGCCTATACTTTTGGGAACAGCTTAGCAGTTTGTCTGCATGGAAATCTTCTGCATTTCATGGGAAACAACTGAGTTTAGCAATCTCAGTTGCTCAGGACATAAACACATTTGTAAGGGGAGAAAATAGTGTCAGACATTTACAAGGAAAAATGAGAAAATAGTAACTCATTCATCTTTTGATCATTTAATGTCCTGTTCTTATTTTGATGATACGACCTAATGGGAATGGGGGATAGCAGAACTTTAATTTGCCTAGGGCAGGTGCGGCCATGAAAGGGGAAGTGGTACAACTTGATCAGAAGTGGAACTAGGCATGTATGTATATATCTATAAAGATTTGTATTACAGATCATAAACACAACAAATAGTCTTGTGGCAGCTTAAAGATTAACAAATTTATTATGACATAAGCTTTTGTAGACCAGAGTTCACTACATCAGATGTTTGAAGTGTTATCTTCAGTTAACAGTACAGTTAACATATGGGCACGGAGGGGACTATGTAGAACACTGCAGTCACTGGCTTTTCTGTAGTTCTTGGCTGCCGGTTTTATTGATAGTTCCTGTTTTAATTGAAGTGTTATTGTATTTGTTTTGTATTTTGTGTTTTTATCTTCTATGCCACTTTGAGAGGGTTCCACTCTTAAAGGGCACCTAAAATCATTTAAAATAAAATATATTTAAATAAACAATTGTAATTTATCAAGAAGTTCAATGTGGATAACAGATTTTTTTTTATCACGCTACATGTGTTAACTCTACCTCCATCTTATTGGGATTGAGTCTCAGTTTATTGGGCCACATCCAGTCCATTACCACACCCAGGCACTGGTTCAGAACAGCCACAGCCTCACCTGGATTTGATATAAAGGAGAAATGGAGCTGGGTGTCATCTGCATATTGGTGACACCTCAGCCCATATCTCCAGATAATCTCCCCCAGTGGTTTCATGTAGATGTTGAACAGTATGAGGGATAAAATAGAACCCATAACTGCCAAGGGACAGAGCAATAATCCCGCAGCACCGCCTTCTGAAATCAGCCATCCAAGTAAGAGCAGAACCACTGCAGTGCAGTACCTCCAATTCCCACCCCAGATGGCCTACACAGAAGGATACCATGGTACTGAAAGCTGCTGAGAGGTCCAAAAGAATCAACAGGGTCACACTCCCCCTGTTCCTCTCTCAGCAAAGGTCATCCCACAGGGTGACCAAGGCAGTTTCCATTCCAAAACAGGGCCTGAAACCCGAATGAAATGAGTCTAGATAATCTGTTTCATTCAAGAGTGCCTGGAGTTGGCCAGCAACTACCTGCTCAAGCACCTTGCCCAGGAAGGGGATATTAACAACTGGCCTATCGTTGTTAACATCCTCGGGGTTCATTTTAGGCTTTTTCAGGACTGGCCTAATAATTGCCTCCTTTAAAGCAGCTGGCACCACTCCATCTCTCAAAGAGGAGTTGACAACCTCACCTTTCTACCAAGAAAAATGGCAAGGCAGCTTACAATCACGAATAAAACACAATTAAAGCAATAATAAAACAAATGCATTAACAACACAATTAGAAGCACAACAATAACAGAAAAGCAACATCAAACTGAACAGACCCACAAACACATTAAAGGCAAAATGTCGTTGCCTGCTGGCAGAAGGACAACGAGAGAGAGAGACACAGAGAGAGAACCTAGACACTCTCGGCAGGGAGTTCCACAGTCGAGGAACAGCTTCCAAGAAGGTCCTATTTTACGTCTCCACCAAACGCACCTCTGAAGGCAGCAGTCTTGAAAGAAGAAACTCTTAAGACTCATATGGGAAAAGGCAATCTTTCAAGTAGCCTGGTCCCAAGCCATATAGGGCTTTAAAGGTCATAACCAGCACTTTGAATTCTGCCCAGAAACAGACCAGTAGCCAGTGAAGCTGTTGTAACAAGGGAGTTGTGTGCTCCCTGTAACCAGCCCCAGTCAACAGTCTGGCAGCAGCATTCTGGAGCAGCTAAAGTTTCTGAACAGTTTTCAAAGGCAGCCCCACATAGAGTACATTACAGTAGTCCAAACAGGATATAACTAAGGCATGATTAGACATCTCTAGGAATGGACAGAGTTGGCACACTAGCCTTAGCTCTAGCCAGTAGCAAACACACTACTGGCCACCGCCAAGACCTGGGTATCCAGGTTCAAGGCACAGTCCAGAAGTACACCCAAACTGCAAGCCTGAGTCTTCATGGGGAGTGTAACCCCATCCAATGCTGGTCGAATCCCTATTTTCTGACCTGCCTTTTGACTGAGCAGAAGCACCTCTTTCTTGTCTGGATTAAGCTTCCTTTTTTCCCTCTTCCAATACATTACTGACAGCAGACACCGTTTGAGAATTAGAACAGCTTCCTTGGATTTGGATGGAAAGGAGAGACAGAGTTGGGTGTCATCGGCACACTGGCGGTACTGAACCCCCAAACTCTGGACAACCTCTCCCAGTGGTTTCATGTATATGTTAAATAGCAACCCTGAGAGTCACCACAGATCATGACACTGAGCAGGAATCCCCCAGCACCACTTTCTGAGATCACCCCACCAGGAAAGACTAGAGCCACCATATAACAGTGCCTCCTAGTCCCATCACCATTGTTGATGGTGTCAAGAGCTGCCGAGATGTCCAGCAGAATCAACAGAAACACACTTTTCCCTGTCCAGTTCCTGAAATAGAACGTCCACCAAGGTGACCAGAGCAGTCTCTGACCCATAACCAGGCCTGAAGCCAGTTTGAAATGGATCTAGATATCCACATCACCCAGAAACCCCTGGAGCTGAGAAGCCACCAGATGCTCCAGCACCTTGCCCAAGAATGGAATATTAGAGACTGGATGGAAATTATCCAATACAGTGGAGTTCAACGAGGTTTTTTTTTTGTTTTTTTTTTAACTAAGGTCTTACCACCACCTCTTTTAGGCAAGACGTAGGCATGGCGGAGAATTCCGCCATGGATCTCGGTGAGGCCAAATGCCAGCGCATTCGGTCTCCCAAAATCTGTGGCGGAATGAAGCCCCCCATCCCCCCCACCCCGCGCAATGGGCCTGGAACAGAGCCTACTTTGGTCAGCCATTCCGGTGTTCCTCGAATGGCGGCCGCACCTGCAGCCGCCATTCGCGTCTTTCGAATGGCCGTGAGAGGCTACATAAATACTTACGTAGCCTATCACGGCTAACTCAGGGATGCCATTTGCGTCCCTGAGGAGGCTATGATAGGCTACATAAATATTTACGTAGCCTATCACGGCTAAAGTGGGAACGCAAATGGTGTAGGGGATGCCATTTGTGTCCCTGCTTTAGCCATGATAGGCTATGTAAATATTTATGTTTATCTAGCCTATCACGGCTACTTAGCCTATCACGGGCCAGCGTAGGGACGCAAATGGCGTCCCCTATACAGGACGCCATTTGCGTCCGCATCAGCCCGGCAGCGGCTGGAGGCCCTGCTGCGGGTTACCCGGCCAGCAGCTCTGCAGCCTGGCTGTGGAGCAGAGCCAGCCAGTCAGGATTCCGGAGGGGAGGAACGGCTCACCTCCCCCCCTGTCGAGGATTCTGGGGGGAGGAACGGATCAACTCCCCCCACCTGCGGAACCTGGCGGAGCCAGGTAAGCGGGGTTTCGTATACCCCTAGCAAGACGGAATCATACCTTGCCATAAAGAGGTGTTTACCACTGCCCTTACCCACTCAGCTGGCTGCTTTTATAAGCCAGGAAAGGCAAGGATCCAGCACATAAGTGGTAGGGTTCACTTCTCCAAGGATCCTTTCCACATCCTTGGGATGTACAAATTGAAAACTATCCATTGTAGTGAGGGATGTGCTGCAAACTCACCCTCATCCGGGCACTCCAGCGTCCCTGCTCTTTGCCATGATAGGCTACATAAAGATTTATGTAGCCTATCACAGCAAAGAGCAGGGACGTAAACGGTGTCTGCTACGTCGGACGCCATATTCTTCCACAGACTGGCAGCCAACGGTAGCAGACAGACTGGACCCGGCCGGTGGCAGGTAGGATCCGTTCCGGGGCAACTTTGCGGGGTGGCGGAGGTGGGTGGTCCGTTCTAAAGAATCCAGCCTCATTGGAGTCCGTGGCGGAATTCTCTAACATCCCTAATTTTATCTGCAAACAAAGTGTCGCATGAATTGGTCACAGTGGGCTATCAAGCGGTCCACCTTTTCTTCATGCAAGACAGAGTGAAATAGGCCTCTGATCACCTGAAAAAGCTTTACTGGGTGACTCTGCACAGATGCAATGGCGGCGGAGATTTGCAATTTCTTCACTGCCTTCATTGCCACAGAGTAGGCTTTCAAATGAGCTCTAGCCCAGGTTCGATTGGACTTGTTCTAAATTTTACACCAATGTCACCCTAGAAATTAGGTGTAATAAGCCATGAAGGGAAAAGAACAAACACACAGGTGGTCAACCAGACTTGGCCAAGCATCTTGTCCACATCATCAGGCCTCAACTGAAACTCATCCAATAGAACTGAATCAGATGGTGTAGGGATGGTGGAGAATTTCTCCACGAATCTCAGGGAGGCCGAATGCCAACGCATTCGGCTCCCAGAAATTGGCGGTGAAATTCTCCGCCCCCACCCGGGATGGGACTTACCTCCCTCGAATGTCCCTCTCGGTGGCGGGTCCCGGCGGCGTTTCGGCAGCGTTTCGGCGGGGGCGGGGGCGGCGGCCAGTTTTCCGACCGGCTGCCGCCACCGCCATTACAAAGTAAATGTAAAAAAAACACCACACACACGTGATAGGCTACGTAACGATTTATGTAGCCTATCACGACTAGATTTCCAAAGTCAGCTGTGATAGGCTACGTAAATCGTTACGTAGCCTATCACGGGTGACTCTGAAGAAAAAAAAAAGCACGTACGCAAATGGCGGCGCCCATGGGCGCCGCCATTTGCGTTCCTTATTTGGGCCCGGGTAGTCTACGTAAAGATTTACGTAGACTACGGCGAAAATAAGGGCAACGCTATTGCCCTTATTTTCGCCGTAGTCTACGTAAATCTTTACGTAAATCTTTACGTAGACTACCCGGGCCCAAATAAGGAACGCAAATGGCAGTGCCCATGGGCACCGCCATTTGCGTATGCGTTTTTTTTTTCGAAGTCACCTGTGATAGGCTACGTAACAATTTACATAGCCTATCATGGTTGACTTTGGAAATCTAGCCGTGATAGGCTACGTAAATCATTACGTAGCCTATCACGTGTGTGTGTTGTTGTTGTTTTACATTTACTTTTGTATTTCATGGCCGGGGAGATGGGGCGCTTCTCCCCGGCCTGAATTTCGGCCGGGTGAGGCAGGGCGCCTCCCCCCCTGGCCTGAATTTCGGCCGGGCGAGGCGGGGCGCCTCCCCCCCGGCCTGAACTTCGGGGGGAGAACCGAAGTGCCTCCCCCCCCACCGTGAAGCAAGCTGCGGGACCAGGTAAGTGACTTTCGTACATCCCTAAGATGGTGCCCTTCTACTAATGGAACTGCATTAACTATGGTGTCCAAGTCATGATGAACACGAGTGAGTTTATCTTCAAAGTGTCAGGAAAACATGTCACAGTGTGCTACTGAGGGTTCCACCATCTCTCTCCCTGTCCCAGATTGCAAAAGGCCATGAACCACTCGGAAAAGCTCTGTTAGATGACACTGAGAAGATGCCATTAGGGATGGCGCAGGCGGCTGATTGGGTCCCGGAATCCAGCGGACACCCCTGCCACCCGCTACCCCAAGCCACACCCGCAGATTCCCCTGCCCCACTCAAGCTCCCGCCGTGCTCACCAAACTGCCCGCACTCACCCCAGGCCCATCCAGCAAGCTCTGTGATTACCATTTTGTGAAAGAAATTGGTGATTGTGAAAATGCGCACATCTGATCTTATGCAAAATGGCGCTGTGAATGGCCGATATACAAGATTATAGGCATAAATGGCCCATTTGGGGGCCTCTTTAAGGATCTTTCAATTTAAAGGCAGGGTATAAATCTGCAAATTAAACAAACATAATAAAATGTGTTGAAGCTTTTAAAGAAGCAACTAAAAACCTGGGTCCCCTACTCTACAGAGGTCCCACTTTGCACCATGGCGTGGGTGCCAAATACGGATGTTGCAGGTGCCTGACAGGGTCTGTGAGTCCGTCGGGCCCTCCTGCCCAAGACCCTTGGACAGCCAAGATGCTGTCCTCACTCCCCCCCCGCTCGCGCCCAGTCACCCCCCGCTTGTGCCCTCCTGGGCTCACCGTGATCGGTCCAGTGAGCACCCGCCATTTTCCCGCCTTTCTTCTCTGCGCAAAAAGGGAGTTTTTTAAAAATTTGCATATTTAAATTTGTGCAGTGTGGGGCCAGGAAAGCTTAATGTGCACAATATTAGAGGTATGATGCCTCTAATATAGCGCATATTAAGCTCTCTGGCCCCAAACTGTGCATATTTAAATATGCGCATTTTAAAAGCTTCCTTTTTGCACGGACAGCAAAGGAGGGAAAATGGCGGGCATTCACCAGACAGGATCGTAATGAATCTGGGCAACTCACCGAGCTCGTGGGTGACCTGAGCAGGGTTTGAGGTTGTGGCCAGCTGATCATGGCTGAGCCTTTAACTGTTGCTTGAGATTCCAGAATTAGCAGGTGGAACATTTCATGTAGTTATCCCCTCCTAATTGCTGCAAATTTGCAGTATAATATGATGCACATTGGGGCAAAAAGTCCTAACCACATATATGCTGATGAGGTCTGAGCTGGCAGGAAAGGATCTTGGGGGTGTGGTGGATAGGTTGGTGAAACACTGAGCCAATGTGCTGCTGTGAAAAATACAAATTCCATGTTGGAGATCCTTAGGAAAGGAATAAAATATACATTGCCAATATTATAATACTTTTATACAAATGTTGCAACCACACTTGGAATACTGTGTGCAGTTGTGGTCACCACACCTCAAAAAGGGATACTGTTGAGCTGGACAAAGTGCAGATAACGGTCAACAAAATGATCCAGGGGATGGAGCAACTTCCCTATGAGGCTCTTTAGTTTAGAAAAAGAAAAGCAAGGCAGGATAAAAGAGGCGTATAAAATTATGCTTTGTGTGGAGAATGTGGACAGGGAGAGGTGTTTTTTTAATTATTAAATAAAGCTATGCTTTTATTAATTATATAAATTACACGTTATACATCTAATATTGAACATAATATGAATATATAACCAGGAAGAAAAAACTTAACAATAAATAACGTACATATTAGAAAATTAAATAAATCTATATAACTTTCATATAAAATATTACAATATTACAACATGAAAAAACTCTTAGATTTATCAGTATCAAAATTGTACCTTAATTTCATAACAGAAATGAAATGATGCCAGCTAATATTAAATTTTCCAATTTTTTATTTGCCATCCCTCAGTCTTATAAACTCTTAGTTTTGTCAGTTCTGCAATTTTCCAAACTTTCATCAGCCATTTTGTATGTGACGAGATGGAGGCGAGTCTCCACTTTTGAGCTACCAAAATTCTTGCAGCTGTCAAATAAGTTCCATATTAACTATCTTTGATCTCCTAACAACTTCCAGCATGCCCCAGCACACATAGGATTGTACCCTAAATAACCCAAGAGAATTATCAGGGGATCCAAGGATATAGACAGATGGATCACTGCCTTGTTGTGGCGAAGGGGCTTGCATAACTCAGTGAAGCCATAAGCTATGCCGTGCAGGGCCACCCAAGACGGACAGGTCATGGCAGAGAGTTCTGACAAAATGTGGTCCACTGGAGAAGGAAATGGCAACCCACTCCAGTATTCTTGCCAAGAAAACCCCATGGAACGTATCACAAGGCTAAAAGAGATGACGCCGGAAGATGAGCCCCTCAGGTCAGAAGGTGTCCAATATGCTACTGGGGAAGAGCAGAGGGTATTTCCAAGTAGCGCCAGAAAGAGTGAAGCGGCTGGGCCAAAGCCGAAAGGACACTCAGCTGTGGATGTGTCTGGCGGTGAAAAGAAAATCCGATGCTGTAAAGAACAATATTGTTTAGGAACCTGGAATGTCAGATCAATGAATCAAGGTAAGCTGGAGGTGGTCAAACATGAGATGGCAAGATTGAACATCGACATCTTGGGAGTCAGCGAACTAAAATGGACAGGCATGGGCGGATTTAATTCAGGTGACCATCATATCTACTATTGTGGGCAAGAATCCCTTAGAAGAAATGGAGTAGCACTCATAGTCAACAAAAGGGTGGGAAAAGCAGTACTGGGGTACAATCTTAAAAATGATAGAATGATCTCAGTACGAATCCAAGGCAAACCATTCAACATCACAGTAATTCAAGTCTATGCCCCAACCACTGAGGCCGAAGAAGCTGAGGTTGATCGGTTCTATGAAGACCTACAACACCTTCTAGAACTAACACCAAAAAAAGATGTCCTCTTCATCATAGGGGATTGGAATGCTAAAGTAGGAAGTCAAGAAATCACCGGGATAACAGGCAGGCATGGCCTTGGTGTACAAAATGAAGCAGGACAAAAGCTAATAGAGTTTTGCCAAGAGAACATGCTGATCATAGCAAACACTCTTTTCCAACAGCACAAGAGGCGACTCTACACATGGACGTCACCAGATGGTCAATATCGAAATCAGATTGATTATGTCCTTTGCAGCCAAAGATGGAGAAGCTCCATACAGTCAGTAAAAACAAGACCTGGAGCTGACTGTGGCTCAGATCATGAGCTGCTTCTTGCAAAATTTCGGCTTAAATTGAAGAACGTAGGGAAAGCCACTAAACCTTTCAGGTATGACCTAAATCATATCCCTGATGAATATACAGTGGAGGTGAGGAATAGATTTCAGGGATTAGACCTGATAGACAGAGTGCCTGAGGAACTATGGACGGAGGTCCGTAACATTGTTCAGGAGGCAGCAACGAAATCCGTCCCAAAGAAAAAGAAATGCAAGAAAGCCAAGTGGCTGTCTGATGAGGCTTTACAAGTAGCTGAGGAAAGAAGGGAAGCGAAAAGCAAGGGAGAAAGGGGAAGATATACCCAACTGAATGCAGAGTTCCAGAGAATAGCAAGGAGAGACAAGAAGGCCTTCTTAAATGAACAATGCAAAGAAATCGAGGAAAACAACAGAATGGGAAAGACTAGAGATCTCTTCAAGAAAATTGGAGATCTCAAGGGAACGTTTTGTGCAAAGGCGGGCATGATAAAGGACAAAGAAGGCAGGGACCTAACAGAAGCAGATGAGATTAAGAAGAGGTGGCAAGAATACACAGAAGAACTATACAGGAAAGATTTGAATGTCCCTGATAGCCATGATAGTGCGGTCACTGAACTTGAGCCGGACATCCTAGAGAGTGAAGTCAAGTGGGCCTTAGGAAGCATTAGTAACAACAAAGCTAGCGGAGATGACAGTATTCCAGCCGAGCTATTTAAAATCCTAAAAGATGATGCTGTTAAAGTGCTGCATTCAATATGCCAACAAATCTGGAACACTCAACAGTGGCCACAAGACTGGAAAAGGTCAGTTTACATTCCAATTCCAAAGAAGGGCAATGCCAAAGAGTGTTCAAACTACCGCACAATTGCACTCATTTCACATGCCAGCAAGGTGATGCTCAAAATCCTACAAGCTAGGCTTCAGCAGTATGCGAACCGAGAACTACCGGAAGTACAAGCTGGGTTTAGAAGAGGCAGAGGAACTAGAGATCAAATCGCCAACATTCGCTGCATCATGGAGAAAGCAAGAGAATTCCAGAAAAACGTTTATTTCTGCTTCATTGACTACGCTAAAGCCTTTGATTGTGTGGATCACAACAAACTGCGGCAAATTCTTAAAGTGATGGGAGTACCAGACCACCTTACCTGTCTCCTGAGAAACCTGTACGAGGGTCAAGAAGCAACAGTAAGAACCAGAGATGGAACAACCAATTGGTTCAAAATTGGGAAAGGAGTACGACAAGGCTGCATATTGTCACCCTGCTTATTTAACTTATATGCAGAGTACATCATGAGAAATGCCGGGTTGGATGAATCAGAGATCGGAATTAAGATTGCCGGGAGAATTATCAACAACCTCCGATATGCAGACGATACCACCCTAATGGCAGAAAGCGAAGAGGATCTCAAAAGCCTCTTGTTGAGGGTGAAAGAGGAGAGTGCAAAAGCTGGTTTGAAACTCAACATTAAAAAAACGAAGATCATGGCATCTGGCCCCATCACTTCCTGGCATATAGAAGGGGAAGAAATGGAAGCAGTGACAGATTTTACTTTCTTGGGCTCCAAGATCACCGCAGACGGTGACTGTAGCCATGAAATTAAAAGACGCTTGCTCCTTGGGAGGAAAGCTATGGCCAACCTAGACAGCATAGTAAGAAGCAGAGACATCACCTTGCCGACAAAGGTCCGTCTAATCAAAGCTATGGTTTTCCCAGTAGTAATGTATGGCTGTGAGAGCTGGACTATAAGGAAGGCTGAGAGCCGAAGAATTGATGCTTTCGAACTGTGGTGCTGGAGAAGACTCTTACGAGTCCCCTGGACTGCAAGGAGGTCAAATCAGTCCATCCTAAAGGAAATCAACCCTGACTGCTCTTTGGAAGGACAGATAATGAAGCTGAAGCTCCAATATTTTGGCCACCTAATGCGAAGAGAAAACTCCCTGGAAAAGACCCTGATGCTGGGAAAGACTGAAGGCAAAAGGAGAAGGGGACGGCAGAGGATGAGATGGCTAGATAGCATCACGGATGCAATGAATATGAACTTGAGCACGCTCCGGGAGAGAGCGCAGGACAGGAAGGCCTGGCGTGCTATGGTCCATGGGGTCACGAAGAGTCGGACACGACTGAACGACTGAACAACAACAACAACCATTAGTGAAATTATATTACATGATTCCTCTAAAAAGTTGCCATCTTTGTTTGGGCAATTCCATCAAATATGCTCAAAATCAGCTTTCTGAGATCAGACCTCCAGCCCACATCATTGATATCGACATAAATTATACCTAACCTGTAGGGAGTCAAGTACCATTGGTACATGATTTTGTAATGGTTCTCTTTTATATTAATGCAGGGTGATGTGACAGGGCCCTGTGTGTGTGACTGTGTGTGTGTGTGTGTGTGTGTGTGTGTGTGTATACTATACTTGATCTGCAATCAGATGTCATAGCAGTTTTCCCACTTGGATTTGAAACCATTCCCTTTCTGTTTATCTAAAGACAACACACACACACACACACTTGTCCTTTAAAGATGTGTTTTGGTACACCAAATTCTCAAAAGGAGTTAGAATTTCAGATAGTTTGCATAATTTTCTGTTTTGGTCAATGTAACTTTTAATTTTATGATATTGGATCCAAGATGAAATGGATCCATGAGAAAAAATCTTATCACTTGGTCTGCATTTGCCAGGACTAATTATGTGTAAAAACATCACCACTTCTTTCTTTCTTTCTCCACATTGCTGTTTCTCCCCCAATCTTAAAACTTTCATTAAAGATAAAGGATGACATAAGGGATATATTAGGTGACAAAATATTTTTAATATCATCTCAAATTGCCATTACAGTCTCAATTAGGGGTGTACGAAACCCCGCTTACCTGGCTCCGCCAGGTTCCACAGGTGGGGGGAGGCGATCCGTTCCTCCCCCCCGGAATCCTGCCCGGCTGGCTCTGCTCTGCGGAGCTGCCGGCTGGGCCAACTCGCAGTGAGGCCTCCAGCTGCTGCCGGGCTGCTGTGGATGCAAATGGCATCCTGTGTAGGGGACACCATTTGCATCCCTACGCCGGCCCGTGATAGGCTACGTAAATATTTATGTAGCCTATCACAGCTAAAGCGGGAACGCAAATGGCATAGGGGATGCCATTTGCGTCCCTGCTTTAGCTGTGATAGGCTACGTAAATATATACGTAGCCTATCATGGGCTGGCGTAGGGACACAAATGGCAGCTATGACGGCCGCCATTTGCGGCTGCAGCAGCCCGGCAGCGGCCAGAGCTGATGCCGCCGCCGCCACCAAAGCCGGAGCTGGAGCCAGAGCCAGGTAGGCTCCGTTTTGCGGGGCTTTCACGGGGTGATGGGGCGGGGGGCTCCGTTCCATCACGGGTTTCAGGAGGCCGAATTCACTGGAATTCGGCCCCCCTGGGATCCGTGGCGGAATTCTCTAACATCCGTAGTCTCAATATAACAGTTTGGATGGCGTAAAACACCTGAATCAGTCAACGTTCTCCTGCTATACCCTGGAGCATTGGTAATGGAACTTGAATGAATGAACCTTTATTGTTCAAAGCCATAGGCCATCACAATTTAAAAACATGCAGACACAAGATAAAATACAATAAAAACCAATTTAAAAACAGTACACAAACAATAGTTAAAATGACATGTTTGCATCTCACTTAGCTGCAGATTCCTTCCCCCTGGGTTTATAAGAGGGTACAGTATGATGCTTGGCTCTTAATTTTCTGGCAGCCAGGGCAAATTTTGCCACCTGGGTGGTAACATATACATTGTTGCCTGCAAGCAATATACAAATCTGATGGTGTGTGTGTGTGTGTGTGTGTTTGACAGAAAACAAAGGATATGGTGGAGAAATTTATATCTTGGGGGCTCATACAAATGGCAGCGAAGTAAATAGTGTTCGATATCCCCAACTTCGTCAGACAGATGCAGAGTCGTAAGTGAGGTGGGGTATTGTCAAACATCCCCTCCAGATAAGCAGAGGCATGCACTGGAATTTTAAAGCTGTGAATGATTTTCTTAAAGGAGTCACAGTAAGCATTGTAAAGTATTGCTCCAGACCACATATTGTTTTATATAATTGATACCAAGTTGAGTACGACATTTGGGTGATGGTATGTGCGTAAGTCCCACCACTGAGAATATAGATAGATTCTTTCTTTGAACAACTGTTTAACTCTCTTGGAAGAGTAGGCAGGTAAACTTCTGTGCTAAACCCATAAATATGTTGGATATGTCTTACAGAATTTACCCAAGAACTTTGTGTTGGAATTTGCAGCTGCTCCAAGAAACATTTTTTTGGCAGGCGGGAATCATTCACACAAGAGAGCTTCAGCCAGTATACGGCAAGCACAAGATGAGCACATGTTTCTATGGAGAGGATTCCTGTTTTTGCCCTTAGAAAAGGAATGGGTATGCCTTGAGGAATCTCATAAAGGAATTTTGCACCACCTCTAAGATGGAAACATTAGTATACCCCCATATCTCTGCACCATATAACAGTTGGGGGAGTACCTTCTTCAGAAATATCTCAATGGCCAGCGTGACCAAACTCCCCCCTTGAAATTTAAGAAAACGCATCAGGGACTGTATAGAGTGGGAAGATTTCAGTTTAACTGCCTTCAAATGAGGTTTCCATGACAGCTGAGCATTAAACTCAAGACCCAAATATTTAAAATTACGCTGCTGTTCAATGGGCTTATTATCCAATGTATGCTTTTTTTCCTTCCCAAACACAGCCACTTTTGTTTTTGCATAATTTATTAATAGATGCTCTTTTGTGAAACTTACTCAATTTGGCCAATAACCTCCGCATCCCAATTAATGTTGTATAAATCATAACAATATCATCAGCGTACAAAAGAACTGAGAGCGTGACATCCAAAATAGAAGCTGGAAAGTATTCTGAACCACTCCGTTCCTGTAACATGTCATTGATATAAAAATTAAAAAGGAAGGGGGCCAGAGGACATCCCTGACGCACACCTCTGTCAGTTGGTATATTTTCTGAGAGCAATCCATTTGCCCCTAATCTGACCCTAAGAGAGGTATTAGAGTGGAGTGTTTGTATTAAGTACAGGAGCCGTCTGTCAATATTTGTGGCAGATAATTTTTGCCATAGACGGTCTCTGTCTATAAGGTCAAAAACAGAACTAAAATCCACAAAAGAAGCAAACAGCTCTCTTCTACCACCTTGAGAGTGTTGCAGAACTCAGAGTCAGAGAGTAAACAAAAATGTTTTACTCTCGTGATGTTAGCCAGGTGAAGCCAGTAATTATCAGTGAATCGCTGGGACAGATTTCTCTCTCTAGGGGCAGACCCCCCTTTTTGCACCTTATTAAGGAAACACAATGCAACACTACTAACACTATAACACGCATGTTTGATTTTCTTTGGGATCTGACCGTATGCTGGGCAGCTATTCACCTGGCTAGCTGCAGTAGGGTCTAGTCCCCTTCTTCAATTCTCCCCAGTTGCAGGTCTGACCGTACGCAGGGTGGACAGTCTCCCAGTGTGCCCACAGTAAGGTCTAGCCTGAGTCTTCTTACTGCTTTTTCAGAATAATTTTTAAAGGATTTTTGAAAAGGAAAGAAATCCTTTCAAAGGATTTTTGTTAACAGTCTACTCCCCCCCCTCGATTTCTTGACTCGTGTCCAATGTATCCAGGGTTTAACTCCTGCGGCTTTTACAGCTGCGGGGGTGGAAAGTATGACAGTTTTCAGGTCTTCTCTGTTGTTGTTGTTGTTCAGTCGTTCAGTCGTGTCCGACTCTTCGTGACCCCATGGACCATAGCACGCCAGGCCTTCCTGTCCTGCGCTCTCTCCCGGAGCGTGCTCAAGTTCATATTCATTGCATCCGTGATGCTATCTAGCCATCTCATCCTCTGCCGTCCCCTTCTCCTTTTGCCTTCAGTCTTTCCCAGCATCAGGGTCTTTTCCAGGGAGTTTTCTCTTCGCATTAGGTGGCCAAAATATTGGAGCTTCAGCTTCATTATCTGTCCTTCCAATGAGCACTCAGGGTTGATTTCCTTTAGGATGGACTGATTTGACCTCCTTGCAGTCCAGGGCACTCGTAAGAGTCTTCTCCAGCACCACAGTTCGAAAGCATCAATTCTTCGGTGCTCAGCCTTCCTTATAGTCCAGCTCTCACAGCCATACATTACTACTGGGAAAACCATAGCTTTGATTAGACGGACCTTTGTCGGCAAGGTGATGTCTCTGCTTCTTACTATGCTGTCTAGGTTGGCCATAGCTTTCCTCCCAAGGAGCAAGCGTCTTTTAATTTCAGGGCTACAGTCACCGTCTGCAGTGATCTTGGAGCCCAAGAAAGTAAAATCTGTCACTGCTTCCATTTCTTCCCCTTCTATATGCCAGGAAGTGATGGGGCCAGATGCCATGATCTTCGTTTTTTTAATGTTGAGTTTCAAACCAGCTTTTGCACTCTCCTCTTTCACCCTCAACAAGAGGCTCTTTAGATCCTCTTCGCTTTCTGCCATTAGGGTGGTATCGTCTGCATATCGGAGGTTGTTGATAATTCTCCCAGCAATCTTAATTCCAACCTCTGATTCATCCAACCCGGCATTTCTCATGATGTACTCTGCATATAAGTTAAATAAGCAGGGTGACAATATGCAGCCTTGTCGTACTCCTTTCCCAATTTTGAACCAATCGGTTGTTCCATCTCTGGTTCTTATTGTTGCTTCTTGACCCTCGTACAGGTTTCTCAGGAGACAGGTAAGGTGTTCTGGTACTCCCATCACTTTAAGAATTTGCCACGGTTTGTTGTGATCCACACAATCAAAGGCTTTAGCGTAGTCAATGAAGCAGAAATAGACGTTTTTCTGGAATTCTCTTGCTTTCTCCATGATGCAGCGAATGTTGGCGATTTGATCTCTAGTTCCTCTGCCTCTTCTAAACCCAGCTTGTACTTCCGGTAGTTCTCGGTTCGCATACTGCTGAAGCCTAGCTTGTAGGATTTTGAGCATCCCCTTGCTGGCATGTGAAATGAGCGCAATTGTGCGGTAGTTTGAACACTCTTTGGCGTTGCCCTTCTTTGGAATTGGAATGTAAACTGACCTTTTCCAGTCTTGTGGCCACTGTTGAGTGTTCCAGATTTGTTGGCATATTGAATGCAGCACTTTAACAGCATCATCTTTTAGGATTTTAAATAGCTCGGCTGGAATACTGTCATCTCCGCTAGCTTTGTTGTTACTAATGCTTCCTAAGGCCCACTTGACTTCACTCTCTAGGATGTCCGGCTCAAATTCAGTGACCGCACTATCATGGCTATCAGGGACATTCAGATCTTTCCTGTATAGTTCTTCTGTGTATTCTTGCCACCTCTTCTTAATCTCATCTGCTTCTGTTAGGTCTGTTAGGTCTTCTCTACTTGGGAGTTAAAGGGTTATTTTTTCCCTCTTTAACTCATACTTTATCACTTGGTTGGAAAGGATGAACTTCTGTGATGGGAATTGGGGCTTATTTTCTAAGACAAAGCGACGCTGGGCTTGAAGAACTTTGCTCAGTGTTTGGACTTTTTGTTTAAGGCTAACGTTTGCTTGCTCTTGATGCTACTCCAGTGTCAATTATGAAGTCAATGTCACGGCCCCTCACAGTCAGTGTCACGGCCCCTCTCAAGCTGTCTTCTCTCTCACCCATTCTGGCTCCTTTGGTTTTCTCCTTTGTGTATTTGATCCATTTTATTTGGGCATTCATGCCACCAATGTCCATCTTGTTCACACTGGGCACACTGGTTCTTTCTTAAGAATCTTCTGCCTCTGCCGGGTCTTTTTCTATTTCTTCTATTTCTTCTATGTCTTCTTGGGCCTCTGGGTCGAGGGGGGTATACTGGTGATAGGCATCTAAAAGACGCTTTAAGTACGCTTTGGGGCCTCGGTGGCACCTTGCAGCACTTTAGACACTTTAGTCATATTAACTGACTTTTTTATACTTGCTTTCATGGCTTCTAACGGCAGGGTTTGATACTGGGTGAGGCGCTCTAGCCCCGCTTGTGTTTTGGGATTTTAGCGGGGGAGTTTACTTACAAGGAGACTTTATTGGGTAACTTACAGCACACAGGCGCACCTAATGGTTGGATCAGACAGCTTCTCTGAACCACGAGCTATTGGGCTAAATGGGTTTTATATCATACATGTTACCTATGAGGCAGCACAACACTAGCAAGCATTTTCAGCATAGGCTAGAAGTGTTTGGTTCTCAGGCACAGCTTTCTGTAAACAGACTTCGCTTCCCAAAGTGCTTGATAACACTTTTATTAGTATGGGAAGAGAAATCTCTCTCTCTTTCTTTTGCTTTCTTTTTCTTGCTGATCTGCCTGTATTGCAGATCATGTTTCAAACTTTTTACATAAAATTTTCCTCTCTATGCACCAGCCTTATCTCTTTATTTGTCTTTTTCAAGTTAAACTCACTTACTTAAACCTTTCTGCCTTACACTAGTCCCAATGACACACACTTGGGATAGGCTCTTCTTCTCCTTCTAGTTACATTATTTTCTTCATCTTAAAGAACTATTACATTATTGTGGCTACTTTATCCCAGGTAATAAGCTCTAGGCATAATCAGCTGCTTCTAATTTACCCTGGGGGCAACTATGGCCATGTTTTTTCTCTACAAATGTTCTTTCTCTTTTGTCCTTGTCATCCATTGGGAATTACACTCAGTATCATTTGGAGTTGCAACTAACACTAATCTGCAAATATCACATATATTTTATGATATCTAAGAAATCATAAAATATACACCACAAACTTTTTCTGCAATTTAACACAATGAATGGAAAACACTTTTTGCATGGTAAGGCATGATGCAGCAGATTCAGCAATTAGGGGGGAAAACTCTCGGGGCTATCTATCACTAGACAAGCTAGCCAGGGATTTACAGTATCACACACACACCCCTCTTTTCTTCTCTTCCCCTTCAACATGGTACATGAAAGCAAAGTGCCGAAACTCAGGACACTGGGGAGGGGGTGATGGGCATCGCCTTATACTTGCATTTTTCAGGCAGCCATTAATCTTCTTTGGGGAGGCGGTGGGGTGATTTGCAGGACTTCAAAGGCAAGCTTCTGAGTTTGTTTATATTTGTAAATCCCAAGCTGAAAACAGGACACGATGAGCTGCAGGGCAGCTAAATCTTTGCTTTGGCATGGGCAACAAATAACTCGGGTCAGTTTTTTTCGCTGGGGTCTCAAACAGGAAAACAGTCTTAATTTAAAGTTGTAACATCACTGACAGCGTCAGCTAGCCAGCTATACAGATCTCACTGGTTTTTTTAAGACAGTTACTCCAATATCTTCTTTTCTTCTCAATCAGGTTGGGTCTCTCAGCTTACACAGTTTATTGCAGCTTTCAGGGGCATGGTAGTAGCGTGATTTTGGCTTGGCCAGGAACATGCTGTCTGGTTTCTCAGTCTCTTCAGTGCACACACTCAGGGAGTCTAACACTGGACACTCAAATCAGTGAGATTTCTTCATTGCAGGGAATCCCACGGCAAAAGCTTAACGGTTATGCTTTTCAGAAATTATATAGCTGATGGTCTACAGGCTCTATGAAATTCTAGGATAGTTCAAAGCTAAACACGGCTACCTTGACAGAGATCTTCATCGTGGTCTTTCCACTTCATTCTGCCTTGGGACAGTCTTATGGCACACTTTCTACTCGAAGAGGGGTCTTCATTTTCTATTTCTTAGGGATTTCATCTCAATTAGGCGAGGTGATGATGCTGCACAACTCAGAATGTTGTGGGCAATTCTCCTGCCCCCCCCCTCGGCGCGCTAGGCTAACAGCTACTTCTTCGGCCTCACACTCCCACGCTTCGTTAAAAGCTAGGCTGTCCTGCAACATTTCTCTAATTAACAGCCTCAGATCTTGTTCTTTTTTTCCCTCTCAGCTCGACCTTGAGCTTTTTGCTGTTTCTTCTCTCTATTCTGAATCCTTAAAAAAAAAAAATCTTTTTCCTTTTTTTGAACATACATCTCAAGGGGGTGCAAGTCTTGCTTCCCCCATCTCCCATAGCCTCCCTCCTAAGATGAAGACAGACACAAAGAGGGAAGGGGATTGGTCAGCGAGTAAGGGGTCTCACTGACCGACACAAAAGGAATTTCACACCACGCACTTTGCTACTGGCCTGGGCACCCGGACGGTCAACGGTATGCAACAGAAACCGCAGTAGCCACTCACACAATCATCAATTTTTCACCACTTCATTCATATGTCCCTGCCACCCACTTTTCCCACGTTTCCACTGGAGCGAAGCAGCTTCCTCAGCGCCTTGCTGAGTACTAGTGCCTGCTCGGGGGAGTGATCAAGTCCCCCCTTCCACCCCCAATCGGGTGGGTCACCTTTTGTATATGTATACTAACACTGACCTTACTTCCGAAGGCGGGGCCCTCTTTTTTTCTGCCCAGTGGCCTTACTCCCAAAGGCGGGGCCCTCTTTTTATTCCATATACTTGCCTTTCTCCCGAAGGCTTCTAATGTGGGTTTCAACTCAATTGCAGCTGCGATACAGGCAGGGCTCAAGTTCCTTCCTCCGCTTCCCAAGGTTCTCTTGCTGCTCGCTGCCGTTTGGGCGGTCCCAGCGCAGGCTTTCTCCCATTCACCCGACAAAAAGGTCGGTGGCGCCAAGAAAGGGAGGCATGCACCGAGCCCTCCCTCCCGGTGCGGCGATTAAGAGCAGGCAACTGCCACCTCTCTGTCTCAGAGCCTGCCACATCCGAGTCACGGCACCATTTATGTTGCAGAACTCAAGAGTCAGAGAGACTACGGAGTGAAGGAAAAAGAGTTTCTTTATTTAATGCGCGGGCTTAAGGCTGGAATCATTTCCAAAGAGAGAAGCCCCGATTTACATCAGCACATTGTTTTTATAGATATTGTGACACATAGGAAACGGCTCCTCCTCTCCCTCCCATGTGGTTGCAGTCCTCAACATTTCTTCTCCTAGCACCATTGTTTATAATACAAGAAATGGGTCATAGGGTAGCCATGATAAGCAGAGAACAGAAACACAGTATGCAATAAGCAAAGAACAGGAACATGATATGCAATTTGACTTAACCTCAGCCTGCTGATAAGTAAGGAAGTTTCCACATTGCTGTTCTTGCTAAACTATGGTAGCTCAGCAAGAACATGAGACCACTTAGTCTGACCCCCGATATGGCTGCTACAAGATTATTTTTGAATCAAGTGATGGAGTACAAAAAGTTGATCTATTGTGGACTTTCCCTTTATAAACCCAGCTTGTTCTTCAGGAAATTCAATTTTCAGCAGCCCAGGACTCTAGTCTACATAGTAAACATTTGGAATACAGTTTAGAGATAACACTGAGCAAGCAAATTGGTCTAAAATCCTTTGGATTGGCTTTAGAGCCTTTCTTATGGATTGGCACTACTACACTTACTCCCCAACCCCGGGGGATTCTCCCATGATGGTTTATATAAGCAAATGTTGTAGCAAGAACTGGGCACCACCAGCCAGGATTTGCTTTAAACAATTCTCCTGGGAGCATGTCCTCTCCCGGGGCTTTTTTTTTTTTAACAGGTAAAGATTTAATTAAAACATTTATTTCATCTGGGGTGACAGGTTCCCATTCATCACAAGAGGAGAGGACCAAAAAATTAATATTATAAGTAGAGTCTGCATTGATCCCAGGGGGGAAGGGATCAAAAAGTGAAGAGAAATGAGCATGCCATTGCGATGAAGTAATTTGGTTATCAATAAGGCCATTAAGCCATTATATCTTCTTATCCCTTTTGCTACCAGGGGGCCCAGAATCTGGATGAGTCCCTTTCTAAAGTTGCCAGACCTAACTCCATCCATGATTGTCATATATACTCATCCTTTTTTAATCGTAGAAATTTTTATACTCTCTTCAGAGATACATATAAGAACTGAAATTTTCCAAAGTGTCCTCATGTCTCAGCTTCCTTATGGCTTTTGCTAGGGTGCACTTCTGAGCAGCACACTGCACATCAAACCAACCCTGATTTGGGTATTTAGCTGGGTGGGTGGTTTTGGAGCTGACCACAAAGGTCCTAATCTCTGTTGTTCTTTATTCGCTCAGTCACTTCCAACTCTTCGTGCCTTCATGGACCAGCCCATGCCAGAGCTTCCTGTTGGCTGTCGCCACCCCCAGCTCCCCCAAGGTCGAGTCCGTCACCTCCAAAATATGCTAATCTCTAGAGCTATTTTATCAAGAATTTCCAGGGGGTCTGGAGAGGTCAAAAGTTGGTCCCTTAGGGATAACATCCCAGGGGACATTAGGAATAGATATATCTCTTCCTGTACTTTCCCATTCCAGTGTACTCTTTTCTTACCATGGGCTGTCAAATTTTCTGATGGAATTGATAGAGAAGGGATTGATCCTATAGATGAGGAGAGAAGTAATTGAATCTACATATGATCACTCTCTGGCCTAGTAAGGACTTTAAAGTTCTCAAAATGAGGAACAGCTGATTGAGAGAGGATCATAAAATCTATTACACTCTTACCCTTTAGTCTGATATATGTGTAAAGGTCTGATTCAGGGCTTCTATCCGTCCCATTGCACATATATAAATGGAACTTGAAAACAAGAGCAAAAAGAGATTGGCCAGCTTTGTTAATCCCCAGGCCTTTGGAGTTCCTAATAGGGAAAAGGGTTAACTCTTCAGGGGTCAATCCCAGTTTCTCTCCTATTCTACAGTTGTTTTACCCTATTCTGGCATTCATATCCCCTGCTATTAAAATTAAAGGATCAGCATTGGTCTCTATATTTGAGGACCTAATCTAACTCTGATCAGACTGAAATACCCTCAGTCTTTGAACTGTATGGGGTACACATTAATCAGAACCATTTTTAAACCTGAAGGCCAAATAATTTGGAGGGTTAAAATATTATTACTAGTACCTACATCAATCTGGGAAATGTTTGGGTTATAATCAACTGAAATCATGGTTGCCAGACCACATCTTGGCCACCCCCATTGCCTAATTTAATTGCTGGTAATGAATGTTGGTACATACCTAGGGAGAGAGGGAAAGGGTCTTAAAGTGGCCCTGATTTCTTGAATAAAAATAATTTGGAATTTTGCACAAAAATCTTTAAAATTCTCATCAACTAACTTAGGAAGCCATCTTGCTACATTCCAGGACAGGACCTTAATCGACAAGGGGTTCTTAGAATGAAGAGATGTAGGTAGTCAACACTGTCCTACCTCATTCAGCATATTACCAGTGGTTTTAAGGGCTATTTTTCTGACATGTTGGGCAACTGTGCCCTTACTTTGGTTCCCATCATTTGAAAAGTTTCTATCATACACAGTCTGGTGATATTCACATAATGGATCTAATCCTGCCAAATGTTCACCAGCAACTATGCAGTTTTGAGCTGCATGTGATATAATTGAAGCCTGAGGTGAGGCCATAGCCTTGTTTCTTGTTACGGAAGTAGAAGAGGTAGGTGGCAAATTAACTTCTGCAGCAACAGTATGTAGTCTTCTGTGTGTGTTTTTAAATGGCGCAACTGGACTAAATCCAAATCTTTTGCAGGGGTAGGATTAGGAGGATCTATAGACTGTAAAGAAGGAGATGGTTCAGCGAATTCCTCCTGATAAGGTTGTAAAATTGCTGGGTGTTTTTTTTTTCCGAGGTTGTCCTTGGAATAGTTAGAGGTGGTGGGTCTCCATTCCAATTCTGGAAGCATTCCCCTCAATAAGTTGCTTTCTTTCTCATCCAATATGACTTCCAATCATCTTGGGGGGTCACAAGCTGAGTGGATATTGATGGGCAAGGTCACAGTGCCCTGATGTCACTTAGTCATCAAAAGTGCTTTTAAGGGGGAGAGTCTCGTTAGACTCATTTGTTGTTCCTGCATTGGTAGAACATCAAAACATTTGATTAGGTTTCATTCTTCCAGCAGATATTCCTCACCAGTTCTGTTCTCTTTATTAAGAAAAGAGTCATTCTCCTCTCCTTTCTGCCAATCCGCTTGTACTTGACTGTGGATTATCTCTGAAGCCCCTACTTGGGTCTTTAAGGCTTTATCCAAGGCCTGGGGGTGGGATAAATACTTGTCTTCTATAAAAGGGGGACTTCTCTTCCAAGGAGCCATTTGCTCTACTTTATGTAGATTTCCCCCTTCATGGATCACTGCCTTGTTGTGGCGAAGGAGCTTGTGTAACTCAGTGAAGCCATAAGCTATGCCGTGCAGGGCCACCCAAGACGGACACGTCATGGCGGAGAGTTCTGACAAAATGTGGTCCACTGGAGAAGGAAATGGCAACCCACTCCAGTATTCTTGCCAAGAAAACCCCATGGAACTAGGGATGGCGGAGAATTTCTCCCCGAATCTCCAGGAGGCCGAACGCCAACGCATTCGGCCCCCCGAAATTGGTGGTGAAATTCTCCGCCGGCCCCCTGGCCCCCCCGGGATGGGACTTACCTCGTGCGAATGTCCCTCTCAGCGGCAAGTCCCGGCGGCGTTTCGGCAGCGTTTTGGCGGGGGCGGCGGCAGCGGCTGGTCTTCTGACCGGCTGCCGCCGCCACCATTGCAAAATAAAAAAGTAAAGTAAAAAAACAACAACACACACCCGTGATAGGTTACGTAGGGATTTACGTAGCCTATCACGGCTAGATTTCCAAAGTCAGCCATGATAGGCCACGTAAATCGTCAGGTAGCCTATCACGGGTGACATTGAAAAAAAAAAAAAGCACGTATGCAAATGACGGCGCCCATGGGGCGCCACCATTTGCGTTCCTTAGTTTGGCACGTCTAGTCTATGTAAAGATTTACGTAGACTACGGCAAAAATAAGGGCAACGCAAATAGCGTTCCCTTATTTTCGCCGTAGTCTACGTAAATCTTTACGCAGACTAGACGTGCCAAACTAAGGAAAGCAAATGGCGGCGCCCCATGGGTGCCGCCATTTGCATAAGCGCTTTTTTTTTTTTTTCAAAAGTCACCTGTGATAGGCTACGTGATGATTTACATAGCTTATCACGGCTGACTTTGGAAATCTAGCCGCGATAGGCTACGTTAATCGTTACGTAGCCTATCACGGGGTTGTTTTTTTTTCACTTTTTCTTTCGCGGCCGGGGAGACGGGGCGCTTCTCCCCGGCCTGAATTTCGGCCGGGCGAGGTGGGGTGCCTCCCCCCCCGGCCTGAATTTCAGCCGGGTGAGGCGGGGCGCCTCCCCCCCCTCACCTGAACTTCGGAGGGAGAACCGAAGCGCCTCCCCCCCACCGCGAAGCAAGCTGCGGGACAAGGTAAGTCCCTTTCGTCCATCCCTACATGGAACGTATCACAAGGCTAAAAGATATGATGCCGGAAGATGAGCCCCTCAGGTCGGAAGGTGTCCAATATACTACTGGGAAAGAGCAGAGGGAATTTCCAAGTAGCAGAGTGAAGCGGCTGGGCCAAAGCCGAAATGACACTCAGCTGTGGATGTGTCTGGTGGTGAAAAGAAAATCCGATGCCGTAAAGAACAATATTGTTTAGGAACCTGGAATGTCAGATCAATGAATCAAGGTAAGCTGGAGGTGGTCAAACATGAGATGGCAAGACTGAACATCGATCTTGGGACGATCTTGGGAATCAGTGAACTAAAATGGACAGGCATGGGCAAATTTAATTCAGGTGACCATCATATCTACTACTTTGGGCAAGAATCCCTTAGAAGAAATGGAGTAGCACTCATAGTCAACAAAAGGGTGAGAAAAGCAGTACTGGGGTACAATCTCAAAAACGATAGAATGATCTCAGGATGAATCCAAGGCAAACCATTCAACATCACAGTAATTCAAGTCTATGCCCCAACCGCTGATGCCAAAGAAGCTGAGGTTGATCGGTTCTATGAAGACCTACAACACCTTCTAGAACTAACACCAAAAAAAGATGTCCTCTTCATCATAGGGGATTGGAATGCTAAAGTAGGAAGTCAAGAAATCACTGGGATAACAGGCAGGCATGGCCTTGGTGTACAAAATGAAGCAGGACAAAAGCTAATAGAGTTTTGCCAAGAGAACATGCTGATCATAGCAAACACTCTTTTCCAACAGCACAAGAGATGACTCTACACATGGACATCACCAGATGGTCAGTATCAAAATCAGATTGATTATGTCCTTTGCAGCCAAAGATGGAGATACAGTCAGTAAAAACAAGACCTGGAGCTGACTGTGGCTCAGATCATGAGCTGCTTCTTGCAAAATTTCGGCTTCAATTGAAGAACGTAGGGAAAACCACTAAACCATTCAGGTATGACCTAAATCATATCCCTTATGAATATACAGTGGAGGTGACAAATAGATTTCAGGGATTAGACCTGATAGACAGAGTGCCTGAGGAACTATGAACGGAGGTCCGTAACATTGTTCAGGAGGCAGCAACGAAATCCATCCCAAAAACAAAGAAATGCAAGAAAGCCAAGTGGCTGTCTGATGAGGCTTTACAAGTAGCTGAGGAAAGAAGGGAAGCGAAAAGCAAGGGAGAAAGGAGACGATATATCTAACTGAATGCAGAGTTCCAGAGAATAGCAAGGAGAGACAAGAAGGCCTACTTAAATGAACAATGCAAAGAAATCGAGGAAAACAACAGAATGGGAAAGACTAGAGATCTCTTCAAGAAAATCGGGGATCTCAAGGGAACGTTTTGTGCAAAGACGGGCATGATAAAGGACAAAGAAGGCAGGGACCTAACAGTAGCAGATGAGATTAAGAAGAGGTGGAAAGAATACACAGAAGAACTATACAGGAAAGATCTTAATGTCCCTGATAGCCATGATAGTGCGGTCACTGAACTTGAGCAAGACATCCTCGAGAGTGAAGTCAAGTGGGCCTTAGGAAGCATTAGTAACAACAAAGCTAGCGGAGATGACAGTATTCCAGCTGAGCTATTTAAAATCCTAAAAGATGATGCTGTTAAAGTGCTGCACTCAATATGCCAACAAAGTTGGAACACTCAACAGTGGCCACAAGACTGGAAAAGGTCAGTTTACATTCCAATTCCAAAGAAGGGCAACGCCAAAGAGTGTTCAAACTACCTCACAATTGCGCTCATTTCACATGCCAGCAAGGTGATGCTCAAAATCCTACAAGCTAGGCTTCAGGAGTATGCGAACCGAGAACTACCGGAAGTACAAGCTGGGTTTCAAAGAGGCAGAGGAACTAGAGATCAGATCGCCAACGTTCGCTGGATCATAGAGAAAGCAAGAGAATTGCAGAAAAAGTCTATTTCTGCTTCATTGACTACGCTAAAGCCTTTGATTGTGTGGATCACAACAAACTGTGGCAAATTCTTAAAGTGATGGGAATACCAGACCACCTTACCTGTCTCCTGAGAAACCTGTACGAGGGTCAAGAAGCAACAGTAAGAACCAGACATGGAACAACTGAGTGGTTCAAAATTGGGAAAGGAGTACGACAAGGCTGCATATTGTCACCCTGCTTATTTAACTTATATACAGAGTACATCATGAGAAACGCCAGGTTGGATGAATCACAGGTCGGAATTAAGATTGCCGGGAGAATTATCAACAACCTCAGATACGCAGATGATACCACCCTAATGGCAGAAAGCGAAGAGGATCTAAAGAGCCTCTTGTTGAGGGTGAAAGAGGAGAGTGCAAAAGCTGGTTTGAAACTCTACATTAAAAAAACGAAGATCATGGCATCTGGCCTAGGGATGGCGGAGCATTTCTCCCCGAATCTTCGGGGGGCTGAGCGCCAACGCATTCGGCCCCCTGAAATTGGCGGTGAAATTCTCCGCCCCCCCCGGGATGGGACTTACCTTTGGCGAATGTCCCTCCCGGCGGCGGGTCCCGGCGGCGGTTCGTCGGCTTTTCGTCGGGGGCGACAGCCGGTCTTCCGACCAGCTGCCGCCGCCGCCGCCATTACAAAGTAAAGTGTAAAAAACAAAACAAAACCCCGTGATAGGCTACGTAACGATTAACGTAGCCTATCACGGCTAGATTTCCAAAGTCAGCCGTGATAGGCTACGTAAATCGTTACGTAGCCTATCACGGGTGACTTTGAAGAAAAAAAAAAGCGCGTACGCAAATGGCGGCACCCTATGGGCGCCGCCATTTGCGTTCCTTATTTGGTCCCGGTAGTCTACGTAAAGATTTACGTAATCTTTACGTAGACTGCCGGGACCAAATAAGGAACGCAAATGGCGGCGCCCATAGGGTGCAGCCATTTGCGTACGCGCTTTTTTTTTTTCAAAGTCACCCGTGATAGGCTACGTAACGATTTACGTAGCCTATCACGGCTGACTTTGGAAATCTAGCCGTGATAGGCTACGTTAATCGTTACGTAGCCTATCACGGGGTTTTGTTTTGGTTTTTTTACACTTTACTTTGTAATGGCGGCGGCGGCAGCTGGTCGGAAGTCCAGCTGCTGCCCCCGCCCCCGACGAAAGGCCGAATCAGTTAATCCTAAAGGAAATCAACCCTGAGTGCTCATTGGAAGGACAGATGCTGAAGCTCAAATATTTTGGCCACCTAATGCGAAGAGAAAACTCCCTGGAAAGGACTCTGATGCTGGGAAAGACTGAAGGCAAAAGGAGAAGGGGAGGACAGAGGATGAGATGGCTAGATAGCATCACCGATGCAATGAATATGAACTTGAGCACGCTCCGGGAGAGAACGCAGGACAGGAAGGCCTGGCGTGCTATGGTCCATGGGGTCACGAAGAGTCGGACACGACTGAACGACTGAACAACAACAACAACAATGAAGATTTCACATTGTAGGCCTGGGAGTCTTCCAGGCTAACAAGTTTCCCGACATTATGAACTTTGTAATCAGATCCTGGGTCCTTCTGATATAAGGCCATAGAGTTTTATTTTAAAAAAACTAACTGGGAGGCTGATGTACTTGGAAATAAAGATGGCATGCAGCACGCTTCTGGTATTCTTAGAAAATAAAAATGGTGAGTGGCTGCAGCCCAGCATATCATTTTGAAGTGTGTCCTGCCACCCAGAAAAAGGAAATGGTAAGCTAGGGGTGGTACGGGGTTTCATGGGGGCTAGAATTTTCAATGAAAATGTCAACCCACTATTTCGCTTTTGTGAAAAAGCCAGGTTCCTTGTTTGGGATCCCTTAGGAAAGGAATAAAAAATAAAACTACCAATATCATAATGCCTTTATATAAATCTATGGTTTGATCACACAAGCGGGAGAGGGCTGTTGCATTCATGCTCTGCATGTGGGCTTCCAAGGAGTATCTGGTTGGCCAATGTGGGAACAGAATGCGACACTCTTCTTATGGTCTTAGGATTTGTAACAGTGTTGCCTGAAATCCAGTTGCCCACTTACTGGGGAGCCACCATTGTGAGCGCACGCAGGTCCTGTGGAGGGAAAGGAAAGGAGCTGGTGAGAGTTTGGGCAGCCGCAGCAGTGGCGCCTTCCTGCAGCATGAGCACCAAGCCAATCAAAACGCTGGTTGTCTCCACTGGTGGGAACAGCAGCAGGCAGTTCCCTCTCTCGGCCATCTGGGGCTCATAAAAGAGCAAGGACTCGTGCGCTGGCTGTTGCCGGCTTCCTCGGAAGAAGGACAGGAGAAACAAAGAAAAAAAGGCCAAGCCAGTGCCTGCCTGCTCGCTAGCCTGAGCACTGCGACTTCACTGGGAAGAAAACAACGCCATGGGTGGGCACAGCTGGAAGGGGGCTGCTGCGAGAAGATGAAGCAGCTGAGGAGAAAAAGTGGCCAAGAAAGAGACTCGAGGTTCCTGCCTGGACCAGCACCGACCAGCCCAGTAAAACAACAGGATCAAGGTTGGAGCTGGTCATGGAGGACATGTGGGGGTGTGCTTTCTTGGGAGAGGGGAGACAATTGGGGCAATGGGGAATTGGAGCCTTGAAGGTGAGAGAGTGGCAACCTCTTGAGGCTGGGTATGGTTGGTTGCATGTGTGTGTGGGGGGGAAGAGTCCCCGGTGGCTTGAACTGAGGCACGTAGAGAACTTCAGTAGTCAAAAAGCCCCCCCCCCCCAATTCCCACTTCCCCATTTACCACTGGAGTATGCTGCCCCGCCCAGCAAACCTTTGTCAGGGGAATGCTTATCTCTCCCCCACTGGGTGGGGGTGAAGCTTAGGTTCTGCCCCCCCCCATGCAGCCTGTGGAAATATTTACATATAATAATGATAAGGAAGGCTGGGCTACCATCTGAGGTGCAACTTCATACCAAAATAACAGTAATTATCATAAAAATAAAAATAATGGTAATGAAGGCTGAGCTACAGGCTCAAAGTGGAGTGTGCAGGTGGTATACTCAGCTTCGGGCAATAATACAGGCATGTTAGGCTCAGCTTCAGCCCAACACAATGATGGTGGTGGTGATTATGATGATGATGATGATGATGAAGGCTGGACTGCAGCCCAAGGCAGAGCATGTTAGCATTCATGATGATGAAGCAAGGGCTACAGGCATGGGGGGGGGGGAGGTCAGCTTCAGGCCAGAACAACAACAATAATAAAAACAATAATGAAAGCTGGGCTACAAGCTCATACTGGAACAGGCTGGTGCTAGGCTCAGCTTTAGGCCATAGCAATGGCAGTGATACTAATAATAATTATAATAATAACGAAGGACACGCGACAGGCTCAAAGTTGAGCACGTCAGTGTTAGGCGCAGCTTTATGCCAGGCCATGGCAAGGGGACGAGAAAGGGCCATCGCCCTCCTCCCTGTGCAACAGGAAGGGCTCCCCCCCACTCCTATCCCAGGGAATAGGAACTGCCCAATGGACAAATGGCAAAGGCGAGGCCCAGGTCGCTCGCGTTGTTTTCTCTCTTAGTATTTAGTCGACAGAATGCCACCAAAGATAGCAACCTGGGGGGGGGGGGGCTAGAGTGGCACCTTACTCTCCGCCTCACATCAGGGGCATAAGCAACAGAAGGCCCAGCTCCAAGCCTCTGGTGGCAGTTAACATGAAGAGGGGCAGGGTGAGCAGGGTTGGTAATAATATGGAGGGCCAGGACAACAGTGCACTGCTGGAAGGCCTAAGGCAGGCACTGAATCGTTTCAATTAGGGATGTCGGATAATTCTGCGACGGATCTCGGTGAGGCCGAATGCCAGTGCATTCGCCCCCCCAAAAAACTGTCGTGGAACGAAGCCCCTGCCCCCCCCCACGAAAGGTGCGCAGGACGAAGTTCCTGCCGCCCCCACCCCACGAAAGGTGCGCAAATCGGAGCACTTACCTGCTCCCATCCGCACTGCTGTGCGAATGGCAGCCATCCTGTGGCCCCCATTCGCTTCCTCCTTCTTCAGCCGTGATAGGCTATGTAAATACTTACGTAGCCTATCACGGCTAACGCAGGCACGCCATTTGCATCCCTGCGGAGGCCATGATAGGCTACGTAAGTATTTATGTAGCCTATCATGGCAAGGGGAAAAAAAACCCAGCCTATGCAAATGGCGGCGGCTACCACCATTTGCGTACGCTGGGGTTTTCCCCCTGCCGTGATAGGCTAGGTAAATATTTACGTAGCCTATCACAGCTCACTACAGGGATGCAAATGATGGTGGCTACAACAGCCACAATTTGCGTCCCTGCAGGGCTGCCCAGCAGCCGGATGTCTGGCTGCGGGCGGCTGGAGCTGGCTGGCGGCTCCACAGCCTGGCTGCAGAGCAGAGCCGGCCAGCCAGGATTCCGGGGGGAGGGATGGAGCGCCTCCCCCCACCTGCGGAACCCGGCGGAGCCAGGTAAGCGGGGTTTCGTACACCCCTAGTTTCAATGAGCACATGGAACAGATGGCAGCATCTGTTCCAAGGGTTCCTGCCAATCAGCCCATTAAGGCAACATGGCCTTCTGCACCACGCCACGCAGCAGCACAGCCCCATGTGAATAGACTAAAGGGAGGACTCCGGGGAACAGCAGGAGATTCAAGGAAGGAGGAGGAAACCACCACCTCCAGGGCAGGCATGGTCAAGGCCAGGAAAACCCAGAAGAGTAAAAAAGACAAGACAACGCCCAAGAAGCGCAGAGGGGAGACAGACAGCAGGGGATTATCAGGTGAGACCTCCTCATTGGAGGAGGGATCCCCAATACCGCCAGGGATTACTTGGTAGTGGGAGCCCATACCCCCGGCCTCCCTGGGTGGGCATTGCCCTGCAGGGCAAAGAATGCAAGGGAAAAGGGAAAGCCTGGGGATGTGCAGGCAACAGGACAGAGCAGCATAGATGACGAGCCCATCATCATACAGGGACAATGAGGATCTCCCTGGGATTCACCCCCCGTGAAAGGTGAGGGAGTACATCTTGGATGGTGATTATGTAGATATGTTCTTGCTATTCAAACCAGAGATGGAGGAAGGGAAAGGTGAGACAAAAGGGAAGAAGAGCAGCAAGGGGGAGAGGAGAGATGAAGTGGAGAGGTCATTCTCTAACTGGCCTGCAGGATATGGTGTATACATGGGGGTAGTAGCATCTGCCTATCCGGAGAGGGCATGGCACTTAATTAATCATTACTGCACAGTGCTGAGGGCTCAAGCATTAGTGGGTAACAGTGCAGCCATTGAATATGACCAGGCCTTTTGCAGAAGAGCATCCCACAACCCCAAGGCCCGGTGGGACCTCCTAAATGATAAATTATGGCTATTGATAGCGGGACCACACAGAAGGGATAGACCTGAGTCCTTTCGTCAAGTCAGGCTGCAGGCAAGACAAGATGCCCTTCGTAAGGTGTGCTGGGAGTTCAATCAGGGCAAGTGTCAAAGAGCACGGTACAAATTCCACAATGACTGTGAAATCTGCTTGGATACCCACCCTCGGGCCTCTTGCTCACGGACCCGATGGGGCCAGGGCTCCTTTTGGGATGCTAGAGGATCAGAGGGTAGCTATGGGAAAAGGGATGGTGCCCAGCTATCTGCATCCACCCGCAATTTGGCCACAGGCCCTAAGAAAAAGAGAGCCAGGGATGGGGGCAGGGGTGTTGGGGATGGCAGACACACAGATTATTCTAGATGCCTTTCGCCCCCTCCTAGACTGCTATCCAGATACGAAGGCAGCACATTATCTATGGGAGGGTTTCACACAGGGTTTTCACATCCCATTTGCAGGGGAACATATAGCCACAGTTGCTAGAGACATGCCAGAAGTGGTGGCAGCCAAGACAGAGAAGGAGTGCAAGGCCGGCAGGGTGGCCAGCCTCTTCTCTGCACCGCCAATACCGAATCTCAGAGTTTCACCGCTAAGAATTGTGCCCAAGAAGTCCTCGTTAGAGTTCAGACTTAGCCATCACCTATCATTAGGGATGTACGAAAGTTCCGCCACGGATCTCGGGGAGGCTGAATGCCAGCGCATTCGGCCCCCCAAAATCAGTGGCGGAACGGCTCCCCGCCCCCCCGGGATGGGACTTACCTTAGGCGGATCTTCCTAGCGGTGGCGGCTCCGGCAGTGGTTCAGCGGCGGCAGCAGCGGCCGGTCTTCCGACTGGCTGCCGCCACCGCCATTTACAGGTAAAAAAACCAACCAAACAAAAAAACGTGATAGGCTACGTAAAGATTTACGTAGCCTATCACAGCTAGATTTTAAAAAAACACTGTGATAGGCTACATAAATGTTTACGTAGCCTATCACGGCTGATTTAAAAAAACACACGCTTGTAAGCAAATGGGCGCTGCCATTTGCATTCCTTATTTTGGCACGTCTTAGTCTACGTAAACATTTACGTAGACTAAGACGGCGAAAATAAGGGGAATGCAAATAGTGTAGCATCTACGCTATTTGCGTTCCCCTTATTTTCGCCGTCTTAGTCTACGTAAATGTTTATGTACACTAAGACGTGCCAAAATAAGGAATGCAAATGGCGGCGCCCATAGGCGTCGCCATTTGCGTATGCGCGTTTTTTGTTTTTTTTAATCAGCTGTGATAGGCTACGTAAACATGTACGTAGCCTATCACGGCTGACTTCAGGGACGCAAAGAGCGGCGGCTACAGCCGCCGCCATTTGCATCCCTGCTATTTTATTTATTTGTTTGTTTGTTTCATTTCTATACCGCCCAATAGCCGAAGCTCTCTGGGCGGTTCACAAAAATTAAAACCAAACAACACACAATAAAACAATTTAAAATATATAGAACATTAAAACCACAATATAACAATGCAACCACAATAAAATCTAGCAGCAGTGCAGGAGTTTAAAATACAGATTTAAAACAGCAAAGATAAAAATTTAGAAAGCTAAAATGCCTGGGAAAATAAAAAGGTCTTCACCTGGCGCCGAAAGGAATACATTGTAGGGGCCAGGCGAACCTCACTAGGGAGCTCATTCCAGAGCCGGGGTGCCACAGCAGAAAAAGCCCTCCTCCTAGTAGCCACCTGCCTCACTTTTGGCAGGGGCTCACGGAGAAGGGCCTCTGATGATGATCTTAAGGTCCGGGCAGGCACATATGGGAGGAGGCGATCCTTCAGGTAACCTGGCCCAAGCCGTTAAGGGCTTTAAATGTTAACACCAGCCCGGGCCCGGAATCGGGCCCGGAAATGGACTGGCAGCCAGTGCAGCTGGAAAAGTACTGGCGTAATATGAGCTCGCAGGCCAGTCCCTGTTAACAATCTTGCTGCCCTATTTTGGACCAGCTGAAGTTTCCGGACCGTTTTCAAAGGCAGCCCCACGTATAACGCATTGCAATAATCCAGACATGAAGTTATCAGAGCATGGATCACTGTAGCTAGGCTATCTCTGTCCAGATAAGGGCGTAGTTGGTATACCAGCCTAAGCTGATAAAAAGTGCTCCGTGCCACTGAGTTCACCTGTGCCTCAAGTGACAGTTCTGGATCCAAGAGTGCCCCCAAACTATGAACGTGATCCTTTAGAGGGAGTGCAATCCCCTCCTGAACAGGTTGAATATCATTAGCTGGGCAGACGAACCACCCACTAACAGTACCTCCATCTTGTCTGGATTGAGTTTCAGTTTATTGGCCCTCATCCAGTCCATTACCGTGCCCAGGCACTGGTTCAGAACAGCCACTGCCTCACCCGGTTTTGATGAAAAAGAGAGGTAGAGCTGGGTGTCATCTGCATATTGATGGCACCTCAGCCCACACCTCCGGATAACCTCCCCCAGCAGTTTCATGTAGATGTTAAACAGCATGGGGGATAAAATAGAGCCCTGTGGAACCCCATGGCACAATTGCCATGGCACAGAGCAATAATCCCCCAGCACCACCTTCTGGAATCGGCCATCCAAGTAGGAGCGGAACCACTGTAGTGCAGTGCCTCCAACTCCTAACCCAGACAACCTATCCAGAAGGATACCATGGTCGATGGTATCGAAAGCCGCTGAGAGGTCCAGGAGAATCAACAGGGTTGCACTCCCCCTGTCCCTCTCCTGGCAGAGGTCATCCCACAGGGCGACCAAGGCAGTTTCCGTTCCAAAACCAGGCCTGAAGCCCGATTGAAATGGATCTAGATAATCCGTTTCATTCAAGAGTGCCTGGAGCTGTCCTACAACCACCCGCTCAAGCACCTTGCCCAGGAAGGGGATGTTGGCCACTGGCCTATAATTGTTAACATCCTCTGGGTCCAGGTTAGGCTTTTTCAGGAGTGGTCTAATTACTGCCTCTTTTAAAGTGGCAGGCACCACTCCCTCTCTCAAGGAGGAATTTACAACCTCCTGGACCCAGCCAGACAACCCCTCCTTGTTTGATTTAATAAGCCATGAAGGGCAAGGGTCAAGCACACAAGTGGTCGATAGGGCTTGGCCAAGCACCTTGTCCGCATCCTCAGGCCTCAGTAACTGAAACTCATCCAATAAAACTGGACCAGACGGTGCTCTGAACGCCTCTACCAATGGAACTGCATTAATGGTGGTGTCCAATTCATGACGAATCTGAGCAACTTTATCCTCAAAGTGCCGTGCAAATTTGTCACAGCGTGCTACCGAGGGTTCCACCGTCTCTCTCCCTGGCTCAGAATGTAACAGGCCGCGAACCACTCGGAAAAGCTCCGCTGGACGATACTGAGAAGATGCAATGCTGGTGGAAAAGAACTGTCTCTTTGCCACCCTCACCACCACAGAGTAGGCTTGATAGTGAGCTCTTACCTGTGTTCGGTCAGACTCAGCACGAGTTTTCCTCCACCTGCATTCTAGCCGTCTCCCCTCTTGCTTCATTGCCCTCAGCTCAGGTGTATACCAAGGAGCTGGCCGGGCTCTGCTCAGAGGGAGAGGGCGCTTGGGCGCGATCGTGTCAACTGCCCGAGTCATCTCTGCATTCCACAGAGAGACCTGGGCTTCGACAGGAGCACCAGCCATACCAGCAGGAAAATCCCCCAGAGCCCTCTGGAATCCATTGGAATCCATTAATCTCCAGGGGCGGACCATTTTAATAGGTCCCCCACCCTTGCAGGGGGGAAAGGCCGCCAGAAGTCTAAACCTCAGCAGGAAGTGATCTGACCATGACAAAGGGACAGATGTTAATTCCTCCACTTTCAGATCACCATCCTCTTGCCCAGTCGAGAAAACCAGATCAAGCGTGTGTCCTTTTATATGCATTGGGCCAATAACATGTTGGGACAGCCCCATGGTTGTCATGGCTGCCATGAAGTCCTGAGCCGCCCCGGATACAGTGGCCTCGGCATGGAAGTTGAGATCCCCCAGGAGCATCATCCTAGGGGTCCTCAACACCAAGTCCAAGACCACCTCCGTCAGCTCAGGCAGGGAGTCTGATGGGCAGCGGGGTGGGCGGTACACCAACAGAATCCCTAATCTGTCCCGGGTACCCAACACAAGGTACAAACACTCAAGATCTGCACTCGAATGAGCAGGAAGCCTGGAGAGGGCGATTGAATTCCTATAGACCATGGCAACCCCCCCTCCCCGACCCTCAAGTCGGTGTTGGTGCTGCACCAAGTACCCAGGAGGGCACAGCTAGGAGAGAGTGACCCCTCCCAGTTCTCCCACCCTGCTAGCCAGCGGCCGGATGTCCGGCTGCTGGCGGAGCCGGCCGGCCGCTCCGCAGAATCCCTGCGGAGCCGGCCAGCCAAGATTCCGGGGGGGTGACGAACGGAGCGCCCCCCCGGCCAGGTTTCTGGGGGGAGGGACAGAACGCCTCCCCCCCAGCATCAGCATAATCCGCGGAAAGGTAAGTACCTTTCGTACATCCCTACCTATCATATCCAAAAGGGGCCTCAGTCAATGATGCCATACCACTGGAGCTCTGTTCGGTTCGGTATGCCTCATTTGTGGCGAAAAGGCTTACGTAACTCAGTGAAGCCATAAGCTATGCCGTGCAGGGCCACCCAAGATGGACAGGTCATGGCGGAGAGTTCTGACAAAATGTGGTCCACTGGAGAAGGAAATGGCAACCCACTCCAGCATTCTTGCCAAGAAAACCCCATGGAACATATCACAAGGTTAAAAGATACGACACCGGAAGATGAGCCCCTCAGGTCGGAAGGTGTCCAATATACTACTGGGGAAGAGCAGAGGGAATTTCCAAGTAGCGCCAGAAAGAGTGAAGCGGCTGGGCCAAAGCCGAAATGACACTCAGCTGTGGATGTGTCTGGTGGTGAAAAGAAAATCCGATGCTGTAAAGAACAATATTGTTTAGGAACCTGGAATGTAAGATCAATGAATCAAGGTAAGCTGGGTAAGCTGGACAAAACACATTTGTAATAACAAAGAAAACATCTCAAGAAGATGTAACAAACTTAAAGAACATCTCCAACAATGCGGATACCCTAGTCACATCATTGACTACAACATCAATCGAGCATCAGTAATATCCAGGGATACCCTTCTTTGTGGAGCAAAGGCTAACTCTTCAAAAGAAAACCAAATACCATTTGTTGTGGACTACCATCCTGCTGCCCCTAATTACCACAAGATAATTAAAGACAGTTTCCCTATTATATCCTATTGTTTAACAGAAGCCATTAATTCTCTACCGTGCATTGCTCTCAGAAAACTACCCAATCTGCATAAATTGTTAATGATGCACTTAAACAAGATACTTGGAACCCAGGATCATGCCATTGTAAATCAACATGTCGCATTACCTGCAGTTACCTCCAAGAAACCACTTCTTTCAGGAGCAGTTACTAACACATTGCATTAGGCAATCATTAACATGTACTTCTACTAATGTGGCTTATTTAATTGAATGTAAAACAAACAAACAAACAAAAAACAATGTCATATGCAATATGTAGGGAAAACTACAACAGACCTAAGAACAAGATTCCGTAACCACAAATCTGCGATTCTTACCAAAAAACTGGAGCAGCCTATTGCAAGCCATTTCAGTTCTCCTGCACTGGGGGCATCTCTACACCAGCCTAAAATCCTGCATTTAAAAAAAGGGCTTTCTGCTTCCATTTTACATGCAGGATGACAATGACTCCCTTTCTCACCAGCTTCCTTTCCCCCTCCCCTTTCCCCCTCCTCCTCCTCCTATCTGAGTCTTCCATTATCTTTCATTGATCTCGCTCCTCTTCTTGCCACTTTAACTCTTTTCACTGAGGAAACTCAAGCAGAACACAACAGGGTAGTTTGATAGCTCATTATCTGCAATCTATTTAAAAATGGAACAAAGGGCATTTAGTGCAGGAGATGCCTTGGAGGGTCACAGCGTCATGTAAAGAGCAGACAAACTTCAACGATTGAGTGATCTCAATTGCAGGATAAAAGCTCCGTGTGAAGAAACCCATCATCTCTGGGACTTACAGTTGCCTCCAATAGGACAAACAAAAGACCCTGATATGCTTGACAAAAGGAATAAGTTTTGGTTCTATACACTGAGAACTCTTAGTCCCAATGGGCTTAATCTGGATGACTATTAGCATCACACCAATCACACCTGTTTTTTCTCCTAAGGAACTTTCTCTCCAGGCATTCCAAACTGCCACTCCCGATACCTAGTTAGCAGCACAGCTTTGGATGAGAAAGACAAAATGTTTAGCTTAAATACATTTTTAAATACTCTGTTGTTAGTCTTTCTATCTTGTGTGTGTGTGCGTGCATGCGTTTGTATGAAAGATAGAAAGACTAACAACAGAGTATTTTTAAAAAGTGTATTTTGAACTAAACATTTTGGCCTCCACCCTTGTCAGTAACTGTGCTGTTGAATGGATACCAGGAGTGCCGTTTGGAATGCTCGGAGTGGAGATGAAAGTCCCTTAAAAGAAAAAAGAAAGAGGTAGGACTAGTATAATGCTTAATGTTGTGCTGCTTTACACGTGTGTGTGTGTGTGTGTGTGTGTGACAGAAATAATAAATCGAAACACAGGTACGGATATTCACGCATAACGTTCAGTCTGTGCACAGTCAATCTGCAATGTATACTAGTTGCCGACCTCCAAACAGGAATAGTTACTTGCATGTAACAGAGCATATATGCACGAACATGCAAAGAACTGGGCTATAAATGGGACAGAGAAACGTATCTCATACATGAAGTTGACTTGTGGATCCCAAGAGCATCTCAACAGTACTTATCAATACTGTTATCTGTGTTATTAAAATACCCCTTTACATTGAATGGAAAGGGAAGGTGGGGGATTTTATTTGGACATAGCAGGGTTGCCAGCTTTAGGTTCTGAGGTGCTATGACAATGTTAGTTTTTGTGTGTGTTAACTATGAGCCCACATTTGATGTATTAATACACAGTTGTGGGTGGCTGCAGAAAACTCGGGATTTGTGGCACAAAACTAGCATAAAACTTTGGCATATGTCTGCAGGAGATCCTAGTTTGTGGGGTTTGTAGTTGACAACAGAGCCCTCAGCGGTGACAGCTGGCAGCAGGAGGGAGGGGGCTCTCAGCGGCAGCAGTATCCAGGCACGAAGGTGAGGGTGGTGCCTGCCTGCTTATTTTAACTATCTTGGCTCCCTCTGCAAGAACCCTGGAAGCTTAGTTTGGTGAGAGTATTGAAAATTCTCAGTAAGAGATCCTTACATCCTCTCCCCTTCAATAAAAATACAGTTTCCAGGGTCTCCTGCAGGAAGGAAGTTGAATTAGGTTATGTCTGTGGCAGATATGTGCCTTCCAGAGAGTAGGTGGACAGCTTTTTTGGCCTCAAGGGCTGCATGTGATTCTGGCTTGGCGGTCGAGAGCCACAAATGTATACACACACGCGCACACACCAGCCATCCTGATGCAAATCTCTTTCCTTACTGCTCTTTCCAGCAGGGTGGAAAGAGCAATCTATATCAGGATTGCTGGGGAAGGGACTGGAGAACATTTATTGTACACAGATGAATGCCTGAAAAGAAGAACCCATTTCAGCAATGCCAACAAGAAGAACATGAATACAAAGTTGGAAGGATACAATGGATTATCTAGCAAGTCCATTCCTCTCCCCTGACAAGAGTATATTCTCTAAATAAAGCATCAGAAGTCCTCATCTCTCCAGCCTTTTAACACCAAAAGCAGATTTGTCAAGCCACACCGCACCCCCACCCCACACACCAGCCCCTAGAACGTGTGTTCCATCACCAATATGTTCGTAGGATATGGATAGGTGTTTCAAGGACAATGGGCTCCGTCTGGCCCTCTAGTACCCCAACAACATAGCTGAATCCCAGGCCTGGCTCCTGTTATTGACTTCTGCTGCTTTCTCACTGGGCCAAACTAGATGTGGTGCTACACCCTTCTTTGGCAACCATGGTTGAAAAAGAAAAGTTAATAGCAGCAGGTAGGCCTGTGCATATTTTCATTGGGACGGCTGTGCAGAGAGGAGAGTTCTGAACACGCACCCCGCCACAGTCCTTTCAAAAATCCCCCTCCCTCTCCCCCTGTTCTTAACTTTTCTTTTTCAACTGATATGGTTGCACATTTATTATGATTATCACATTTCAGTCCATGGGCAAAGGGTCTTTTAAGCTTCTCTTCCTTAGTGTGAAAAGAGGCTTTTTCACAGAGTTCTCATGCACCTCAGCTGCTTACTCCCGTTTCCCTATTTCAGCTCAGAGGGCAGTAAATCAGTGGGCAAGACTAACTGTTCCAGCCCTTCAATTCTATTAGGGATGGACGAATCTGTCTGTTTCACTTCCTATAATTTTCACATTTTTAAAGCACAAGTTTGTTCTATCCCATTTCTACACTAGTTTGTGATGAGGTTTTTAAAGACTAGATGAAACTTCATACACATTTTAACATGCATTTTCATATGAACAAAAATTCATACATATTTTGTACACATTGTCTCTAATAGAAGCATTTTGCAAGCAATTTCTGCTAATATGTGCCTTTTTGTATGCTATTTTCCCTAATGTTCACATTTTTATATGCAAAAGTCTCAAATGTACACTTTTTTGTATACAATTTCCCCTAATGTATGCAGTTTTGTATGCATTTTTTTTTAAATCAGAATTTAAAATAAAAAATTCTGGTTTGCATGTTAGTTCAGCTATTACAAATTAAGTCAATTTGTATTCAAATGCAAACAAATTGAATTTCTCACCCATCTCTACTTAATATATCACAAGTGTTTTTTCTTTTCTTTTTTAAGAAAGGAAGATGCAAATAAGAGAGGGTGCTTCCCCTGAATCCATTCTGGGTACTAGTCTCGTATTCAGTCATTTTCAGATAGTACTATTAATGATATTTGTGTTCTGCTCTTGCTCCAAAGAGTTCAAGGTTAATGTACTTGGAGGATTATACCATTTCATATCAACAACCTGCCAGCAATGTTGGTTAGACTGAAAAGGAGTGTTCTGTGGCCCTGAAGTCATCCAGGGAGCTTCATGGCTTAGCATGGATTTGAATCCAGGTTTCCAAGATAACGCTCTGTGCCACAGTAGACCTGACATGGGAGATCACTGACAGGATCTAACAAAGCAGCTGTGGAGTGGAGATGACTAGGATTGGGGCTGTGGAGATGGAGGTGGGGGTCAACCCTCCTCCTATGGGGTTTTCCTGACTCCCCTCAGTCTTCTGGGCAGAAAACAACAGAATGACATTTAATAGGGATAAATGCCAAGTTCTGCACCTAGGAAAAAGAAACCAAATGCACAGTTACAAGATGGGGGATACGTGGCTCAACAACACTACAAGCGAGAAAGATCTTGGAATTGTTGTCGATCACAAGCTGAATATGAGCCAACAATGTGATGTGGCTGCAAAAAAGGCAAATGCTCTTTTGGGCAGCATTAATAGAAGCATAGCTTCCAAATCCCGGGAAGTACTAGTTCCCCTCTACTCAGCACTGGTTAGGCCTCATCTGGAGTACTGTGTCCAGTCCTGGACACCACACATCTGTTTATACAGATAAACTGGAGAGGGTTCAGAGGAGGGCAACAAAGATGATCAGAGGACTGGAAACAAAGCCCTATGAAGAGAGACTGATAGAACTGGGCATGTTTAGCCTTGAGAAGAGAAGACTGAGGGGAGATATGATAGCACTCTTCAAGTACTTGAAAGGTTGTCACAGAGAAGGCCAGGATCTCTTCTTGATCATCCCAGAGTGCAGGACACGGAATAATTCCGGCTGAACATCAGGAAAAACTTCCTGACTCTTAGAGCAATACGACAATGGAACCAATTACCTAGGGAGGTGGTGGGCTCTCCCACAGTGGAGGTGTTCAAGACGAGGCTGGACAGCTATCTGTCAGGGATGCTCTGACTTGGATTCCTGCACTGAGCAGGGGGTTGGACTCGATGGCCTTGTAGGCCCCTTCCAACCCTACTATTCTATGATTCTCTTCTCCAGGCTAAACATGCCCAGTTCTTTCAGTCTCTCTTCACTGGGCTTGGTTTCCAGTCCCCTGCTCATCTTTGTTGCCCTCCTCTGAACCCTCTCCAGTTTGTCTGCATCCTTCTTAAAAGTGTGGTGCCCAGAACTGGGCACAGTACAGTTCTGTACAGCTTCCTCTCTGCTGTACTTCCTCTGACCAGAAAGACCACTCTAATCAAGAAGGTCTTGGGCCTGTAATTGGGTCTGTTGGGTTGGGTGCTGTTTTTTATTTTTTATATTTGTATTCTATAAATGTTATGTTTTTATTGTATGTTAATATATTGTTTAATTGTTTTAATCAATTTTAATTGTGCCTGTAAGCCACCTTGAGTGCCATTTTTTGGTAGAAGGGCAGGATACAAATCAAATCAAATCAATCAGTCCATCAGTGAATTCTGCAGCCAGTGGCTCCAACAGCACAGAGATGGCGAGAACTACATTGGAGGGCCCTCTGAGCCCAAAGCGTCTGGTGAAGCACATCCTCTGGTCTGGAAGGTCCTGGAGCAGCAGATGATGGGTTACAGAGGGACGACTCCGCCCCTCTGAGCCAGAGGCAGGTCAAGGGCAGGGAACGTGGCACTGCCCGTGGTCAGTGTGTGTCGGCAGTATTGCCATGAATCTTGGGGACTGGCTATCAGAGTTGCTGTGTTCTCTATTTTCAGTGCAGTTGTTTTTTTTTTAGCCTTTTTACTGAGATTGCATAGGATCCTGTCTATGTTTTGCTAATGCTGGCATTAACTGGCCACTGGCATGGCATGATTCTTGGATTGCTCTGTTAATGAGCATTTGTGTTGTACAGTGGAAAGTCCTCTAAAGACCTCTAAAGATGTTTAAAATACCACCAGCAGCAGCAGCACCACCACCACTTGTAGGCTGCTCTGCGTCATCCAAGCCACCAGTGACAGGACGGAACAGCACCAGACCCTCAGACCATGGACAAATGCTGCCATTCGTTCATTCACTACCACCCAAAATAAAACAGAAGTTGCATCTTCATATAGATATTTAGGTGTGGCAAAAATAAGTGGGTGGACTGTGCAATTATGAAGGTTAAAAAAAGTCTTTGGGAGGGATCCTATTTCTCCTCACAATAATAAAGAATATTTAGCATTATATATGGAACTGCTCCAAATGTATTTGTTTAAAAAAACCCTACTAGTCCTCTAGATCAATACAACCTGTAGCCAGAACTTGGAACTGTAAACATCTCAGTTGTATCTCAGATGAGCTACTGAGATCTTTTAAAAAACAAACAAACCAGAAACTAATAATTACAAAAGGTATTGAAATGATTTAAATCCATTGATAACAGCTTTCAAATACTAATCAAAACAAAGAGCTTAGACAAAAACATGAATGTTGATAAATAATTCTGTCAATGTTGCACTAATTAGGGGTTTTTTTTTCTGTAGAAGCACAGAAAATAAGAGCAAACCTGGGATTTTTAATGTGCTTTTAAACTGGAGTCACTATCAATATTGCTTTTTTTTCTTTTCTTTTTTTCTTTTGGCAAAATACTGTAATAAAAATCTAACCTGCTACTCTTTTGCAAGAAGTTGTTCAATCAACGGCATACCCATCTGTGAGGACACAGCTCCCCCTTCCCATTGCTGATGTTTCTGAGGGTTGTTCCTGACTGCAAAACTGGGACAAACCCCGTCCTGGAGAGGGAAGAGAAAACAGCCATGGAGGAGTGTTCTCCAAAGCACCATATGAGAGTTCAGTGTTCTCAGGAGGAGTCCTCTAGGCTCCAGCCAGCACCAAGCAAGGAATCTACCCAACCTGTAAACACAGTTAGTGTCACTGGTTTTTCAAGAAAACTGCTCAAGTACCTTCACAAATTGGTTGTGACTGGGGAGTATTATTGTGGCTGGTTGCTTCCTCAGCCTTGAGCTAGAACTAGTGCCGGTGAGCTCTTCCTTTCAACGCTTATTTCCTCTGCTCAGGGAAGGAGCTAGTCCTTCCAGGATTTTGGTTGCAGACAAAATGTCCCCAAGCTCTTGTCCAAATGACCACTGCCCTGGTGGTGGTGTTCCCTTGGGATGGGGAAATCCTTCAAAGACGGACACCATTCATTCATTCATTCATTCATTCATCTATCCATTCATTCATGATATTTCTATACCACCCCATAGCCAAAACTCTCTGGGCTGTTCACAAAAAGTAAAAACCTTTAAAATACATTATATAAAATATAAAACCATTCACATAATAACATAGAACAAATAATGCACAGAACAACAACACACATCTAAAACAAAAACAATCAGCTAGAGACAATCAAGAGACTCATTATATGCTGCCAAATGCCTGAGAGAAGAGGGCAGCTTTAACCCGGCACCAAAAAGATGGCAATGTTGGTGCCAGGCAGGCCTCATCAGGGATATTATTCCATAAATGAGGAGCCACCACTGAGAAGGCCCTCTCCCTTGTTGCTGCCCTCTAAGCCTCTCTCCGAGGAGGCTCCCAGACAACGGCCTTAGATGCAGAGCGTAGTGTGTGGGTCGGTTCATGCTGGGAGAGGCATTCGATCAGGTTCTGTGGTCCTGAGCCATGTAGGGCTTTACAGGTCAAAACTAGCACTTTGAATTGGGCTCAGAAGCATACAGGCAGCCAGTGCAAGCGGGCCAGAATAGGTCTTATATGTTCAGACCTTCTGGTCCCCATTATCAATCTGGCTGCTGCATTTTTCACAAGCTGCAGCTTCCGAACCATCTTCAAAGGCAGCCCCATGTAGACGCATTGCAGTAATCTAACTTGGAGGTTACCAGAGCATAGACAACTGAAGCCAGGCTATCCCTGTCCAGATAGGGGCGTAGCTGGGCCAGCAACCGAAGCTGGTAGAAGGCACTCGTGCCACTGAGGCCACCTGAGCCTCAGGTGACAAAGATGGTTCCAGGAGGGCCCCCAAGCTGCAGACCTGCTCCTTCGGGGGGGGACCCCATCCAGAACAGGCTGAGCACCCTCCATCCGGTCAGGAGAACCACCCACCAACAGCATCTCAGTTTTGTCTGGACTGAGTTTCAGTTTGTTAGCCCTCATCCAGTCCATTGCCACAGCCACACACCAATCTCCCAATCACACCATTTTGCAGTAGTTTTGTATACTTCATATTCCTCAAGCTTTCTTATGAGTGTAGGTTGAAACAGTGTTTGCTGGAACCAAATCAATCAGCTGTGTCCCCCACTCCTGAGTTACAGTGTCAAAGAAGGTGATGAGGGTGGACTGGCATGGTCCTGTGTATCAGTCAGATGTACGTAGGATTTTGTACATAGCACTTAGGGTACCTTAGGGAGCACCATCTGATTAAACATATGTATTCCGTGTGCCAAGGTCATTAGGTGAAGCTCCACTCTTGGTTGCCCAGCCTGTGGAGATCAGCCTGCAGCACTTGTGGCAGTGAGCCGCCTCCTAGTACCTGCCGTGGCTCGGTTCTGGGTTTGTCTCACGATTTCTAGAAATATGGCAAACACTTTTCTTTTCCAGAAACGTGTTGAGGGTGACTAGCTGACAAGTTTATTTTATCTCTGCTATTTCGATACTGGTGCTGCTGCTGAGACTTCTTTGATATTTTATTGTTATGTTGATTACTTCTGACATTGCTTTTATGGGGCCTTAAGTGAAAAATAAATACAGTCATCCTCCCTCTAGTTAATACAGAAAGGGCAACAGTGTACTGTTGACAGTTCAGTACTAATAAGCAAAATGCTAACCATATCACAAGGTTGGAGGAAAAGGAATTGCCAGCCTTGTTCTCACTGAAGTGGCAAAGCTGGGTGAGTGTTCTCCATGCAGAAAACTAGCATAGCTGTCTGCCTGACATGCTAGTTTTCTATTTTGTTAACAAATGTCCTCATCTATGTATGCACACAAACTCACATCATGTATACACATGTGCTCAGTGAATCTGGAAATACTGGATACTCTGCAGAGGCATGGCGCACACACAGCAGATCATACGGTGACTTCAATAAAATGGGGAAATTAGCTCACTAGCCAAGGCTACAGGGAAATAACACAGCTTTATTTTACCATAAATCTTTACAGAAAGAACATTATATTAGTGTACCAACCACCTAGCAATAGAGTCAGAGACTCTTTCCAATAACAAAGGCAGAAAATGATGGAGGTGGGGAATTAAGAGTTCATCAAATAAGAAATGAGGAGGGCACTAGAGAAGTGATAAGGAAGGGCATGGGATGCTCTAGGCAACAGGGAATCTTTCCAGTTTGATGGCACATGGTAGGCCACACAAGGGGCAGAATGGATAGTATTATGGCAATGTTAGGGGAAGGAGGAATATATACTTGATTTCCTGGTCCAAGTCATGGACACTTGGATACTCACAGCAAGTAGAGGCTACCTTCTGGTCTACAGATTTTTGGTCATGAATTCAAATTCTCCCACTGCTTAGATTACTTGGTTCACCAAGTTCTCCACAAACAGCCAAAAAGGCTTACATAAACAACATTGGTCGGACTCCAGAGCCAAAGGTGATGATGGGGAGACCAAATGGCTAGCTAAGCTGTTATTAGGAACCCTAGGGCTAAACTGAATCTGGTTGCCATATAGACTTTGGAATGAGGAACGTAAAAACAAGGTTTCTCCTTGGAACCTTACTAATCTGAGGAAAATAACAAACATGGAGAGAGGTAAGGGAACCTAGGAGAATGAAGCAAGAAAGGCAAGCTAGCTAACACTGTAGTTATGTGATTACACATGATTCAAGAGCCTGAAAAAGGTTAGTGCCATGCCCTAGGCTTCCAGCATATATCCACCAGACAAGTAAGCCTCTGGGCTTGGAGCCAGCACCTCATAAAAAGTGACACACCCTGCTGTGAGGCACAGCTCCCTACTATTCCAAGAGGCTTGTGAAAGGTCAGCAGTCCCAATATTTATGCATAATTAAGCACTTTATGGCCGCAATTTGTGCAAATTATGCTAATTATGGATGTAATTTGCCCAAGATATGCAAATTACAGCAACAATGTGCATAACTTGCTGGGTTTAGAGAAAAAAATAAAGCCACAATCTGCAAGCTGAAATCCATTGAGCCCCAAGAAAGCCGGATTTGCGCATGACGGACATCCCTCGGACCGGATATACACAGATTCGTACATCCACAGATACAGATAGAACTTAATTTATGCAGTCCAGCTCTTCACACAGTGTCCTCAGGAGACAGGAAACTGTTTTATGCAGTTCCAGGGAGATGGGACTAATGTCAGAATCAGAACTCATCAGGGATCAACCAAAACATTTTGCTAACTGTGATAAAGAATCCAACAGGCCCTTCTCATGAAGGTCTCACCTGACAGAGTTCAGCTGCCCCTTTTTACACTAAAAATTACTCAGCTATGATTCAGAGCAAAATCATTTTCACTGTCCCAAGTCTTTTCTATTCTATCATATAAAATCTTTATCTGCTGAGTTCCTCACTTACCAGGGAGCTGTGACTTGTGCGGGTGTACAGGTGGGCTGGGGAGGAGCAGCTGTTCAGCTGCAAGGCCAGCATCTTCCCCAGGAGAGGCCTGCTGAGCCCATCAGCGCTCCGATGGCTGACAGGCGTGGGGCCAAAGGTGCAGATCGGGCGGAGTGAGAACTCCTTCGTTCTCACTCCGGTTCAATCTGAGGCCTCTACAAGCAGGCCTCCCATGCGGCTGCAGCACTGCAGTCGCTGACTTCCCCACCCATCCACTCCGGGTAGCAAGATGTCTTGCAGTGGCAGAAGGAGTTGCCGGTTAACGGAGCTGGGAAGGAATTTTACCTGCATACCAATTGGCAAAGATGGTGCATGGTTTTTTGCATTCCCCATTGCAAGATTAATAACATTGTAAATAAGCTGATCTGGACTATCAGTTAATTCCTTGTGGATGCTTCATTTTTTAAGGTCGTCACAACTATGTAGGCGTGGTTGGCACTGGGCTGGATCCACAGGTCAGGGGCAGCGGGGTTGGGCTCCCCGCTCCCCCACAGTGGGGGTTCCCATAAGGGATCTTGGGGACGTGGCACCAGATGAGATGAGATGGCCACGTCTGGGGTGGTGGAAAGGGTTTCACATTAGCAGTCCATGTTGTGGTGAGCCCCTGGCCCTGCCACCCACCGCCAGCACTCCTGGCACGTGGGCCAGGAAGGGGGAATCCATCAGCAGGAGGGCTGGCGGACAACAGGATCCATACCCCATGCTGCTGCCAAGCCTATTCAAGTGAGTCAATAAACCTGTGGCCAATTTATTATCCCAGCTAAGTCTGTGTGTCCAATTTGTTCCCTTCCTTTTGCCACCCAGGCCCAATTAAGTGCTGCCCAGTCCTACCAGGCAGGTCAATTTCAGAAGGTGGTGCTGGGAGACTTCTGCTCTTCCTTGTGGCTGTGGGGCTCCGTTTTGCCCACCAGGCTGCTTCAGCTACATGAAACCACTTAGCGAACCACCCAGAGGATTGGGCTGCAGCAGGGAGGGTGTGGAACTCTTTGGCAGGTGCTTGGAGACAGTTTGGGGATGGATGAGGGCAGATAAGCTGCAGCTGAGGCTAGGTGAGACAGAAGTCCTGCAGGTGGGGAAATCTGCTGATCAGGCTAGAGAGGTTCCATTGGTGTTGGATGAGGCTCGACTCCCCCAAAGGACTGCGTTCATAGCTTGGGAGTATTTCTGGATTTGATGCTGTCTGTGGAAGCACGGGGGACAGCAGTACCCACGGGGCCCTACCATCTTCAGTTGGTATACAAGCTGTGGCATTTTGTAGGGAAAGGGGACCTAGCCACGGCGAAGTATGCACTAGTTACATCCACACTGGACTACTGTTACGTACTCTGTGTGCCTCTGAAGAAGATGACTTGGAAATCCCCATTGGTGCAGAATGCATCTGCTGGAGTCTTTGCTGGGTAGGGATGGCAGGGAATTCCGCCACGGATCTCGGTGAGGCCAAATGCGAGTGCATTCTGCCCCCCGAAACCCGTGGCGGAATGAAGCCCCCCACCCCACGAAAGGCGCACAAAACGGAGCACTCACCTGCTGCCATTCGCGCTGCTCTGCGAATGGCGGCCGTGTCTGCACAGGGACACAAATGGCGGCCGCCGTAGCCGCCGCCATTTGTGTCCCTTTTTTTTGCCTGATAGGCTACATAAATATTTACGTAGCCTATCACAGCAAAAAAAAAGGGACGCAAATGGCGGCAGCTATGGCAGCCGCCATTTATGTCCCTGTGCAGCCCAGCAGAGGCCGGATGTTGCTGTGGGCTGCCCCGGCTGGCAGCTCCAAGAGTCGCCACGGAGCGGAGCCGGCCGTTGAGGATTTCTGGGGGAGCGACGGAGCATCTCCCCCCCGCCCACCACGGATGTACAAAACGAAACAGGTAAGTCATTTCGTACATCCCTATTGCTGGGGCTAGACAGCCAGTGTTGCACCAATTCTGCACCAGCTGCATTGGTGGCCAGAATGTTTCCAGGTCCAATTCAAATGTCTAGTTTTGGCTTTTAAAATCTTAAATTTATTTATTTATTTATTATTAAATTTATTAATCGCCCATCTGGCTGGTCACCCAGCCACTCTGGGCGATGTACAGCGTATAATGAAACATTTTAAAACAATAAAATTCTACAATAAAAACATTTTCTAAAATACCCTAACCCACCACAAATGCCTGCCTGAACAACCACATTTTTAATGCACGGCAGAAGCTCATTAAAGAGGGGGCATGGTGGAGTTCCCTAGGGAGGGAGTTCCACAGAGTGGGGGCCACCACAGAGAAGGCCCTCTCCCTCGTCCCCACCAGTCTAGCTGTCCTGGCTGATGGGACAGAGAGAAGGCCATCTGAGGCTGATCTTGTTAAGCGGCCTGTCTGGCTGGAGGTGCTCCTTAAGATAGGCTGGGCCAGAACCATATAGGGTTTTAAAGGTCAAAACCAACACCTTGAATTTGGCCCAGAAAACAACTGGTAACCAGTGCAACTCCCTCAGCACTGGAGTGATGTGATCTCGCCAGCAGCTGCCTTTAATCAGGCGAGCCGCCGCATTCTGTTATAGGGATGGCGAAGAATTTCTCCATGAATCTCCGGGAGGCCGAATGCCAACGCATTCGGCCCCCCGAAATTGGTGGTGAAATTCTCCGCCCCCCCCCCCCGGGATGGGACTTACCTCCTTCGAATGTCCCTCTCGGCGGCAGGTCCCGGCGGCGTTTCGGCGGGGGCGGGGGCGCCGGCCGGTCTTCCGACCAGCTGCCGCCACCGCCATTACAAAGTAAATTAAAAAAAAAACAACACGTGATAGGCTACGTAACGATTTACATAGCCTATCACGACTAGATTTTTTAAAAATACCGTGATAGGCTATGTAAATGTTTACATAGCCTATCACGGCTGAGTAAAAAAATAAACAAACCTGCGCGTACACAAATGGCGGCGCCCATGGGTGCCGCCGTTTGCATCCCTTATTTTGGGATGTCTAGTATACGTAAACATTTACGTAGACTACGGCGAAAATAAGGGGAACGCAAATAGCGTAGACGCTACGCTATTTGCGTTCCCCTTATTTTCGCCGTAGTCTACGTAAATGTTTACGTAGACTAGACGTCCGAAAATAAGGAACACAAACGACGGAACACAAACCATTTGCATACGCGTGGTTTTTGTTTTTTTGTTTTACTCAGCCATGATAGGCTACGTAAACATTTACATAGCCTATCACAGCTGACTGCAGGGACGCAAACGGCAGCGGCTACGGCCGCCACCATTTGCAGACCCGGATGGCCAGGACTCGCGGCGGGAGGGACGGGGCGCCTCCCACCCGGCCAGAATTTCGGGGGAGAGGGACGGGGCGCCTCCCCCCTGGCCAGAATTTTGGTGGAGAGGGACAGAGCGCCTCCACCCCCGGCCAGAATTTCGGGGGGAGGGACGGGGCGCCTCCCCCCGACCTCGAATCACATTTTGTCAAAAGGTAAGTGACTTTCATACATCCCTACCATCAGCGCTCTAGCCGGCTCACCTCCTGTTTCAAAGCTCGTAACCGCGGATTGAACCATGGTGTAGTCTGAGCCCTGTTCAGGGGGAGAGGGCGTTTCGGAGCCACCTGATCTAATGCCCCAGTGCATTCCAGCCACCAACCAGGGTCTCAACTGAGTGATCGTTGGCGTGCCCCAGAGAATCCACAAGTGCATTCAGGAATCCATTCGGATCCATAAGACGCCTGGGGTGGACCATTTTAATGGGTCCTACACCCCTGCGGAGGGGTTGTGGAACCGAGAAGTCTAACATCACCAGATAGTGATCTGACCATGACAAAGGGGTGGTGGATATACCCCCGAATTCCAGATCGCTACCCGCTTCTCCAGAAACAAACACAAGGTCTAGTGCATGACCAGCTACATGGGTGGGCCCAGTTAGAATATGGTGCAGCTTCTAGGAAGCCATGGTCTCCGTGAAGTCCTGAGGTGCTCCTGTGGGGATGACCTCTGACTGTATGTTGAAATCCCCCAACACCAATAAGTTAGGGGACTGTACACGCACAACAGAGACCACTTCAAGCACCTCAGCCAGGGAGTCATGCAGCGGGGTGGACGGTGCACGAGCAGAATCCCCGGACTGCCCTTCGGGCCCAACCTCCAGTACATGCACTCAGCAACCTTGGTCTCCTGGAGAGGGGGTCTGATAAAGACCAAGGACTCTCGGTAGATAACAGCCACTCCCCCTCCCTGATCCCCAGCCCTCGGCTGCTGTGCATATGAAAATCCGGCTGGACACATGGCTGCAAGGGTTGGAGCAGCAGCCTCGGCCAGCCAGGTCTCCGTAATACATGCCAGGTCTGCACCCTCATCCAGGATCAGGTCATGGATGAGGGAGGTTTTCTGGGTAACAGACCTGGCATTGCAGAGCAGCAAACGAAGGCCAGAAGATGGGGTCATGCCTCCCCCAGCCATCCTTTGGCTCTGGACAGGCCCGGAGCAGGGGACAGATACTAGACATCTCTCCCTCGTTCCCCTTACCTGGCGTGGCCTGCCCCTAGCGCTCCGCCAGTGCCTGCCGCCCAGCCTCGGTATGTTCTGGCCCCCAACACTCCCCCCACTGCCTCCATCAGGTGGACACATGCCCCCTCGCTCCCGCCTATCAGGCAGGCTACCCACCCCTAAAAGCACAACACAATCCCCCAGAAATTAAAAAAACAAAAACAAAACCTTAAAAATAATGCCAGGCAGGAGTCCACAGTAGTAGTAGTGGTGGTGGTGGCAGCGGCGGCAGCTTCTCCTGCAGGCCCTGGCTCTCCCAGGCCACTTCAGCCAGCCAGCTTATGTAGCCCCTCCAGGAAGGGGCAGGCGGAAGCAGCACAGCTGGCTCGGTACCTGGGGGCCTGGTCCTGCAGGGACTGGTGGTCTGCCAGGCAGAAGTCCGCAGGGAAGGCCTGGTGCTGGTGGCGGCAGCAGCAGCAGCAGCAGGCCCAGCAGCAGCAGGCACGCCTCTTCTCCAATGGTGGCAGCTTCTTCTGCAGGCCCTGGCTCTAAATGGTTTGGGTCTAAATTATCTGAATGACTGTCTGTGCCCTTTTGATATGAACTTCCCCATCTGTTGAGATCATTGTCAGAGGTCCTATTGTTAGCCCACCATTAAGAACTGTGAGGTTGGTAGCCGCCAGAGATAGGGCCTTTTCATTGGTGTCCTCTTCCGTATGGAATTCCCTCCTGGTAGAAATATGTCTAGTTCCATCTGCTGTTTTAAAAAATATTTTGTATAGTTATTGGTTTTCATGGAACTTAGCTGAAAGGTTTTTATAATATATGTTGCTTTTGCTAATTTCTTATGTTTTGGATTTGGCGTGTTTTAACTGGTTCATTCTTAAATTTCTTTGAAACTTGTTTATGATTTTATGAATTTGTTCTATTGATACGGAATTGCATGTGTTATTTTGTAAGTCATCTTGGGAAAAGTGCAGTCCTGAAAGGCAGCTAAGAAATGCATTAAATCATCATCAGCATCATCCTGAACCCTTATTATTTTTCTTTTGACTATTATTTATTTGATAGTTTGCTTCATTGCAGTAAGTGATTAATCCTTGAAAACACCAGGATTACTTGAGTTTATTTCTGTAATCAGAACCAGTATCTGAAAGATCCATAGCTTCTAATTCTGACATTTAACTACCTGCTTCATGTACTTCAAAAAATAGAAAGTTTTCATGAAACAAGCTGCTCAACTCTTTCACGTTAGCATGTTTCCCAATTGTATGCATGCATGTCTATTTTCAAACACTCCTCAGTTTACTTGATGCAGAAAATAGTAGAAAAAAAAATCTAAGGTAAAAGAGAAGCCAGAAGAGTCAATCTGTGCTGTACAAAGGCCTTGCTACTACATTGCAGGAGCAATTTCTGGTTTGGAACAAATACCTGAAGATGCTCTATATTTTGCAATCTGTGAAAGTACCTTTTCCAATGTTGTCCTAAGAATATTGTTTGTATATCATATGGTTATACTCTCCCTGTTTTTGTTGGGAATTTGCATCTGCAAGTTACAGGAAGGGGGCAGTGTTGCAGTTAGCTAGTTACTGCATGGGAATTTGGGGCATAGCTAGTCTTAGGATCTCTATAGCCTGCAGTGTGGCTTCCTGCTCCTCCCCTTCTCTCACTCTCTGACCTCCTCCATTGCTGAGAGCAGTTGTGTTTGCTCTCGCTCTCTCCTCCCAGTGTTAAAGAACACAAACAAACTGTTCCTTGAAACTGTAAGCTGTACCTAATGCAAGAATATTGTGAGTAACCCATTTTACCTTTTCTTCACTAAAGAAAGGTGTTGTCTCCTTTTTTATTTTAAGATAGCATTGAGTGCATGTGGGACTGGCAGCACTCATTCTGTTCTGACTTTCATTTTTTCTCTGCTAGCTGCCTTTTTAACAGAAGTCAGCAATACCAAATAATTCCCATTGGGTTATTGGGCCCAGGCATGCACAGCAGGTTTTACCAGATCATTTTGTGTGTGTTTTTTTTCTTTTCACAAATTCTTGTGAATTTTCTGGTTCAGTCCATGGAGGCAGATGTGCTCTGTGATTGAATAGTGGTTTGGGGAGTCTCCCCTTTAAAAATCATAAGAAATCACGAGGATCCCTTTTTTATTTCATGGATCCTTGTTTTACTTTCTTCCAACACAAAGACAGAAACCAGCCCCCATTTTAACCCTCAGGATCTCTATAATGAAGGGGTGCTGTGCCTTGTCAACTGAGGGGGTAAATTGCTGGTGGAAACATCCCCAAGGACTGCTAGCCATCTCCTGCTCACGAGGAGGAAACAGCTAGCGAGTGGCAGGAACGTGTGCCTCACCTCTTCCTCCTGCCTGGGAAATTCATAGCACTTCTTGCATATATGTCTATGTGCACATATAGACTTATATGCAAGAAGTGCTGTGAATTGCCCATATACGACATTCACAGTGCTTTTTGCATATAAGTCTATGTGCACATAGACTTCTAATCACCACGTTTTTTAAAAACTTGGTGATCGCAGCAGAGGCAGAGGGACCGGCAAGCGGAGCAGGGGCTGGGGTGGAGGGGTCTCACTTCTCACATCTCTAAGTAATACCACCAGAATGATCCTTGTCTCTGAAACGCAGCTGTTTTTCTCCAATTATTCAATCTTCCCCCCTCCTCCACCACTGTCTCTGATTGGAGATTGCTGGATTACGTTCAGCCCTGATTTGGCAACTAGAGTTTCCATTCACCAAAACTCTATCCCTCCCCCTCCTCAACCCCTTGCTGAACTTTCTGAAGTCAATACTTTTGGCGCCAAGCTGTCTGGGTTGCTCAGAACGAATCACCAAGTCAGACGAGGGGCTTTGTATACAAGCTGCTTTGCTCTGGGGTGCTTTGTAGCTATTCTGCTCTGCCTCGGAACACACGGAAGCACCTCTGAAACAGCCTGCTTCGACTCGTCATTCAGGCTTCAGACTGACACAGTGCACAGCCCTGATAAACACACACTGATGCACTCACTCAATACACATACACTCAAGAAAGAGACATAGACTGAGTCGCTCCCTCTTTCAGATGCAACAGCCAAACAGGACACACATGTGGTGGCCTGGGACAACTTGCTGCCTGAGGAGGACCAGGAAATGCCTCCCATTTCTCAAGAGATGATCTGGGCCAGTCACTACCTCTCAGCCTAACCTACCTCACAATATTGTTTTGAGCAATAAAATGGGGAGGAAAGGCTGAACATTAATGCAACAAAATGAAATAAATAATTTTATACTAGAAAAGCAGAATTGTCTTACACTATGCTCATAATAAGCCTCTCTAGCATGTAAAATGGCCACCTGTGCATTGCATTCCTGTGTGCACTCATTTACATGCATGTGCGACAGAAGAGAAGCACCCCGCACTCCACCTGGATGTTTATTTTATATGGACCCTGGGAGGGAGCCTGAAGACTGACACCACCTTTTATAACTCATATTAAACATAGGGATGTCAGAGAATTTCTCCACGAATCTCCGGGAGACCGAATGCGTTGGCCCCCCAACGCATTCGGCCCCCCAAAATTGGTGGAGCAACGGTCCACCCCTCCGCCACCCCCCCCCAGGATGGGACTTACCTTGAGCGAATGTCCTTGGCGGCGGTGGCTCCCGGCGGCAGTTCGGTGGTGGCGGTGGCGGCCAGTCTTCTGACTGGCTGCCGCCGCCGCCATTTCCAAGTAAAAAACAACAACAACAACAACAAACGTGATAGGCTACGTAAAGATTTACGTAGCCTATCATGGCTAGATTTTCAAAAAACACTGTGATAGGCTACGTAAATGTTTACGTAGCCTATCATGGCTGACTTTGGGGGGGGGGGGAAAGCGCGTACGCAAATGGCGGTGCCCATGGGTGCCGCCATTTGCGTTCCTTATTTTGGCACGGGTAGTCTACATAAATATTTACGTAGACTACCTGTGCCAAAATGTGAGATTTGCTCAATGCAGGCTCTTAGCCTGCACTATCCAATTGGAGAAGACCCCTTCCCTCCACAAGGGAGGGGGTCTTTTGTGCAAAGGGGTTGTCGCCCATGAGGCCATTGCTGGCTGGGTCATTAAACTAGAAAGAGGTGAAAAAAGCAGCAAGATAAGTGAATGAGAAAGAGTCTCTGTGTGTGCGCACGCATGCTCGTGCTCGCTTGCCATCTATTTCTGTTTACTTTGAGGAGGCAACCCAGCACAATACTGTTATGTAAACCTCTTAAAATATGGTTGGGGGAGGTGGAGGAGTATATAATTCATCATCATCATCACGATCGCTACCCCCCCACTTTAAATGGAGACTGCAACAAATTGCTGTCTCTATAGTGTTATATACTCTGGAGAAACTGGTGTGTGTATGTGTGTGTGTGTGTGTGGGTGTGTGTAATGGGGGTAGAGTTTAATGGGATATGTAGAGCAATCAGATATAGGTTTATTAAGAAGTCAGTATCACTGAATTCGGTAGACCTTACTCTAATGTAACTATACATAGGATTGAAGCCCTAAGGAAGGGGGAAAAGGTGTCTCTCTGTGTAAATGCCTTGGGGGGGGTGTATTGCCATAGGGCTTGTGTGTGTGTGCTTTTGTGTGGGCTGTATTGTCTGGTTCTTCTCCCCCTGAACACACTGGACACTCATAATTTTAAAGATAATTTATTCAATTTCCTTCTCTGTGACATGTGGGTTGTTGGAATTGAAAAAGGCTTCAAAGGAATGCTTTTGCATGGATTATAATTACTACTGTTGTTGTTACAACATGCAAAAGGATGGATTTTGAATGTTCTGAGAACTTGCTACTGTGTCTGACTATGGGGTACATCAGCACTGCAAGTAGTCTATAGTTGTTATACCATATTTTTGGGAGGGAGAATTGTGTACAACATCACTGCAGTGTAGTCCAGGGGGGTTCCTCCACCTGCGGGTTACTCCGAGCCGGCTGCGTGTGGAGGTCGTTAGGGATACATGACATTGTGGCCATCCAGCAGCCACCCCGGAGCTTATCAGGGGAAAACCAGATTTCCAGAGACTGCTTAAAGTCGGATTCTTTTCCTCAAGTCGGGTTCTCCCCGGTATAGTTGCTGTGGGCCCCAAGCCCCGCATTGACCTTGAGTATGCTAGCTAGGGATGTCAGAGAATTTCGCCACGAATCTCGGGGAGGCCGAATGCCAGCGCATTCGGCCCCCCGAAATTGGTGGCGAAACGGTCTGCCCCCCCCCTCCCGGGAGGGGACTTACCTTGGGCGAATCCTCCTGGCAGCGGCGGCTCCGGCGGCAGTTCGGCGGCGGCGGTGGCTGCAGCGGCCGATCTTCTGACCGGCGGCCGCCTCCGCCATTTCCAGTTAAAAAAAAACAAAAGAAAACCAAAAAAACATGATAGGCTACGTAAAGATTTACATAGCCTATCATGGCTAGATTTAAAAAAAATACCGTGCTAGGCTACATAAACATTTACGTAGACTACGGCAAAAATAAGGGGAACGCAAATAGCGTAGCGTCTATGCTATTTGCGTTCCCCTTATTTTCGCCGTCTTAGTCTACGTAAATGTTTACGTAGACTAGACGTGCCAAAATAAGGAACGCAAATGGCGGCGCCCATGGGCGCCGCCATTTGCATACACATGGGTTTGTGTTTTTTTACTCAGCCGTGATAGACTACGTAAACATTTACGTAGCCTATCATGGCTGACTGCAGGGACGCAAACGGCGGCAGCTACGGCCGCTGCCATTTGCGGCCCAGCCAGCCAGGATTCGGGGGTGGAGGGAGGGAGCGCCTCCCCCGCCAGAATTTCGGGGGGAGGGACGGAGCACCTCCCCCCCAGCCAGAATTTCGAGGGGAGGGACGGAGCGCCTCCCCCCCACCGCGAATCAAATTTTGTTCAAGGTAAGTGACTTTCGTACATCCCTACGTAGGGATGGCAGAGAATTCTGCCACGGATCTCAGTGAGGCCGAATGCCAGTGCATTCGGCCCCCTGGAATCTGTGGCGGAACGGCCTGCCACCCCCCTGCCCCCCTGCGGTTCCCCCTGGGACGAGACTTACCTGGGGCGGATCTTCTGGGTGGCGGCGGCTCCGGCAGCGGCGGCTGCTGTGGCTGGTCTTCCGACCAGCTGCCACCGCCACCATTTGCAGTTGTTGTAGTGTTTTTTTTTTTTACAGAGACGCGATAGGCTACGTAAGTTTTTACGTAGCCTAAAACGTCTGGGTAAAAAAAAAAAAAAAGCGTACACAAATGGCGGCGGCTACAGCCACCGGCATTTGCATTCCTTATTTTGGGCTGTCTTAGTCTACATAAATAATTACGTAGACTAAGATGGCGAAAATAAGGGGAACGCAAATAGTGTCCGCTATGCTATTTGCGTTCCCCTTATTTTGCCGTCTTAGTCTATGTACTTAGTTTATTAGAATACTAATAAAGTTTCTTTGAGTTGATGTCCATGGAGATGATGGAGGCAAGTGCGGCATATGCGAAGCAAGAGGATGTTCTACAAATTTTGAATGTTTAATTAGGGATGGACGAAAGTCACTTACCTGATCCTGAAGCTTGCTTTGCGGTGGGGGGGAGGCGCCCCGTCCCTCCTCACCGAAATTCTGGCCAGGGGGGAGCGCCCCATCTCTCCGGCCGCAAAACCTCTTCTCCTGCCGGGACACAAATGGCGACGGCCATAGCCGCCGTTTGCGTCCCTGGCCTGCAGTCAGCTGTGATAGGCTACGTAAATGTTTACGTAGCCTATCACGGCTGACTTTGGGGGGGAAAAAAGCGGGTACGCAAATTGAGACTATTTCCGTTGCCCTTATTTTCGCCGTAGTCTACGTAAATATTTACGTAGACTACCCGTGCCAAAATAAGGAACACAAATGGCGGCTCCCATGGGCGCCGCCATTTGCGTATGGGCTTTTTTTTTTTTTTCCCCAAAGTCAGCCGTGATAGGCTACGTAAACATTTACGTAGCCTATCACAGTGTTTTTTGAAAATCTACACACGCAGACACACATATATATATTAGAGGTATACTTAGACTAGGATATATATTACATACACAAATTTGTGCTATGGGCCTGTACCCCGGATCTTTTAAGAACCTAGCAATGCCCCTATTAACACCAAGGAATTATGGCAATCAGAGCACAATGGATTTCCAGAAAGCTGCATGCAAGCAATCTGTAGTTCTGCTTGGGATGTGGAAGTCCTCAATAGCCTATGGAACCTGCTTTTCTGCTCTTCTCCAAGACTCCCAAACCCTAGTCCCCTTCCAGCTACAGGCCCCCAAACAACAGAATTTGGGGTGCTTTGTAACAGCTGATAGACTTCATGTATGCCCAGTGGTTCAATGGGCTTCATAACTACACCCCAGGCTCCAGGGTATATAGGCTCCGGAGCTCCCATTGTGGTTCAGATTAACTTCTGGGGTATGTGGGGGTACTCCCAAAGAGCCCTGTTCATGAGTTCAAAAGAACAAGCCAGCCTTTCCTCCAGCAGTAAATTTCCTTGTAGTTGCAATGTAGCAGTGGCAGGTAAAAGAAACGCACTCTGCACTTGTTCAGAGGCACACTATGCTTATAAGCAAGTTCCAGGGCTCAAGTTGAAAAGGAGGGGAGTCCTCATAAAGCTACCTCCAGATTCCCCCCCCAATCTATCCCCCTCCCCAATGGAGGGAGAAGTCATATAAGAATGTAGCAACATACTGTTTTCAAGGACGAAGAATAAAGTCGGTGGATAAATTCACCGACAGTCTCTGCTGAGTTGTCGCCACCTCCCTCCCTCTTTTCCATTGAGACCAAAAGCACGCCAACTGGGGCTGCTCTGAGGGGCTCCATGGTGGGGTGATTTTCTTGACTGTATATGACTGGCTGTGGACTGGCTCTGTGCTTTTCTTCACAATATGGACTAGCGGGGGGTGGGTGGGCTCCATAGTGCCTCTGCAGGCATCAATTTTAGGACAGTGGTGAAACTGCCTATCGGATTTCACTCTCTGCCTCGCCACCAGGGAGCGCTCCGGAGGGTTCCCAGCTTTTGTGAGAGTGGTGCACACGTTGTCTTGCAAGGAAGCCATTCCCTCAACAAAGAGAGATGAGTGCCTGCATGCTGGCCATTCTGAAAAAAACAAATCAAAACCCAGGGCAGCTCTCCCGCTTGTTTTCCCCTCACCAGCTAGAGGAAGAAGGAAGAAACGTGCTGCCGTTGCCACTGCCATTGAGCAGCACTGCTAAGGCCTGGCTGTTCTGGTGCTGGGGGGGAGTGAGGGAGACCAGGAAGGGAGGTAGCCAGAAGTGGGGCTCCGCCCTGTTTGCCACACCCGCCAGCTGCCTCTGCCATAGTGTCCCTGAGTGTGAAGGGGAGGGGAGGACGGATTGCCAAATCTTCTGGTGTTGCATTCAAAATCCTGCTGTCCAGCCAGCACACTCGAGACTCTTTGGCATGAAACAGGCCTCTATTATGATGACTACATTAGAACACACCAACTTCATTAAAAATTCCCAGTTGAGATTATCGAATGCTTTCTCTGCATCTAAAAAGATCAGAGCTGCTTGTTTTTCCGGGTGTTTTTCCAAATATTCCACCACATTCAAGACCGTTCTTACATTATCTCTCATCTGTCTCCTTCGTAAGAAACCACTTTGGTCCACATTAGGGATGTCAGAGAATTCCGCCACAGATCTCGGTGAGGCCGAATGCCAGTGCATTCGGCCCCCCGAACTCCGTGGCGAAACGGCCCGCCCCCCCCGCGGATCCTCCCCAGGATGAGACTTACCTGGGGTGGATCTTCTGGGCGGTGGCGGCTCCGGCAGCGGCTTCGGCAGCGGCGGCTGCGGCAGCTGGTCTTCCGACCGGCTGCCACCGCCGCCATTTCCAGTGTTGGAAAAAACAAAAAAGACATGATAGGTTACGTAAATCTTTACGTAGACTAAGACGGCAAAATATTTACGTAGACTAAGACTTACGTAGACTAAGATGTCCGCTACGTTATTTGTGTTCCCATTATTTTCGCCATCTTAGTCTACGTAAATATTTACGTAGACTAAGACAGCCCAAAATGAGGAACGCAAATGGCGGCGGCCGTAGCCGCCGCCATTTGCGTACACGCGTTTTTGTTTTTTTTTAAAGTCAGACGTGATAGGCTACGTAAAGATTTACGTAGCCTATCATGGCTGACTACAGGGACACAGACGGCAGCGGCTATGGCCACCGCCATTTGCATCCCTGCTAGCCAGTGGCCGGATGTCCGGCTGCTGGCGGAGCCGGCCGGTGGCTCCGCAGAATCCCCGTGGAGTGGAGCTGGCTGGCCAGGATTCCGGGGGGGAGGCACTCTGCACCTCCCCCCCCAGCAGAACCCGGCGGAGCCAGGTTCGTACATCCCTAGTCCACATATACAAACTCCTGCAATATTTTCTTGAGTCTTTCTGCCAAAATTGTTGCAAATATTTTATAATAATTGTTTAATAATGAGATTGGTCTGTAGTTTTTTGTCAAGGTTAAATCCTGTCCTCCTTTAGGTATTAATGTTATATATGCTGTTTTCCATGTTTCCGGTCTCTCTCCCTTTTCTAAAATATTGTTCACCATATTTTTAAACGGTTGTAAAATTTCTTCTTCACACTTCTTATAATATAATCCTGATATTCCATCTGGTCCCGGAGTTTTCCCAATTTAATTTTTTTTATTGCTTCCACCATTTCATTTACTGTTATTGGCCATTTCATCATTTGTTTTTGTTCCTTAGTAATTTTTGGTAAATTTTGTTTATGAATATATTTATCTATTAATTCTGGGAAGATATCCTGTCCTTCATACAAATTTGAATAATATTGATAAAAGGCTTTCTGAATTGGCACATTATCGGTTAATTCTAATCCACTTTCACTTATTTTCAGAATTGTTTTCTTTTCTTTTTCCTTTCTGAGTTTATAGGCCAACCATCTTCCTGGTTTATTAGCAAATTCAAAATTTCTTTGTTTTACAAAGTTTAATTTTTTTTACATGTCCTGGACTGTTAACATCAACAATTGTTGTTGGAGTAATTTAATCTTTCGTAGGACACTTGCCTTTCCTGGTTTTTTCTTTAGGAATTCTTCTTTCTCCTTTATCTGTTTTAGAATATTTTGTACCTTCTCTTCTCTTTTCTTTTTCAGTTGTGTGTTTTGTTGTAAAAAATAACCTCTCATATAGGCCTTACTTGCATCCCATACTTTTCGGATATTTGTTCCCTTGTCCAGATTCAATTAAAAAAATTATCTCAGTTTCTTTTTAGTGTCATCCACAATACTTCTATTTTGAAATATCATTTCATTCAATCTCTATCTAAAATTTATTTATTTATTTATTTATTTCATTTCTATACCGCCCAATAGCCGAAGCTCTCTAAAAGTAGTGCTTCTTCTCACAAATGACATAGATATAGGGTTATGGTCTGAAAATGATCTTGGTAGGACTTGTATTTTGCCAATCTTTGTAGCAAGCTCTTTAGTTGTCAAAATCATATCAATCCTTGAAAAAGATTTATGTCTTTCTGAAAAATATGTATATTCTTTTGAGTTTCCATCTTTATCTCTCCATCCATCTGCTAAAGCCAAATTGTCCATCAATTCAAAGAAACTTTTAGGTAATTTCCCTTGATTACACTTTATTTTTTTCTCTGATATTCTATCAATTTGAGGCACAATCACCCCATTCCAATCTCCCATTAAACACCAACTATCAAAAGTTAGATCCAAGAGTTTGGATAAGAGATCCTCATAAAATTCCAGTTTGTGGTCATTAGGTGCATAAACCCCTAAAATTAGTGTTGATACACCATTCAGTGTAATTTTAACTCCCACAAACCAAACATGTTCATCTGACAATACCAATTCTGGTCCCAAATGTGGCTTAATATATAAAACTACTCCATTTTTCTTTTTTTCAGCTTGCAATTATAAACTCTTCACCTAGTTTTTTATTAATTAAATATTTGGTATCTTCTTTCTTAATATGGGTTTCTTGTAAGCATATTATATCTTCTTTCAATTTTTGTAAATAGTAAAATATTTTCTTTCTCTTTTGAGGAGTGTTTGCCCCATTAATGTTCCAAGTTAAAAAATTATAATCCATTTTTTAGAAAATATAAGATTAAGGTACTTTCTTAATTTCCACCTGTTGCACCCTGAGTACTGTCCTTTTCTTGTACATCAGGGTCTGTCCAATCTTTTCCATAAGTTCGAAGGAACTCTCTTGCTTTCTGAAATGAGTTCAACTTAAATCTCTGTTCTCTGTAAGAGAAGACCACACCTTCTGGGAATTCCCATCTAAACATGATCTTTTTCTGTTTCAGGATTGTTGTTAAAAATGTATAATCTCTCCTTTTCCTCAGAAATCTTCCAGGAATTTCTTTCATGATGATAATCTCTTTGCCCACCATCTTCAGTTTACTTTTATAGTGTTTCTGGAGAACTGAATCCCTTGTAGTTTCTTTACAAAATGGACAATAGTATCTCTGGGTAGACCTTTTGTTTTTGCATATGTCGAATTCAATCTGTAAGCTCAATCTATTTCCATTTCCATGGTTTTCTCTTCTTTACTCAAAAGGCTGCTGTAGTCTTTACCAATTCCATTCTGAGGTCAGGTTCTGCCCTGCCATAACTTTCTGCGACCCCTCTAAAACATAATGAGCATTCCTTGTCTTTAAACTCAAGCCACGCTAAGGCATCCTGCACACGTTCTAATTCCGTAGTTACAATTTCTGCATTGTATGTAATGACTCTGTTTGTCATTATTTTAAATTCTTCTGTTCTTTGATTTAATGCATCATCTAGTTTCTTAAATTCTTGTCTCAATTCTTCCTTCGTGTCTTTAATCTCCTAATTTACTTCCAATACTTGCCTTTCCATCCATTTTTCTATACGTTGTTCAAAGGTGCCCATCCTTTGTTCTATATGTTGTTCAAAAGTGCCCATCCTTCGTTCCATGCGTAGTTCAAAAGCCTCCATCTTTTTGCTTATAGCACCTGTAATATTTTGTGTTTGTTCATCCAAGGCCATCTTTTGTATATCTTGCTTCTGCTCAGGTACCTCTCCCTTGCTTATAGATGTCGCTTTCACCGATAATTTTGTAGCTCCTGTCAGAGTCTGTTTTAGAGATCCTTTCCTGGATTTCATATTTCTACTTAATCTGTAGGCATCTCTGTAGGCATCTCCCAGGTATTCGCTCTCCTACGTGTAGGGATGTCAGAGAATTCCACGACGGATCCCAGGGAGGCCGTATTCCAGTGAGTTCGGCCCCCCAGAATCCGTGGCGGAATGGAGCAACCTGCCCCACCACCCCGCGAAAGCCCCGCGAAATGGAGCCTACCTGGCTGCGGCTCCGGTGGCAGCTCTGGCGGCAGCGGCAGCTCCCGGGCTGCGGCCGTAAATGGCGGCTGCTACACTGGCCGCCATTTGCGTCCCTTCGGTGAGCCGTGATAGGCTACGTAAATATTTACATAGCCTATCACGGCTCAGCGAAGGGACGCAAATGGCGGCCGCTGTGCCAGCCGCCATTTGTGTCTGCAGGCCTGCTGCAGCCGGATGTCTGGCTGCGGATGCACCCGGCCGGCAGCTCCATGGAGTTGCCGCAGAGCCAGCCGGGGAGGATACCAGGGGGAGGGATGGAGCACCTCCCCCCCACCACAGATGCCACTTATGAAACAGGTAAGTGGTTTCGTACATCCCTACCTATGTGTTATTCTGATATCCTTCGCTGGTTTGTCCAGCCAGCACACTGGAGATTCTTTGGTATAAAACAGGCCTCTATTATGATGACCACATTAGAACACACCAACTTCTTAGTCCTCAACAAACACGCCCACTGAGGCAGGGGCCCCACCCACACAGGCCACAAGAGGGAAAATGAACCTAGACTCTAACAAGTTTTCTTCACAGGGGCAACATTGACTCACCGTTTGCCATTCTACAGTTCTTAGCAACCTCTTTTCTTTCTCTCTAGGCTTGAGTTTGTTCCATTTTGGCTGAGCTTCTTGCAGTCCTTGTCCACACTTCACAGCTCTCAGGAGCCATCAATTCTCTTCACCTCTCTTCATGCACCTCTAAGTATATGCATGCTGTGCAGTACAACAGATTGGGTCAGGTTCAGAGCTCCTGGTCTGCAATGGCACTGCCTGCAACTGCGGAGCGCAATAGTGCCCAGCCATTGGCCTCTACTCAGCTCCTCAAGTTGCTCCATATTAGTGGCTCCTTCCCCATTACATGTCACTGCTTTACCCCCACCTTTTTTATGTGCAGGTTTTTCATTCTGCCACCCCCACACTCCTTTCTTTCAGATGCACAGGGGGCCTTGTGAGGGGAGTGGAAAACTTTCAACCACAGGAGGAGCTCTTTATGCCCCCTCCCGTACACATCTCCCAGGCCAGGCCACACTCCACTAAGACAAACATAACCAAAAATCAACTGTAATCTCTCTTGCTTATATATAGGGTTAGGCTATGTCGCACACCAGATAACATCCAGCATAATATCTAAGGCTGCAATTCCATGCACACCTACCTAACTCTGAGTAATAAACAGGCATAGAAGGATTATACTCATGGTCGTGGAACCGACCACAGTGCTATCAGGTTTAATATATATTTAAGGTTTAAATAGCATTCTCTGTTCCTAGTGCTATGACCTTGCACTTGGCTTTGTTAGTTATTGGGAACTGCCCAGCTGGCTAAAAAGAGTTGTTCCCTTTGGGCATCTCCCATGAGGGGCACCTGTATTGTTGAATGTGCTATTTCCAAGGAAATCCAAGCAAGTCCCAAACTTTGGACCCTTTGGGATTTTTCAACAGTGAAGGAGAGATGGACAGCCAAACAGCAAGCTAAGCGGAACAGCACTCAGACCTTGCAATATTTCTGTCATTTCAGCAAAATGGGGAGGGAACAGCTGGGGGCAGGGGTTTTTTTGTAAGAAGAGTTTCAAGAAAGAGCCACAAAAGTGAAGCCAGCAGAAAGCCTCCTGTAAAGAGGTTGAGCACAGAAGGAGACATGGAGCAGAGCCTAGGCAACAAGCTCCCAATAGGCTGCAGCAATAAGCAGAAATTAGAAATGCATTAGGAGCAACTTCAAAGCATCCGCAGTCACAGTCACACATCTGTAGGGATGTTAGAGAATTCTGCCACGGATCCCAGGGGGGCCGAATTCCAGTGAATTCAGCCCCCCAGAATCTGTGGCGGAACGGAGCCCCCCGCCCCACCGCCCCGCGAAACAGAGCCTACCTGGCTGCGGCTCCGGGTCCGGGTCCGGCAGGTCCAGCCACTGCCGGGCTGCTGCGGCTGCAAATGGCAGCCGTCGTAGTGGCCACCATTTGCGTCCCTACACCGGCCCATGATAGGTTACGCATATATTTATGAAGCCTATCACGGCTAAAGCAGGGATGCAAATGGCATCCCCTACGCCATTTGCGTCCCTGCTTTATCTGTGATAGGCTAAGTAAATATTTACGTAGCCTATCACGGGCTTGCGTAGGGACACCATTTGCGTCTGCAGCAGCCTGGCTGGCGGCTCTGCGGCCTGGCCACGGAGTGGAGCCGGCCGGGCAGGATTCCAGGGGGGAGGAATAGATCGCCTCCCCTCACCTGCGGAACCTGATGGAGCCAGGTAAGTGGGGTTTCGTACACCCCTACATATCTGACATTGCCCATGTTTTTAGATGGGGGAGAGGGAAGCCAGCAGTAACAAGGGTACTCAGCCTCTTTCTCCTCACGAGCTCATTTTTACCAAGAAAGCTTGCATACACTTAGCCCACACACTACTGCCAAAAAGGTGTGTAGGCACACACACCTGCTCATACATGTATGCATCTGCAGAAGCACATTCTCACATGATGGGGCTTTCAGACACAAGAGGATTTCCAGGCATCTCAACACTCACAAAGAAAGATTCAGTAAAAAGTTATGGGGAAGATGTTATGTTGCTAAAAGCTGGGACAGGGTGCATTACCACAATGCTGGAATGTTGTCAACGGTTGTTACTGACCGGAGAATTGACCTGCTCAAGCCTTTAACAGCTTATAGTAAGCATCCTGAGGCAGGCATTAGAGTTGGGGGCATGTGTGACTTCCCTCCTGCATTGTACAGGGATGTTTCAGGAAGGAGAAAAAGAAAAGAAAAAGGACACATATTCCGCTTTCCACTATCCAGATATCCCTGCCTTACCCACCTCTCACCCTGCTATATAGCAATAAAATGGAAGCATAGGTGAAAGGAAGTATATACTAGAGCTGTTTGCAAGTGGACTCTTGAAATTCTCCACCTATTTGTGGACAGAGAAAATGGGGGGACAACTTCACCAAATTTCTGCAGCAGGAGGAGAAATTCTCCAAGAACTTCTCACAGATAGGACTCACCATTGGCAAGGGCTGTACTACAGCTTCTTTTTTTCTTAAGGGTTTTTTTGTTTTTGTTTTTTCACTGCCACTGAAAGGGGCAACAGCAGCAACTCTGCTGGCAGCCTGGCCCCATTTTGCCTCCTCCACAATACCTCACACCTAGCATTGTTCTGGGGCACTATGGGGAGGGAAGGTGAACCCCACCAAAGAAAATTCTGCAAAGTGGCCTTTTATTTCTAGGGGGGTAAAAAAAAATCTCAGGTGACTTCTGAGAAAAAAATATTTTCTGAGAAAAAAATGTTTTCTGAGAAATTTTGGCTCAGATCTTCCCCAGGATCTTATTTATTTCTTTATTTGATTTGTACCCCATCTTTCTACCAAAAAATGGCATCGAAGGTAGCTCACAGGCACAATTAAAATTGATTAGAACAATAAAACAATACATTAAAATACAATACAGATATAACAGTTACGCGGGGGGCGGGGCGGGGGGGTTAAAAACAGCACCTAACCCAACAGACCCAATTACAGGCCCAAGGTCTTCTTCAATAAAGCAGTCTTTGCCTGCCGATGGAAGGATAGCAGACAGGAAGCAAACATAGCCTCCCTTGGGAGGGAGTTCCACAGTATGGGAGCAGTCACCAAAAAGGCCCTTTCTTGATTTGCCACCAAACGTGCCTCTGAAAGTGGCAGTCTTGAAAGAAGGACCTCTCCAGAAGTTCTTAAGAACTGGGCAGGCTCATATGGGAGGTGTTTCAGTTTGCCTGGTCCCAAGCTGTATAGGGCTTTATAGGTCATAACCAGCACTTTCAATTCTGCCTGGAAACAGCCCGGTAGCCAGTGAAGCTGCTGTACCAAGGAAGTGCCATGCTCCCTGTAACTGGTCCTGGTCAGCAGGCTGGCCACAGCACTCTCGACCACCTTACGTTTCTGAACAGTTTTCAAAGGAAGCCCCACATAGAGTGTGTTACACTAGTCCAAACAGGATGTAACTAAGGCATGTGTGACCATGGCCAGATCAGATATCTTCCGAATGTTAAATTTCTGAGGGGTGATTGTGGCTGCATCTTGTCTCTAACGCAGGTGCTCATAATACAGCCCCTTCCCTGAAAGCCCTGTAGCAGGTGTGAGGGGGGCAGTGCCGTGTCCAGCATCAGGGAAGAGGTGGGGCCACTGCTCTGCCAAAAACGGACCTCCAATTTCCTGAAAGTTTTCTTCCCCCATGAAAGAGACTTCTATTTTTTGCCTCATTCTCAACGTTTTATAATTTCTTGGTGGTGTTTTGACCTTACCTCATCATTGTGAAGTGGCAGCCTGTGTGTGTTGTCTTTCTACTAGACTTCTCCATTGCTCCCAGTCTGCCTGGGCTTTCTGATCTGAAAAAGCCCTATGGGAGGAATTACCTCAGGACGGCTTCCCCTGGGCTTTAACTGAAGTGCAGGAAGCCGGGGAGGCTACGGGCTGCAGAGAGATGACTGTACAATGAAAGACAGGCCACTCACCCAACACTCCTCAGCCACCTCATAAGTAAGGTAAGCACAAGAACCCTGAACCAAATCCATGAGAATTTCCCTGAACTTTCCTCTCATTTGAATTTCTTTTCAAAAGCAGTTTTTCTATCAGATTGAATGAGAGTGGTTGAAAAAAATGCAGAGGATATTTTTGGCACAGCATTTCTAAGGCCTCGTCTTCATGGCACCGCTTTCACCCTTCACAACTCTGCAGCATTGCAGCTTCAAATTAGCTTGTGCTGCGATATACTCGCAATTTACTGTGGGCTTCCCCAACAGACTCTGTCACGCCCTCTTTTTTTGGCCATTATACTTTAATGTGCAGCTGTGCAGGCCCATGAGCATGGGGGTGCGACACTGCAGTGGCTGTTTTGTATTTTAGGGGTTCTGTTGTCTCTGTCCATCCATCATTAGGTAAAAAGTGGGTGTCCTGTGCTCCTTCATTTCCACACCATCTGTTTGTCAGTTCCGCAGCCTGAGACGCTTGCAATGGTTCGCATTCACCCAAGGTGTGAGAGGTATGTGCCTACCCATCGTGCCAAAATGGGTGGCTGGAGCAAAGTTGGTCCTCCCCCAAGACCCCGGCCCTTGGGCACTGAGTCCAAAAGCATCCATTGAGAAGATATAAAGCTACAAAAATGTGCAGAAGTGTGATTAAATAAATGAAAACGCCTCTCTGTGCCTCTGTAACTGCGCAGTCCTGAAGGGACGGGGGAATAAAGGGGAGTCACACAGCAAAGTCGGTTTGGGGAAGGGACAGACAGCTCGCAACTGAAGGGAACCCACAGCAAACCAAAAACATCACAGCCAAACACCTCCTTGGACATCCACATTTTCCGGTAGGGATGTCAGAGAATTCCGCCACGGACTCCAGTGAGGCCAGATTCTTTAGAATCCAGCCCCCTGGAATCCGTGGTGGAACGGCCTCCCCCCCCCCGCCACCCCACAGAATCCCCCTGGGATGGAGCTTACCTGGTGGACTCCGGCTAGTCTCCCTGCTGGCCACTGCCGGGCTGCTGCGGCTGCAAATGGCGGCCGTTGTGGTGGCCACCATTTGAGTCCTTGCAGTCAGCCGTGATAGGCTACGTAAATATTTATGTAGCCTATCACAGCAAAGAGCAGGGATGCAAATGGCAGCCGCTACGCCGCCATGATAGGCTATGTAAATACTTATGTAGCTTATCACGGCTGACTGCAAGGACTCAAATGGCAGCTGCCATTTGCAGCCGCAGCAGCCTGGCCGCAGCCGGAACTCCGGCTGCGGCTGGCCCCGGCCGGCAGCTCCATGGAGCCGCCGCAGAGCAGAGCCGTCTGGGGAGGATTCCGGGGGGAGGGACGGAGCGCCTCCCCCCCACTGCGGATTGCCTGGCATCACTTTCTTTTCCCTGCTCCTACGTCCTGGCCTGTGTGGTGTACCAGCCTCTGCTACCCACTCTAAATTGTAATTTTGCCCATTGCCTCCTTCTCATGGAAAAGATTAGCAAAAACATAAGCTGGACTGGATGCTTTCCTCTTCCTGAGAAGTGGCTGTCCTTTAGGACATACCTACAGTAAACAAAGGACCTGTGCTGCATTGACTGTGTTTGCTTTTGGCGCTTTGTCCAGGCATTAACCAAAGATGATAGTTTTCTGTAGCCTCAGGGGATGGAGAGCAGTGTGATGCTCCAGGAAACTTATGTTGCCATTGTCTCTCTTAATGCCTTGGGAATCCATGTAAGAGAAGCAGGAATCAAAGTGGACAACTGTGAAACTTAGACAACGTTGTATATACTGAGGATCCCAAGGCTGCCTGTGCTCAGAGCTCAGCCAGCTGCTACCTTAGGAATGGGTTCACAGCGCAACAGCAAATATTCAGCGGGCTGAGCCTTACTCACTAAGAGTCTAGCACTGTTATGGGAGCATTCTGGAGGACTAGGAAGGGGTGTGTCTCTGTTGTAGGAAACAGTGAGGATCTGAAATAGGGTTCTTAAACTGCATAACCCTGGCCAACATACAGCGGGGGGGGGGGGGATCTGAAAGGTGAAATGGGGGGATAGTGTTGAAATAACTTTAACATGGTATGGTCCGTCATAGTCATTTGGGTGTTGGGAGGTCCACAGTTCTCCAAGAGCTTAAGAACTTACAAACACTGTGTTTTTCTACAGCAAAAAACTCAGTGACAGAAAGAGCGATATACTTGCAGCTGAATCTCATAGAAGCATAGAATCGTAGGGTTGGAAGGGGCCTATAAGACATCGAATCCAATTCCCTGCTCAAATCTCACTCATTTGGAACTGTACTAAACCAGAATTACACTCAAGTCAAGCCCTATTCACACATGCAGATGGATGTCTGAGCATACAAACTGTGTAGGAGGTGAGGAGCACATGCCCCGCCCACACCCCAATGACCCCATAAGTGCTTGCCCCACCCCCCAAGCTCTGTGTGTTGAGCGCAAAGGTTTCAGTGGTGTAGAATCGCCAGAGCTTTGCACATGTGAACATGGGACAGTTGGGAGTGGAGGAGATGGTGATGATGGCACACAGTTTAAGCCAGGGGTGCAGAACTGTTTTCGGGTCGGGAGCCAGATTGCTCCCACCATGCCCACTACAGGCGGGATCCCGCCCCCACCATCTCCTTGCGAGGCGCACACACAGTGACAGGGACTCTGGGCTGCTCCCAGCCACTCGCCAAGCCCCGGGGCACTTGGCGACCAGGTCCATCAGTGCCCCATGGCTTGGCGAGTGGGGGCTGGGCATGGGGGAGTTCACTGGCCTCCCTGATGCAACCAGGCACTCACAACATCCCTAATTAAGAGTCAATAACTGTAAGTAAGAGAGTTGGGTTATATAACTTTGGGGAGGGTCTGTGGCTCAGTGGCAGAGCCCCTGCTTGGCATGCAGAAGGTCCCAGGTTCGATCCCCAGCATCTCCAGGTAAGGCTGGTAAACTCCTGTCTGAAACCCAGGAGAGCCGCTGCTGCCAGTCAGTGTTGACAGTACTGGCCTAGATGGACCAAGGGTCGAGCTGAGTATAAGGCAGCTTCCTATGTATCTATAACCACATGATTTTTTTAAGTGTGGCCCAGCAGACATTAAATAGGAGGAATTTAGCCAGGAATATGTGTTAACTTGCACCACCAAAAGGTAAGAAAGGGTTTTTTAAAATCACATGTTCACAATGTGACTCGGATGCATTATATAGCAAAACAACATGGATTCTAGGCCAAAATTTACAAACAGTTCAACTCACCAACCCCTCCACACCCTGCAAATGTATCCAGAGTAACAACACAGATAAAGCAATTTCTAGCAGATTGCTTGATTCTCCAACATTGAAAGCAAAAGGGGGTGGTGGAGAGAACAGGGAAAAAACCATTTCTCACACACATACACATGCTTACATGGGAGTAAGTCCCATTGAATTCAGTGAGACGTACTTCTGAGTAGACCTACCTAGGATTGCTGTATATATCCCATCGTTTAAAAGCACTTGGCACACACCAGCAAATAATGCCAATGTGTATTCAATAACAACAACAACAACAACAACATCAACAACATGCTCACCTCTGTCCCTGAAAAACAAGTGCTGGGGCTCAGCTGTCTCTCAAAATGAGAGGGTCGCCTTCCTGAGCCTCCTCCTGGCCATTTTCTCTCTCTCTCATCGTGTCTTCCCCCCTTTCTTCCTCGTACTCTTCCCGTGTCTTCCCCCCTTTCTTCCTCGCACTCTTCCCTTTTTCTCTCTCTTCCCTGCTTTCACCCCTTTCTCACTCTTTTCTTTCCTCTTTCTCTCTCTGTCTTTCCTTCCCACTCTGCCCCATCGCAATACCCACCAGGCCAACCCAACAATCCTGGCTCTCCCTCTCTGCTGTCGAGATTGGGCTGGCAAGAGGAGGGTGCACGCAGTGGATGCTGTCTCAGGCAGAGCTGGCCCAAGACATTTTGCTGCCTGAGGCAAACCAGAAATCCCCCCCCTCCCGCAACACAGTACAACTTGACTAGGCAATGGAACAACTACCAGAAGTGAATCAACAGAACAAATGTCTCAGAGAAAAGATGTACACAGGACTAAGATGAGCTTTTATGATGCTGCTCTCACTCATCTACAAATTAGAGACTTATCATGTGAAAAGAGGTAAGAGTGAAGACCTAGTCCTCAACTAACAAAAACCTCCAAACAGCAAACTTTCAAATCATGGCCTAGGATTCTACAAAGAGGAGGGCACACCCACAAGAAGAGGGATTAAGGCTACTGCAGTCTTGCCAACAGGGCCAGCCCTTTTTTGATGGCATCAGTTGGGGAATGCCATCCTAATGCAACAAAGTGTCTTTGGATCTGTAAAGAGTGCTTAAAAAATAACTATTTTTCAATGTTCTCCAAAATTTCCATCCCCCCGCCCCATGTAAAAAAAACCCATCTCTACGATGGCTTGACATTTTCTGGAAATTTTACATCTCTAGTTGTGAGGATAAAAATGAGAGCAGAGAGGATTTGTACACCATCTTTAGTGCCTGGAGAAAAGGTGGAATATAAATGTAATCACAAAGTTATGAGTAGATATAATTGAAGAAACATGATTCTTACATTATGCTATAAATAGTTCAAAACAAGCCACTCTAGCATGCAAAATGACCATCTGTGCATTGCATGGTTTTTTTATAATGTGCACACATTGACATACATGAATAAAGGATGCATCAAACAACTGTTAATGGCTCTGATGGCATTTGTCAGTTGGGTCGTATATACACCTAAGTAATTAATTATTTAATTAAAATACCTGGCTTTGAGATTAAATGTACAGAGACCTTGGGAAGGCAACTAAGGCTGCAGTCCTATGCACACTTACCTGGGAGAAAGCCCAGCTGGCAATTGAACATAGTGGGACTGACGTCTGAGTAAACATACATAGGATTGTGTGATAAATCATAAAAACTGGCACAAACCAACTCTTGCAATGAATATTAATAATTAAAAAGCTGAACAAGACATCATCTTGCTTCTCATTTGCACCACCCATCTGCCTCCCTCTTTTTCATAATCATCAAGACCTGAAAGAAACTTCACTATAAAATTTCAGGGCTGTGAAGAGGCAGGTGAGGCAACCTCAGGTGCATGTCTCCTCATAAGTAGGGTGTATAGATTTCAATGGGGCTTCATCCCAGGTATGTTTTCATCATTTTAATTTAATTTTAAAAATTTCTTCTAATTTATTTTTCACTCATAGACTTCTCCTTCTTCTCTCTGCCCCTGCCCCATCTGATGTTGGCCAATGAGTTCTCGGTCGCTGCGCAGGTCCAGAACTGTCTGAGGGGCTCAAGGAGGCTGAACAGGCCGCCCATCAGCAGGCAGGAAAGCACTGTGCTCCAGCATCTCCAGTAGCAGCTTTGAGAAAGTGGCCACTGAGCCCTCAAAGCCAGGCCCACGTGGCTCCTTGCCCAAGCTGGTGAAGTCTCCGGCAGAGTGGGCTGTCCCAGTGAAGTCTCCGGCAGAGTGGGCTGGCACAGGCGCCTCAGCTCGGCGGGAGGCAGGGAGGGCTGGAACTGGTGAGGGTGCAGCAGCCCTTTCCTGGCTGAGGTACCCTGCATGCTGGGCCAAGGCCGCTGGTTCCACCTCCTGCTGGGGGAGCAGCTGACAGATTGCTCTTGCCCCGAGATTTGCACTGCCTCCCTCTCGCCCGGAGATTTCGGGGGCGAGGACCAGAGAGCTGGCAGGCCTATCGGAGAGAGCAGCAGGGATGGGGGGTGGGAACCAGCTGCACTGGGAGGGGTTGCACTGCCGCTTTTCTCAGCACAGGTGAGTCCTGCTGCCCCACATGCCCTGCTGTCACCTCCAGCCTGAGATTGGAGGTGACGGGCGTTTCGCTGCGGGCATGCACCAGCAGGAGAGGGCCAGGGAGCAAGGCTTAGAGCCTGAGCTCAGGCCCCTGGAGGATCGTCGAGAAGCTCTGCAGGCTGGCCAGGGGTGCCCCACGAGCCAGGTTAGGCCCGCAGGCTGGAAGTTCTGCACCCCTGGTTTATGCCCTCATGCATTCAGGTGAACACATACATACGGCTCAGGTGTGCATAGGATTGCAGCATTAGAGCAGTTTCCAGTATAATATTTGGGGTCTCAGATATAATTTGATATGAGCATATTGTTACACACACACACCTCTGATGTTCAGGGCGACGCTGCATGGCTCAGTTCCTTTGGATGAGAGAGAGCGCTGGAGACTTGTGCTGTCTTCTTTCCTGTTTTACAGAGCACAGTGGAAGAACAGCCTCAGATTCCCAGAGAAGCACCCTCTCTCAGCCCCTCAGAGCAGCATCCCTGTTTAAGCTGATTCCACGCTCATGGTCTCTGCAGGCTTCTCCCTGTTGGTCCTTCAGAGGCCACAAGACTTTTATTTCGAAGCAAGTCCTCCACTCTCTTTTCTTGTAGTAGTATGGTGACGCTGCTGCTGCTGCTGTTCATTCGCTGCTCTGTCTCACTGAGGTTTTCTTTGTGGTGTCTGTAAATTCAGTCCCATTTAACCTCAGAACCTGCACCAAATGGGTCCGAAGCACCCCAGTGGGTAACCAAGCTAATCCCAATGGACAAACATCACTACAGACAAGATTGTAAATTGAAAGCTATTTAAGGTTTTATTTCAGGAAAATACAAATAAAGAAAGTGGCATGGTGGTTATATGAGCATTAGAAACTTTCTCTACAATTACAGGGAAAGAGAATGCAACAAAAAGAAAAGATAAATCAAAAGAATTGCAATTGCCAAAGCTGGTACTATGAACTTGGCCAATAACATAACGGCTTAAGCAGCGTCTAACATTGTTATGACTCCTCTTTCCAACTTACTCCTGTTTATTACTTGCCCCTTCCAACCCTACTATTCTATGATTCTATGATTCAAAGCTAAACCAAAACAACCTAAACTAAGTGTTAACCCTCCCATTTCCTGCTTACTTGAATACAAAAGCTATGCTAAAGCATTAGTAAGTTCCTCTAGGCATATGAAGAATAGAGATAGGAGTTAGAGTGAACAGAAAACCCAAGACCTGGAAATAATTCCATTTGCCACCTCTGAAGATGGGATTCCAAATCCCCTTCTCAGAAATAATCGCCAAGTCTCAAGCTTAGAAAGCACTCCAAGTCCTAAACTCAGAAATAATTCTAAGTTCTACTTTCAGAAGATATCTTAAGTTCCAAAGTCTAAGAGTCTAAAGAGATCCATAGTTACTCAAATCCTTGGGTCTGGTGGCATGGCAGAAAGAGTGAGGTGGAGTAGCAGCAGGAACCAGAGCAACAGGAACAAAAGCACCCCTCCCCTCCGCTCTCATTCCTTGTGCTTTTACAGCCCTGCTCTGGTTAAAGGTGGGGCCCAAGGAACAATGAGACGATCAGGCTCCAATCAAAATGGGGTGCACGTGGTTAGAGCATTTGCTTGCCAATCAGAAACAAGGTGTCTCATCTATCGCCCACAATTTCACGTGTCTGGGGAATGTGTCTGGCACCATTACAAACGGGTACGGGTTTACTTTGAAATGTCCGAAAATATGATCCAAAGTCTGCCATCTGGGCATGTCATCTTGATTGACGCATTTCTCTCTGGTACATCTTCTTTGAACTCCCGGTCATCTTTGGCCATTTTTGGTCATATCCGCCCAAACACCTCCTTCCAGTTGACGCTCGTGCTCAGGGCTACACTTCCCCGCCCAACTAACATTGAGTAAAAACATTCTCTTATCGGCAGGTGTACACCACGAGATGTCAAAACGGCACTTTTCGTCCTCTCAGGAGTAGGGATGTCAGAGAATTCCGCCACGGATCTCGGTGAGGCTGAATGCCAGTGCATTTGGCCCCCCGAAATCTGTGGCGGAACGAAGCCCCCCACCCCACCACCCTGTGAAAGGCGTGCAAAACGGGACACTTACCTGGTGCCATTTGAGCTGCTTTGCGAGTGGCGGCCGCATCTGCGGCCGCCATTCGCTTCCCTATTTTTGCCGTGATAGGCTATGTAAATACTTATGTAGCCTATCATGGCTAACGCAGGGACGCCATTTGCGTCCCTGCAGGGGCCGTGATAGGCTACATAAATATTTACGTAGCCTATCACGGCGAAAGATAGGGGCACAAATGGCAGCCGCTATGCCATTTGCGCCCCTGTTTTTTTGCCGTGATAGGCTATGTAAATATTTACGTAGCCTATCACGGCCAAAAAACAGGAACGCAAATGGCAGCCACCATAGCCGCTGCCATTTGCGTCCGCAGGCTCCACACGGCACCTACGAATGCACCCAGCCGATGGATCCGCGGAGTTGCCACAGAGCGGAGCCAGCCGTGTTAGGATTTTGGGCTAACGTTTCCCCACCACGAATCACCCCGTTGGAAAGGTAAGTGACTTTCATATATCCCTACTCAGGAGGCATCTGAGCATGCTCAGTTCTGCTGTTCATCTCACTTAGACACTCTGCCAGCATGTCGTGGCCTTGAGCAAGCTCTGTGAAGCCGCTTGTAGAAACAGCTGCATTTTTCCCCCTTTCTGCAAAGATAGTCCTGCAAAATCTCAGTGAGAGTCTCAGTTAGTGCATAGAATCAGACTTCAAGGTCTTCTCGCCCAGGGGTCAAGAGTCTGGAATATAAAGCTGGTTACGAGTCTGGGGTCTTCTAGGGGCTGTTCTTGTAGGCCTCCCACAGATCAAATCAGCCATCTTTACTCTTTGTTAACCCTTTTAGTACCAGATTAACAGTGTCTTGCTTTGTGGGTCTTGCTGTAGTTTGGGGGGGGGTTGCTGTGCACGCGCATGTGTTTGTGTGAGCGTATGCATGTGTCAATAATGTTATTTTTAAACACATGTTGCTCTGAGTGACCCATTGTTTACACAGAACCACTCTATTACGGAGCAGTTTCTTTAAAGAGAGAGCGGCTGGGGATTTTGTAGTACAATTTCATTTCTGATTCTAGTCCAAAACAAACCATCTCTCATCTTCATCAGTCTTATTCCAGTCCTTTGGCCCAGCCGCTTCACTCTTTCTGGCGCTACTTGGAAATTCCCTCTGCTCTTCCCCAGTAGTATATTGGACACCTTCTGACCTGAGGGGCTGATCTTCCAGCGTCATATCTTTTAGCCTTGTGATACGTTCCATGGGGTTTTCTGGGCAAGAATACTGGCGTGGGTTGCCATTTCTTTCTCCAGTGCGCCACATTTTGTCAGAACTCTCCACCATGACCTGTCCGTCTTGGGTGGCCCTGCATGGCATAGCTTATGGCTTCACTGAGTTATGTAAGCCCCTTCGCCACAACAAGGCAATGATCCATGAAGGGGGGGTGTGAGCTAATCCACCACAAAAAAGGAAATCACTGATAGTTCTTTGCCCTCATGTCCAGGCTCCACCGTGTTTGGTTAGGGATGTCAGAGAATTCCGCCACGAATCTCGGTGAGGCGAAATGCCAGTGCATTTGGCCCCCCGAAATCTGTGGCGGAACGGCCTGCCCCCCCGCCCCCCCCGCAGATCCCCCCCGGGACTAGACTTACCTGGGGCAGATCTTCCGGGCGGCGGCTCCGGCTCTAGCGGTCTTCCCACCGGCTGCTGCCACCGCCAGTTCCAGGCTTGTGTGAAAAAAAAAAAAGACGTGATAGGCTATGTATTAGGGATGTCGGAGAATTTCTCCACGAATCTCTGGGAGGCCGAATGCCAACGCATTCGGCCCCCCAAAATTGGTGGGAAAATTCTCCGCCCCCCCTGGGATGGGACTTACCTCTGTCGAATGTCCCTCTCGGCGGAGGGCCCCGGCGGCGTTTCGGCGGCGGCGGGGGCGGCCATTTCCCAGTAAAGTAAAAAAAAAAAAAAAGTGATAGGCTACGTAACGATTTACGTAGCCTATCATGGCTGACCTTGAAAATCTAGCCGTGATAGGCTACGTAAATTGTTACTTAGCCTATCACGTTTTTTTTTTTTTTTTTTACAATTTACTTTTTTATTTCGCGGCTGGGGAGACGGGGCGCTCCCCCCCGGCCTGAATTTCAGCGGGGAGGGATGGGGTGCCTCCCCCCCGGCCTGAATTTCGGCTGGGAGGGGCGGGGCGCCTCCCCCCCGCCAAGAATTTCGGTGGGAGAAACAGAGCGCCTCCCCCCCACACCGAAAACAGCTGCGGGACAAGGTAAGGGACTTTCGTCCATCCTTAGTAAAGATTTACGTAGCCTATCATAGCTAGGTTTTTAAAAAAAGAAAAAACAGACTGATAGGCTACGTCAATCTTGACGTAGCCTATCATGGTTGGGGGTGGGTTTAAAAAAAAACAACGCGTACGCAAATGGCGGTGGCTACGGCCGCCGCCATTTGCGTTCCTTCTTTTTGGCTGTCTTAATCTACATAAATATTTACGTAGACTATGACGGTGAAAATCAAGGGGAACCCAAATAGCGTAGTGGGCGCTATTTGCGTCATCTTTTGATTCGCCATTTTAGCCTACGTAAAGATTTACGTAGGCTAAAATGGTGAATGAAAAAGGGACGCAAATAGCGCCCGCTATGCTATTTGCGTTCCTCTTGATTTTCGCCATCATAGTCTACGTAAATATTTACGTAGATTAAGACAGCCAAAAAGAAGGAACGCAAATGGCGGCGGCCGTAGCCGCCGCCATTTACGTAAGCGGTTGTTGTTTTTTTTACCCAGAGCTCTCCACGGCTGGAAATCTGGCTGTGAACGGCTCTGGCCTGGCCGGGCTGGGCCTGGCTGGCTGCTCCGCGGAGCTGCTGCGGAGCACAGCCGGCCGTTCGAGGATTCCAGGGGGAGGAACGGAGCACCTCCCCCCCACACCATCAACATAATCCGCGGAAGGTAAGTCACTTTTGTACATCCCTATGTTTGGTATTCTCTTCCCCGCTCTTCATCATTCACCCAACAGTTAGTCCTGTAGTGTTGACCCCCACCCCCCCCGTGACTCTCTGCTGCCACTGCTGCCTGCCTGATAGAATCATAGAATAGTAGGGTTGGAAGGGGCCTACAAGGCCATCGAGTCCAACCCCCTGTTCAGTGCAGGAGTCCAAGTCAGAGCATCCCTGACTGATGGCTGTCCAGCCTCATCTTGAAGGCCTCCAGTGTGGCAGAGCCCAACACCTCCCTAGGGAATTGGTTCCATTGTCGTATTGCTCTAACAGTCAGGAAGTTTTCCCGGATGTTCAGCGGGAATCTGACTTCCTGTAACTTGAGCCCATTATTCCGTGTCCTGCACTCTGGGATGATCAAGAAGAGATCCTGGCCTTCCTCTCTGTGACAGCCTATCAAGTACTTGAAGGGTGCTATCCTATCTCCCCTCAGTCTTTTCTTCTCAAGGCTAAACATGCCCAGTTCTTTCAGTCTCTCTTCACTGGGCTTTGTTCCCAGTCCCCTGATCATCTTCGTTGCCCTCCTCTGAACTCTCTCCAGCTTGTCTGCATCCTTCTTAAAGTGTGGTGCCCAGAACTGGACACAGTACTCCAGATGAGGCCTAAGCAGTGCTGAGTAGAGGGGAACTAGTACTTCCCGGGATTTGGAAGCCTGTGAGGTGGGTTGGGCTGAGAGTCTGTGACTGGTCCAAAGTCACCCAATGAGCTTCCATGGCTGAGTGGGGACTAGAACCCAGACCTCCCGACTCCCAGTCCAGCACTCTCGCCACTACACCCTTCTTGTAGTGTTGTTGAGCCACGTATCCCCCATCTTGTAAATGGTTCTTTTTCCTAGGTGCAGAACTTGGCATTTATCCCTATTAAATTTCATTCTGCTGTTTTCTGCCCAGCACTCCAGCCTATCAAGATCACTTTGAATTCTGTTTCTATCTTCCAGGGTATTAGCTATCCTGCCCAATGTTGTGTCCTCTGCAAATCTGAGAAGCATTCCCTGCACCTCCTCCTCCAAGTCATTAATAAAAATGTTGATGAGCACTGGGCCCAGGACTGAGCCCTGCAGTACCCCGCTCATAACCTCTCCCCAGTTGGAGAAGGTCCCATTGATAAGCACTCTTTGAGGCCGATCCTGTAGCCAACTGTGGATCGACCGGATCGTTGTTTCGTCTAGCCCACTTTGAGCTAGTTTGCTCATCAGGAGATCATGGGGCACTTTGTTGAAAGCTTTGCTGAAGCTGAGGTATATGATGTCTACAGCATTCCCACAGTCCACAAGGGAGGTGACATGAACAAAAAATGAGATCAGATTCATCTGGCAGGATTTGTTCTTGACAAATCCATGTTGGCTTCGAGTAATCGCTGCATTGTTTTCAAGGTGCTTACAGATGGATTGCTTTATCATCTCCTCCAGAATTTCCCCAGGGATTGATGTCAGACAGACTGGTCTGTCGTTCCCAGGTTCCTCCTTTTTACCATTTTTGACCATAGGGACAACGTTAGCCCTCCTCTAGTCATCTGGCACTTCACGCATCCTCCATGATTTCTCAAAGATAATAGTGGTTTTGGGAGTTGTTCAGTCGTGGAACTCTCTTCCCTGGGAGGTTTAACAAAAGCTGATTCCCTGGAATCCTTTAACCTGGGACAGGCTATGGAGATTGGGGTTTAGCTGCCTGTGTAGGAGAGTGATATATTTCCTATGTTTCTTCCATCTTTTAAAAATGTCTGCATTTTATGTGTCTATTTTAAATAACTATTATGTACTCATAACAAATTAGCTACAAACTTATTTATTTATTTATTAAATTTATTAATCGCACATCTGACTGGTCACCCAGCCACTCTGGGCGATGTACAACCCACCATAAAACAATTTAAAACAATAAAATGCTACCATAATTTTTTTTTTTTAAAAAAATACCCTAACCCACCCCAAATGCCTGCCTGAACAACCACGTTTTTAATGCACGACGGAAGCTCATTAAAGAGGGGGCATGACGGAGTTCCCTAGGGAGGGAGTTCCACAGAGTGGGGGCCACCACAGAGAAGGCCCTCTCCCTCGTCCCCACCAGTCTAGCTGTCCTGGCTGATGGGACAGAGAGAAGGCCATCTGAGGCTGATCTTGTTAAGCAGCCTTTCTGGTGTTGCTGGAGGCGCTCCTTAAGATAGGCTGGGCCGGAACCATATAGGGTTTTAAAGGTCAAAACCAACACCTTGAATTTGGCCCGGAAAACAACTGGTAACCAGTGCAACTCCTTCAGCACTGGAGTGATGTGATCTCGCCGGCAGCTGCCTTTAATCAGGTGAGCTGCCGCGTTCTGTACCAGCTGCAGCTTCCGAACCGTCTTCAAGGGTAACCCCACGTAGAGCGCATTACAGTAGTCTAAACGAGAGGAGACCAGGGCATGTACTACCGATGGGAGCAGATGGTCGGGAAGGAAGGGGCGCAGCCGCCGTAACAGATGGAGTTGATACAGCGCTGTCCGGCTCACAGCTGACACCTGAGCCTCCATGGACAGCTGGGAGTCCAAAATGACCCCCAGGCTGCGGACCTGGTCTTTCAAGGGTAGCCGTACCCCATTCAACACCAGGTCAACATCCCCCAGCCTCCTCTTGTCTCTTTTAAAAACAAACTTTTTAAAACAAACTTTTAAAAACAAACTTTTAAAAACAAACACAATTGCATCAGAATGAAGTGAGGTAAAAGTGAGGAAAGATTATAGAACTTTTGAGAGAAAGGCCCCTGGCCTTTCAAGTACCTAGTACTTGAAGCAAGTCAATGCTTCTGTGTAGTATGGCAGCATGAGTGCTTACTCAACTTTCAGGAAATCACTGATCAGAGGGAAAACAGAGTTTAAATATGTATTTAAAGGCCCAGCATATACACAAGCAAAATAACCACAGACATATTGGCAGGGAATATGACTGGTCTGTGTTACAAACAGAGGGTTCCTGGCCCTAAAAAAAAGAAAAGAAAAGCTTGGTTTGTTACAGAGATGTATACATCATAACGAAGTCATTTCTTAATTATAAGTGGAACCAACAAGATTATTCAACTTCAAAAATTAAATCAGAGTATTCATTTTCACTAAATTCATTAGATAACAGTGTTCAGTTTCATTAATGAATATTCACATAAAATTCACAGCCGTTGAGAAACACTACTGACTTTGGGGGCTTTGAATAATCTGCATAATTTGTGATCTGCAGTTCATTCATTTGTAATTCATTAGTTCATGGTTTCACAATTTGTAATTCATGACTTTGCAATTCATACATAGCTGGTGACTTTGCAACTTGCTAATTTGATATGTAGGAAATAACATATACTTATAGGGCTGTGCAAAATCTTGTTAATTAGATGATGAAATAACCATATGATAATTTTTATAATTAGCTAATTATACAAAAGAAATGACAGAAAAGAATTATGAACTCACAAAGAGAAAAAAAGAAAACTCATTTCTAAAATGTGGAAACAATCCATCAGGAAATCCTTCAGTATGAGCCCCATTGAAATTAATGGGTGCCTCAAAAGAACATGATCATCATAAATGAGACTTATCAGGTATCTGTCTGCCACATCAGACCAATCAGTTTGATTGCAACGTTGCACTAACTGATAGAGTTCACAAGGCATGAAAAATTATGTTGCTCCTTGCTAAACTATACCCACACATATGCCTGGGTGTCCACACATCTTTCCTTGTCCTCCTGTGGTTAAGACAGTATCATTTGCCAGGATCTCTCTTTAGACAGACCTTTGTAATCTAAACTATTCCATGTGGACATGCCTATGCCTATTTAAATTTCTACTCTACCCTTTAGTTAGGCTGACCATATTTCCTTGAGACAAAAACGGGATATTGGGATGACAAAAACGGGACGGGGTTTTATTACAGCGGAGAGTTCCACTGTAATAAAAAAAATAGCTAACAGCCTGTTGAACCGAAATATGAGTCTGAAAAGTCCGAATCAAACTGAATGTAGGGCAGAAAGAATCTCTATGGGCAGAATGATGGTAGAAATAACAGTAAGACTCACCCTCCTGGCTCCCACACGCTGAATGGGGCTTAGCGACCGCCTCTTGAATTCCCCGCCACTGCAGACAAGCAAGGGGGCGGCGTCTGATCATCGCCAGCTCAAGAAGCCTGGCCCTGGCTGGAGAAAGGAAATGGAACTCCCTCTTTCGTCACACTAGTAGTTTTACTGCACGCATTGGTTAGCACAGAGCCTTATGATAAACGCATTCAGTTTTTTTACAAAAAATTTAAAAAGGGACAAAATTGAATTTATATTAAAATGACGGGACGGTCAGGAAATATGAAGAAAATAGTACTGTCCCGTTTAAAATGGTACGGATGGTTAGTCTACCTTTAGTGCAAGTACGTTTTGTATCCATCTTATTAATCTAATTGTAGTTATTTTTATTTACAACATGGCTTTTAGGCTGGTAGCAAGACATTAAATTGGGCAGTGTCATCAGATATGAAGCATAAAGCATAGCCATTAATCTAGTGCAAAGTAATATGTATTACAAAAAATAATTTATAAAAAATCCAACACATTTTGAGCTTCCTTTCTTCATCACAGGAAATCTAAATGCAGAGACAAACACTTCTAAAAGTTCCCTTTCCTGTAGTTCACAGATCCATCACCATAACACCACTGAGCTGATGAAGGAATCAACAAAGGTTTCCATTTTTAAAGAGGACAAATTATGCCTGTATAAGCCAACTCACAAACCAGAAAAAATGAACATTAACTTTACAGGGCTCAGACATGTCTTTTTGTATATGCCAGGGATCCAGACATGACAGCTGACAGGATGAGCACAGAGCTCTCGCTGATAACAGAAACACACACGCACACCATCATCACCTCCACCATTACCGCCACACATATTCAGTTTAGGGGAGGCTCCCTTAACTTGACAAGGTGAGTGTGAGAAAGAATTCCAGAAGGGTGGCCATGTTAGTTGCTTACAGCAAAAACAAAAAAGGAGTCTTGTGGCATCTTAAAGGTTTACATTTATTTATTTATGTATTTAATTGACATGTTTATGAATTGTCCCACCCACCTACTAGAAGCTTGAGATGGTTACAAAATCCAGATTAAAAAGTGCAATAAAGTACTTATAGCACTTTAAAAGAATTTTACACGTTAATTAGTACATAAAAGTATAATTGCTGTGAACCACCCAGAGAGCTTTGGCTATTGGGCAGCATAGAAATATAATAAATAAATATGTTTTGTATCTGTAAATGTAAGAAAATATTGACACATATGGGGCAGTGTCCAATCGGGCACTTCTGCGAGCTGCCAGCCCTGCCAGTCCCAGTCTGCATTCAGTCACAGCTGCTACCACTTGCGTGACATGACATAGCGTTTCCAGAGGCAAACCCCAAAACGAATGGAAACTCTCATTTCTAGAGGCAGGGGGGTCGCCGGAGCCCTGCCCGTTCCAGAAACTAGTGCTCCTGCTCATTTGGGGACTTATTCCCGGAAGTATTAAATCACATCGTGCAAGCGGTAGGGGCCGCTTGCAGACCAGAACCAGTGGGGCTGGCCACACGCGGAAGGTCCCAAATGGATACTGCCCATTATATTAAACTAGTATATATCAATCTAATTTATATTTAAAAGATAACAGTATATGATATTGGATACAATAGCCCCTTCACTCCTAAAATTGCACTTCTTTGGTGTTTGCAAGAAAGAATTTTAGGGGGAGAATTATTCACTTTTTGCATACTGCAGTTGGAAAAATCAGGGCACAATCCTACTGCGATAGACGGTTACCTCCGACTTCCTCTGAAGCCGGAGGCGACCGCCTATCCAATGCAGGGTGGCTGAGGCACGGAGAAGATGATTCCCTCCATGCTCCAGCTGCCCTGCAGTTTGCCTCAGATGCCCGATTTGGGGCATCTAAGCGCAGCTTTGGGAAGGGGGCAGGAATGGGTCTGGAGACTGCATAGGAAGCTGTCCAAAACACCTTCCGTGGTCTCCTCCCCGCTCCGCCCCCAGGAACGCCCCCTTTTTGGCCTGCCCGTGCTCCATATTGCGAGCATAGACAGGCACGGAGGGGCAGCCACTGTGGTTCTCTCCACCCCGGCCACGAGGGGGAGGGGGTGAGGAGCACGGTTTCCTGGCTGCGAGCTGGGAGCTGGGAAACCAAAAAATCCTGTCTGCCCCAGGCGCTGTCTAGGGGACATAGGATTGCTCTCTAAAACCCTTTTCCTACTGTTGCATCACCTTCCTGCCATCAGCCAGCATCCCAGTCAGTTAGCTAAAGAACTCATACAAAATTATCAGTTCTGAATCATCCATCTCTAAAATACTATTTTCCCCACACCATCACTGCTTTCCAGTTATTTGTTTATTTAAAAAAAAAAAAATCCCTGTCCCTCTTCACCCACTAAAGTGGGCCCCAGAGCAGCATGCAAAGGTAAAATAGCACATCACTAATAAAAGACAATTCAACATCAGTCTGAAAATGAGAGAGGTAAAAACAATGACTCATTATCAACCAGCTCAAATCATATTACAATGTTAGAAACTAATAAAAATAAAACATTTTAACTTGGCACCCAAAAGAATATCCCCCAGGGGGGCATTCCAGAGCTGGGGTGCCACTGCCACCATGGAACAGGCCCTCTCCTTCATGCCTTCATCATGCCTTCCTCTTTCCGGAGGCCCCTAGAGAAGGGCTGCATCTAATTATCTGAATGCGTGGGCAGGTTGGTAGGGCAGGAGACACGATGTACAGTATTTGGGTCCTAAGCTATTTAAGTCTTTAAAGATAAGCATCAGCACCTTGAATTGGGCTTAGAAACGAACAGCTAGCACCCTCCTTCACATGATTTTAAAATCTTTTTTATTGCGATTTTTAAGAAAACCAAACAAACAAACAAACAAAAAAACCCTCCTTCACAAACATGACTATTCCCAGCCCTACTGAAGGCAAGAGTTATGATTTATTAACAGACATGTAATGTTTGGGTTGAATCTTTGGGAGGTGATCTATTTGCCAGCATATAAATACTCTGAAATGGAAGACCATCCCCATCTGAGCAAAAGCTCATCCCAATTCCCAACCCCAAATTGGAAGGTACTTTACTGACAGAAGCTCCTATAAACACTGAAGTTTCCCGAAGAATGAAATATTTAAACTAAGAGATATTTATTTATAAGCTGTAAAAATAGGTTAATTAGAAAAAATGTAAAAGTGCATTTTGAGGTCGTTCATGGCACATGACATTGTGGGCAGCACGCCGCCAACCAGGAGCTTCCATCCTGAAAAGCCGCATTATAGGAAAGTCATTTTACTCCCTTTTTTCCAGTTGAAGAGGCTCCCAAGCACTTCCACTACGGGTGCCATGTTCCTCTGCATTAACTAGTGGCTGTGACCTGGCTGTGATGTGGTCAAGGGGTGGGGCTTAATGGTGGTAATGAGAGTTCTTCTGCCAGTTCCTTTATTATTCTAGGGTATACTCTTCATCTGGCCCTGGAGACTTGAACTCATTCAATGTAATTAGGCGTTCCTTGACCATACGCCTATAGAATAGTAGAATACAACAATTCCAAGGTCCTTCTCTGTTGTCATATTGTTGAGCCAAGTATCGGCCATCTTGTAACAGTGCATTTGGTGCTTACAGATGGATTGCTTTATAATCTGCTCCAGAATTTCCTCCTTTTTGCACTTTTTGAAGATAGGGACCACATTAGCCCTCCTCCAGTCATCTGGAGGATCACTTCACCCATCCTCCATGATTTCTCAAAGATAATGGACAGTGGATCTGAGAGTTCTTCGTAGGGGTGTACGAAACCCCACTTACCTGGCTTCGCTGGGGGTCTGCAGGTGGGGGGAGGCAATCCGTTCCTCCCTGCGGAATCCTCGACGGTGGGGGAGACGATCCGTTCCTCCCCCCCGGAATCCTGCCCAGCCGGCTCTGCTCCACGACCAGTTCGCAGAGCCGCTGGCCGGGCCAATCCGCAGTGAGATAGGGGTGCATGGAAGCCAGTTACCTGGTCTTGCAGCTTGCTTCGCGGTGGGGGGGAGGTGCTTCGCTGCTCCCCCCCAGGTTCAGGCCGGGGGGGAGGCTTCCCGCCTCGCCCGGCCGAAATTCAGGCCGAGGAGGAGGCGCCTCGCCTCGCCCGGCCGCGAAATAAAAAGTTAAAAACAAAAATGCCCCCGTGATAGGCTATGTGATGATTAACGTAGCCTATCACAGCTAGATCTGCAAAGTCAGCCGTGATAGGCTACGTTAATCGTCACGTAGCCTATCACGGGGGCGTTTTTGTTTTTTTACTTTTATTGGAATGGTGGCGGCGGCAGCCGGTCAAAAGACCGGCTGCCGCCTCTGCCCCTGTCGAAGACCTGACGAACCGCCGCTGGGACCCGCCGCAGGGAGGGACATTCGGGAAAGGTAAGTCCCGTCCCGGGGGGGGGGATGCGGGGGGCGGGGGGGATGCAGAGAATTTCTCTCAGAAACTACTTCGGGGGGCTGAACACATTGGCACTCGGCCCCCCGAAGTTTCGGGGAGAAATTCTCCCCCATCCCTACAGTGAGACCTCCACCCACTGCCGGGCTGCTGCAGACGCAAATGGCGTCCTGCTTAGGGGACATCCATTTGCGTCCCTACACTAGCCCGTGATTGGCTATGTAAATATTTACATAGCCTATCACGGCTAAAGCAGGGACACAAATGGCATAGCGTTTTGATTCTGCTCCTGTCAACCTTTTCCAAGGAGTATCCTCTACTGCATTTTTCCTCACCTCAGCATTTTCCTCTTCTGCCTCAGCTTGCTGTAGCTGTTCTAGCTTGTTCTGCACTTTGCTGCTATAGTTCCACCATTCTGTCCAAGAACTCTTTGTCTTCTCTTGTGCCCTGGAGGGTCAACACTCGCCACTCCAGTCCTCTTACTTTAGCTTCCAACAGCGTAATCAACTTGCACTTGTTGCACGTGCAGGCCATGTTGGTCCCAGGTAAGAAAACAAACATTGCACAGACCTTGCAGGTCACCAGCACTGCAGAGTCTTTTCCTTCCGTAGGCTCTATTCCCTTTATGTTTCTAGCGTTCTCATTGGACTGGAATAGCCTGTGCTTTGCCCTCTCATCACTGGAGGTTAAAAACAGAGTCCCACTGGTATGGAAGTGTGTGTTACAAGAAAAATAAATTTAAAAAAAATGTTAGGGGCCTTTCCCTTGACCTCCTCTGCCAAACTCCCCTGGCAAACTCATGTTTGCTCTCCCTGTTCGCTCGCTCTTATCGCTCAATCTCTCGGAGCTTGCTTACTTGCTTGTATAGCCCCTAGACCAGCTGGAGCAGCTTCCTCTGCTCTGCTCTGCTCTGCTCAGCTAGGAGGCAGGGAACAGCCTCCTAAAGGAAGCTAGAGTAACTAGAGTAAACACAGTAACTACAGTAACTAGCCTGCCTTTCCAACTCATCAAAGTACTATTCACTCTTTTGAACTTTCAGAATCACGCTTCTCTTCCCCTTTGCCCATGGGAGTAACTTGCCTCCCTTTCTCCATTGAGAGCCATCATTATGCACTTCTCTGATGTTTGCATTACTTTGCTTCTTTGATGTTTGTGTTAATTCACTTCTCCGATGTCATGTTACTGCATATCTCTGATGTCTGCTTTACTTCAGTGCTTGTCTGCTCCTTTCGTTACTTCGCCACTTCTCTGATGTTTACCTTACTTTGCTTCTCTGATGCTTACATCAAAAACATGTTGGGAGCTATAACTTTGTGACAGTTTGCTGGATTGGGGTGAAATTGGGGTGGTGGGGTGCTCTCATGGGGAGCCTTCGGATGCTGCACTGGGTAATTTGGGAGTTTGGCTTCTTCATGGAAAAGTACACAGAATGGGTAAAAGGGGTGGGAGCTATAACTCTGTGACAGTTTGCTGGAATGGGGCAAAATTGTGGTGGCAGGGTGCTCTCATGGGGAGCCTTCAGATGCTGTACTGGAAAATTTGGGATTTGGGCTTCTTCATGGAAAAGTGAGCAAACAGGGAGCTTATACTCTTCCCTTTGGCATTAAACAAATTTGCATTAGGGCTTTATCACAGTAACAATCTACCACAATATCTGGATCACAAGAGCAGGGAGGCCTGTCACTGTGAGCAGGGAGAAGCGGCCAGAGAAAGAGAAATGGGAGCTGGAGCTATAACTGCCTGGCTGTTTGCTGGAATGGGGCTTATTTGCGCTGTGGGGGGCTCTCATAGGGAGCGAGTATCTAGCCTGCCTTTAGTCATTCATAAAAGTGCTACAGCACTGTTTCTAGCCTTCAGAATTGTGAATTAGTTTCTCTCCATTCATAATGTAGTAGCAGGGGGAAGCCTGGACAGGGGCAGGAAACAAGCCTTTTTCAATGGTTGAGCAGCCCCTGGCAGATTGAAGACTCCACCCACCCAACCTGGAAGCCAAGCACTGTGTGATTTGTGAAAAGCAGGGTTTTAAGTACAGTATACTCTGCTTATCTGGCTTCATGTGTCCCTGATGGACCAAAGCCGATTTCCTGAAAATGCAGAGTACCCTGATGAGCTTCTCCTTCCATTGTGGTGTAGATGGCCCTGGCAGAGTGGCAAAGTACCTTTCCTTGTTATGAAGATTGCACTCAATACCTGAACTCTTCTAGAAGGAGAGAGACATTTGGGAATCAGGGATAACTAGGGATGTCGCAGAATTTCTCCACGAATCTCCGGGAGGCCGAATGCCAACGCATTCGGTCCCCCGAAATTGGTGGAGAAACGGTCCGCCCCCGCCCCCCCCGGGATGGGACTTACCTTTGTCGAATGTCCCTGGCGGCGGCGGCTCCCAGCGGCGGTGCGGCGGCGGCGGCCGGTCTTCCGACCAGCTGCCACTGCTGCCATTTCCAAGTAAAAAAACCAAACAAACAACAAACATGATAGGCTACGTAAAGATTTACATAGCCTATCACGGCTAGATTTTCAAAAAACATCATGACAGGCTACGTAAATGTTTATGTAGCCTATCATGGCTGACTTTGGAGGAGGAAAAAAAAAAAGCGCATACGCAAATGGCAAATGGCGCGTACGCAAAATAGCGTTGCCCTTATTTTCGCCGTAGTCTATGTAAATGTTTACGTAGACTACACGTGCCCAAATAAGGAACGCAAATGGCGGCGATCATGGGCACCGCCATTTGCGTACGCGCTTTCCCCCCCCCAAAGTCAGCCATGATAGGCTACATAAACATTTACGCAGCCTATCACAGCTGACTGCAGGGATGCAAACAGCGGCGGCTACGGCCGCCGCCATTTGCATCCCAGCAGGAGACGAGATTCGCGGCCGGAGGGACGGGGCGCCTCCCCCCCGGCCAGAATTTCGGCTGGAGGGATGGGGCGCCTCCCCCCCGGCCAGAATTTCGGCGGGGAGGGATGGGGTGCCTCCCACCCCGCCCAGAATTTTTGGGGGAGGGACGGAGTGCCTCTCCCCCACCGCGAAGCAAGCTGCGGGACCAGGTAAGGGACTTTCGTCCATCCCTAGTAACATTCCCTGCTCCCTGCTGTAGAATATGCTATTTTAGTCTCTGTGAACAAAGTAAGCTGCAGGGACTTGCAGCTGAGATTGGAGCAGAAAAAGGATACCGAGGGCTTGAGTTGCTCTCTGGACGGATTCTGATGATGCTGGCAGTTCCCTGATGGGAAGCAGGAACTTTGGGACATTTGTTGGGGTGCTAAGCTGCGGATCTCCATCTATGCTGTATATTTCTAAATAACTGAAAATATTATAAAATGCCAATAAGATTCCTGGGACATCATTCAAAGGAAACATTCCTTCATTGCGAGAAACAATGCCGTTTCAAGAGAGGTGGGCTGCGGTACCCTGTTCCCATTATTCTTCAATCACAGCTCCCTGATAACAAAGCTCTGAAATGCATATCTTCCTACATTAAAATACATTTCAGACATGATGCAAGTATGCTACCAAGTGTCCACTCATCAGGGAGCTGAGGCCAATTATAGGTCCCAGACAAGAGCATAATATACGTTTGCCACATTCATACTTTATAGTAGAGATGCCAGCAAGACCTATTAACTGGGGGCCCAGATCCAAGTTTCTGTGGAAGAGATGAGTATTGGACGTGCCATATTCTTTTCAGGATCAGATTAAACTGAAAACTAGAGACAAATCCTTGGATTATCCCCAGCCCAGCCCCCTGATCTCCACAGCCTCTTGCCCCCTTCCCTTTAAACTCCACTGACTATTATTTATTATTTATTATTTAATCAAATTATAGACAGCTTGACTAAATCTTAAAGACATTTTGAAGTGGTTTACAAGGTAAAATTTTAAAATACAATACAATCACAGTTAAAACATTTAAAAACAGAAAACACAAAATGTCTCCGTTAAAAACATTTAAAATCAAAAGATAAACATCCTAAATTAAAATATTAAAATCAGAGAGCTAACAAACAAACTGGGCATGTCAGGGAAGACCTGGGGTCACGAAGAGTCGGACACGACTGAACGACTGAACAACAACAACAACAACACTAGCTGGCACCTAAGACATGCCACAGTTGGTGCCTCCCACATACCAAGGGGGAAGGCATTCCAAGTGGGTGCTACCACAGAGAAGGCCCACTTTGGGGTTGCCACCAGATAGCGACCTGCAGGTTACAGCACAGCCAGCAAGGCCTCCTCCAATTCTTTTAGTGACTAAGTCAGCATTGGCAGCAGCAGAATTTTGACTGAGGGGAGAGGGAAAGGAAGGAAATATTTTTCCTCTCTGCTGCCTGGCTTGTTACATAGCAATGTACCAGGATGAAAGGTCCCAGAGGCCCTTAGGAATAAGAGCTTTCCCGAGAATGACATTTCTGAAGGACCACTGGGCCCACAATCCTGAACATGCGCCAGGTGCTGGAGAGAGGAGGAGAGGCCCACTTCCTTCGCCTCCCCTTGGCCAGAGCACTGTGAGCAGGTGCACTTGGGCTGATGAGAGGGTGCAGTGAATTTGGGTTTCGCTCAGAAATAAGCCTCGCTTCCCCAGTTTGGGGAGCTCGTTCAATTTATTTTTGATGCAAATCCATCATGTGCCAGGGAGGAGGGGCTGCCCAGCTCCACCTTGCTATTTCATGAATGTGTGTATTTGTTAAAACCTCTCAAGGCAGTACACATCATAAAAACACTAAATAAAATAAAATAAAATAAAATAAATGTAACAGTTGAAATCAGTGTATTAACATGATAAAAGACCCAGGGAAATAAAAACATTATTTGCCTGGTGCCAGAAAGATATCAAATTTGGCACGAAGCAGCTTCCCTGGAGAGGGTATTCCACAACTGAAAAAGTACTTTCCCCAGTCACCGCCTGCCTAGCTTCAGAGAAAGCTGGAAGAAGAGGGCCTCTGCTGATGAAAGTAAGGTTTTGGCAGGGTCAAAATATCTTCAGTGTGCAATTAGGAGAAAAATATGTGTGAAATGGCAGTAATTCTAGTCCATGATGTCATCACTGCTACTGATGGATAAATCAGTCAAGCTCAATTTTGGTCATTTTCTCATTTTTCCAAAGTTCCACTCATTCTTTCCCATCTATGCAGCAGTTTGCAATGTTGTGCATGAAAATGTGTGCATAGATGTATGTATGTATGTATGTATTTAATTTATTAATCGCCCATCTGGCTGGTCACCCAGCCACTCTGGGCAATGTACAAAGTGTATAATAGAACAGTTTAAAACAATAAAATTCTACAGTAAAAACACCATATTTCTAGAAATACCCTAACCCACCCCAAATGCCTGCCTGAACAACCACGTTTTTAATACGCAACGGAAGCTCATTAAAGAAGGGGCATGGCAGAGTTCCCTAGGGAGGGAGTTCCACAGAGAAGGCCCTCTCCCTTGTCCTAGCCCCCAGGGAAAGGATGTAACCCTGTGGCACCCCACAAGTGAGCGGCCACGGGTCCAAAACCTCCTCTCCCAGTGCTACCCTCTGGTACCTGCCGGAGAGGAAGGATCAGAACCACCACAATATGGTGTCTCTAATGCCCAACCCCTCCAGGCGGTCCAGGGGGATACTGTGGTCACCGGTATCAAAAGCCGCTGAGAGGTCAAGGAGAACAAGGAAGGAGCATTTGCCCCTATCCAGTTTTGTGCACACTTCTCAAAATGTATGCATTTATCAAATTATATGCAATTTTTGTGCAGGCAAATTTCCTTAAGATAGTGTTCTTGTGCACACTTCTCTGTAATAGGCACATATTTGTGTGCACTTTTCTGTGCTATACACATTTTTATATGCATTTTTTAAATGTGCAAACTTTGATCACAAACTTTGGAAAAGCGCAGATATTGACATTTAACTGCACTCTGGTTCATTCAGGTTTGGGTAATGCAAATTTGGTAAGTTCACATAAAAATGCAAACTGAACAAATTTCTCCCTCCTGCCCTCTTATCAAGAGTGCCATGCTATGAGGGCCATTTTAAAGCTGAATTAGAATGAGAATCACAAACCGATCATAATACTTTCACTCGCCTTTGGGAGCTTATTGCTTTGCCAGGCTCCTGTTACAGAGAATAAAAAAAGGATAAACCTTCACACACACACACAAACACACACACACACACACATCCATCCCAAACAGCTTAGATATAAGAAACTAAAAGTATAGAACCCAGAGGCTGGTTATTTTTTAAAAGCTCAAGGTAGTCTCTACTGAACTTATGGTTTTGGAAGGAGCATCCGCTCATGATTTCTACACTGATTTGACTGATGATTTCATTTTTACTTTTAATGTAGAGTTGTAGAAAGCTCTAGATTAGCGGTTGATCTTCTCCACAGGCTATTTTCCTAGACAAAATCCTCCCCACCCTTATAAGCTGCTTTCCCACCTGCAAGGTGCACAGCTCTGCATTTAAATGAAACACAGACACACACACATACACACACACGAGCAGAAAACATTTTACATGGATTTATGGCTCTGTTCGTCACTGGTTACCCTTGTACTACTTTAGGGCCAAATAGCTGTGGCACAAGAGACTTCACCCCAACCCACACATTTTTGAGTTCTTGTGTTCCTTTTCCATAAAGACGTTGAGGAAATTTGCTCAGCTCCAGCCTAGAAATTGGCTTTGGGGACTTGATACTGCTGTCTCAAAGAAGAAGTGGGCATTAGAAGTGTGACTTCCAGAGTACCTATAGAGACCACTCTTTGAATTGGTGAATTGTGGTGATGTTGGAAACTGCAATCTTGTGGTCCCATTCTTTCCTAATCCCATGTCCCCTGCTGTAGTGGGGAGGCTGAGAGGGGGGGTCCACATGTTCTGTCTATAGTGCCCATATTTGAAGGGAAGATAGATGGAAACATCCATGGATGAAAATTTGTCACTGTTGTAGCTGGAGAAGGAGGCCCGGCTTTCTGGATCTTCAGACAGTGATAGAGAATCATAGAATCATAGAATAGTAGGGTTGGAAGGGGCCTACAAGGCCATCGAGTCCAACCCCCTGCTCAATGCAGGAATCCAAGTCAGAGCATCCCTGACAAATGGCTGTCCAGCCTCGTCTTGAAGGCCTCCAGTGTGGGAGAGCCCACCACCTCCCCAGGTAATTGGTTCCATTGCCGTATTGCTCTGACACTCAGGAAGTTTTTCCTGATGTTCAGTCGGAATCTGGCTTCCTGTAACTTGAGCCCATTATTCCGTGTCCTGCACTCTGGGATGATCAAGAAGAGATCCTGGCCTTCTTCTCTGTGACAACCTTTCAAGTACTTGAAGAGCGCTATCATATCTCCCCTCAGTCTTCTCTTCTCAAGGCTAAACATGCCCAGTTCTTTCAGTCTCTCTTCATAGGGCTTTGTTTCCAGTCCCCTGATCATCTTTGTTGCCCTCCTTTGAACCCTCTCCAGCTTGTCTGCATCCTTCTTAAAGTGTGGTGCCCAGAACTGGACACAGTACTCCAGATGAGGCCTAACCAGTGCTGAGTAGAGGGGAACTAGTACTTCCTGGAATTTGGAAGCGATGCTTCTATGAATGCAGCCCAAAATAGCATTTGCCTTTTTTGCAGCCACATCACATTGTTGGCTCATATTCAGCTTGTGATCGACGACAATTCCAAGATCCTTCTCGCTCGTAGTGTGGTTGAGCCACGTATCCCCCATCTTGTAACTGTGCATTTGGTTTCTTTTTCCTAGGTGCAGAACTTGGCATTTGTCCCTATTAAATGCCATTCTGTTGTTTTCTGCCCAGCACTCCAGTCTATCCAGATCACTTTGAATTTTGTTTCTGTCTTCCAAAGTATTAGCTATCCCTCCCAATTTTGTGTCATCTGCAAATTTGATCAGCATTCCCTGCACCTCCTCCTCCAAGTCATTAATAAAAATATTGAAGAGCAATACAGGACACCTCCCTAGAGTCCCTGTGCTTGGAATGAGAATACATTTTGAATTCCTTAACAAAGACCTCTTGGAGAGCAAGTCTGATGACAGCCCTGGAGCCCTGGTACAGTAAATATGCCGCAGATAAGGAGCTCCTGATTGTATCCCTGGGCCCTCCAGGAAATTCCTGACTTGTGTGGCGGATAACTTCCTTCTACAGAAAGTAGAGGAAGGAACTAAAGGATCGGCTATCCTTGACTTGATCCTAACCAACAGAGATGACTTAGTGGATAAAGTAGCAGTTAAGGGAACTCTGGGGGAAAGTGACCATGTTATACTTGAGTTCTTGGTTCTAAGGGAAGCAAAAGCCAAGTGTAGTCAAACGCATACCCTGGATTTTAGGAAAGCTGATTTTAATAAACTCAGAACAATGATCAGTAAAGTCCCATGGCAAGGAAATTCTCAAGGCGCAATTACAAACAATTCCAACAAGAAGAAAAGGTGGAAGACAACAGAAGAAGCCAATGTGGCTTCACAAAGAGCTTAGAGATGACCTGAACACAAAAAGGACACATATAGGAAGTGGAAAGAAGGCCAAGCAACAAAGGAAGAGTACAGGCAGGTAGCACAGAATTGCAGGGATGGCATCAGGAAGGGTAAAGATGAGAATGACCTAAGGTTAGCAAGGGATGCTAAAAGCAACAAAAAGGAGGGTCACAGTGTCATCTAAAGAGCCCGCAAACTGGAGAGGGTTCAGAGGAGGGCAACAAAGATGATCAGGGGACTTGGAAACAAAGCTCTGTGAAGAGAGACTGAAAGAACTGGGCACCTTGAGAAGAGAAGACTGAGGGGAGATATGATAGCGCTCTTCAAGTAACTTGAGAGGTTGTCACAGAGAGGAAGGCCAGGATCTCTTCTCGATCATCCCAGAGTGCAGGACAATAAAGATAAAAGATGGAGGATGTCCGTGGACTTCAAGACTCAGCACCAACGAAAGCAAGCCTTGGGTCACAGGTAAGGATGTCAGAGAATTCCGCCACAGATTGAAATGGAATCGAATTCCCTTCAATCCGTGCCATAGAATCCTCTGCGGAACGGCGCCACAAGGTCCTGCGGAGCCAGCAGTCATGCGGCTTTTTTTTGTCGTCCGCAAAGAGTTGTGGAATTTTCGTAAATAAAAACGTGGTGTAGTATGTTCCGATAATAAATATGTGAGTTTTTTTTTTAAATGAATTGTGCTCACTGCCTTGTTTGTGGGTGTTCTTTTTAAATTGAAATCCTCCGTCTCCGTTTACTTTCAGCCAAAACACTTCCTCTTCCTAGGGGCTTCCCAAAAGAAGGCTGTCTTGTGCCTGAGCGATGCACTCTTTGAAGCAAAGCTGTTTTAAAGAAAGAAAAAACCTTTTAAAATGACCATGCCAGTCCTGGAGCAGTATGGTCATTTTAAAAGGTTTTTCCTTTCTTTAAAACAGTGTTGCTTTAAACAAAGAGTTTATCGCTCAGGCACACCTAAGACAGCCTTCTTTTGGGAAGCCCCTAGGAGGAGGAACTGTTTTGGCTGAAAGTAAACGGAGGCGGAGGATTTCAATTTTTTAAAAAATACATAAATATTTACGAAAAATAGCAATTCTTACGGAAGTTATGCAGACTCACAGCTGCACCGGAAATACCGTTTTTGGTACAGATTTATCTTTGTAATTTTCGGAGCGGAAAAAAAGAGGAGAATTCTGGGGGCTTCTGAATGGCGGAATGGAGCACTGGCTGCAAACTGCGGAAGTTAAGCGGCACTGATGGTACACAATTCGTACATCCCTTGTCACAGGAAAAATGCGTAAAAAGGGTAAAGCGGTTCATGTTCTTCTTCCTCCATTTCCGATTTACGGATTTCTTTTCTTAATTATTTTTGTAAAATCCGCCATTTGGAGGACAAAAAGAAAGGGTCCGCATGAGCTCCAGTCCGGGTTGACCAGGCCATCCCGTTCCAAGGAGGATTCTGTGGACTGGATTTGTCAGAATTCGATCCCATTTAAAATTTGGGTGGAATTCTCTGACATCCCTACTTAGGGATGGACGAAAGTCCCTTACCTGGTCCCGCAGCTTTTTTCGGGGGGGGGAGGTGCTCCATTTCTCCCCCCAAAATTCTTGGTGGGTGGGGAGGTGCCCTGCCCCTCCCCACCGAAATTCTGGCCGGGGGGGAGGCGCCCCATCCCTCCCCGCCGAAATTCTGGCCGAGGGGGAGCGCCCCGCCTCTCCGGCCACGAACGAAAAAAGTAAAGTAAAAACAAAAACAAAAACATGATAGGCTACGTAAAGATTTACGTAGCCTATCATGGCTGACTTTGAAAATCTAGCCATGACAGGCTACGTAAATCTTTACGTAGCCTATCACGTTTTTTTGTTTTTGTTTTACTTTACTTGGAAATGGCAGCAGTGGCAGCCGGTCAGAAGACCAGCTGCCGCAGCTGCCGCCACAACCGCCGCACTGCCTCCAGGACCCGCCGCCGCGAGGGACATTCACACGAGGTAAGTCCCATCCCGAGGGGCGGGGGGGGGGTGTCGGAGAATTTCCCCACCAATTTCGGGGGGCCAAATGCGTTGGCATTTGGTCTCCCGGAGATTCGTGGAGAAATTCTCCGACATCCCTACCTCAGTTCTTCTGTAAACCATGGAGCTTGTTTGGAAGCGGGTAGGAGAGGACGTCTAGGAGAGACCGTGTCAATAACCCTGGTCAGATCTTCATTCCACACAAAGACCAGGGACTTGACAGCATTGGCAGCAGCACCAGACAAGAAACCCTCCAAGGCATTTTGGAATCTCAATGGATCCATCAGCCTTTGGGGGCGGACCATCTTAATTAGTCCTCCACCCCTGGGGAGGCAGGTAGTAGCCGTGATACCAGCCCTGACCAGACAGTGATCTGTCCATGACAACATGGAGACAGATAGAACCTCCACCCACAGATCATTCTCCTGATTGGAGCAGAAGATCAAAGTGACTGTGTGACCAGCTTCATGTGTTGGCTACTTGACCACCTGAGACAGGCCCATGGTTGTCATGGTCGCCATGAACTCCTGAGCTGCATTTGGCAAGTTGGACCTGAGGGGGACTTTGAAGTCGCCCAGGACTAAAAGCCTGGGCAACTCCAGCACCAGCTCCGAGACCAGCTCTGTGAGCTCAGTTAAGGAGTCTGTTATGCAGTGGAGTGGCCAGTACACTAACAGAATTCCCAATCTGTCCCTAGTCCCGAGGCCGAGGTATACGCACTCGATGTGAGCCAGTTCCTTCACAGTGAGTCTGGTCAGGGGGATGTTATCTGTGTGGACCCCTGCTATGCCACCTCCCCATCTGCTTCTCCTTACCTGCTCTACCACAGAGTACCCAACGCCCAACGGGGAGAAGCTGTGCCCATACAAGCCTGCTTATCTCCCTCAGCCAAGTCTCTGTAATGCATACCAGGTCAGCCTTTTCATCCAAGATTAAATCATGGATGGCTGCAATCTTACTCCAGACTGACCCAGCATTGCAAAGGAGCAGGCAAAGATTCTGTAGGTGGCTTGGCCTGCTCCCCAAGGTACCTGGGCTGCCAGGGCAATCAGAAGGCTGGATAGGTGTAAAATACCTGTCTTCCCTTCTCCTATGAATTTTTGCTCTGCCAGCCCCATATCTCCCCATGCTCCCCACCACTGTTCTTGCTTCCCCTACACACATAATGCTGACTTTGTCTCAAAAAAGACATCAAACCCAGCAGCATTCAGCAGAATAAAACATTCAAGTTGAACATCCCATCTCTCACCTGGAATGTACACCTAACACTCCCCTCCCATCTCTCACTCGGGGGGGAGGGCACAATTCAATACCAGCAGGCTCTCACCCTGTGGTATAAAATCACACCTTTGAAAAAACCCTTTCAAACCCAACAATAATAGCCTGACTTGAAAACAAACACATTCAAAGGCCCCCCCGCCCCCCAAACAGCCCCAGTAATCCCCCTTCACTCCCCACAAGGGGAAGAGACAGAAGGGAAATACACAGAGAGGAGAGAAAACGAAGGGATATGGCCCTTGCCCTTGCTGCCCCCTGAAGTGGCTCCCCCAAAGGGATGACCCCCCCGTTTGATGTCGCCCCCTTTGAGGGCAGCACTGTTGCCCACATTGGCTTCCCTTAAGTCCGTCTCTCTGGCGGGACAGCCAATGGCTGGATGCCAAACAGGTCCTCAGCTGCTCCAGGAGCCGACAATATTGAGCCCTTCCCAAGGACAGACAGGCTGCTGCAGCAGCAGTGAAGGAGCAGGGAGTTGACACTGGCCAGAGGAAAATGACTCCCACCTGCTCCTCGGATGAAATGCCCGGCTGCCACAGTTCTTGCTTTGCTGGCTGCTGCTGGTATTGTTGTCACAACTGGCGCGTGATCTGTCATGGGTATAACCCCAATTTCTCCATCTTGTACTCACTCCCAAACACCTTGTGAGACCAGCACATCATCTATGCTAGTATAGGATTGGAGTGCTGAGACTGGAGTGTTGAGACCTTTAACACTTAGGGTTAGGAGAGAAAAATCCCTCCCACTTGTTGCTCCTGTCTGAAGCAAAGTATACAACAGGTGACCATATGATCACTATGGGTTATCACAGTAAAGCATGCACAATGGGAACAAGAATTAACAAAACAATTAAATATAATGTTGCAGAACTCAGAGTCAGAGAGACTACGGAGTGAAGGAAAAAGAGTTTTTCTTTATTTAACGCGCGGGCTTTATGGCTGGAATCACTTCCAAAGAGCCAAAAGCCCTGATTTACATCAGCAGATTGTTTTTATAGACATTATGACACATATGCAAAATCTCCCCCACCCCTTTCTGTGTGGGTTTGCAGTATTCAGCATTTCCTCTCCTAGCACCATTGTTTATAATACAAGAAATGGGTTATAGGGTAGCCATGATAAGCAGAGAACATGATATACAATTCTATGCTGACCTTAGCCTTTGTTGACAAGATAAGGAATTCCTGTGTCTCGTCATCTTACAAACATATATTTCAGAGAGCAAGAGCTCAGCAAGAACTTGAAGCATGAGGCTACTTAGTCTGACCCCCAATATGGCTGCTACAATAAAACAAAAACAGAATCCGAACTATACCAACTTTGTGCCACTGTTTCTGTGGCTTGAAGGAGGGGACTCCCTCCCCCTAACCGTGGTAGGATTTGGGGGGGGATATATTGTACCCCATATATCCATTCTTTAAAATGCTAACTCCTTTCTCCCCAGCTCCAGTTGTTTGTCTAGCTTGTGGTAAGCTTTATATAACAGCATCGTATTCATTTTATTCTCCCTTATTTCCCTCCTCTTATATATTCTTCCCATATTACCTGACTGCATAGATGAGTATATCAGTGATGTTGCCCCAGCTGGACAACCGTTTATGTTGGGAAATGTCAAACAGGACCTTCCTCATGTCTGTCAATGCAGGGAATCCATTGTTTCTGTTGTGGGATAAGGAGTCCATCTGCCATGGTGGCAACCATCTTGTCTGGCAGGTCATGGTTCCCTGTCAGTTCCACTCATCATGGTTTGCCATTTTTCTTCTTTTCCTTTGTTCTCCATCCAGCTGCTATGTATTCATAGGGTAGTGTGAGTCTTTATCATCAAGCGCAGGCAGGGAGGGCTTCCAAGGCGAGAAGTACTACTGTTTCCTTCACTTGTTTGTGTGTAGAGGCCATAAGGAATCTGCTCTTGTGTTTTATTGTTAGCTTGAATGACAAACTGAAGGACTGGGCCTTCATAAATAACATCCTTACAGAAGAACAAGCTGGTTTTCGAGCTGGTTATTCAACAATGGGCCATAGTTTTGTACTAGACCACCTGGTTAATAAGTATAAAAATAAAAAAAATCTAAATTGTATGTGGCATTTGTTGATTTCAAAGCATCTTTTGATTCATTTAATAGGAACAGGTTATGGGCAAAACTGGCAAACTTAAATTTAGATCGACGTCTCTTGATTTCAACTGTTGCATGAAAACTCAAACATTCAGGTGAGATTTTCTACTGCTGGACTTGAGGAGTTAAACAGGGGTGTGTCCTGGCCCCTCTTCTCTTCAATCTGTTTGTAAATGATATAGCTTTTGATTTGACTGGCAACTTCTATTTCCCAGTAAAATTAGAAGAAAGGAAACTGTCCTTTCTTCTTTATGCTGATAATCTGATTCTCATTTCATATACCCAGATAGGTTTACGAAGATTACTATCAGTATTGGCTGAATATTCCCATAAAAACCTACTATATATAAATTATGGAAAAACCAAAGTCATGGTCTTTGGACATCGATCCCCATTACACAAATGGAGAATAAACACCCACCCTATTGAGCAAGTATCCTCGTATCGCTATCTGGGTGTTCTTTTTTCAGCTTCAGGAGGCTGAGACGCTCATTTCAAATCCTTGAAATTAAAGTCAAACCAACAGCTAAACCGTTTACTGAAGTTCTGGCATACAAGGGGAGGTTACCAAATCCACCCAATGTTAATTTGGTTGAAATCAAAACTTATCCCTCAGTTTGTATATGGAGGAGAGTTATGGGCTTTGAAGTCTTCCTGTAATATGGAAATGTTTCAAAACAAATTGCTGAGAACAATTCTAGGTTTGACAAGGTGTATTCCTGCTTCATTTTTACGTTCAGAAACTGGTGTAATACCCGTTAAATCTATCATGGTCACCAGGACCTTTAATTATTGGCTCAAGATTTTTCTCTCTCCTTCAACTAGATTTCCTAAACTGTGCCTTTTAGAACAAATGAGAGTTAACCCATCAAACACATTATCCTGGTTTCAGAAATTAATTTCTTACATTCATTATTATGGTTTTTCCTTTAAATATTTTGCCACTTTGAATGTTGCCCATAGCAAAGAGGTTTTTAAGGAGAGGGTTTACAGTGTTTCTAGTGGGGCCGCGGTGGCTTAGTGGTTAAGACGCTGAACTGCAGACTGGAAGGTTGGCAGGTCAGCAGTTCGAGACCCGAGTGCTGCATGACCGAGTGAGCACTCCTGCCAACCTAGCAGTTCGAAAGCAAGAAATTGCAAGTAGATAAATAGGTATTGCCTTGGCGGGAAAGGTAACAGCATTCCGTGCACCTCGGTGTTCAGTCATGCTGGCCACATGACCACGGAAGCATCTTCGGACAGCGCTGGCTCCTCGGCTTAGAAACGGGGATGAGCACCGCACCCTAGAGTCGGACACGACTGGTTGGGGACACCTTTACCTTTACCTTACAGTGTTTCTATCCAAACAGATCTCTGTTCAGTGTCTAGTAATAAGATAGCACCTTGGTTTGCAAAGACCAAGCTTAAATTTGAATGTGAACACTATCTCACTTTAATTACAAACCCTCGTCTTAGATCCGCTCTCACACGATTGAAGATGGAGCAAATGAAAACAGCAGTTTTAGAAGGGCATTTTAACAAGACTCCCTATGCCTCGAGACTCTGCCCCTGCCGTACTGGCAAAGTGGAAGATCTGCCTTATTACTTATTTTATTGCCCTATTTATTCCCAAATTCATTCTAAATATTTGCATTGTTTTCTTGAAAAAAAGTCCAGCTGGTCCGATTTAGACAGAATACACTTTTTCTTTACTTTCAAAAGTAAAACAGTCTTATTGGCATTGGCCAATTTTGCTCTCGCAGCCCAATCACATAGAGCTAATTTTATGACCTTGCAGGAAATTAAAAATTAATATGATTTGTTTGATTTCTTTTATGTATGTTTTATCTTTATTATTTTGCTTGTTGTAACCTCTGGTTGAAACAATAAAAGCTTTGATTGACTGATTAGCTCGAACGAAAACCTCCAATGATACATGGTTCCTGAATCCCTCAATTTCTCAGTATACGGTTTAAACAGCCATCTTCACTGCAGGGTGCCTGCTCTAATACCTTGAAAGATTTGTAGGTTTCTGTCTTTATACTGAAGATCATGGGTGTTTCATAGCTCTTGGAAGATTTTTTTCTTTCAGGGGGTACTTTTCAAACCTGATTCTTATGTCTAGCGGTTGGCCACCCTCTATTGGTTTGTGTTGTTCTGTGTGCTCTCTGTGCGCTCCCTCTATGTTATCCCTTTTGATTGTAGTCTCTAAATTCTGACTTGCAAACCATTTCTTTAGGAATTCCACTACATCTTCCCCTTCCTCAGATTCTGCCAGGCCACGGATCCTAAAATTGTGACAGCAATTCTCGTCTTCCTGCTCCTCCAGGCTCATTTGCAGTTCCCTAGTTGCCTTTGTCCATTCTTGTGTTCTCAGCTCTTGCGTAAGGCCTGGCCTCATAGCCCCATTAGCAGTATTTTAAATCCCTCCAAGTTGCACTGAGTCTGAGGGCATCTCTACCCCAGACTAAAATCCTGCATTTAAAATAGGGCTTTCTGCTTCCGTTTTAAATGCAGGATCACAACTGACTCCCTTTACATACGCTTCCTTTCTCCCCTCCCCTTCCCCCCTCCTTCTCCCCGTATCTGAGTCTTCCATTATATTTCATTTCCTCTTCTTGCCGCTTTAACTCTTTTCACGGAGGAAGCTGAAGCAGAACACAACAGGGTAATTTGATAGCTCACTATCTGTGATCTATTTAAAAATGGAACAAAGGGCATTTAGTGCAGGAGATGCCCTGGAGGGTCACGACATCATGTAAAGAGCCCGCAAATTTCTGTGAAGCAGCAATCTCAATTGAAGGATAAAAGCTCAGTGTGAAGGAGCCCTGAGTCTAAGGTAAGCTCTACAGAAGAGAGTTCCTCCTTAAGAGCTGCAGTTCAATCTTCTGCTAAATCTGCCCTAAATTGTGACTTAGAGAGAATATGTCAATTTCTGAAGCAAAGGTCAGTTTTGTGCCATTTTGAGGTTTTCAGCCTAACCTTCGCCATGTCAGTTCTCAGTTCCCTCTTCCTCACTGAAGTCTTCTAAGCTGTCAGTAGCTATACTGGAACAGATTGTGGGTTTCAGTACCTTACCATATCACACACTTGTTGTTTGTTCTCTTTGATCTCTTAGTCGAGCCTGCTTCTGTTTCTGTTGATAGAACAGACGAGTTTCAACTAGGGATGTCGCAAATGTTGGTTTCCAGCTTCGTGTTCAATGATCGTCTTGCGGTCCGGTCTCCTGAACTGGAGTTCGCAAACCCTCCCTCTCACCCGGCACTGCTTGGCTGCAGTTGAGCAATCCCCCTAAGTCTCGGGCACTATGGTGATCCTGTTCGCACGCTTTCCCCTGCTCTCACTGAGCAGCTGCTCAGCGAACAGCTCCGGTGGCTATCCCTTCTTTTTTTGCGCATTTGCCCCCCGATGTGCACATCTGGATATATGCACATTTTCTGTACCTAAAAAAAATTGTGCAGTTGCCAGGGTCCTTCTGATTTTGCACATTTACTTGATTCCATATATGTGCATTTTCTGGATGAAAAAATTAATAGCGCAGCTGACAGGTCCCTTCTGTTTTTGTGCATTCAATGAACTGAGAAATGCTACAGCCGCAGAGAGAGCCAGCATACAATTATTGTGTGTGGGGGGGAGACCTTGAGGAGAGGAATAGAAAAAGAGGAGAGCAAGCAAGCCCCTTCCTACCTGAATGACGGTCATTTCATTCAGATTGAAATGGGCCATTGTCCTCAGTTTCTGCATAACAATTACAAAGTACTATTCCTTAACACTTGCTTGCAAGTTGATAGCCACTGAGCAAGAAGATGTGTGCTATTATGGGGCAAATCTCTCTGAGAACTTAGAATTTTACTCCAACATTTGAGAGAATATGTTCACAAGCAGAAAATACAGACAGAAAAAGATAGTTCCTTCATTCATAAATCAATATATGCATGCATATCTTTGGGCAGTGCTTTTCAATAGGGAAATAAATTATTGTTCTACTGTGTGCTTTTTGGTTGAAATGTTTGTGAAAGGCAGCCCAGAGAGCTTCGGCTATTGGGCGGAATAGAAATGAAATACCTAAATAAATAAAAACATAAATAAATAATAAAAAGGGCAGTGTGGTCTTGGTCTCTTGGTTGTGGTGGCATTTTGTGTGTTTGTGATTCGGCTTGGCTGGGGTGATCACTGGGCTGTGAGAGAACCAAAAGGACAGCCCAAGAAATACACCCATAATGGTGATACCACTATCACACTAGCAGGAATTATATACTCTATCTATCTATCTATCTATCTATCTATCTATCTATCTATCTATCGATCGATCTATCTGGAGAAATGGGAAGTTCCCTTTCCAGCTGCAGGAGGCATGGTGCTAGGCTAAGCTTTGCAGCAGGAGCCAGTGCCTCCTTCCCAGTCATGCAGACTGGAAATGCACACAAACCTCATTTTCCGCAATTAAGCTTCTGGCAGTTCTGGCAGTCGTGGTGAAATGGGCACAAACCTCATTTTCCATATTTCTGCTTCTTGCATTTCTGTGTGTCTGTTGCAGTGTGGAAGCCATCAGAAGCCCCCTCCCCCAGAAAACAAGGGTCCCGATGTCTCATAAGAAACAGCTGGAAGACCTTCAGGAGTAGGAAGAATTGCTGGGCATGGCTGGAATTTCTTGTGGCCCACTGAACGTGCACTGCATTTTTAAAAAGCTCTCCTTTTTTCTCATTTCTTGTTATGATTTACCATTGTGTGAGGAATTTAACCAACAACACATCCCAATATTGATAAGAGATGACAGAAATGTGTCTTTCCTGCACAGCAAGAATTACTCCAACCCTCCTATGTATATGTTCTGAAAAGTATTCTCCTCGCCAACAACAAATAGTCAGATTGCTGCTGGAATGGGTATTTGGGCACCATGGCATCTCACAAACACACAATGCATTCCTGAAAGAGGGAAGAGTACAGGGGACCTATGGCATTTTCTCTCGCAACATATGCTCTGAGATGCAGCGCTTCCAACTAGCTGTATTTTTACAAGTGGCAATTCCTCCACATTTGCATGAAGAATACACTACACAATGGAGAGTGTGCATGTGGAGGGGGGACATGCTACTTGAACACCAGTTTCCCTTGTATGGCTGGGTCTGTGATGACATCCCAGTGTAGACAGGAAAGATTGCAGGCGTGGGGAGAGAGCCCAGGACAAACCAAGGAGCACAGTTATACTAATGCCATTTCCAACCTGGCTCTTATTGCACTGGGATGACTGCAGTGACTTATGCCGTACATCAGTCCCATGAAACCTGTGTCAGAAGGTGTACAGTTTAACATTCTCAAGCAGAGGTATTGCTTGCTAGGTATAGAAAAGGAAAGGCACGTCTTCCATTCAGACACAGAAGTATGCACCTAAATCAGTCCTCCTCCCCCCTGCCCTTTCCACAGCCAGGTATGTGAATGAATATCTGACTGACCAGTATCAATAGACATTCAGTTACATCCCCAGGCAGTCAGCTAATGAGCAGTATTGCTGATTTCTGAGCGAGTGGGTCTTCCAACGTTCAACCCTGTGAGGTTGGTTGGGCTGAGAGTCTGTGACTGGCCCAAACCAAAGTCACCCAGTGAGCTTCCATGGCTGAGTGGGGACTAGAAGTTCTAGAACCCGGGTCTCCTGACTCCTAGTCCAACACTCTAGCCACTACACCACACCAGCTCTCCAAGAGATTGAGAGCAGCATGGACATGGTGGAGGAGGCTGTGCCAGGCGAACCCAGATGAATCAGCTCTTGGTGCTGCTCCTGCCCCAGGCAACCTGAGAGATGATCGAGGCCAACTGCACCCTGAGTTTGAAAAGGGACAAAATGAGCCCATAGAGTTATTACAGGCCAGGAGACCTCCTCCCCTTAGCAGGGTCATCTCTCTCTCTGCATCATCAACATCATTTCTTTACCAGAGAGATCAGCTTTTAATTTCAGCAAGCCTCCTCCTAGGAGAAGCCAATGTGGCTTCACAAGAAGCTTAGAGATGACCTGAAAACAAAAATGGCGGCGGTGGTGGCGGCGGGTGCGGCGGCGGCGGGTGCGGTGGCGGCTGGTCTCCTGGCCAGCCATGGCCGGGCGCAGGGTACGCAAATGGTGGTGGCTACGGCAGCCGCCATTTGCGTTCGCTATTTTTCACTGTTCTAGCCTACGTAAATATTTACGTAGGCTAGAATGGCGAAAAATAGCGAACGCAAATGGCGGCTGCCGTAGCCGCCACCATTTGTGTACGCGTTTTTTTTACTTTGCCGTGATAGGCTACATAAATATTTACGTAGCCTATCATGGTTAAGTACAGGGACACAAATGGAGGCGGCTATGGCCGCCGCCATTTGCGTCCCTGCTGCCCAGAGGCCGGATGTCCAGCTGTGAGCGGAGCCGGCCGGCAGCTCTGCGGAATCCCAGCGGAGCGGGCCGGGCAGGACTCTGGGGGGAGGGACGGAGTGCCTCCCCCCCCATCAAAGATTCCGGGGGGAGGGATGGAGTGCCTCCCCCCCCACACCATGAAGCAGATCCACGAAACAGTAAGTGACTTTCGTACATCCCTGAGGTTTTAGTTTTTGTGAATGGCAGCTCAGACAGCTTCGGCTATTGGGAGGAATAGAAATGAAATACCTAAATAAATAATAAAAAGGGCAGTGTGGTCTTGGTCTCTTGGTTGTGGTGGCGTTTTGTGTGTTTGTGTTTTGGCTTGGCCGAGGTGACCACTGGGCTGTGAAAGAACCAAAAGGACAGCCCAAGAAATATGTGTGGCGGATAACTTCCTCCTACAGAAAGTAGAGGAAGGAACTAGAGGATCGGCTATCCTTGACTTGATCCTAACCAACAGAGATGACTTAGTGGATAAAGTAGCAGTTACAGGAACTCTGGGGGAAAGCGACCATGTTGTACTTGAGTTCTTGGTTCTAAGGGAAGCAAAAGCCGAGTGTACTCAAACGCGTACCCTGGATTTTAGGAAAGCTGATTTTAATAAACTCAGAACAATGATCAGTAAGGTCCCATGGCAAGCAATGCTAGCGAGAAAAGGAGTCCAAGATGGGTGGGAACTTTTAAAAAAGGAAATTCTCAAGGCACAATCACAAACAATTCCAACAAGAAGAAAAGGTGGAAGACAACAGAAGAAGCCAATGTGGCTTCACAAAAAGCTTAGGGATGACCTGAAAACAAAAAAGGACACATATAGGAAGTGGAAAGAAGGCCAAGTAACAAAGGAAGAGTACAGGCAGGTAGCACAGAATTGCAAGGATGGCGTCAGGAAGGCTAAAGCGGAGAACGAGGTGAGGTTAGCGAGGGATGCTAAAAACAACAAAAAGGCTTTCTTCAGCTACGTGCATAGTAAAAGGCAGAGGAAAGAAATGGTTGTTCAGCTATTAAATAAGGATGGCAAAATGATAACAGAGGACAAAGAAAAGGCAGAGGTGCTCAATTCCTACTTTGGCTCAGTCTTCTCCCAAAAGAGGGTCTATGACCCCCCTGGCAAAGGCGAAGTACAGGCTGAAGGGGCAGGATTGCAGCTTGAGATCGACAGGCATATGGTCAAGGAACACCTCATTACTTTGAATGAGTTCAAATCTCCAGGGCCAGATGAACTGCATCCTAGAGTCATAAAGGAACTGGCAGAAGAGCTCTCAGAACCGCTGTCTATTCTCTTTGAGAAATCATGGAGGACCGGGGAAGTGCCAGATGACTGGAGGAGGGCTAACGTTGTCCCTATCTTCAAAAAGGGTAAAAAGGAGGAACCTGGGAACTACAGACCAGTCAGTCTGACATCAATCCCTGGGAAAATTCTGGAGCAGATCATAAAGCAATCCATCTGGAAGCACCTTGACAACAATGCAGTGATTACTCGAAGCCAACATGGATTTGTCAAAAACAAGTCCTGCCAGACAAATCTGATCTCATTTTTTGATCAAGTCACCTCCCTTGTAGACCGTGGGAATGCTGTAGACATCATATACCTCGACTTCAGCAAAGCTTTCGACAAAGTGCCCCATGATATCCTGATGAGCAAACTAGCTCGAAGTGGGCTAGATGAAACAACGATCATGTGGATCCACAGTTGGCTACAGAATCGGACCCAAAGAGTGCTTATTAATGGGACCTTCTCAAGCTGGGGAGAGGTAACGAGTGGGGTACCGCAGGGCTCAGTCCTGGGCCCAGTGCTCTTCAATATTTTTATTAATGACTTGGAGGAGGAGGTGCAGGGAATGCTGATCAAATTTGCAGATGACACAAAATTGGGAGGGATAGCTAATACTTTGGAAGACAGAAACAAAATTCAAAGTGATCTGGATAGACTGGAGTGCTGGGCAGAAAACAACAGAATGGCATTTAATAGGGACAAATGCCAAGTTCTGCACCTAGGAAAAAGAAACCAAATGCACAGTTACAAGATGGGGGATACGTGGCTCAACCACACTACGAGCGAGAAGGATCTTGGAATTGTCGTCGATCACAAGCTGAATATGAGCCAACAATGTGATGTGGCTGCAAAAAAGGCAAATGCTATTTTGGGCTGCATTCATAGAAGCATCGCTTCCAAATCCCGGGAAGTACTAGTTCCCCTCTACTCAGCACTGGTTAGGCCTCATCTGGAGTACTGTGTCCAGTTCTGGGCACCACACTTTAAGAAGGATGCAGACAAGCTGGAGAGGGTTCAAAGGAGGGCAACAAAGATGATCAGGGGACTGGAAACAAAGCCCTATGAAGAGAGACTGAAAGAACTGGGCATGTTTAGCCTTGAGAAGAGAAGACTGAGGGGAGATATGATAGCGCTCTTCAAGTACTTGAAAGGTTGTCACAGAGAAGAAGGCCAGGATCTCTTCTCGATCATCCCAGAGTGCAGGACACGGAATAATGGGCTCAAGTTACAGGAAGCCAGATTCCGACTGAACATCAGGAAAAACTTCCTGAGTGTCAGAGCAATACGGCAATGGAACCAATTACCTGGGGAGGTGGTGGGCTCTCCCACACTGGAGGCCTTCAAGACGAGGCTGGACAGCCATTTGTCAGGGATGCTCTGACTTGGATTCCTGCATTGAGCAGGGGGTTGGACTCGATGGCCTTGTAGGCCCCTTCCAACCCTACTACTATTCTATGATATGCCAGGAGCAGACTGACATACCTACATAATTCTTTCCTCCAATGTCTCCTTCCCAGTCATGCAGACTAGAAATGCGCACAAACCTCATTTTCCGCAATTATGCTTCCTGCCTTTCTGTCAGTCGTGGTGAAATGCACACAAACCTCGTTTTCCATATTTCTGCTTCTTGCATTTCTGTGTGTCTGTTGCAGTGTGAAAGCCATCAGAACCCCACCCCCCAAAACAAGGGCCCAGATGTCTCATAGGAAACAGCTGGAAGACCTTCATGAGTAGGAAGAATCAGTCCCCTGCCCCCATGCCCAGGCATGAATGAATATCTGGATGTGAGTGTGACTGACCGTAGTCATAGAGATTCAGTTATCCCCAGGCAATCAGCAAAAGAGAATGAATGAGGTACTCAGTCATGTGCCCCGGCCCGTTGTTTATCATGGAAATGCATTCTTAAAACAAGGGAGAGAGGTTATTTTGCTTTTTGCCCTCAGTTAGCAAATGAACAGTATTGCTGATTTCTGAGCGAGTGGGTCTTCCCATGTTCTACCTAATGAACCAAAAAAACTACTGATTGAGAGAAGTGGTCAAACTGTTAGTTCAGAATTGCAGGGATGGCGTCAGGAAGGCTAAAGCTGAGAACGAGCTAAGGTTAGCGAGGGATGCTAACAGCGACAAAAAAGCTTTCTTCAGCTATAGGAATAGTAAAGGACAGAGGAAAGAAATGGTGGTTCAGCTATTCAATAAGGATGGCAAAATGATAACAGATGATGACAAAGAAAAGGTGGAAGTGCCCAATTCCTACTTTGGCTCAGTCTTCTCCCAAAAGAGGGTCTATGAGCCTCCTGGCAAAGGCGAAGTACAGGCTGAAGGGGCAGGACTGCAGCTTGAGATCGATAGGCATAAGATCAAAGAACACCTGATTACTTTGAATGAGTTCAAATCTCCAGGGCCAGATGAACTGCACCCTAGAGTAATAAAGGGACTGTCAGAACCACTGTCTGTTATCTTTGAGAAATCCTGGAGGACGGGGGAATGTTGATCAAATTTGCAGATGACACAAAATTGGGTGGGATAGCTAATACTTTGGAAGACAGAAAACAACAGAATGAAATTTAATAGCGATAAAAAGCCAAGTTCTGTAGCCAGAAGCCTACACACAGAGAGAAACACATACACAGAGAAGGAAAAGTAGGGGTGGGTAGAGAGGAAGCAACAATTTGTAAGAGCCTCCTCCCAACAAACAAAAGCAATATATTATCTTCGCTGAAGCCCTCTTGTGCAGTTAGGAGCTAGTGCGCATTGCAACCCACACATCTTCTGGACCAGAAGTATTCTGTTTTCAGACACAGCAGTGCCAGCATGCACCTAAATCAGTCCCCCTCCCCCTTGCCCTTTCCACAGCCAGGCATGTGAATGAATATCTGACTGACCATAGTTGATAGACATTCAGTTATATCCCCAGGGAGTCAGCTAAAGAGAATGAATGAGGTACTCAGTCACCTGCCCCAGCCCATCTTTTATCATGGAAATGCATTCTTAAAACAAGGGAGAGGTGATTTTGCTTATTGCCCTCAGTTAGCAGATGAACAGTATTGCTGATTTCTGAGCGAGTGGGTCTTCCCACGTTCTACCTAATGAACCTCCTCCTCCTCACAACAACCCTGTGAGGTTGGTTGTGCTGAGAGTCAGTGACTGGCTAGTGACTAGTAGTCACCCAGTGAGCATCATTCCAAAAATTCCCATGTCTGCTAATCTGTGATAGCACTGAACTGAACTGACCCCTGACACACACCCCCCAGCATATAACTGTGCATATTTTCAGACAACAAAAGACTGAAGTGCCCAGTGGCCCGGAGGCTCCTTGTCAAATGCCAATGCATTAACAAAACAAAGGAAAGGAGAGGTGGCAGAATCAATGAGTGAGTCATAGAGATGACTCATCATGCTAATTAATGGCTTACAGAATTAAAAATGGTCGGATTCATTCAATACATGGGAAGATCATTGTTCAATTGGGAAACACAGGGACCTGCTTCACATCATCCATCCGATTGTGGAGGGGAAATTAGCACATCGCGGCAACAACTCAATGCTCCTCATGTTCCCTCCTCCCCAAAATCACTGCAATGGCGAACGGATGATTGAGCAATACTGTATACAAATGTTGTGCAGATGTAGCTGAAATGTGCATTTCAGAGATTTAAAAGTGCGCAAATTTGAGGCTTTTTGTGCAAACACCCCCTTTTTTGCGCATATTAATCACCGAGTCAAAAAAAAAATCTGCGAAGGCGCAATTGGTTCGTGGGGTGATCGACAGTGATTGCCGATCGCTTGAGTGCTTCAATGAACAGGAGGAGAGGCGAGCAGCAGGGAGTTCTCACATCCCTAGTTTCAACAGAAACAGGCTTGTCTAAGAGATCAATTGCTCCTGCGGAAAAGACCTAGTCTTGAAATGCATAGAGCATTTTAGAGATCTGCATAATAAATAAACAATTTTTATAGTCACGTGCATTTTAGAGATCTGCACAATAAATAAATTATTGATACAGTCCATAATAGGTGGCACTTCTGGATTTTTTCATTTTTGATGTTTTGTAGTTACAGAATTGGTATTACTTGCTCTCTGCTTCAGAAGAGCCAGGAGAGCTAGGGGTGGGAAACAAGCTTCTCTCATTCGCTGAGCAGCACTTCCTGGGCTGATGACATTCAGCTCTCCTCCTAGATTCTGCCCACCCAACCCCCAAGTTTCAAGCCCTGTGTGACTGGAAAAGTGTTTTTTGGGTGCTGTATATTCCGCTTTTCTTGCTTCATGCATCCCTGATGGACCAAAGCTATAGATCTGACCCTGGAGAGACCATGCTTGGAAGTGTTTGCCTCCGAGCAGATATCAGGATAATTAAAGTCCCTAGTTACTTCTACTTCATACTTCCCGGATGAATCTGCAATTTGCTTTTGGAAAGCATCATCCACATTTTCTCTTTGGTTGAGTGGTCAGTAGTAGACCCCAACCACAGTACTGTTTTGATTTCTTCCCTTGTTTATTTTAACCCAGATGCTTTCAAAAGTGCCACCATCTTCATTCTTTTGAATTTCTGTGCAGGTATGTACATTTATAATATATAACTCCTCCCCGCTTTCTGTGGCTTTTGTTCTTTTTGTACAAGTTATATCCTCTAATTGCATTATTCCACTCCTGGGTGTCATCCCACCAAGTCTGTTATACTTATCTTGAAACAAGAGTTCAAGCTCATCCTGTTTATTTCCCATTCTCTGAGTCTCTTTTAGTATAAAGACATTGAAAGCCATGAATTTTATGCTCCAATGACCTCACTCCATTTTTATTAAGAGGTTCAACAAGCTCCACTGCGGCTGCTCTCCCAGTTCCTGCTGCAGTGCCCTTATCTGTAGTCCTCACCTCTCAACTTTCATCTCCATCCCCCACAGGATCCAGTTTAAAGTCCTCCTGATTAAAGTTGCCATTCTTCGGGCAAACACATTCTTCCCAGTCTTCGTGAGGTGCGGTCCATCTCCCACCAGGCTTACACATCCAAAAAGTGTGAACCATGGTCCCATAAAGCAAATATGCCCTGGCAATGTCATTTTCATAGCCAGTTGTTTACCTGCAGAATATTTCTTATTTCCTTAACAGCTCAGTTGGTGGGCCCTTCTAAGCCCATACTGTCCACCTATTTTATAGGGACATTTTCTTAGGGACCTCCTCCACCAAATTCCTGTTAGCTCTCCCTGTCTGCTCACCCCCTGGGAAATGGCTGGCTTATATACTTTCTGGACTTATGATGAAACCTCTGCTTGCTCATCCAAATTGTTCCCAGGGGCAATAAAGAAAGAAAGAAAGAAAGAAGACGGCTGTCCCCATGGGAAAATGGTTAAGAAGCCCTAGTTAGAGATGTGAAGGCCTGGAAAGCACCCAGAAAAAATCAGAAAAAAATGTTGTTGTTTTTTCCCAAGGACCATTTTTGCTTCCCCCCCGCCCACCAAAATTGGAAAAATTGAACAGCTTTGGATTATGAAATATTTTCTTTTATATTTTAAGACAAAGTATTTATATATTGTTCCCCGGCCTTTTCACCCCACAAAATGATTTCTAAAAACTACGTAATAAGAACATTTTTATAGAAATATTAGAGATGTAAAATGTCTGGAAATAATAAAGCAATGGGGAAAAATATATTTCTAATTCTCTCTGTAAGAATCCCAGCATAGTTAGTTCTTTCATTCCTTATTAAAATCATTGATCTAAAGTATACGTTACTGATAGATATTTTTGCTCAGTTTCCCAACATATGAGTAGACACACCAGTGTATATTCTTGGCAGTAAATGTGCATTCTTGACAGCCTTGCTTTTGTTCTGTAGAGTCCTGTATTTCTGATGCTGTGGCAGCCATTTAATGTAGCAATAATTACAAATGTACTAACTGTGTGACTCTAGCCAGGTCCATCCTTTTTGAGGAACCTGTTGCTCAAGTTCAGACTGAGAGGCTCTCAGATTACCCACCCCGCTATTTCCCAGTTTGCCTTCTAACTGCCACCCCTGACAATCCTATTCCTCAGTAAAAGATATTAAGGAAAGAAAACCAGTAATTAAAGCCTCACCCGTGTGGGGAACAGGAACTTAACTAAGGGATAACTGAGGAGCAATTCATTAATTATACGTTGGCCAACATGAACACAAAGCACTTACAGGCAGAAACCTCATGGAGGAAGCTTCTCATTAAAGGCACAGGAACTCTGAGAAGTCTCAGTAGTGTTTTGCCTGGTCACATCAGGAAGGCTGGTAATGCAACTGTGTTTTAAGAGAACTGCCACAAGTCTGAAAAAAATACAGGAGGATAACACAGAAAACCCTGGAAATGCAGTACATTTAAACTTCTATAAACCACTTCAGCTATGGGGAGGTATAGAACTAATACATAAATAATACATCGGCAAAGATGAGTACAGAAGCATCTGGATTCTTGATAAAAAGTGAATGAAGAAAGGATGGCAAGCTCACACTAAACAGCTAGTAGTGCGGCAGCAATCCTAAGCACAGGGGCTATTTATTAAGTGTCCTTGAACTCAGCAGGAATTACTTCTGAGTAGAGAAGCATTGGGTGGTTCTGCAGACTCCTACACATTCCATGGGAAGGCAGCAGTCCTGCATTTTTACACCCTTCTCACATGAGTTTCAGAACGAGAAACAACAGCCATGTTTTCCCATTCTTTTCTCAAAATACCTGTTGAGAAGTTTAGTACCTAGTGAGGTGTAGAGTTGTGCTTGGGACTGAATAAGATTAGCTGATGGAGGATCAATTGTAATGAACTGAACCACAGTATGAGAAATGCATGAATATGTGGTTGGGTAACTGAATGACTGGCTGATCATCTGTGCACTGGTATGAGACGTTAAAATATCATAGAATCATAGAATAGTAGGGTTGGAAGGGGCCCACAAGGCCATTGAGTCCAACCCCCTGCTCAATGCAGGAATCCAAGTCAGAGCATCCCTGACAGATGGCTGTCCAGCCTCGTCTTGAACGCCTCCAGTGTGGGAGAGCCCACTACCTGCCTGGGGAATGGGTTCCATTGTTCTATTGCTCCAACAGTCAGGAGGTGTTTCCTGATGTTCAGCCAGAATCTGGCTTCCTGTAACTTCTTCTGTGTCCTGCACTCTGGGATGATCAAGAAGAGATCCTGGCCTTCCTATCTGTGACAACCTTTCAAGGACTTGAAGAGTGCTATCCTATCTCCCCTCAGTCTTCTCTTCTCAAGACTAAACATGCCCAGTTCGTTCAGTCCCTCCTCACAGGGCTTTGTTTCCAGTCCCCTGAGCATCTTTGTTGCCCTCCTCTGAACCCTCTCCAGTTTGTCTGCATCCTTCTTAAAATGTGGTGCCCAGTCCTGGACACAGTACTCCAGATGAGGCCTAACCAATGCTGAGTAGAGGGGAACTAGTACTTCCTGGGATTTTGAAGCTATACATCTATTAATGCAGCCCAAAAGAGCATTTGCCTTTTTTGCAGCCACATCACATTGTTGGCTCATCTTCAGCTTGTGATTGACAACAATTCCAAGATCCTTCTTACTTGTAGTGTTGTTGAGCCACGTATCCCCCATCTTGTAACTGTGCATTTGGTTTCTTTTTCCTAGGTGCAGAACTTGGCATTTATCCCTATTAAATTTCATTTTGTTGCTTTCTGCCCAGCGCTCCAGTCTATCCAGATCACTTTGAATTTTGTTTCTGTCTTCCAAGTTATTGGCTATCCCGCCCAATTTTGTGTCATCTGCAAATTTGATCAGCATTCCCTGCACCTCCTCTTCCAAGTCATTAATAAAAATGTTGAAGAGCACTGGGCCCAGGACTGAGCCCTGTGGTACCCCACTCGTTACCTCTCCTCAGTTGGAGAAGGTCCCATTGATAAGCACTCTTTGAGTCCGATTCTGTAGCCAACTGTGGATCCACCGGATCGTTGTTTCATCTAGCCCACTTTGAGCTAGTTTGCTCATCAGGATATCATGGAGCACTTTGTCGAAAGCTTTGCTGAAATTGAGGTATATGATGTCTACAGCATTCCCACGGTCTACAAGGGAGGTTACTTGATCAAAAAATGAGATCAGATTAGTCTGGCAGGATTTGTTCTTGACAAATCCGTGTTGGCTTCGAGTAATCACAGCATTGTTGTCAAGGTGCTTCCAGATGGATTCCTTTATCATCTGCTCCAGAATTTTCCCAGGGATTGATGTCAGACTGACTGGTCTGTAGTTCCCAGGTTCCTCCTTTTTACCCTTTTTGAAGATAGGGAATACATTAGCCGTCCTCCAGTCATCTGGCACTTCCCCCGTCCTCCATGATTTCTCAAAGAGAATAGACAGCGGTTCTGAGAGTTCTTCTGCCAGTTCCCTTATTACTCTAGGATGCAGTTCATCTGGCCTTGGAGATTTGAACTCATTCAAAGTAATTAGGTGTTCCTTGACCATATGCGTATCTATCTCAAGCTGCAATCCTGCCCCTTCAGCCTGTACTTCTTCTTTGCCAGGGGGGTCATAGACCCTCTTTTGGGAGAAGACTGAGGCAAAGTAGGAATTGAGCACCTCTGCTTTTCTTTGTCAAGATCACAATCTGTTACTGACACAGGAACGAGCTTCGAAGTGGATTTTGGAGGACACTGATGAGTTTAGGTTTTGCCCACACACACATCCCTATGTGGGGCACACTGGAACTGCTGTTGCTTTGCATCATTTGTCTGAGCAGGCAGCAACAGGCAGATGCCAGGTGGAATGGTGAGGAAGCCACAGTGAGTGGTTGGGGGGACAGAGTTGTCTGTCCCATACGATCTGCCCTGCAGCCCCTAAGCTAAGCTCAAGCCTCAAGTGCAGCAGATCCCATTGTCTTGTTTCCAGTGTTGAAATACGATCAACTGCCAGTCTGGTCAGCTTCTGTATGTGAATTTGGCGTCGGGCGGGGGGAGGGGGGCACCATCTTATCTCTCACCTCAGGCAGCAAAATGTCTTGGACTAGTCCTAAGTTCTAAGGCATATTAAACTCTGAACCTGGGATAATGCCCATTCATTTTTACAAACAGAACAGAAGGCTTGTTCTTTGCCTTGCAGTATAATAAGCTGGAGCCAACTGTACAAATGGGGCATATATTATTTTATGAGCCTTTGTTCCTGTGCCTGTAACAAAGCCTTGATCTGCACACATTAGCAGGTGATATTCCTCATCATCATGCCATGAAAAACTTTACCTGCTGATTTTTGCACATCAAGCTATTTTTCAACACACAGAAAGACAATGCTCCATATTGGCCCTTTTTCAACAAATCTGTTTAAAATTTGGCTGGGGTACGGCACTCAGCACATATGGAACTTCAAGCCAAATTTCAGGCAGGGCAAATTAATTTGATTTTGTAAACATTTACAACATTCAGAGTTAAACATGGTAGAACTCAGTTTAACTACAGTGCCTTAACTGGAAAATTGCAACTATGCTTGTATAATTAATTAAAACAGATTTTGTAGGAAGGAAAAAGGGGAGTGAAACTGGGCAGTTTACTAAGGGACTCTTTAAAATATCTATACATAAAATTATTTTTAATATGTTTTCAAAGTGAGGAAGGAGAGTAAGGTGTGTGCTACAGTGAAGGGGCTTATGGCTGTCTTCAGGATCGCTAAAAAAACAGATGGTCAAAAACATTAGAAGGGTGCTAAAAACAAAATAATTGCCTTATGGATCTCATATATTTTACTTGGATACACTAAAACAGCTCACTCACAGAAGACTTGGGCAAATAATAATAAATAATTATTTTCAGCACAAGTTTGAGGCTTTGCCTTTACCTCTGCTTTTTCAGCTTTAGATCATAGCATGGGGCTATGTGACATCTCCCAGAGCACATCTTAAGTAGAGAGATCTTAACTTTGATGACAAGCAGCAAAGGAGGACAGCAGGACTTCTGTATATGTATGCATAGCATATGTAATAATTACATAAAGTATCTTTGCTGTATCTTTTAAGAGATAACTTCCTGTTTCTTGGGTTCAGAGAATGTGAGCTGTGTGCATGTATTTACTTATCTACTTAGCTGTATCCCACCTTTCCACTATAACAAGGGTCCCAAGCTGTTCTGGATCAGTGGGCACATTTGGAATTTTGAGAGAGTGTCATGGGGGCTCTCACAAAATGGTGTCAGGGTTGCCGATTCATAAAATGGCTGCCATAGTGGACATGGCGGGTCACAAAACACTCATTTCCAAGAAGGCAAACTGGCGAGGCTAAAAGAAAAGTAACTTGCCCAAGAACCTAAGTAGAAGACAGAACTGGGTTCTGGGCTCCAAAACACAAAACAACTCTTTGGAAGCCAAATAAAAACGGCACAGGAGGTCAACAATTTGCTTTGCAGTATGCCAGCCTCTCAGTTAAAAAACACCAATCTTAAGAAATAAAGCGAACGTCAGGAGGGGCAGGGAGCCTGGCAGGCACCAAGAAAGGTGTCCATAGGCACATTGGTGCCCACAGTACCATCAAACAGTGCTCAAGACAGTCATCAATATGTATTTATTTGTGCATTGATATCCCACCTTTCATCATGGAACTCAAGATGGTATCCATACGGTTCCCAGGCACTCTCCCCTCCAGGCCTTGACCAGACCTAGACCCATGTAATTTCAGCTCGGTATCTACATCATATGCCCTCAGACCATTAAAATACAATAAAACAAGCATAACAATTAAAAATAACAAAAAGAAGCAGCATGACAGATAAAACAAGTAGGCCTTGGACATAGACATAAAATCATAGGGCTGGAAGGGGCCTACAAGATCAAGTCCAACAATGCAGGAGCATTCCCAGGCAGAATCCCATCCAAGTACTAACCAGGGCTGACCTTGCCTGCTTAGCTTCCAAGATCAGACACATCCAGCCCTTTGCCTGCTTGTTGGGTTGCTGTTCTCCTAATATACTTGGTATCCAAACAGAGTTAGTATTCCCAATGCATTTGGTATGAACCTAGGCTTAAACACTAAGTATGTGCAACTCAGCTGAATACATCCTTTCCTGTTACCTCCCCCTCTACCTTCCTCCCCTCCCTCTGCAGTAATTCCCCTTGCATACACTTTTAGATTGTAAGTTCCTTGGGACAGGCACCAAAACACCACTGCCCTCCTTGATACCACTTTGGATGACCAACTGCAAAGGAGGACAGCAGGGCTTTTAAAATTTTTGTGTTGAAGAGAAGATTTTGGAGCTTATCATGCAGGGTTACAAAATCCCCACCTATGCTAAAATTCCCTCTTCTGCACAACAATGAGGTACAGGAACTCTGCTGCCCTTTTTAGCTGCTGGTCCCCTTGCTCTTGTAGTTCTAGGTAAGAGGTCCTCCCATCTCTGGGAACGCAAGATCTGCAGAGATAGTCCAGGGAATGGACTGAAAAGAGAAGTTGCAAATGACAGCTTGTCCACCCATTTGTCTGTAATTAAAAGATGTGTACAGATATTTCCTGTGACACATCCCAGGGGCCCAGCAACAGACATGGTGCTGCTGAAACCAGGAGATGCTAATGAGGACTTCTGCATATTAAATACCTTGTTTACACTCAGACAACAGACGGTGCTGTTCCAAAGGGAAGGGCTGCTGCAATATTCATGCTGCCCTCCCTCCGACCCACCTACCTTTCTGGTTTCCTTTGCCAGCACTCACAGGTTCCACCTGTGGCCCAAATCACTGGGCAGAGAGCAAAGGCATCTCCAGCTGCAGCCTGGATCATGCAGGCACGCTCCAGAGAATGTTGCCTTGGGAGGGTCTTTGTAAGGCTGTCCAGCACCACCCTGCAGGTGAGGGAGGGCAAAATCATAGGACTGTAAGCTGGGCTTCTTTCAATCTGTGCAGCTGCAGAATTGTATTATTATTAGCCTGAATTGCACTGAAAATCCAGATAACTCTCTACATCAGCCTACCTCAAAGCTAAGGAAGGAAGTTCAAACTGATAGAAATAAGAAATTATGTGAAGTTGTCTGTTTACAATGCAGCATTCTAAGAGCCAGAAGATGAATTTTCTTTGGTGGGGTGGAAGAGTAGAAATGTTCATAGCTAGATTGAACTAGGGTGGAAGAAGTCCTTAACAAAGAAATAATAGCTGGGGTGAAGTGAGAGCTTTTATTGAACAGCATAATGGATGGAGGGTTTGCAGAAGGCAAGACACATTTGTGGGGTGGCTAACTGGTCACCCCACCAGGGTCCCTCTGCCTTTGACAATTGCATGACGGACAACAAGATGTAGAGAGCAAAAGGAAAGAGCTGTTGCCAAGCAGCTGCCATTTTGTGTAGATGTCTGCACTGATCTGGCAATGAAAGCCAGGCAAGGGGCAATGGCTGGAGCCCTGAACCTCTGAGAATAATGGGCGGAACATCCTGTAGATGACTCATGGGAATCTGCTCTCTTCAATGCGGCAATATATATAATGTTAAACAACCAGCTGGGTAATAAATAGACCCTGCAAACCTAAAGTCTTCTCCTAGTTCATAACTCAAAACTCCTGGGACCATTCCTGTCAATTGGAGTGCAAGAGAAAATGATTCACCCAGTAGGAAGACCGCCATCCACCAGCACCTCCTTTGGACTGCCCGACTTCAGTTGAGAGGCTGGAGCCTGAGGAGGAGGGTTCCTCATCAGTCCATGACCAGAGTTACGGACTCTTTTGACTGGCCCAGCCCAAGCATGCCTGAAGTCATCATGCCCTTTGGGTCTTATGAATGTATCCGTATAAATCCCCATGAGCACAGACTCTTGGTTTAATCACAGGAACAATGTCATTAGCCTGTGATTCTCCTGGGGCTCATCCACCACACTGCCCATTCCTCATGATCCATTCCTAACATTGCTCCTTACTCAGGAGCTGAACCCATATTTCCAGGTCCAGAACCTTCCTCTTTGCTTGGGTTACATGGTTGCGTCTTCTGCCCAGATAGAGAATAATGGAAATTTTCATGGAATCATAGAATAGTAGGGTTGGAAGGGGCCTATAAGAACATCGAGTCCAACCCCCTGCTCAATACAGGAATCCAAGTCAGAGCATCCCTGACAGGTGGCTGTCCAGCCTCATCTTGAATGCCTCCAGTTTGGGAGAGCCCACCACCTCCCTAGGGAATTGGTTCCATTCTCGTATTGCTCTAACAGTCAGGACGTTTTTCCGGATGTTCAGCCGGAATCCGGCTTCCTGTGACTTGAGCCCATTATTCCGTGTCCTGCACTCTGGGATGATCGAGAAGAGATCCTGGCCTTCCTCTCGGTGACAACCTTTCAAGGAGGGATGTCAGAGAATTTCGCCAAGAATCTCAGGGAGGCCGAATGTCAGCACATTCGGCCCCCCGAAATCGGTGGCGAAACGGTCTGCCCCCCCGCCACCCCTGGGACGGGACTTACCTTGGGCGAAACTCCCTGGCGGCGACGGCCAGTCTTCTGACCGGCTGCTGCTGCCACCGCCATTTCCAAGTTAAAAAAAAAAACAAAACATGATAGGCTACGTAAATATTTACGTAGCCTATCACGGCTAGATTTTTAAAAAATACCGTGATAGGCTACGTAAATGTTTACGTAGCCTATCACGGCTGAGTTAAAAAAAAACCCAAAAAACCACGCGTACGCAAATGGTGGCGCCCATGGGCGCCGCCATTTGCGTTCCTTATTTTGGCACGTGTAGTCTACGTAAACATTTACGTAGACTACAGCGAAAATAAGGGGAACGCAAATAGCATAGCGTTCCCCTTATTTTCGCCGTAGTCTACGTAAATGTTTACGTAGACTAGATATGCCAAAATAAGGAACGCAAATGGCGGCGCCCATGGGCGCCGCCATTTGCGTACGCACAGGTTTTTTTTTAACTCAGCCATGATAGGCTACGTAAACATTTACATAGCCTATCACAGCTGACTGCAGGGACGCAAACGGCGGCGGCAATGGCCGCCGCCATTTGCAGACCCGGCCGGCCAGGATTCATGGCGGGAGGGACAGGGCGCCTCCTCCCTGGCCAGAATTTGGGGGGGGGACGGGGCGCCTCCCCCCTGGCCAGAATTTTGGGGGGGAGGGCCGGAGCGCCTCCCCCCCACCGCGAATCAAATTTCATAAAAGGTAAGTGACTTTCGTACATCCCTACCAAGTACTTGAAGAGCACTGTTGTATCTCCCCTCAGTATTCTCTTCTCCAGGCTAAACATGCCCAGTTCTTTCAGTCTCTGTTCATAGGGCTTGGTTTCCAGTCCCCTGATCATATTTGTTGCCCTCCTCTGTACCCTCTCCAGCTTGTCTGCAGACCTGGACACAGTACTCCAGTTGAGGCCTAACCAGTGCTGAGTAGAGGGGAACTAGTACTTCTCGGGATTTGGAAGCTATGCTTCTATTAATGCAGCCCAAAAGAGCGTTTGCCTTATTTGCAACCACATCACTTTGTTGGCTCATATTCAGCTTGTGATCAAAACAATTGCTTTTTCCTAAGTGCAGAACTTGGCATTGATCCCTATTAAATTTCATTCTGTTGTTTTCTGCCCAGCACTCCAGCCTATCAAGATCACTTTGAATTTTGTTTCTGTCTTCTAAGGTATTAGCTATCCTGCCCAATTTTGTGTCATCTGCAAATTTGATCAGCATTCCCTGTACCTCCTCATTAAGTCATTAATAAATATTAATAACCAAGTCATGAATAAAAATGTTGAATAGCACTGGGCCTAGGACTGAGCCCTGTGGTACCTCGCTCATTACTTCTCCCCAGTTTGAGAAGATCCCATTGATAAGCACTCTTTGAGTCCGATTCTGTAGCCAACTGTGGATCCACCAGATCGTTGTCTCATCTAGCCCACTTTGAGCTAGTTTGCTCATCAGGAGATCATGGGGCACTTTGTCGAAAGCTTTGCTGAAGTCGAGGTATATGATGTCTACAGCATTCCCACAGACCACAAGGGAGGTGAACTGATCAAAAAATTAGATCAGATTAGCATCCCTCACTAGCCTCAGCTACTTCTCAGCTTTAGCCTTCCTGATGCCATCCTTGCAATTCTGTGCTACCTGCCTGTACCCTTCCTTTGTTGCTTGTCCTTCCTTCCACTTCCTATACGTGTCCTTTTTTGTTTTCAGGTCATCTCTAAGTTTTTTGTGAAGCCACATTGGCTTCATCTGTTGTCTTTCGCCTTTTTTTCTTGTTGGAATTGTTTGTAATTGTAGGGATGGCAGAGAAATTCGCCAAGGACTCCAATGAGGCCGGATTCTTTGGAATCCGGCCCCCCAGAGTCCGTGGCGGAATGGACTACCCCCCCTGCCACCCCCAAAATCCCCCCGGGACGGAACCTATCTGGCAGCGGCTGGTCTGGGTCGCCATCTTCATTCCACAGCCATCCACTGCCAGGCTGCGAAACAAAATGGCATCCGGCGTAGCGGACGCCATTTGCGTCCCTGCCGTTAGCTGTGATTGGCTATGTAAATATTACGTAGCCTGGCACAGTAAAGAGCAGGGACGCAAATGGCGTCCGCTACACCATTTGCGTCCCTGCTCTTGGCCGTCATAGGCTACATAAATATTTATGTAGACAATCACGGCCAAGGGCAGTGGTGCAAACGGTGTCTCCTACGCCGAACGCCATTTGCCTCCACAGACCAGCCATGGCCAGAAGCCCGGCAGCAGCCGGAGCCGGCCGGTGGCTCCGCAGACTCCCCGCAGAGCGGAGCCAGCCAGGGAGGATTTCAAGGAAGGACCGGATTGCCCCCCCCACCTGCAGACCCCCCCCCACAGACCCCAGGTAAGGGGATCTGTACATCGCTATGTAATTGTGCCTTTAGAATTTCCTTTTTTAAAAATGCCCACCCATCTTGGACTCCTTTTCTCGTTAGAGTTGCTTGCCATGGGACCTTACTGATCATTATTCTGAGTTTATTAAAATCAGCTTTCCTAAAATCCAGGGTACGCGTTTGACTACATTCAGCTTTCGCTTCCCTTTGAACCAAGAACTCAAGTATAACATGGTCGCTTTCCCCCAGAGTTCCTGTAACTGCTACTTTATCCACTAAGTCATCTCTGTTGGTTAGGATCAAGTCAAGGATAGCCAATTCTCTAGTTCCTTCCTCTACTTTCTGTAGGAGGAAGTTATCTGCAATACAAGTCAGGAATTTCTTGGAGGGGCCATGTTTTGCAGAATTTGTCTCCCAACAAATATCGGGGAAATTGAAGTCCCCCATTACAGCTCCATCTGTAATGGCTTCCTTGAAACACTGCAATTTGCTTTTCAAAAGTTTCATCATTATCTTCTCCTTGACTGGGTGACCGGTAGTAAACTCCGTAGGGATGGCGGAGAATTTCTCCCCGAAACTTCGGGGGGCCGAGCGCCAACGTGTTCGGCCTCCCGAACAAGTTTCGGGGAGAAATCCTCCGAACCCCCCCCGCCCCCGCACCCCCCCCCCGGGACGGGACTTACCTTCGCTGAATGTCCCTCCCGGCGGCGGGTCCGGCCGGCGGTTCGGCAGCTGTTCGTGCGGGGCGGGAGCAGCAGCCGGTCTTTTGACCGGCTGCCGCCGCCACCATTCCAAGAAAAGAAAAGAAAAGAAAAGAAAAAAAAAAAAGCCCCCGTGATAGGCTACGTGACGATTAACGTAGCCTATCACGGCTAGATTTGCAAAGTCAGCCGTGATAGGCTATGTAAATCGTCACGTAGCCTATCACGGGTGACTTAAAAAAAAAAAAAAAAAAAAGCGCGTACGGATAATAGTGGCCCCCATAGGGAGCCGCCATTCCCGTTCCTTATTTGGTCGCTGTAGTCTACGTAAATCTTTACGTAGACTACAGCGACCAAATAAGGAACGCGAATGGCGGCTCCCTATGGGGGCCGCCATTAGCGTACGCGCTTTTTTTTTTTTAAGTCACCCGTGATAGGCTACGTGACGATTAACGTAGCCTATCATGGCTGACTTTGCAGATCTAGCCGTGATAGGCTACGTTAATCGTCACGTAGCCTATCACGGGGGCTTTTTGTTTTTGTTTTAAACTTTCGAGTTCGCGGCCGGGCGAGGCGGGAAGCCTCCTCCCCGGCCTGAATTTCGGCCGGGGTGAGGCGGGAAGCCTCCCCCCCCAGCCTGAACTTCGCGGGGGGAGCAGGGAAGCGCCTCCCCCCCACCGCGAACAAGCTTCGGCGAAAGGTAAGGGACTTTCGTCCACCCCTAAAACTCCGACCACCAGGTTCCTTTTATTCTTTCCTGCATTTATTTTAACCCAGATGCTCTTGATGGGGCTACCAAGCCCATCCTCCTATATTTCTGTGCAGAGATATGTATTTTTAACATATAGTGCAACCCCACCTCCCTTTCTGTTCCTCCTGTTCTTTTTGAACAAGTTATATCCTTCAGTTGCTGTATTCCAGTCATGGGAGTCATCCCACCAAGTTTCAGTTACACCTGTCAAGTCATAATTTCCCTCCTGTATTAAGAGTTCAAGTTTGTTCCGTTTGTTTCCCATACTCTGGGCGTTAGTATATAGACATCGAAGACCATGTGCTTCATAGTCTGGCTTTCTTCCTACGTGTTTGTGAAGACTATTATTGGGTGCTATTAGAGCTGTTGTTGTGTCCATTGTGGTGCATGAGTTTCGTCCACTGTTATCCCCAACTTTACGTCTCCCTCACCCGTAGGATTCAGTTTAAAGCCCTCCTGATGAAGTTCTTCATGCTGTGGCCAAACACATGCTTCCCAACCTTTGTGAGGCGCAACTCATCCCTTGCCAACAGTCCATCTTCCAGGAAGTATAGCCTGTGGTCCCAGAATCCAAATCTCTCTTGTTGGCACCACCTTTGTAGCCAGTCATTCACCCGGAGTATTTTTCTTTCCCTTGCTCTCCCTCTTCTAACTACTGGAAGGATGGATGAGAAAACTATCTGGGCCCCAAAGTTCTTGAGTTTCCTTCCCAAAGCTTCAAAGTCTGACGTGATTTCTTTGTAGCTCCGCTTGGCGGTATCATTTGTTCCCACATGGATGAGAAGAAAGGGATACCTGTCATTGGGCTTTATGAGTGCAGGCAACCCTTCAGTCATGTCTCTAATCCGTCCTCCCGGGAGACAGCATACCTAGCAAGTCCACGGGTCTTCACAACATACTTGGGTTTCGATCCCATGCAGCAAGGAGTCTCCCACTACTACTACCCTTCTCTTCTTGGTTGTTGTAGGCCTCTTGCTCGCTCTCATGCAGGGTCCCCTGTAATTCTTCCTCTGCAGGCTGTCCTCCAGTTTCATCCTCAAGTACCTGGAAATGGTTCCATAGTTCCACTGCTTTCTCTGGTGTCTTCTAGTTCTTTTGCTCGTAACTGTCACCCTTTTCCAAGGAGTATCCTCTACTGCGTTTTTCCTCACCTCAGCATTTCCCTCTTCTGCCTCAGCTTGCTGTTGCTCTTCAAGCTTCTGTTCTTCACTTTGCTGCTGTAGTTCCACCGTTCTGTCCAAGAACTCTTTGTCTTCTCTTATTCCCTGGTGGGTCAACAGTCGCCACTCCAGTCCTTTTACTTTTTCTTCCAGCAGAATCAATTTTCAACTTAAATTACAATACCCCCCCCCCCATCATTACTTTCATTTGTGGTTGCATTTTCACTGCTGGTTTTCTGTGAGAACTGAGGATGCAATAAATGTCCTTGCCACTGTAAGCTTGGCAGTTCTCCAGTGGTAGTTTGGAAATAAGTTCCATTGAAATTTATGCACATGCCCCCAAGGAAATGGGCTTAATCGGGGTACTCATTAGCCCTCGAAGATTCAGCAGGAATTCTGAACATGCCAAGGGCGCTTACGGAGGTGATAAGCCTGCATCCGGGCTGTGCCACTGGGCTGTGTGTGTTGTATGCTGGGTGGGAAAATGCCCTAATTGTTAAGAGTAACATCTGGACTTGTCCAGTTTGCTTGCTCGGTCCTTGGCTCCACTCCAGGCCCTGGGCACCACCCATTGCTGGAATTTGTCCCCCTTGATCCTTTGCAATTGGAGTTTGGCCCCTGGGCTGAAAAGGTTTTGACACCCCACTTTATACAAAAATATGCATCTCTCTATCTGTCTTGGGGTCCAGTGTTGCACCCCTGAGCACTTGCAAAACTTTCTTTTTCTTTTTTTTAAATTCCATTTTTTAAAATATACATTCATGGATTCTTATGAAATGCAAACAACTTTCTAGCAATATACATTGCTAGAAACAAAAGTGGACCAAATATCCAAATAAGTATTCATGTGAAGGTGGCATCTATATGCCACCCGTTCAGATATTGAAAGCATTGTAAGGCCCTCAATCCATTGCATTATAGGGAACAGAGCTTTTATCCTGCGATTGAGATTGCTCCTTCACAGAAGTTTGCGGGCTCTTTCCATGACGCTGTTACCCTGCCGTGACCCTCCTGCACTAAATGCCCTTTGTTCCGTTTTTAAATAGATCTCAGATAATGAGCTATCAAATTACCCCGTTGTGTTTTGCTTCAGTTTCCTCCATCAAAAGAGTTAAAGCAGCAAAAAGAGGAGTGAGATCAATGAAAGATAATGGAAGACTCAGATACGGGGAGAAGGGGGGGGCGAGGAAGCACAAGTAAAGGGAGTCAGTGGTGATGCTGCATTTAAAATGGAAGCACACAGCCCCATTTCAAAAGCAGGATTTTAGGCTGGTGTAGAAATGCCCATAGGAGGGGGCATTTATCCTTCCAATGTTATAACAACAGTCTTTTAGCACAGAGGGCACAGAGAATCCGCTGATGCTGACAATTTGTTAATTGCCATGAAGCAGGTAAATAATTTAAAAGAGCGTGTACATCAGTAAATATTAAAGATCGTTCCTGTACAAAATTTATCTGTGTGATAAGCTCACCACAAAAAGAAGCAACTACTGGACATTGCCAAAACATATGTTTAAAAGAAGCATAAGCTGTACTGCCCTGCTAGCAATTAGCCAAATTAGAGAATCCCTTATTAAAGAGACATTGTGGTGTCCAATAGACACTAAGCAAACATTTTTGCTGAATAAAACACAGCCTAAGATCCATAGATAGATGCCAAAGTGGTGATCCTCTGGTTAGGGATTTTGTGATGATGCCCACAGCAGTTTCTCAAATTCCCAAATGTGCCCATGGATCCAAAAAGGTTGGAGGGCCCTGATTTATCTATATATCCCTCCTTATAGAAGATTAGGAGAAGGGTTCTAAGCTAGCCTTTTCCCTGCCATGCTAGTTTTCTAAGCACAAGGAGTGCATATAGGGAAGCATTCAGTCATGTGAGCCTCTACCTGCATCTTACTGAGAATGACAGCAGAGTTAAAAAGTAGGGATGCTCAAGGCTTTTGTTTGGCCTCAGTTTTTAAGAAAACCAGTCTGATTAGCATTATCCAAACTAAGATGTGGAATGGAACATAGGGGGTGTTTCTACCCGCGAGTTACTCTGAGCTTGCTGCGTGTGGAGGTTGTTAGGGATACATGACATTATGGCCATCCAGCAGCCACCCTGGAGCTTATCAGGGAAAACCCGGTTTCCTGAGACTGCTTAAAGTCAGATTCTTTTTCTTAAGTCGGGTTCTTCGTGGTACAGTTCCTGCGTGCCCCAACCCCTGGATGTAGCTTGGTTATGCTAGCCCTGCCCTTGGGTGTGGTTTTCACCATGACCTCCTCCCATTGTGCTGAATGAGGCCTGCCCTCTCAGTGACCATGGAAATAACAGAGAAGCCCCTCAATTGACATGGCAGATATCAAAGCCCAATTCCTTAAGTGTGATTAAGCACGATCTCAAGGCCCCGATTCATTGCCTTAGGAAGTAAGTACATCACGGCTTCGTTATAGAGATCCTGCGGGTTAAAATAGCGGCTGGTTTCTGTCCTTGTGTTTACTGCTGTCTTTCCCACAACAAACCCATTACTGTCTACTCAGAAGTAACTCCCATTGTGGTCAACGAGGCTTGCTCCTGAAATGCAGGTGCATCTGGGCTTTCAGGGGAAAGGAGAAAGGGGGGAGAGGGGGGAAGCCTCTCCTATTGGCTGAGCAGCCCCTGCCAATCAAATGACATTCATTCCAACCCTGGCCCCCTCCAGGAAGTATGTTCTGTGAAGTGATGTTTACTGCTCCAGAGAACCTGCTCGTGGAGCCCTGCTCACAGCAAAGCTTTTTAAAAATCCAGTACTCCTCCATTAGCTTCTCCTTCCATTGTCATGGAAACACAGCCACAGTTATCCTTTTGTTTTTGCACATCTCTGAATTTTGTGATACTGTTCTTAGCTCAAAAAGTATACACATTGATATTTTAGGGTTAAATGTATACAAAAATGCATATTTTGTGGAAAAAAAATTAAAATAATGCACATTTTGTGTTAGCTTTTTCTGCCAATTAATGTGGAAACTGGACAAAACGGACTTATGAATGAATGAACACATGAGAAATTGACACAGACAGCAGAAATAGAGCTGGTCCACCAACCTTCTTAAAAAGACTTGGAATCATTACTCCTGTCCTACAGCAGGTTAGAAATATTTGACAACAGCATCCTTTATTAATTATGTGTCTGGACAATAGTTGTTCTGTGCATAAAATATAGGAATGGAGAAAATGGAGTAAATAGGAAGTAATTACAGTGGGAGCTATTAGCATAAAAAGAACAAGGCAGAAGCAAAATAATTATCATTGAGCAGACTCATGTAATTATTCCAGGATATAAACACACAGACCCTTTGTTTATGGGCTTGTTCAGATGACACCTTCTTGACTTCTTCTACTGGTGTTTCAACTGGGGCACCACAAAAGAGTGATACCTAGGTATTGACATATTTTTGTATCATATGCACAGAATTATTTCTGTGAAGTAACAGGACTGCTCCCTGATTGCCACCATAGCACTAGTCTTGATCCAGCCCCAGTAGGTTGATAAACATAAAGGGAGATGGTGGGAGCCTGTTCATCTCCTCATTCCGATTTGCAGCTTCTTCCCTTAGACTTCCCTTACAAGTCTTTGGGATAGTGAAATAGACCAGACTGCAAACACTTTCTCCGTCTTGTCCATTTCACTCTGAAGGGAAACAAGAAAGAAAGAAAGAAAGAAAGAAAAAGAAAGAAAGAAAGAAAGAAAGGACGAAATTCTTGAATTTCTGATGAAATGATGAGACAGAGAGGCAGCTTTGCTTGCACTCACAATCCTTTCAAAAATAGTCTATAAATCTTCATCTGGTAAAGTTTCAAAAAATGTGGGCATGACAGCACTAGTAAAGGGAAAACTTGCTAGTGACTTTGCCCCAGTTTATACATTTACAATCCACCGTTCAATCACCTGCAGGGCTAGTGGCAGGTTCATGGCCCAGTGGAGATTGAATGAACATGCCAGCTGAAAGAACAGATACGTCTTTCATGCAGCTTTGTCATTTGGGCAATTGCAACTGTTTGGGGTGTGATTGCATCAATGGTGGAGGCTGCATGATTTCCCCTACACAGAGGATACTACCAGCTAGTAACCTCACTTGTACCCACAGGTGATGGCATAGGGGCTTTTGTTGCCTACAGCAGAATATCCAGGTCGTGCTTGCCACAATGGCAATAATATAGTAAGAAATAACTCATAATTTACTGCTCTTTAATGGTAGCTCCCAAACCTGCACCTAAGACCCTTCATCTTGCCTAATGGTAGAGTTGGCCCTGCAGTGGCTACAGAGTATGTGAGTTGGGTGTTGGTAACATGGTTCTTTTTCAAGCAATGGAGAGTCACCCTAAAGGGAAACACCTAATGTATCCTCAATGATGTCAGAGTTACACGGAGGCAGGTCAACTTCCATTATATAGCAGTGCTATGCTAACTTCATGCTGGGACCAGAGATATGCTTCCAGTACCCTGAGTGCTCATTGGAAGGACAGATACTGAAGCTGAAGCTCAAATATTTTGGCCACCTAATGCGAAGAGAAAACTCCCTGGAAAAGACCCTGATGCTGGGAAAGATTGAAGGCAAAAGGAGAAGGGGACGGCAGAGGAGGAGATGGCTAGATAGCATCACCGATGCAATGAATATGAACTTGAGCACACTCCGGGAGAGAGCGCAGGACAGGAAGGCCTGGCGTGCTATGGTCCACGGGGTCACGAAGAGTCGGACACGACTGAACGACTGAACAACTGTGGTGGAATGGCTGTGGTACACAATGTGTGCTCAGCCTGGGAAGGAAGGGGGGGGGAATACACAACCCAAAAAATATTAAAATGGTATAAAAACGGCAGACCCACTGACAGCAGCCCTGGAAACACCACTGCCCGCCAATGAGGAATTGTGCCAGTGCCAATGCTGACATGCCACCTACACACAGACAGAGCCAATAAACTTACAATGAGGGGGACATGCCTTCAGCACACCTCATAGAATCAGAGTTGGAGGGGATCGTGAAAGTCACTCAGTCCAGACCAATCCTTTCCTAAAATCCTTCCTTTAAAAAAAAATCAAACCCCTTACATCCTAATCGTTGTATTACTTTATCGTGCTGTCGCTTGTGTTTGTTCTGTCTTGAGTGATTACTAGGTAAGTCACTTCCCTTTACTTCCTACCTCACCCCCAACTCCGATTCTGGTACTAGTTCTAGTTGCATTTGGTTTTAAGTTCAGTGTTTTTGAAAGTCCCTATGTCTGTCTGTGACTACTGTAATCTATGTGACTCTGTCTGTGTATTCTCTGATACGTGCATGATGCATGGTCTGTGTCACAGTGTTAGACACACACACGCATGCACACACATCCACACCCACGTGCACTGACAGTGCTATAGTGTGCACAAACGCTGCCCTAGTGTACCTTTAAAAGTGCCATAAAGTGATCTCCTCTGTCAAGAATAAAGCAGGAGCAGGGAAATCTTAGGCAGGTTATCTGCAAGGCAGCTTCTGGGAAGTGAGACAGAGCAGAAATGGCAAGATTAGTTTCCCCCTCCACCTCAATCAACTTTACAGGCACCTAGCACAAAGCCCCCATCTGAAATTTGGCAGGCATCATCCACTCAGAGGGGGCAACTATGGCGGCAAATATCATCCAGTTATGCAAAAATGAAAATAAAAATTAGAAAGCTTTTTTTTAAAGCCTAAAACTGTAAAGACTCTTTGCACAAAAATCCCACACCTACTTGTCTGACATATGTCAGGCTTCTTACTCTCAAAAGAAGTTGCCTGCAAACTGCATCCAATTCTGACAAAATACAGTGGCAAGAAAAAGTTTGTGAACCCCTTAGGATTGTCACATATTTCTAACCTAAAGTGTTATTAGACCTTAATCTAACCCCATAATCCTAGATAAAGAGCAATAGATAACCTGATTAAACCAATGACACACAAACACGATGCTTTTTCAACATTTATGTATCCACAACCGATTCAGCATTCCATAGTCATGTGTGGGAAAGTATATGAGCCTTTAGATTCAGCACCTGGTCCCCCCCCCCCCCCGAGTAGCAGTGACTTCAAGTAAGCGTTTCCTGTAACTGTCAGTCAGTCGCTCACATCGGCTTTGAGGAATTTTGCCTCACTCCAACTTACAGAACTGCTCCAACTCAGTGACACTGGAGGGCTTCTTTGCATGAACAGCTCACTTCAGGTCCTGCCACAACATTTCAATGGGGTTTAGTTCTGGACTTTGACTAGGCCATTCTAAAACACAGAATTTCTTCTTGCACAGCAATTCTTTTGTAGATCTGCTTGTATGTTTAGGATTATTGTTTTGTTGCATGACCCACTTTCGGTTCAGCTTCAGCTCACTGACAGATGCCCTGACATTCTCCTCTAGAATCTTCTGATACATTGCAGAATTCATGGTTGTGTCAACGATGGCCAGCCGTCCAGATCCTGAGGCAGCAAATGTTTTTCACCAAACATAACATTTCTCACTGAGGCCCAAAAGTTCTGCCTTTGACTTGTCTGTCCAGAGAACATTGTTCCAGAAGTCTCAGGGATCATATGTGTGATCTTTAGTGAAGATCATTTTAGTTCTTTATAGAGAACAGTGGTTTCCTCCTGGCTATCCTCCCATGAACACCACTCTTGTTCAGTCTTTTTCTGATCGTTGAGTCATAAACGCTCACATAAGCCAAGGGCAGAGTGGCCTGCAGATCCTTGGATGTTACTCTGGGGTTCCTTTTGACTTCCTGGATGATGCGCCAGTTTGTTTGTGGAGAGATTTTGGTAGGACGACTGCTCCTGGGTAGAGAGACTGTGGTTTTGAACCGAATTTGGGAGGCCCCACCTTATAAAAGGATCAGAAACTTTGTGAGTTTGGTCTTCAGCATACGGTTGTGTGGAAAGACATCATGCCATCATGAAAAGACATCTCTGAAGACCTCAGAAAAGCATTTATTGCTGCTCGTCAGTCTAGAAAGGATTACAAAACCATTTCTAAGGATTTGAGGCTCCACCAATCCACTGTCAGACAGATAGTCTACCAATTGAGAAGGAACAGGAAATGTTGGATGAAATGGGATGCCCTCCCCATACAAGCTCCCCACAGATCACATTTCTGACCCACCCTAATAGAATTCCCACCTTTTCCACCCACCTCCTTTAAAGAGGCCCTGTAATTCAATCAGCTGCATAGCGTGTAGAAATTAATCAGGCAGAGCTTTCCCCCATCACTGCACTTTCATATTGAAGAAATGCTATAACGGTTGCATTTGTGCAGCAGCTGTTAAAGGCACAGGGAGCTTAATGTCAAACATGAAAGATCAGTGACTCAAATCGGTCTAGAATTCACTCCTGGTGTTATATCCAACGTTCCATGTCCGGTTCTTACTGTGGCTTCTTGACCCTCGTACAGGTTTCTCAGGAGACAGGTAAGGTGGTCTGGTACTCCCATCTCTTTCAGAATTTGCCACAGTTTGTTGTGATCCACACAATCAAAGGCTTTAGCGTAGTCAATGAAGCAGAAATAGACGTTTTTCTGGAATTCTCTTGCTTTCTCCATGATCCAGCGAATGTTGGCGATTTGATCTCTAGTTCCTCTGCCTCTTCGAAACCCCGCTTGTACTTCTGGTAGTTCTCGGTTCACATGCTGCTGAAGCCTAGCTTGTAGGATTTTGAGCATCATCTTGCTGGCATGTGAAATGAGAGCAATGGTGCGGTAGTTTGAACACTCTTTGGCATTGCCCTTCTTTGGAATTGGAATGTAAACTGACCTTTTCCAGTCTTGTGGCCGCTGTTGAGTGTTCCAAATTTGTTGGCATATTGAGTGCAACACTTTATCAGCATCATCTTTTAGGATTTTAAATAGCTCAGCTGGAATACTGTCATCTCCGCTAGCTTTGTTGTTACTAATGCTTCCTAAGGCCCACTTGACTTCACGCTCGAGGATGGGCGGCTCAAGTTCAGTGACCGCACTATCATGGCTATCAGGGACATTAAGATCTTTCCTGTATAGTTCTTCGGTGTATTCTTTCCACCTCTTCTTAATCTCATCTGCTTCTGTTAGGTCCCTGCCTTCTTTGTCCTTTATCATGCGCATCTTTGCGCAAAACATTCCCTTGATATCTCCGATTTTCTTGAAAAGATCTCTAGTCTTTCCCATTCTATTGTTTTTTTTCCATTTCTTTGCATTGTTCATTTAAGAAGGCCTTCTTGTCTCTCCTTGCTCTGAAACTCTGCATTCAGTTGGATATATCTTCCCCATTCTCCCTTGCTTTTCGCTTCCCTTCTTTCCTCAGCTACTTGTAAAGGCTCCTCAGACAGCCACTTTGCGTTCTTGCATTTCTTTTTCTTTGGGATGGATTGAGTTGCTGCCTCCTGAACAATGTTACGGACCTCTGTCCATAGTTCCTCAGGCACTCTGTCTATCAGGTCTAATCCCTTAAATCTATTCCTCACCTCCACTGTATATTCATAAGGGATATCATACCAGAATGGTTTAGTGGTTTTCCCTACGTTCTTCAATTGAAGCCGAAATTTTGCAAGAAGCAGCTCATGATCTGAGCCACAGTCAGCTCCAGGTCTTGTTTTTACTGACTGTATAGAGCTTCTCCATCTTTGACTGCAAAGGACATAATCAATCTGATTTCGATATTGACCATCTGGTGATGTCCATGCGTAGAGTCGCCTCTTGTGCTGTTGGAAAAGCGTGTTTGCTATGATCAGCGTGTTCTCTTGGCAAACCTCTATTAGCCTTTGTCCTGCTTCATTTTGTACACCAAGGCCATGCTTGCCTGTTATCTCAGTGATTTCTTGACTTCCTACTTTAGCATTCCAATCCCCTATGACGAAGAGGACATCTTTTTTTGGTGTTAGTTCTAGAAGGTGTTGTATGTCTTCATAGAACCGATTGACCTCAGCTTCTTCAGCATCAGTAGTTGGGGCATAGACTTGAATTACTGTAATGTTGAATGGTTTGCCTTGGATTCGTACTGAGATCATTCTGTCGTTTTTGAGATTGTACCCCAGGACTGCTTTTCCCACCCTTTTGTTGACTGTGAGTGCTACTCCATTTCTTCTAAGGGATTCTTGCCCACAGTAGCAGATATAATGGTCACCTGAATTAAATTCGCCCATGCTTGTCCATTTTAGTTCGCTGATTCCCAAGATGTCGATGTTCAGTCTTGCCATCTCATGTTTGACCACTCCAGCTTACCTTGATTCATTGATCTTACATTCCAGGTTCCTAAACAATATTGTTCTTTACAGCATCAGACTTTCTTTTCACCACCAGACACATCCACAGCTGAGTGTCCTTTCGGCTTTGGCCCAGCCGCTTCACTCTTTCTGGCGCTACTTGGAAATTCCCTCTGCTCTTCCCCAGTAGTATATTGGACACCTTCCGACCTGAGGGGCTCTTCTTCCGGCGTCATATCTTTTAGCCTTGTGATACGTTCCATGGGGTTTTCTTGGCAAGAATACTGGAGTGGGTTGCCATTTCCTTCTCCAGTGGACCACCTTTTGTCAGAACTCTCCACCATGACCTGTCCATCTTGGGTGGCCCTGCATGGCATAGCTTATGGCTTCACTGAGTTATGCAAGCCCCTTCACCACAACAAGGCAGTGATCCAGTATATAAGAAAGGGAACATTGGATATAACCTCCTAATCTAGAAGATTAGTCCCATTTATTTAGAAGGGGATTTGGGGGCAGAAGAAGCAATGTTGAGAAACTACATTTGTTTTATTGACCCAGTGACAGTGAAAATTGTAGTGACTCTATAGCGGTGGGATAACAGCATTCTGAACATGCTCAAAGGCACCCCTTCCTCTTTAATTTTATTTCTATTTTGTTCTATGAAGTGTAGGGGAGAACCTTTTTATTTAAACACAAATATGAAAGAAAAACGTTAAACTCACCCCTGAAGATTTACCTAATTATTTAAACACCTGATTCTGATTATTCCCTTTAATTGAGCTGATGCAACCAGGGGTTCACTTACTTTTCCACACACCCTGACTCTTAAGTACCCATTGTTTTGCCTAATTTATACACTGTTTCATTTCACAAGACACAAAAAAGGGCTGGTTTTGATTCACAAAGGCTTTAATCATAAAACTATGGAATTTCATAATTATCTTTAGGGTTCACAAACTTTTTCTTGCCACTGTATAAAAACAATTATAGCCATTTCTTGATTTCTCCTTATGGGAAGATATCCACAGCTTTGGATTTTCTGAACCTGAAGCAGAACGGGAGTTGCCTGAAGTAGTCCAGCATGAGTTGGCCTCCCATATGAAGCACTGCAGCAGGATCGACAGCAAAAAAAGAATCTGTGCACACCCCTAATTAAATACCTCTAGCAAAGGAGAGCCCACCATCGCCTGACTAAAAGTCTCCAGAAGACACACATGATAAGGACACTTTCCCTTTTGATAACTGTCTGTCATAGAGCTTTCAAGGATACAGAAAGCCTGCCTGGAATGTGGCAGGCACTGGGGAGAGATTCATTTGGTAATACTGCATTTTTGAACCAGTCAGTGCTCCAAAACTCAGTTATCCTTCAAAATCCCCAGTTCTCTGAATTTTGAAATGGAGTTTTCCAATCAAAAATGTGTACAAAAATGCATATATTAGGGGAAACTCTGCGGCAGATTGCTGGAATGCCGTGAAATTGGGGGGTGGGGGGAGGGACGCTCTCATAGGGATCCTATTAGTTGCTCATAATAACGTAGTAGTGGGGGGAGCCTGGACATGGGCCAGGAAACAAGCCTCTCTCATTGCTTGAGCAGCCTCTGCCAGGTTGATAACATTCAGTTCTACTCCTCCCACCCAACCCAGTAGTATGTTCCTTTCAAGCGTTGTGTGACCCATGAAAACCAGATTTTTAAGGTACAGTGCACTCAGCTTATCTTGCTTCATGTGTCCCTGATGGACCAAAGCCGATCCCATGAAAATCTGGATAATACTCCGACATGCTTCTCATTCCGTTGTCATGAAGAACACCCCCCACACACTCTGTTCCCACAGTGGCCAACCAGATGAGGCCAGGCTGTTTTGTGCAAAGTGCTCCCTTTTTATGCAAAGTGTCCTTTCTCCTTATTTCCCCTCTCAAGAGTACTTCCTTGTGGGCAACATGAGGCCAGAGAGATATAGCCCCATGTGATGCTTCCTGTTATCTGAGTGTTGGTCTCCCTGTGTCAGGGTTATATACTGCTGGTGGTGTGCTTGTTATCTGGTGCAGGTTGCATCATCTCCAGTGAAACCCTTTGTGCTAGATTTGGCGCTGATGTAAATTTTAGCAATGTGTACTGGATTTGGTCAAATCCCAAACCAATTTGGGGTGATTAGGATTGATTCATCCAAATCATCCCAAAGAGAATCTGTACTCACCTCAACTGGGGCTGCCAGGTACCCAACTTTCCTGCAGTTCTGTGGAAGCACTGAAGAATTATAGCCCTTTGCTCTGAGAGATTTCCTTGAAAAGCACATTTTACTTGTACCTAGCACAAAAACTGTCCGAAGTTTGGGAGGTTCGGGCATCTCCACTGGGGCTGCCAGGTCCCCAAATGTCATGTATTTATCATAAAAACTGAAAACGTTATGGTCATTTCTGTTTTCCAATGCAAGTCAATGGGAAAATGTAAAATCCAAATAATCTGGATATCTGAATCTTGATTTGGATCTGAATCTGAAGCAAATTGGATCAGGTCTGAATCGGTCCGAAGCAAATCAGGGCTGATTCAGAAGATCCATATTGGCCTCTGAAGAAAACGGGGGGGGGGGTCCGTGCACAGCCCTAGTTTCCCTTAGGTGCTTTCAGGTGAGCCAATACAAAACAACAACAAGCAAACAAAAAAACTTCAAAACTGTTTTTCATTTATCATAACACCTTAACCCCTGCATCGATTCTTCTGAAATTTGTCAGGTTTCTTCCCAATGGGGAAAGGGGAGTGAATTCTTTAAAGAACAGAAACAAACCCTGAACTATTGCACAAAAACAACAATTACACCTATACCTGTAAAAATTTTTACTGGTTACTTACCTAAGGGCACCTCTCTGATGTATGCATAGAAATTGCCTGCAGAAGCTCGGTTGGGGTGGGGAGGAATGAATTCCTTTTTATTTCCTTCCCAAATCAACGTTAACTGTACCTAGCACAAAAACCTCAAAACCTATCTGAAATTTTGCAGGTTTCTTCCCAATAGCACCACTATAATGTATGTTGTTTCATATAAATCCCCCCTCCAAAATAGAGGATCCTTTTTTTTAAAACCTACTCCCAACTGTAAAGGGATCCTGCACAAAAGACTTTGCTCCTGTCTGAAGTTTGGCAGGCTTCATCCCCTCAAAAGGGCCAAGTAAGCCTGCAGATTTCATCTAGTTATAAATGGGAATCTATCTATCTGAATTTAAAGGCTACTTGCACAACTTCCCCTGCACCTATTGGTTTAAAATGTGGCAGATTTCATCCACAGAGGAGGGGCTACTACTTCTGCAAATTTCATCCACTTCTGTTAAAAAGGAAAAATAAAAATAAAGCTATAGCCACTTTAATTTCCAATAAGAATCATAGAATCATAGAATAGTAGGGTTGGAAGGGGCCTATAAGACCATTGACTCCAACCCCCTGCTCAATGCAGGAGTCCAAGTCAGAGCATCCCTGACAGATGGCTGTCTGGCCTCATCTTGAATGCCTCTAGGGTGGGAGAGCCCACCACCTCCCTAGGTAATTGGTTCCATTGTCGTATTGCTCTAACAGTCAGGAAGTTTTTCCTGATGTTCGGCTGGAATCTGGCTTCCTGTAACTCGAGCCCATTATTCCATGTCCTGCACTCTGGGATGATCGAGAAGACATCCTGGCCTTCCTCAATGGGGAGGCAGTGAGAGACAGTGAGGAGGCATTCAGCTTCAGATTTCTCAAAGTGAGGTTACGTTTTGGACCTGTGTTGAATCAAGAAGTCCTCAAAGGGGTGCAAACTGAATTGGACTGCTTTCCAAATTGTAGAAGTGGGATCTAAACCACATCTTATGATCAGTGTACACACCCCTACTAAACTTGTGCCGTTGACAAAGGTATGGCTGTAAATTGAAGGGGTATGGGTTAAGTGTGCTCCCCCTACCTTTGTCACCATCATCTTACCCATGATTTCACCTCAGTTTAGCTGTTCCACTGTCATATCTTTCCTGGTAGTATGTAGGGATGGATGAAAGTCCCTTACCTGATCCCGCAGCTTGCTTCGCGGTGGGGGGGAGGTGCTCCGTTCCTCCCCCCGAAATTCGGGGGGGGAGGCGCCCGATCCTTCCGGCCGAAATTCTGGCTGGGGGGGGAGGCACCCCGTCCCTCCAGCCAAAATTCTGGCCGGGGGGGAGGCGCCCCGTCCCTCCGGCCACGAACCTCATCTCCTGCCGGGATGCAAATGGCAGCAGCCGTAGCCGCCGCCGTTTGCGTCCCTGCAGTCAGCCGTGATAGGCTACGCAAATCTTTAGGTAGCCTATCACGGCTGACTTTGGGGGGGGGGAAGTGCGTACGCAAATGGCGGCGCCCATGGGCGCCGCCATTTGTGTTCCTTATTTGGGCACGTGTAGTCTACGTAGACATTTACGTAGACTACGGTGAAAATAAGGGCTCTGCCATTTGCGTACGCGCTTCCCCCCCCCCCAAGTCAGCCGTGATAGGCTACGTAAGGATTTACGTAGCCTATCATGGTGTTTTTTGAAAATCTAGCCATGATAGGCTACGTAAATCTTTACGTAGCCTACCACGTTTGTTGTTGTTGTTTTTTTACTGAGAAATGGCGGCGGTGGCAGCCGGTTGGAAGACCGGCCGCTGCCGCCACAGGGAATTGCCAGCGCCAGGGACATTTGACAAAGGTAAGTCCCATCCCGGGGGGGGGGCGAGGGGGGTGGACCGTTTCTCCACCAATTTTGGGGGGCCGAATGCGTTGGCATTCGGCCTCCCGGAGATTCATGGAGAAATTCTCCGACATCCCTAGGTATGTGCTGCTTGCTTATCTGAGGTTTCTGGTGTTCTGGTAGCGCAATGGGACTTCTGCCCCATCCTATGTAGCCTCCCAGCCGGTGGATCTGGATCTCAAATATAAAATCTCACCCTTTTAAAAAATTCCATTGTTTTAGATTATGTCTCCCACATTGATCTTGCATGGCTCCAACTGAACTAGATTAGATCATCAAGGTGTCTCTCACAAACCCCACGTCACTGTGTGTGTGTGTTTTGTATCAAGCATGTTGAAACTGTGCACTAGCATACACACAAAACCCCTCCATTTGGCAGTAGCCTAAATGTGGACCAGCAGAGAAATATCTCCCTCACTCTACATTTTCGAAAACCACACACCTTTCTTTGTGCTTTTTGTGAAAGCTTTTCTATTTTCAGCAGACTGTTGCCAGTGTGCGCGTGTGTAGCCCTTAGGCTAGAGAATGCCTTTCTTTTGTGCCATGAAATTCCCTTCCGGTGCTGCTGAGATTGCAAGGGTTTAAGAGCAGCAACCCTTCTCTTCCTGCACTTGGGGCTCAGGAAAATGTAGGCACCCTTGCAAAATAATCCTTGAACACAAACATTGCTACGGCCAAGTACAGGCTGGGCCTAAAATAGCATACACTGTACTTGGGATAATTACAAGTTGTCAGAACTGCTGTGGCAGAGAGCAAGAGAGGGCCAGGCTCAGTGTCTCCGAAATGGTTCCACACCCTTAAATCCTGCAGTCGAATCTCCCCCGCCCAACAATTCTGTGAACTAAATGGGCTGGTTCTTCTGTCACTGAAAAGGCAGCAGCCAATATTAGAAGACCTTGTGAGTGTGGAAGGAGAGCGATGTGTTGCATTTACACACAGGTGAACTCTTCTATGGTGGAGAGTGGGATTTTTTTTAAGTATTATTTAAATCTGCCGGGTCTTGTCAGTTCTTTTTGTTGTTGCTTTGTTCTGATTGATTTCCACACCTGAAGTGCATTTTTGGCAGATAATTGCATGACTGAAGTGTAAGAAATAAGAGATTGGGCTACAAATCAAGAAGTGCCCCTGCCCCACTTGAATTGTTTCTCTGCTCATAAAAACTGGCCAAAGATGAGCCTAGGAAAGCTCCCCGCCCTGCCCGCAGTCTGAGCCCCCCCTCCTACCCCTGCCACCTGCAATCAGTGGACTTATGAACATTCTAAAGCGTTATATAAATGCTAAGTATTATTAAAGATGTCATAATGGCACAGTACTGTTATGGCCAACCTACACATTATGGTAATCACACTTAAAAAAAAAACACCGCATGCTCAGCCCAGGCCCTTCCATTTTGGACAAAAAGTCAGGCCCTGGCCCAAGATGGTGCTTTTGAACCAGACTGGAGCTCCATGGCGGTTTCCTGCAAAGAATCATCCCCATTGCTATTTCCCCCGCACCCCCACCCCCACCCCAGGTACTGTAGTAGGTTCAAGGGCAAATAGCAGCTGGGCGGGGGCGGGGCAGTGTGGGCCCCTGATCTAGATAGGAGCGTGGTGTCAGATCAGGGCCCAGCAGCTGCTTTTAGTGGCAGAGTTAAGTGCACTTTTTAAAACATTTGATTAATGTAACACATAGGCTGTCCCTGAGATTGTCAAGGCTGAGTTTTCCAGATACCATATGGGTGGTCATTCAGATAAAAATGGAAATAAAATTATGACCGTGGCTGAGTTCAGATGTAAGCCATGGTGGGTAAGCAGCCTGAGCTGTCCACGATGGGCTAGTGTGTTGTGTGGGGAGCATTTTTCCTGCCCTTGACGGGTTAATTCCCCTGATTAAGCCACCCTCAGAACCGACACTCTGCAGTAAGGGTTATTTTACCTATGGTGGATTAGCATGTTGTCTGTTGCACCAGCATGGGTTACAGAGCAGGCAAAGAGCAGGCAAAACACTGCTGCCACTCTCCTCCCCTCAAGCGATCTCTATTCCTGCCGCAAAGGAAGCTGGGATACCTGCCCAGCTGGGCAGGAGGACTACAGGAGGAGGAAGGGCAATGAGTGAAATAAAGTACTCTGTGTAGCTTTTTTGCCTGATTGTCTGATGGGATCACAGTATTTTGCCTGCATAACCACCTACCCAACATAGCTTGCCACCCACTATGGGGTAGCATGATGTGTGAACAGCTCCAATGTAAAGTTAGGTAAACTAAGAGTGTGAACCAGGAAGCCCATCAGGGTCATAACCATGGGTGGGCTGGCGCCCTTCAGCAGTTGTATCCCTCTGATAGGGCTGGGAAAATTCCTGCCTGCAACCCCAGAGAGCCGCTGCCAGTCAATGTCAACAGTGTGCAAGAGGACAGTGTGTACCAATGCTCTTACGAGTGGCATTTGCAAGAAAACGCTGCTGTGTGAAGTGCTCCTGTTTTTCCTCCAGTAGTTACCGGCATTCTGTGCACAGTGAGCATGCTCATTTCTCACTGGGCTGTCCCCCACACACATACTTAGGGCTACCCCCACCCCCACCTTAAGATTCTTTGTACTTCTGCAAACCTTTGAGTTCCCCCAAACTTGCTGATACCTCCTTGTTGTACATGGACGGTGCCATGTTGACTACATAATAAGGATCCACACTTGGAGAATGAGTTCCCTGTTAGTGTATAGAATAATGCTCCTGCTGCTGACCATGCATTTCCATAGCTCTCTTTCATTTCAATAGAGCTTGTGCTGGAGAGTGTCCCAGTGGATAGTGTCCTATGTTTCTCTAGCTGTTTAGATAGGATTATGAATTTCTGACTCCAGAGTATTCACCCTGGAGGCTGTCTTCAAGGGGGATTCCTTGCAGATTGAGAGCATTTTGAGGTCATTTGTGGCACGTGTAGGGATGTACGAATTGTGTACCTTCCGTGCCGGTTGACTTCCGCAGTTTGCGGCCAGTGCTCTGTAACGTTGTTTGCAAGCCCCCGGAATTCTCCTTTTTTTTCTGCTCCAAGAATTATGAAGACAAATCCGTACCGACAGCCGTAATTCTGCATAACCTTCGTAAGAAAGGCTTTTTTTCGTAGATATTTACGTATTTTTTCCCCTGCCCTGAGACATGCAGTAATTACTTTCAGCCAAAACACTTCCTCCTCCTCCGGGCTTCCCAAAACAGGGCTGCCCTAGATGTGCCTGAGCGATGCACTCTTTGTTTAAAGCAACGCTGTTTGAAAGAAAGAAAAAACCTTTTAAAATGATCATGCTGGTCTGGAGCCCTGCACAAGTATTATTTCCCCTGCTAGGCTTTCTATTTCCACATCCAGCCTTCTTGGTGACATGGTGCAGCTAAAATGGAGAGGAGAACCAACTCTGTGCATGTCTACTCAGAAGTAAGTCTTACTGAGTTCAGTGCAACTTACTCCTACACATGTCAGCACCCCACTTGCCCCCAGCTCAGCTTTGTATTTCCACATCCAGCTCATTAGCAAACCCTCTGTTAGTTATCCTACTAGGTGACTTTCGGCTGGACTCTAACCACTACATCATACTTCTGTTATGAAACTCATGAAGAAAAAGAGACGGTATAATGGAAAGTTCTTTCTGAAGCAGTCACACTTCACTTGTACAAATGCAGCATGAAGGGAAAGACCAGCAACCTTCTCTTTGTTTGAATAAAAAGCACACTCTGCACATGCTCAGGGAATGGACAAAATGAGGAATAAACATACCAGGGAATATGAAGAACTATATTCTTCCATTATGTGTGTGTGTGTGTGTGGAATCTCCCTCAATCCAGCTGTTCCCTGGAAACCCCCCCCCCACTTCACCCAAGGGTCTTCTGAGATAACTAGCAGGAGGTCTGATAATGAACTGGATGTGGAAATACTAGGGAGGGCAGAGAATTCCGCTACGGATCTCGGTGACCCCCGAACTCCGTGGCGGAACGGCCTGCCCCCCCCGCCCCTCCCAGGCATCCCCCCCGGGACGAGACTTACCTGGGGTGGATCTTCCAGGCGGCAACAGCGGCTCCGGCGGCTCCGGCTGGAAATGGCTGCCGCCACCGCCGCCATTTCCAGTCTTGTGTAAAAAAAAACGACGACGTGATAGGCTGTGTAAAGATTTACGTAGCCTATCATGGCTGGGTTTAAAAAAAACAAAAAATGGTGTGATAGGCTGTGTAAAGATTTATGTAGCCTATCATGGCTGGGTTTAAAAAAAAAACAAAAACCCACGTACGCAAATAGCGGCGGCTATGGCCGCCATTTGCGTTCCTTATTTTTGGCCGTCTTAGTCTACGTAAATATTTACGTAGACTATGATGGCGAAAATAAAGGGGAATGCAAATAGCATAGCGGCGCTATTTGCGTCCCTTTTTGATTCGCCGTTTTAGCCTACGTAAATATTTACGTAGATTACGTAGCTATTTGCGTTCCCCTTTATTTTCACCGTCATAGTCTACGTAAATATTTACGTAGATTAAGACGGCCAAAAATAAGGAACGCAAATGGCGGCGGCCATAGCCACCGCCATTTGCGTACGCAGGTTTTTTGTTTTCCCCAGAGCCCTCTGCGGCCGGAAATCCGGCTGCGGACAGCTCTGGCCTGGCTGGGCCTGGCTGGCTGCTCCGCGGAGCTGCCACAGAGCACAGCCGGCCGTCGAGGATTCTGGGGGGGAAGACCAGATCGCCTCCCCCCCCCGTCGAGGATTCCGGGGGGAGGGACGAAACGCCTCCCCCCACCGCTATCAACATAATCCGCGGAAAGGCAAGTGACTTTTGTACATCCCTAGGAAATACAAAGCTGAGCAGAGAGGAGAACCAACTCTGTGCATGTCTACTCAGAAGTAAGTCTTACTGAGTTCAATGCAACTTACTCCTACACATGTCAGCACCCCACTTGCCCCCAGCTCAGCTTTGTATTTCCACATCCAGCTCATTAGCAAGCCTCCTGTTAGTTATGTCAGAAGACCCTTGGGTGAATGGGGGGGGGGGGTGTTTCCAGGGAACAGCTGGATGGAGGGAGATTACACACACACACATAGTGTATATAGTTCTTCATATTCCCTGGTATGTTTATTCCTCATTTTGTCCATTCCCTGAGCATGTGCAGAGTGTGCTTTTTATTCAAACAAAGAGAAGGTTGCTGATCTTTCCCTTCATGCTGCATTTGTACAAGTGAAGTATGACTGCTTCAGAAAGAACTTTCCATTATACTGTCTTTTTTTCTTCATGAGTTTCATAACAGAAGTATGATCTAGTGGTGAGAGTCCAGCCCAAAGTCACCCAGTGAGATAACTAACAGGACACAGGAGGTTTGCTAATGAGCTGGATGTGGAAATACAAAGCTGAGCTGGGGGCAAGTCGGGTTCTGACATGTGTAGGAGTAAGTTGCATTGAACGCAGTAAGACTTACTTCTGAGTAGACATGCACAGAGTTGGTTCTCCTCTTTATTTTAGCCTCACCATGTCACCAAGAAGGCTGGATGTGGAAATAGAAAGCCTAGCAGGGGGAATAATACTCGTGCAGGGCTCCAGACCGGCATGGTCATTTTAAAAGGTTTTTTCTTTCTCTCAAACAGCGTTGCTTTAAACAAAGAGTGCATCGCTCAGGCACACCTAGGGCAGCCCTGTTTTGGGAAGCCAGGAGGAGGAGGAAGTGTTTTGGCTGAAAGTAAATGGAGACAGAGGATTTCAATTGAAAAAGAGCACCCAGAAACAAGGCGGTGAGCACAACTCATTTTTTTTAAAAAAACCTTACGTATTTATTATCGAAATATACTACCTTGCGTTTTTATTTATGAAAATTTCACGACTCTGTGCAGATGACAAAAAAAAAGCCGCGTGACTGCTGGCTCTGCAGGACCTCGTGGTGCCGTTCCGCAGAGGATTCTGTGGCACAGACTGAAGGGAATTCGATCCCATTTCAGTCTGTGGCGGAATTCTGACATCCCTAAGCACGTGACATCATGGCCACCAACCAGCAGCTTCTTTTTCAAGAAAAAGACGTTATCGGAAAGTCGTTTCACTCCTGTTCTTTCAGTTAAAGCGGCTCCCAGGCAGTTCCACTGCACTGTGCTGCATTCCTCTGCATTAATTTCTGGGCTGCCTTTGTGACTTGGCTGTGACCTAGCAGTGATGTGGTCAAAGGGTGGGGCCACCCCTCTCCCCCATTCACTCATTTTCCCCAATGACACTGTTCCCCAGGGACAGTAACTAGAGTAACTAGCCTGCTTTTCTGACTCATCAAAGCACTATTGTGCTCTTTTGAGCCTTCAGAATTGCGCTGAACTTCCTTTTCACCATTGCGAGTAACTAGCCTCCGTTTCCCCATTGAGAGCCATGATTATGTGCTTCTCTGATGTTTGCGTTACTTTGTGTCTCTGATGTTTGCGTTACTTTGCTTCTCTGTTCCTTGCAGTAAAAATGGGTTGGAAGCCATAACTCTGTGAGTTTGCTGGAATGGGGTGAAATTGCAGTGGTGGGGTGGTCTCATGGGGAGCCTTTAGATGCTGCACTGGATAAACTGGGATTTTGGCTTCTTCGGGGAAAAGTGTGCAGAATGGGAAAAGGGGGTGGGAGCTATAATTATGTGACAGTTTGCTGGAATGGGGCAAAATTGAGGTGGTGGGGTGCCTTTAGATGGTGTACTGGATAATTTGAGATTTTGGCTTCTTTACGGAAAAGTCAGCCAACAGGGAGCTTATACAGTTTCCTTTGGCATTAAACAAATGTTCATTGGCACTATATCAAAGTAGCGATCTACTATGGTATCAGGATCATGGAAGCAGAGAAACTTGTCATTGCAAACAGGGAGAAGTGGCCAGAGAAGGGAAAGGGGGCTTGGAGCTATAACTCCCTGTTTGCTGGAATGGGGCTTGTTTGTGCTGGTGGGGGGGTTCTCCCTTTAGCATTGTGAATTAGTTACCTTCCATTCATAATAACATAGTAGCAGCAGGGACCTGGACAGTTGCGGTAAAGAGGCGTCTCTCATTGGTTGAGCAGCCCCTGCTGGATTGATGATTTCTATCATCATGTCTATCATACCCAACTTAGAAGTATGTTGATTTCAAGCACTGTGTGACCAGTGGAAAATGGGGTTTTAGGTACTGTATGCTCCGTGTTTCTTGCTTTGTGTGACCCTGATGGACTTAAGTCAATTTCCTGAAAGTGCAAATACCATGATGCGCGTCTCCTTCTGTTGTCATGTAGATGGCCCCCTGGTCTTTCAAAAATAATTAGGGATGTCAGAGAACTCTGTGACGGATCTCGGTGAGGCTGAATGCCAGTGCATTCGGCTCCCCGAAATCCATCGCGGAACGGCCTGCTACCTCCCCCCCCGGGACGAGACTTACCTGGGGCGGATCTTCCGGGCGGCACCACCACCATTTCCAGTTTTTTTTTTTAAAAAAAAAGACGTGATAGGCTACGTAAATCTTTAAAAGAAACGTGATAGGCTACGTAAATGTTTACGTAGCCTATCACGTCTGACTTTTTTTTTTAAAAAAAACCCCGCGTGTATGCAAATGACAGCGGCTATGGCCGCCATTTCCGTTCCTTATTTTAGCATCCGCTACGCTATTTGCGTTCCCCTTATTTTCGCCTTCTGAGTCTGCGTAAATCTTGACGTAGACTAAGATGTGCCAAAATAAGGAATGCAAATGGCGGCGACCGTGGCCGCCGCCATTTGCGTACGCGGGTGTTTTTTTTTTAAGTCAGACGTGATAGGCTACGTAAACATTTACGTAGCCTATCACAGCTGACAGCAGGGACACAAACGGCGGCGGCTACGGCCGCCGCCATTTGCGTCCTTGCTAGCCAGTGGCCAGATGTCCGGCTGCTGGCGGAGCTGGCCGGCGGCTCCGCAGCATCCCTGCGGAACAGAGCCAGCCGGCAAGGATTCCGGAGGGAGGGATGGAACGCCTCCCCCCACCATCAACATAATCCGTGAACAGGTGACTTTCGTACATCCCTAGTCCCTGCCCTTGGCCGTGATTGGCTACATAAATATTTACGTATCCAATCATGGCCAAGGGTAGGGACGCAAATGGCGTCCCCTGCGCTGGATGCCGTTTGCGGCCGCAGCCCGGCAGCAGACAGAAGTCTGGCTGTGGGCGGCTCCGGACGGTGGCTCCACAGACTTGCCACAGAGCGGAACTGGCTGGGGAGGATTCCAGGGGGAGGGATGGATCGCCCCCCCAGCGGACCCTGGAGCGGAACGGTAAGTGGGGTTCGTACACCCCTACTTTGGCAGGGGCTCCTGTAAAAGGACCTCTGAAGATGATCTTGTGGTCTGGGCAGGTACATATGGGAGGAAGCAATCCTTCAGAGAACCTGCCCCCAAGCCATTTAGGGCTTTGAATGTTAAGACCAGCACTTTGAATCAGGCTTGGACATGGACTGGCAGCTGCTCATGTTGCTGTTTCAAGCCAATGTTAAAGCTATAAGGAAAGGGCAGTTTAAATGCAAAACAACAAGGAGAAGGAAAAGAAATATCCCAACACGCTGCAGATAGACTGTTGTTTTATAATGTTTTGTGCTTCCTGCTTCCTCAAGCAGTAGGAAGTCCCAGGGGCATCCTTTTACAAGGTCATTGTTCTTGCAAGGTGAGAGTACTAAAGTCTTACGCTGTTTTGTGATATTTATTTATTTATAAATTTACAATTTGAGTAGCAGGGAGCAGGCAGTCTTCTCTAGATAGTGCTAGTCTTTAAAGCAGCATCAGTTATCCCAAAGCAATGGCAAGCCCTAGGAACACATCCAGGTTCCCTCTTACCAGTGAGCTGGAAAACTGAGACTTGCTTCTCCTTTGCTAGCTAAATTCAATGGAACAACAATGGAACCAATTACCTAGGGAGGTTATGGGCTCTGCCCCACTGGAGGCATTCAAGATGAAGCTGGACAGCCATCTGTCAGGGATGCTCTGACTTGGATTCCTGCATTGAGCAGGGGGTTGGACTCGATGGTTTTATAGGCCCCTTCTAACCCTACTATTCTATGATCTCTGGCAAGGCAGGACCTGTGCTTTCCACCATGAGGCCAGGTCCTGCTGTCATGTCTGATGCAACTACCTGAAATTGTGGTTACCTAGCAGCTCCTGGGCCCTGCCTTTCAAGGCCAGGCTCAGTCCTTGTTCATTTGGAAAGAAAGAGAAGCTGGGCTTGGTGGGAGGATCTTGCCTCCTCTGGGGCGAGGGTGGTGTGTCCAGGGGCTGAGCTGGGGAGTGGCTAAGGGAAATCGGCCCTGGGTTGCCCGAGCTGGGCCTTAAAAGGGGGTCGAAGGAAAGGCATCTCTCCTTCCTTCAGTTGGTGGTTTCTAGACCTGCTGATGGTGGACTCTATCCCGGGAGGCCCTTACTTCGCTATGTACACAGATGGGTTAGCCAGCTTCGTTATTTTGCTTGGGTGTGCAGTGAAAAGGCTCTCTGTGTATTCAGGTTTCTTTTTAAGTCTTTCATCTTTGTAACCCTCTGTACAACCTACCACCTCTAACTCTCCCTTTCCTTCTATCCCTTTTCTTATAATAAACATTTACCCAACTCCAAGTTGGTGTGATTCCTTCTGGGTAACTCCAGTGCTAATTCCAGTGCTCTTGGCCAAGAGGGGTGGCTACTTGGGGTTCTTGGGGACTTCAGGCCAGGTTTGGCCTGTCCTACCTTGCAGGAGAGTTGGAATTAGTTCCAGTGCTCCTTCACACACACACACACACACACACACACACACACACACACGCTTCTTCAAATACTTCTTCAATTTATCAAACACAAGCAAGAATTTAAAATGTGTACTCTTCACTTTGGAGAAAGTAACTTGCTTGGTAGATCAATTGTAGCTCAAATACAAGCATGCAAATCAATAAGAACTTCAGAGCCTGTGGAGAGAACTGTATTGCGGTAAAATTTGCATTTGCTCTCTCAGAGGCTGACTCTGGAGCTTGAACTAGGCCACAGACATGAGCTAACAATTCAGCCTGCTGTACGATGGGTTTGTCAGTGTGAGAGGTCAAAGCGGTGGGGTTTAGGTAAACTGACATCCTTAACACTCCTGGAAGTGGAAAGAAAGAACCAGAGTATTAGAGAGAGGGAAGAAGGAAAAAGAGAGGCTTGTTCTAACAAGGGAGTCAGGCTAGTCCTGACGTGCAGTTGCAGTAAGAATGGCTGGGAGACAGGGGCTAGCTGAAGTTCAAACTGCCTTCCTTTTAACTGTTAGCACTGTTGTGCTTCCTTTCATTTCCTCTCATGGGGGAAAATGGACATGTACTTGCCACTGTATTCATCACAGACACTCAGTAACAGCCAGTCAGCTGGACTACCTCTTCCAGAAGAGTTAGCCAACTGAGGTAAGAACTACAGAAAAGTCACAATGGCTAGGTTTGTACCACATGCTAACCCATGGCAGGTAGCTTCCAGGAGCGACCCCCAAGGGCTAATGTGCTGTGGGGGGACATTCTCCCCACTAGGGGTGCACGAAAGTCACTTACCTGGTCTTGCAGCTTGCTTCGCGGTGGTGGGGAGGCACTTCGCTGCTCCCCCCAAGTTCAGGCCGGGGGGGGGGAGGCTTCCCTCCTCACCCGGCCAAAATTCAGGCCGGGGGGGAGGCTTCCCGCCTCGCTCGGCCGAAATTCAGGCCGGGGAGGAAGCGCCTCGCCTCGCCCGGCCACAAAATAAAAAGTTAAAAAAAAAGCAAAAAACGCCCCCGTGATAGGCTATGTGACGATTTACGTAGCCTATCACGGCTAGATCTGCAAAGTCAGCCGTGATAGGCTACGTTAATCGTCACGTAGCCTATCACGGGTGACTTTGCAAATCTAGCCGTGATAGGCTACGTTAATCGTCATGTAGCCTATCACGGGGGCGTTTTTTTTTTTTTTTTTACTTTTCTTGGAATGGCGGCGGCAGCAGCTGGTTGAAAGACCGGCTGCCGCCCCTGCCCCTGTCGAAGCCCTGCCGAACCGCTGCTGCGACCCGCCACCGGGAGTGACATTCGGGAAAGGTAAGTCCCATCCCGGGGGGGGAGAATTTCTCCCCGAAACTACTTCGGGGGGCCGAATACGTTGGCACTCGGCCCCCTGAAGTTTCGGGGAGAAATTCTCCCCCATCCCTACTCCCCACCCACAAGGGGTTAATTGCCCACCCTCATAACCCATGCTCTGCAGTAGGGGTAAAGGGTCCCATGGTGGCTTTCTGTGTCGTCTGGGGAGTACATGAGGGTAATGGGGACCTACCATGGAGACAGGCACCTAGAGCAGCTGAAAACACCACTGCCACCCTGCTGCGCTTGGCAGATCTCTGTAGCTGAGATTTGCCTAGAAACAGATAGTGCGGCCCCCGGGATCCATTTTGTGCCACAGTGGTCGCTGGGATATGCGGCTGCTTGGCTGGGAGGTCTCCAGAGGGGTATGCCTTGGGAAGGGCGGGTAAACCACACTGCATGGTGTGGTTGCTTGGTCATGGGGAGGGGGAGTGTATTGTTGTTGACCAGGGAAGGCTGCACAAAGTGGCTGGAGAGCCAGCCAAATAACATTCAAAATTAGACCAAATCTGAGCAGACACGTAGGCACTATAGAAATTAGGGTGGAGGCTATCTTTTGTAGAAAGTCCTCAAAAAATACAATAAGGTTTAAAGGTACTTTTCCCTGGATTGGTCTGACCTGTTCCTGAAGCTGAAGATTAGGGCACATTGAAACTCCTGAGTCTTGGCAGCAAAGGAAAAATATGTGTCCATTTATATTAAAGAGGCTTTTGTGGGGTGAGGACCTAAGGACCATCCATAGTTGGTGGAGGACCTAAGTAGCTAGATTAGGCTTTGGGCAAAATAAGCACTGGAGGAGTGACAGAACTGCAGTGTTCAACACCCTCAGGCTGTTCTATCTGGGCTTGTCCGAGGGGTGGCAGGAATTGGTGGTTTGTCTCTCTCCAGAAGGCAGTTGGAATGCCTGTGTCATGCCGAGGCTGGAAGACTCCTCCTCAGAGGAAGAGCTGGAGGACCAGGAACCACCCGCCACCAGCAATGCCCAGGATCTGATAGGAGACCAGGAGAAGCCTGGGCCCTCAGGACTATGAGGGCAACACCTCTGGAGGACAAGGACTTTGCCTCAGAGGTGGAGGCAGAAAGGCCCCTTCGAGAGAGATGCCACCTGAAAAGACAGGAACTCAGGAGTGCTAGACTGAGCCAGAGGCCTCCTTGTGAGAAAAGGTCTTCCTGCATGTAGAAGCCTTGCTCACAGGGAGGACATTTTCAACTGCAGTCACTTACAGCTCCCAGCTGAAGCTTGGGTGTGGCTCTGACAGCTCCTGCATAAAAGCAGGAGTTGGACAGCTGACAGAGTTGCTGGAAACAACATCAATGACTTTCCTGAATTCAGGTTCTCTTGTCTTGACACCGGACAGCTTCCTTGACTGATTCCTGGTGTGAGTAGTTCTGGACTGGACTCTTGACTACCCTCCTGCCTGGCCCTTGTCTGCAGTGTTGCCTTGGAACCCTATTGTCTGTGACTTGGACTGCTGAGACCTTGCCTTTTGTTGTATCCCTGATTGTGCTGACCACCTTGGAACTCTTGGACTCTTGAACTTGCAACTGCTAGGATCACACTCTAGGAATGCGACATCAGGTAGGGATCTGGGTTTGCCAACAGTCCAAAGTGTCCAGTGACAAGAACCAGACGGCACAGGTCTGTCAGCTACAGATGGAGCCAATCACAAACCAGCACACTAACGTACGGATGTCAGAGAATTCCGCCACGGATCTCGGTGAGGCCGAATGCCAGTGCATTCGGCCCCCTGAAATCCGTGGCGGAACGGCCTGCCGCCCCCCCGCAGATCCCCCCCCGGGACGAGACTTACCTGGGGTGGATGTTCCAGACGGCAGCAGCTCTGGTGACGGCTGGTCTTCTGACCGGCTGCCACCGCCGCCATTTGCAGTCTGGTCGTTCGTGTGTGTGTTTTTTTTTTTTTTACATAGACGTGATAGGCTACGTAAAGACTTACGTAGCCTATCATGTCTGGGTTAAAAAAAAAAGGCGTATGCAAATGCCTTTCCTTATTTGCATTCCTTATTTTTCGCCGTCTTAGTCTACGTAAATATTTACATAGACTATTACTGTGAAAATAAAGGGGAATGCAAATAGCGTAGTGGGTGCTATTTGCGTCCCTTTTTGATTCGCCGTTTTGGCCTACATAAATATTTACGTAGGCTAAGACGGCGAAAAATAAGGAATGCAAATGGCCGCCGCCATTTGCTTACGCAGTTTTTTTTTTTAACCCGGACATGATAGCCTACATAAGTCTTTATGTAGCCTATCACGTTTGAAAACAGGGATGCAAACAGTGGCGGCTACGGCAGCTGCCATTTGTGTCCCTGCTACCCAGTGGCCGGATGTTCGGCTGCTGGCGGAGCCGGCTGGGCAGGACTCCGGAGGGAGGGATGGAGCGCCTCCCCCCCCACCGCGAAGCAGATCTGTGAAAAGGTAATTGACTTTCATACATCCCTACACTAACGGCATAAAACGGGGGGGGGGGGGGCGGTATGCATTTTAAACAAAGGCTTTGATGACAAAAATAGGGATGTACGAAAGGCACTTACCTTTCGCGGATTATGTTTATGGTTGGGGGGGAGGCGTTCCGTCCCTCCCTCCGGAATCCTCGCCGGGGGGGGAGGTGCTCCGTTCCTCCCCCCCCCAGAATCCTGGCCAGCCAGCTGTGCTCCACAGAGATTCTGCGGAGCCGCCGGCCGGCTCCGCCAGCAGCGGACATCCGGCCACTGGCCATCAGGGACGCAAATGGCAGCGGCTGTAGCCACCGCCGTTTGCGCCCCTGCAGTCGGCCGTGATAGGCTACGTAAATGTTTATGTAGCCTATCACGGCTGACTTAAAAAAACAGCAACACGCATACGCAAATGGCGGCAGCCATGGTCGCCGCCATTTGCATTCCTTATTTTGGCACGTCTTAGTCTACGTAAACATTTACGTAGGCTAAGATGGCGAAAATAAGGGGAACGCAAATAGCGTAGCCACTGCCATTTGCGTACGTGTGTTGTTGTTGTTTTTAAAGTCAGACATGATAGGCTACGTAAACATTTACGTAGCCTATCACGTTTTTTTTTTTTTTAAACTGGAAATGGCGGTGGCAGCAGCCGGTCGGAAGACCAGCCACCACCGCCGCCGCACCATCGCCAGAGCTGTCGCCGCCAGGAAGATCCACCCAAGGTAAGTCTCGTCCCGGGCGGGGGGGTGTGGCAGGCCGTTCCGCCACCGATTTTGGGGGGCCGAATGCGCTGGCATTCAGCGTCCCCGAGATCCGTGGTGGAATTTTCGTACGTCCCTAGACAAAAAGCACAAAAGTTGCAGGAAAATCCTCAAGTATTGAGAATCACAGTGCCTAACTAAAAACATTAGGTTGATCACCGTATTACCAGAGCCACTGGCAAATAGAAATTGGGATGCTTCTGGGGAATGGGTGCCCCATCCCACAGAGCTGTATCCCAACTATGCAAAATTGGGAAACACAAATTATACAGTTTCTTTTTTCTACACCTGGAGTTATTTCCTCTAATCAGGAGGGGGAAGTTACTTCTGCATGGCTCTTCACAGGTTTGATCAATTTTGCTTCTTGCCTGCCTTAAGGATCTTTAAATATATGTAGCATCAATTGATTTGGTGACGCCAGATCTCACTTTGTGTATGTGACCTACACTGCTTAGCAATCTCCTTTGTTTCTGCTACAATCTCAGGCTAAACTTTCTCAAAGGCCCCGTGCCCATCGCTGCCAGGATCAGGAGGGTGCAGAGCCTGCCCCGTAGCCGAGCAGTCTGCTAACCCAAGGCCCATACCATTTTGAGAGCTTTTACTTTGATTTTATATTAATATTTTTACAGGCAGAGTTCTTTTTGCCCTACCACTGTCAGAGGATTATTTCAGGTAGACTTTTAAAATTTGGATTAGCTCCACACAAACAGCAGGAAAAGCATCTATTGCTCCACGCTACTTCCTCCTTCCCCGTATTTTGTCATTCCAGGCTTTGATCTTCCAGTTTCCAAGTAATGTTGGAATTAAAGGTAAAGGTATCCCCAACCAGTTGTGTCCGACTCTAGGGTGTGGTGCTCATCTCCATTTCTAAGCCGAAGAGCCAGCGCTGTCCAAAGACACTTCCGTGGTCATGTGGCCAGCATGACTGAACACCAAGGTGCACGAAACGCTGTCACCTTTCCCGCTGAAGCAGTGCCTATTTATCTACTTGCAATTTCTTGCTTTCGAACTGCTAGGTTGGCAGGAGCTGGGACTGAGGACAGGAGCTCAATCCATGATGCGGCATTTGGGTCTTGAACTGCTGTCCTGCCGACCTTCTGGTCTGCAGTTCAGCATCTTAACCACTAAGCCACAGCGGCAGCCTGTCCGTGGCCGGAAGGCCGGCTGCGGACGGCCCTGGCTGGCTGCTCCGCGGAGCTGCCCGAGCAGGATTCCGGGGGGGAGGACCGGATCGCCTCCCCCCCCCCACGAATCAATTCTGCAAAAAGGTAAGTGACTTTCATACATCCCTACATTCGAGGAGCACTCACTGGCGAACGGCACCAGGTAGGCTCTGTTTCACACGTTTGCAGGGGGGGGCTTCACTCCGCCACGGATTCCGGGGGGCCAAATGTGCTGGCATTCGGCCTCACTGGTATCCGTGGCGGAATTCTCCGCCATCCCTAGTTGGAATGCTGAACTGTTGTGGTGATACAGACAGAATCAAAGGCTTTACCTGGGGAGACATGGGGTGTGTTTCCACACGATGAGCTTCACTTCTTGTCCAACTTTGTTGCGATGTTTCCCCAATCGCATTTTCTCTCTCGCGTGTTTCATGTCCTAAAACACCCAATTTATCATTGTTGTAAATTTAGGGATGGACGAAAGCCCCTTACCTGGTCCCACAGCTTGCTTCACGGTGGGGGGGAGGCGCTCAGTCCCTCCCCCCGAAATTCTGGGCGGGGGGGAGGCGCCCCATCCCTCCCCGCCGAAATTCTGGCCGGGGGGGAGGCGCCCCATCCCTCTAGCCGAAATTCTGGCCGGGGGGGAGGTGCCCCGTCCCTCCGGCCGCGAAACCTCTTCTCCTGCCGGGATGCAAATGGCGGCAGCCATAGCCGCCGCCGTTTGCATCCCTGGCCTGCAGTCAGCCGTGATAGGCTACATAAATGTTTACGTAGCCTATCACGGTTGACTTTGGGGGGGAAAAAAAAGCGCATACTCAAATGGCGGCGCCCATGGGCGCCATTTGCGTTCCTTATTTGGGCATGTGTAGTGTACGTAGACATTTACGTAGACTACGGCGAAAATAAGGGCAACGCAAATAGTGTTGCCCTTATTTTCGCTGTAGTCTACATAAATGTTTACATAGACTACACGTGCCCAAATAAGGAACGCAAATGGCGGCGCCCATGGGCGCCGCCATTTGCGTATGCGTGTTTTTTTTTGTTGCCAAAGTCAGCCATGATAGGCTACGTAAACATTTACGTAGCCTATCACGGTGTTTTTTGAAAATCTAGCCGTGATGGGCTACGTAAATCTTTACGTAGCCTATCACGTTTGTTGTTTTGTTTTTTACTTGGAAATGGCCGCAGTGGCAGCCAGTTGGAAGACTGGCAACCGCCGCCGAACCACCGCCAGGAGCCGCCGCTGCCAGGGACATTCGACCAAGGTAAGTCCCATTCCGGGAGGGTGGCGGACTGTTTCTCCACCAATTTCGGAGAGCCGAATGCGTTGGCATTTGGCCTCCCGGAGATTCGTGGAGAAATTCTCCAACATCCCTACTTGTGGTCTGCGCTGTTTCCACCGAGCTCTAATTGCGTTATTCTCTTGATGGCTGGGTGGAGTCTTTTTGGAGTGGGTTGGGTCTGCTTACCCTGTCTGTTTTCCCTCTTCCTCCTCCTCTTGATTCCCCCCTCCCTCGCCCCTTTTGCCCTGCTGAAGTTTCCCGCTCTGGCCAGTCTCCCCTTTTAAACCTTCCTTGTAGGGATGTACGAATCCCTTACCTGGCTCTGTTCCAGGGCATCTGCAGTGGGGGGGAGGCGCTTCGTCCCTCCCCCTGGAATCCTCCCTGGCCGGCTCCGGAATTCCGGTTGCTGCCGGGCTGCTGCAGCCACAAATGGCGGCCGCTACACCGGCCGCCATTTGCGTCCCTGGCAAGCCGTGATAAGCTACGTAAGTATTTACGTAGCCTATCACGACATAAGGCAAAGGACGCAAATGGCGGCTGCTACGCCATTTGCGTGGCTGCCTTTAGCTGTAATAGGCTACGTAAATACTTACATAGCCTATTACAGCAAAGAGCAGGGGCGCAAATGGCATAGCGGCTGCCATTTGCACCCCTGCTCTTTGCTGTCATAGGCTATGTAAATATTTACGTAGCCTATCACAACAAAAGGCAGCCACTCAAATGGCGGCCGCTACGACGGCTGCCATTTGCGGCCGCAGCAGCCTGGCAGCGTCTGGAAGATGAGCTGCTGCTGCATCCGCTGCCACATGCGCCGCCAGGTAGGCTCCGTCATGGGGGGATTCTGCGGGGTGGCGGGGAGGGTCTTAGTCTGACCCCCGATATGGCTGCTACAGTTCCACCACGGACTCCGGGGTGTGTGTGGATTCTAAAGAATCCAGCCTCACTGGAGTCCGTGGTGGAATTCTCTGACATCTCTACTTCCTAGTTGCCCCTAAAACGGAGATTGAAACCACAGTTGTGCATTAACAAAGGGGCAAAAAATCAAAGCGCTGTGTCTGGAGCATCCCACATCCCTCTAAACTTTCTTTCTTGCCCCTAAAACGGGTGCTTATGTGTGCATCTTTTCATCTCTGCCTGACTGCTCCCTCCAGGATCATCTCCCCCTCTCCTTCACACAACTTCAGTGTTCCCACCTCCTTGGCCATGTTTCCAGGACAACGGAAGGAGAAGCTAATGGAAGAGTACCGGATTTTTAAAAAGGCTTCCCCCCTCTTTCTCCTTTTACCTGAAAGTCCAGATGCATCTACATTTCAGAAGCCAGCCTCATTGAGCACAATGGGAGTAAGCAAGCTTCATTGAGCACAATGGGAGTTACTTCCAAATAGACACACATATGCTTGTGCTGGGAAAGGGGGGGGACACAAAGAGGGAAATTAGCCCCCATTTTAACCCAGAGGACCTCACTGACCACAATGGGAGTTACTTCTGACAAGACAGTAATGGGTTTGTTGTGGGAAAGAGAGCGAAACCAGCCCCCATTTTAACACAAAGGATCTCTATACAGAAGCTGGAGTTACAGCCTTAGGCAATGTACCAAAGCTCAATCGCATTTAAGGAATTGGGCTTAAAAGTGTGCCATTTCAATTGAGGGGGAATCCCTGTAAGTTCTGATGTAGGCATTCAAAGGCAAGCCTCATTCAGCACAATGGGAGATACTTCTGAGGAGACACTAATGGGTTTGTTGTGGGAAAGAGCAGTACACACAAAGATGGATCCAGCCCCCATTGTAACCCACAAGATAGCTATAGAAGCTGCTAAGTACTTCCGTCCTAAGGCAATTCATCGGAGCCTCACTTGGTCGCCTAAAGACATTTAAGCCATTGGGCTTTAATGTGTGCCATTTCAATTGAGGGAGAATCTCAGCCTCATCCACCACAATCGGAGTTACTTCTGAGAAGACACTCATGGGTTTGTTGTGGGAAAGAGACTGAAACCAGCCCTCATTTTAACTCACAGGATCTCTGGAAGCTGTGTGAATGAGTTACATCCTAAGGAAATGGACCAATGCCTGGAGATCGCGCTTAATCGCATTTCAAGAACTGAGGGCTTTGATATGTGCCATGTCAACTGAGGGGCTTCTCTGTCATTTCTGTGGTCACTGAGAGGGCAAACCTCATTCAGCACAATGGGAGAAAACACCCCTTGACTGGGGTTATGGGCTGTGTTCTGGTGCTTATTTTCAATTATGTTTTAAAAGTTGATCCCTCGGCATCCTGCTCCAAAATGGTAATGAAACTTCTAGAAAACAGGGAGGGAAAGGGTTGGGTAACTGAGGTCAGAGCGACACACCCACAAAGGCTGGGCTACATGCCCCATGGGCAGGAATATGATACTGGACCCAGTGTGATTGTGGAAACAGGTCAGTAATGGAGCTGCAGTAAGCTGGAAAAGCCAGACTATAAGCAGTCTCAGAAGAAGCGGGTTTTCAGCGATAAAATGCGGCACTGGGACTGAATGGCCACGACGTCATGGAAACACAGAAACCTCACTGCGCAGCCAGGTTGGAGTAAATCACTGGTGGAAACACAGCCATGGACTCCAATTCCCCGGTCAGCTATAAGCTCATTCTATAGCTTTCGGCAAACCTGGGTGCATTTAGGTAGGGATGGCGGAGAATTTCTCCACGAATCTTCGGGAGGCCGAGCGCCAAGGTATTCGGCCCCCCGAAAGTGTTGGGGAAATTCTCCGCCGGCCCCCCGCAACCCCCAGGATGGGACTTACCTTCAGCGAATGTCCCTTTCAGCGGCGGGTCCCAGCGGCGGGTTGGCGGGGGCGGCGGCCGGTCTCCCGACCGGCTGCCACCGCCGCCATTACAAAATAAAAAAGTAAAAACAAAAAAAACACACAGCCGTGATAGGCTACGTAAATCGTCACGTAGCCTATCACGGGTGACTTCGGGGGAAAAAAAGCGCGTACACAAATGGCGGCGGCCCATGGGCGCCACCATTTGCGTTCCTTATTTTGGCACGTCTAGTCTACGTAAAGATTTAAGTAGACTACGGTGAAAATAAGGGCAACGCAAATAGCGTTCCCTTATTTTCGCCATAGTCTACATAAATCTTTACGTAGACTAGACGTGGCAAAATAAGGAACGCAAATGGCGGCGCCCATGGGCAGCCGCCATTTGCGTATGCGCTTTTTTTTTTCCTTTCCAAAGTCACCCGTGATAGGCTACGTGACGATTAATGTAGCCTATCACGGCTGACTTTTGAAATCTAGCCGTGATAGGCTACGTTAATTGTTACGTAGCCTATCACGGGTTTTTGGTTTTTACTTTTTCTTTCACGGCCGGGGAGACGGGGCGCTTCTCCCAGCCTGAATTTCGGCTGGGCAAGGCGGGGCGCCTCCCCCCCCGGCCTGAATTTCGGCCGGGAGAAGCGAAGCGCCTCCCCCCCACCGCGAAAAAAACTGCGGGAGAAGGTAAGTCCCTTTCGTACATCCCTACATTTAGGGGGAGAAGAGGAATTGCAGTTGCTGGCCCCACCCCTGCCCCATATATGTGTTCAGTGGGAGGTCTGAAAGAGCATCAGAGGTAGGGATGTCAGAAAATTCCGCCACGGATCTCAGTGAGGCCGAATGCCAGTGCATTCGGCCCCCCGAAATCCATGGCGGAACAAAGCCCCCGCCCCCCCAACCCACGAAAGGCGTGCGAAACGGAGCACTTACCTGCTGCCGTCCATGCTGACTTGCGAATGGTGGCCGCCCTGCGGCCACCATTCACTTCTTCATCATAGCCGTGATAGGCTATGGAAATACTTACGTAGCCCATCATGGCTAACGCAGGGATGCCTTTTGTGTCCCTGCGGAGGCCATGATAGGCTACGTAAGTATTTACGAAGCCTTTCACGGCAAGCCAAAAAAACCCCCCAGCATATGCAAATGGTGGCGGCTATGGCGGCCGCCATTTGCATTCCCTATTTTTAGCCATTTTAGCCTACGTAAATATTTACGTAGGCTATTGCAGTGAAAAAAAGGGGAACGCAAATAACGTAGTGGGCGCTATTTGCGTTCCTTTTTTTCCCTCCGTAATAGCCTACGTAAGTATTTATGTAGCCTATCATGGCAGTTTCGCAGGACGCAAATGGCAGCCGCAGCAGCCCATCCGTGGCCGGAACTCCGGCTGCGGACAGCCCTGGCCAGCGGCTCCGCGGAGCCAGCCCAGGGAGGATTCCGGGGGGAGGGATGGAGTGCCTCCCCCCCACTGCAAATCCAAGCTGCGAAAAGGTAAGTGACTTTTGTACATCCCTAACAGAGGCCTTGCCTGCTCACATGACTGCAGTTGCATGGACAGAGTCTACATGTGTGCAGGTTGTGCTCTTTCAGACTTTCTGCCAAAGGAGCGTATGTGGGGCAGGGGCAGCCCAGCAGTGACTAGGTGCCATCTCACATCTTCCTCTACGTGCATTCAGATACATGTCTGGCACCTAATCTGTGGCCTACTTCTCACTAAAGTGAGAAATGTTTGTCCCACCAGTGGTGGGACCTCATATTATGAAATGCTCATATAAAAATTTCTTCAACACAGAAAATGAGCGAGTCGAGGGAGAAGCCTAGGCTAGAACCCATCTCCCCAATGTTCTAGTTTTCTATTCTTTTCATTTTAATATGAAAGCGCATGCCATCTGATAGGGATGTACGAAAGTCACTTACCTGTTCGCGGATTATGCTGATGCTGGGGGGGAGGTCCCTCCCCCTGAAATTCTGGCCGGGGGGGGGAGGCGCTCCGTTCCTCCCCCCCCAGAATCCTGGCCGGCTGGCTCCGCTCTGCAGGGATTCTGCGGAGCCAGCGGCCGGCTCGCCAGCGGCCGGACATCCGGCCGCTGGCTAGCAGGGATGCAAATGGAGGCGGCCGTAGCCACTGCCGTTTGTGTCCCTGCAGTCAGCTGTGATAGGCTACGTAAATGTTCACGTAGCCTATCACGGCTGATTAAAAACAACAACAACGCACGTACGCAAATGGCGGCGCCCATGGGCACCGCCATTTGCGTTCCTTATTTTGACACGTCTTAGTCTACGTAAACATTTACATAGACTACAGCAAAAATAAGGGGAACGCAAATAGCGTAGACGCTACTTAGACATGCATACGTTTTTTGTTTTTTATCAGCCGTGATAGGCTACGTAAAGATTTACGTAGCCTATCACGGTGTTTTTAAAAATTTAGCCGTGATAGGCTATGTAAATCTTTACGTAGCCTATCACGTTTTTTTTTTTAAACTTGGAAATGGCGGCGGCGGCAGCAGCCGGTCGGAAGACTGGCTGCCGCCACTGAAGCCGCCGCCGCCAGGAAGATCTGCCCAGGTAAGTCTCGTCCTGGGGGGTGCGCGGGGGGGCGGGGGGCCATTCCGCCACCGATTTCGGGGGGCCGAATGTGCTGGCATTCTGCCTCCCCGAGATCCGTGGCGGAACTTTCATACATCCCTAGATAAGACCCCACCTGCAATCTGATGTTGCACAGCCCAAGAGACAGGTTAACCCCATCAGTGAGGACGAGGTCTGCCTCAAAGGATTACTGTGAGGCTCAAACAGTATTAGCCCCCCAATACTGCCCTGCAGCCCGTGAAGAAAGAAAGAGCAGGGCAACGTTGTGACAAACAGTAGCCCCAGCCTGGCTTTCTAAAGTCTTCCCTCCCCGCAATTACACTGCCTGCAGTGAAGCGCCTTCCACATCCATCTTATGGGGACAAGAGGGGTGGTTCAAGCGAAGAATAACATGATACTCTGTAGTCATCTGGAAAAAAGAAACCTCTCATCTCTAAGCACCCCCACCCTTCCTGGCTTTCAGCTGGGTTCCAAGTGTTTCTGATTCCCAGGCTCCCTGGTTGCCCTGCATCCTCTCAGCTGCCTGCCTCTTGCTTGCATCCCTTGTATGGTATTAAAAGGCCCTGGGAAGTTTCTAGGAAACTTTATAACCAGTTTCTCACAAACATGTCCAGCTCTTTAAATAGCCCCCACTCCCAGTGGGCCTTAGTGCTGTGTTGTCACCACACAGCAGTGTAAATAGCAGCTTGGACATACCATTTCACCAGTCCTTGTCCCCCCCCCCATTTTTTTTTGTATACAAACATGGATTGGTATATATATCCATAGCAATGAATACATATGAAATGTGCACGCGTGTATATATATATATATATATATATGGAAATACAGTTTTCTAGCAATTAGACCTAAGCTTCAACAGAAGCAGACCAGATACCCCGGCAAGTATCCATTCAGAAGTGGTGTCTATATGCCACCCGTTGAAACACTGAAAATGCTGTAAGGTCCTTAATCCACTGCATTATAGGAAGCAAGTGCTGATCCTTCCAATAAATATGAGTTTTTTAACTGTCTAAAGGGTACAGAGAATCCATTTATGCTGACCATTCATTCCTTTCCATGAAGTATTTAACCAGTCCTGACCAATGTCTGAAGGAGCAGCGCAGCAGTGCAACCTGCTTCTGACAAAGACAATAGAAGAGCTCCCTGCTGTCATCTTCAGTCCCCTTTCTAGAAAGTACACCCTTCCTATGCTTCACCAATGCAAACACTTGGTAACTGCCCCCTTCTACCATGATTCAAAACAGCCAGCAGATTTTGGGTGCCATTAAGTGGAGAAGGTATGAGAAAAACAGTTCTGACCCATGGATATCATCTACCGGGAAGTTCTCCTGCACAAGCTACAGCCACATTGAAATTAATTCAACATCTGTTAATTTTAATGAGGCTTGCATGAAAGAATTGAGTAAATTATGACCCATATTAATTAAGAGGTGCTGGGAATACCATTTGGATTTTCTGCCTCGAGGAGCAAACTATTATGTATCAACCCTTCTTTATGGGTGGACAGACATAAACTGAAGTTTGGTCTACACATGCAACACAATGCTGCAGAAATGAGGTAACAGAGTCCAGAAGTGGTAGAACAGGAGATGCCATTTTAATGCTCTGCTGCATTTTAAAATCTCCCTGCATGTAGAAAATTAGCTCAGAAGGGTGCAGACAGGGCTAGTACATTTCTAGCTTGGGGGGTTCTGTTTATGTAGGGAATCCTCAATTATAGCACTACCCAGCTACATCCTGCAGTAGGACAGTGCAGTATCAGCTCAGAATTCTACCACCTCATTCCCCTACATTTGTAAACTAGGCATCATTTTGCGGTCAGAATCTCCCCCCGCCCTTTTCCAGTTTCCCTCCCCACTACAATCACAGTCTACATCTACTGGCTCATCCTCTCCACATCCACTACCTTTTCACTACTTTCTAAGGTCTCACCACCAGCAATTCATTTTTGTGTGAAGGCTGCTGGTAAAAAGCATTTTAAAATGTTAATGCCAACATTTCAGATTTGTAGTAGAAACTAATTAAAATTGTTATTGTTGCTGTATTTGAATTGCCCAGGTGTGAATCATTATCCTCATTAAAATAATCAGGGAGACCGGGATGTGACAAGAGAGCAGATGGATAGGAACTGCATGTGTGAGATTCTTTATGGCTCCCTACAGGAGGGGGAGGGGAGGGGGAGTACTTCCTTGGGTTCCCCAAGCATATCCTAAAACAAGGGTGGGGAACTTTCTCAGCACAAAGGGCCACTTTCCCTTTCAGGGAACTGTCTGGGCCATGTGCCAGAGGTGAGAGGGCCCCCTACAAAAAATGGGTGGGCCTCTCTCTCACACACACACACATATGCATTCCCACATTATAGCACACACATTCTCTTACTCATTCACCACCACCACCCCTGCAATTAGGCTTTTTAGGAGGCCTAATTGCTGCACCCCCTGTACTATTTCGGGGGGGTGAGCCCTTCCCCCCTCAGCAGAAGCCACCCCCCCCCGCAAATTCCCCGTGCAGCACTTAACGCTTTTGAAAAACCTCCACTGGCACCAACTGAGGCTTTTTAAAAGCCTAGTTGTTGTGCAGGAGGCAGAGGGCAGGCAGAGGACCACAGGCCAGATGGTGGGGCCCCATGGGCCAGAGGTTCATCATCCTTGTCCTAGAATGATCAGGTCCACACTGGGGACAAGATTCCTAGGGGATGTTTCCACCAGTGATTTACTCTGAGCTGGCTGCCTGTTGAGGTCGTTAGGGATACATGATGTTTTGGCCATACAGCAGCCACCCTGGAGCTTATCAGGGAAAAAACAGATTTCCGGAAACTGCTTGAAGTCGGATTCTTTTCCTCAAGTCAGGTTCTCCCTGGTATAGTTGCTGCGTGCCCCAACCCTTGCATTGAGCTCGGGTATGCTAGCCCTGCCCAGGGGTATGCCTTTCACCATGACCCCAGTCAAGGGGTGTTTCCTCCCATTGTGCTGAATGAGGCTTGCCCTCTCAATGAACTGAACACTGAAATAACAGAGAAGCGCCTCAATTGACATGGCACATTTCAAAGCCCAGTTCCTTAAATGCAATTAAGTGCGATCTTAAGGGTCCGATTCATCGCCTTCGAGTACATCATGGCTTCGTTATAGAGATCCTGCAGGTTAAAATGGGGGCTGGCTTCTGTCTTTGTGTTTACTGCTCTCTTTCCCACAACAAACCCATTCCTGTCTCCTCAGGAGTCACTCCCATTGTAGTCAGTGAGGTCCTGCTGGTTAAAATGGGGGCTGGTTTCCAACTTTGTGCTCCCCCCCTTTCCTAGCACAAGCATATGTGTGTAACACCCATTGTGCTCAGTGAGCCTTGCTCCTGAAATGCAGGTGCATCTAGGGATGTCGGAGAATTTCTCCACGAATCTCCGGGAGGCTGAATGCCAACGCATTCGGCCCCCCAGAATTGGTGGAGAAACGGTCCGCCCCCCCTGCCCCCCCCAGGATGGGACTTACCTTGGTTGAATGTCCCTGGTGGCAGTGGCTCCCGGCGGCGGTGGTGGCTGGTCTTCCGACCGGCTGCCACCGCCTCCATTTCCAAGAGTAAAAAAACCCAACAACAACAAACATGATAGGCTACGTAAAGATTTACGTAGCCTATCACGACTAGATTTTCAAAAAACACCGTGATAGGCTACGTAAATGTGTATGTAGCCTATCATGGCTGACTTTGGGAAAAAAAAGCGCGTATGCAAATGGTGGCGCCTATGGGCACCACCATTTGCGTTCCTTATTTGGGCACGTGTAGTCTATGTAAACATTTACGTAGACTACAGCAAAAATAAGAACAACGCTATTTTAAAGACTTACATAGCCTATCACGTCTGGGTTAAAAAAAACAACACAAAACACATATGCAAATGGCGGCTACAGCCGCCGCCATTTGCGTTCCCTATTTTTGGTTGTCTTGGTCTACGTAAATATTTACGTAGACTAAGACGGCGAAACTAAGGGGGAACGGAAATAGCGTAGTGGACGCTATTTGCGTTCCCCCTTATTTTTGCCGTCAGTCTACGTAAATATTTACGTAGACTAAGACGGCCAAAAATAAGGGGGAACGCCAATAGCGTAGCGGACGCTATTTGCGTTCCCCCTTAGTTTCGCCGTCTTAGTCTACATAAATATTTACGTAGACTAAGACGGCCAAAAATAAGGAATACAAATGGTGGTGGTCGTAGCCGCCGCCATTTGCATACGCGTTGTTTGTTTTTTAACCCAGACGTGATAGGCTACGTAAGTCTTTACGTAGCCTATCATGGCTGAATACAGGGACGCAAACGGCAGCAGCTACGGCTGCCGCCATTTGCGTCCCTGCTAGCCAGCGGCTGGATGTCCGGCTGCTGGTGGAGCCGGCCGGTGGCTCTGCGGAATCCCCGCGGAGCGGAGCTGGCCGGCCAGGATTCCAGGGGGAGGGACAGAGCGCCTCCCCCCCCCCGGCAAGGATTCCGGGGGGAGGGACGGAGTGCCTTCCGCCCCCCAGCGGAACCCGGCGGAGCCAGGTAAGTGGGGCTTCCTACATCCCTAGCTCTGACTTGGATTCCTGCACTGAGCAGGGGGTTGGACTCAATGGCCTTGTAGGCCCCTTCCAACCCTACTATTCTATGATTCTAAGCCGATTCCTTTTAAAAATAAAATCCGGTACTCCGCTTCTCCTTCTCTTATCATGGAAACACGGCCCAAATTTGTTCAAGCCTGAAGTGGATTGACATTGTTTCAGACCTCTGGCTCAAATCTGTCCAAAGGTGGTGTGCAGCTTCTAGTTGTGACAATATTAAGCTGATTTATACTGAGTTGGGCCATCTAGACTGGCCCAGCAGTGCTGTCTATTTCTCTGACTGGCAGCATCTCTCAAAAGACTCAAGCAGAGGTCTTTTCCTGGACCTGCTACCTTAAATCCATTAACAGGAGATGCCAGGAACTGAACAACTTTGACTTCTATATGCAAAGCATCTGCTCTCCCACTGGGCAATGACCCCTCTCCATCTGGGAATCCCTGCTGAGGGCAAAGCTAACAGAGAGCTTCAGGACATAGGAACCAAGTGATGGAGCTCTTGTTGGCTTGGTCTGGCCTAGGGTGACAATTTTGGCATCACCAAGAAAGAGGAAATGCATCATTTAAAAAGATGACTAAAGGGGATACAGATTTGCATAAAATTTGCATGTGCTGATTTATATCTATATGTGCACATTTAGAAATAATTACTGTAAATTAAATAAAAATGCAATATGTCTCACCATAGTGGAGAAAACTGGACTTATCTGCCTGCTAAGGTAGAAAGGTGTATTATAAATATTTAAATACATGATAAAACATCAAGGCCCCCTGCGCTTCCTTCTTATTGTTCTTTATCCTTAAACCAGACTTGGACTGTACAGCCCTCCAAAGAGAGGGCACTTACAAACAGAGGACTGTCCTATGTAAAGGAGGACACAATGCCAGCTAGGATGCTAGCCATTTGCAGGCTTCTGGCTATCGAAGAGAATATCCTGAGGGCTGGACTCCTTAGAGATAAAGCAGAATTTGCTCACTGAATGACTTAAGGTTCTTAGTGCTTTCCACTATTTCTGTATGGAAGAAAGGGTTCCCAGGGCACTAGAAACTTTCTACTACTATTTAGAATTTATATATACTACTTTGAATGTAAAAAGTGTCTGAAAAGGAATAATCTTAGCATTCATATAGGGCTTCACATACGGTAACTCATTAATCCTTACAACAGCCCCATATATTTTATCATAGAATAGTAGGGTTGGAAGGGGCCTACAAGGCCATCGAGTCCAACCCCCTGCTTACTGCAGGAATCCAAGTCAGAGCATCCCTGAGAAATGGCTGTCCAGCCTCGTCTTAAAGGCCTCCAGTGTGGGAGAGCCCACCACCTCCCCAGGTAATTGGTTCCATTGTCATATTGCTCTTACAGTCAGGAAGTTTTTCCTGATCTTCAGCTGGAATCTGGCTTCCTATCACTTGAGCCCATTATTCTGTGTCCTGCACTCTGGGATGTTCAAAAAGAGGTCCTGGCCTTCTTCTCTGTGACAACCTTTCAAGGACTTGAAGAGTGCTATCATATCTCCCCTCAGTCTTCTCTTCTCAAGGCTAAACATGCCCAGTTCTTTCAGTCTCTCTTCATAGGGCTTTGTTTCCAGTTCCCTGATCATCTTTGTTGCCCTCCTCTGAACCCTCTCCAGTTTGTCTGCATCCTTCTTAAAGTGTGGTGCCCAGAACTGGACACAGTACTCCAGATGAGGCCTAACCAGTGCTGAGTAGAGGGGAACTAGTACTTGCCGGGATTTGGAAGCTATGCTTCTATTAATGCAGCCCAAAAGAGCATTTGCCTTTTTTGCAGCCACATCACATTGTTGGCTCATCTTCAGCTTGTGATCGACAACAATTCCAAGATCCTTCTCACTTGTAGTGTGGTTGAGTCACATATCCCCCATCTTGTAACTGTGCATTTGGTTTCTTTTTCCTAGGTGCAGAACTTGGCATTTATCCCTATTAAATGTCATTCTGTTGTTTTCTGCCCAGTGCTCCAGTCTATTCAGATCACTTTGAATTTTGTTTCTGTCTTCCAAAGTATTAGCTATCCTGCCCAATTTTGTGTCATCTACAAATTTGATCAGCATTCCCTGCACCTCCTCCTCCAAGTCATTAATAAACATGTTGAAGAGCACTGGGCCCAGGACTGAGCCCTGCGGTACCCCACTCGTTACCTCTCCCCAGTTGGAGAAGGTCCCATTGATAAGCAGTCTTTGAGTCCGATTCTGTAGCCAACTGTGGATCCACCGGATCGTTGTTTCATCTAGCCCACTTTGAGCTAGTTTGCTCATCAGGATATCATGGGGCACTTTGTCGAAAACTTTGCTGAAGTCGAGGTATATGATGTCTACAGCATTCCCACGGTCTACAAGGGAGGTTACTTGATCAAAAAATGAGATCAGATTTGTCTGGCAGGACTTGTTTTTGACAAATCCATGTTGGCTTCGAGTAATCACGGCATTGTTGTCAAGGTGCTTCCAGATGGATTCCTTTATCATCTGCACCAGAATTTTCCCAGGGATTGATGTCAGACTGACTGGTCTGTAGTTCCCAGGTTCCTCCTTTTTACCCTTTTTGAAGATAGGGACAACGTTAGCCCTCCTCCAGTCATCTGGCACTTCCCCCGTCCTCCATGATTTCTCAAAGAGAATAGACAGCGGTTCTGAGAGTTCTTCTGCCAGTTCCTTTATTACTTTAGGATGCAGTTCATCTGGCCCTGGATATTTGAACTCATTCAGAGTAATTAGGTGTTCAGTATTGTTATTCCCAGATTGAATAGGGAGATTCAATCAGTATTGTTATTCCCAGATTGAATAGAGAGATTCAATCAATATTGCTTTTCCCAGATTGAATAGGGAGATTCAATCAGTAGTTATTCCCAGATTGAATAGGGAGATGGGATGGGGAGGAGATAAGGCCCCCTAATGAAGGTGTGGTAGAAGCAAGATTTTGAATGTGGCTTATACCATATTGATTCTCAAAATAAAAGACTCTGATAATGAAGGGAAAGAGAAAAGAGAATGACCAGGAACAGGGACAGCATGAGACCTCTGTTCAGACTGTTCACACAAATGCTTTTACTTCCAGTGAAGCACAACACTTTGCAGGAAGAAAAACCCCCACAGGAAAATGAAGTGCCAGATGAAAAACAGTTGAAATAATTTTAATGTTAGAGGTGATAATGTTACTCATTCATGCAAGCACCTGCTTTCGTTCTGCAGTTGCATGCTGTGGTGCATTTCATTTTCCCTTTCATACATACAACTACATTTGTTTGATCTGCATCCAGCGGTGCATCCCCATGTGGTGAGTATTGGAGATAGTGACATTAGCTTTGGCATACATTTTCCACTGCATTTTGTCCATCCTATTTTCTGTGGTGCAAGTAAATATGGAATGTTATAAGTTGCTGCCTCCTCACCTTTGATTACCAATGAGCTCTCTGTGTGTCAGAGGCAATGTTTCAGGTGACTGACATTTGCCAAATAAACTAGTCTTGCTGTATCACAGCTGCCTTCATTTGGAAGACTGTACATCTTGCAGACAAATTTCTCAGCTGATTTGTAGATTTCTTGGTTAAGAACACCTTCCTAGATTTAAGAAGGAAGATCTTTCCAGACCAGGATCTGAGCAAAATGTTTTCCAAGCTGTTCTCTTGCCATGACCAGCAATATGGGACATAGTATCACAGCCTGTGATTGCATGACATGGAATGCTGTCAGTCAGAGCTTCTACTGAATGGGCAGCTTGTACAGGAATATACTTGGGCTTTGTTGGTGTGTGCCTGATTTCATCCACAGCCTTTCACAAGGCATTCTGCTGAAATGAACCACTAGCAGTACAAGAACATCAGTGTCACATGCTGATACAGCACCAGTAAATTGGCATTTGCGTGCATACAGTGCAGTACATTTAGTGGATCAGCTTTCTCATGCGTGGCTACCAATGCACTTGTATCCACCGTGGGATTGGAAGACTTCACTGCGTTTTGTTCTTTGAACCCTCCGGAAACCATGGTAGTCTTGTTCTCAAGTGCCTGGAGTATGAGTTGTTCTGAAAGGAAACGTGGAAGATCAAGCCTTATTATCTGGGAGAACCAAGAAATCTGGCCAGTTGGTTGGAAGTGAAACCGTTCTATCTGCAACAAATCTCTGAATTGACTTAAGTCCTTTTGATAGTTTGTGTCTTGTCCCTTCTTTGACAGAACCTGACCTATATCTATCAAATGTAATGTCAATAATTCTTCTGAAATCATACAGATGCAAGTCCCAAATGCCACCTCTCTTTGCACTTCTGAAGAGAAGGATTGAAACATGTCCATATACTGCCACCAGGACTGAAAATTAGGACTGTTGGTAGTGCTGCTTTGTGGAAAAAAACTGCCATTAACCTTTGTAAACTGCCCAGAGAGCTTCAGCTATGAGGCAGTATAGAAATGTAATAAATAATAATAATAGTAAGGTCACTGAATGCATCCATGGATAGTGTTTTCACAAGCTCATCACAGTCACCAAACATGTGATTCTGTAGCAGTCAACCAATACTAGCTGAGATCACTGTCACGTTCCTCCATATAAGTCAAGAGTTGTGGCAGAAGCAGTTGCCACAGTGCTTGTAGTCTGATCTTGTGAGCACGAGTTCCTTCTTCATAGTTGTGGTGATTTTGTAGGCATTCAACTGTTTTTTGCAAAGTATGAAGTGTGCAAGCAAGGGGGACTGTGACCCGGTTCACATAACTGCTGCAACCTACAATGGGTTGCAGCATGTGCCAGTTTGTGTGGGTGGTCATTTGAATATTCAAACTGCAACCACCACTTGTAGTGTTGTGCAAACCAAGTGAGGGTGGGTTGTTGTCATGGTTAACAAACCACCCACAACCCTAGAACAAGCCATGAGTTCTGGATGGTTTGTTAACCATGCTAACAGCCCACCCTCACCGGCTTTGCATAACATTACAAGCTGCAGTCATGGCTTGAATATTCAGAATGGCCACCCACATGTGCCATTAAGCCCCAGGGATTAATTAACCCATGGTGGCTTAGCATTATATGTGCCAACAGGCCCAATGTCTCAAAGTGCCTTATTTATTGAGTCCCACTTTAAAATGCCCAATGTGTTTTGGACAAAATCCTTCCTTGGGGTAATCTAACGTTTCAATGAGTCCTAGCCAGAATTCTTAGACATTAGATTACCCCTGAGGAAGGACTTTGTCTGAAACACATTGGCCATTTTAAACTGGACCCTGCGCCCTATGCTTCCACCAATCCCATTTCATAAAGTTGTGGCCAATTTATTATCCCAGTTAAGACTGTGTCTTTAATTTGTTCTCTTGCATTGCCTGGATCCAGTTAGGCACTGCACCACACAAGCAACAGATTTCATGATACATACAACCTGTACTTATATTTACTTAAAAATGATTTGATAGCCTATGTAGAACTATTTTATTTTGTTTCACTGAGCAATAGATGTCAATGTTGCAAAATTAGTCCGTTATAAAGAAAATATCGCTTTCAGATGCCACTTTATTTTGTTTTTTATTTTGAAGTACACCAATGACAAAACTGAGCTTTGTAAACAGCATTTTTTAATTCAGCACATTGAAATTATGTATTTACCAGCTTTTCACCAAAAATGCCTCCTAAGTTGCTCTTTTTGGGACTTTGTCCATGTCTATGATATCTTAAAGCAAAAAAAAAAAAAAATCTGTGTGGCAACACTGATTTGAAAAAAAGAAATACTTTGGGCATATGCAGGTTCACATTTTAAACTCACTTAAATCATAGCACCATCATGACTAAAGGAATAAAATGATAGAATTTGCTTTGCTGCCAGGATGCTAAACACATTTAATTGGGAATACACACCATTTTGTTGTAGAAAAGGATAATGTATTTTTAAAATAAAAATAATAAAACGAGCAACTGTATCAGTGATGTAGTGGTAAACCTTGGAGTGCAAGCGCTCACCATGATCATCCCCATCGCCATGCCCCCACAGAGAGGCTAAAAATGCAGGCAGCTGTGTGGATCCATATCAACAAACCAGTTCTATCAGTTTTCATATCTACCAGGAGCGGATCTTTTGTAAAGCTAATTGGTCTTAACACCCTGTGTGCCTGAATGCAGGCCAGATTTATTTACATGCCCGGCACGACTTGTTGTGATGTCCAAACCCGGCGAGGGTGGGTGATGGTGTGGTTAACAAACCACCCCAAAACCCACAGCCTGTTTTAGGGTTGCTGAATGAAAACATTATTTTAAAACCTTATGGGCTGAACAGCAGATTCTTCATGGCCAGATCACAGTTGTGTTGCAAGGCATCTAGCACCAGCCTCTCTAGAGATCCCAGCACTGAAAGAGATATGTCAGTTTGTTCTTTCTCTCTCTTTAAGCTATTGCTTATGAAAACATGCTCATTGAGATAGCACTGAGTAGGATTCAGTGTCCTCTTTTGAGCCTATCACATCAAGGCAGGGGATGGGATATATGGGTGGGGCTGGTCCAGCATATTTTGCTGCATGAGGCAAAGGTCAAGATGACACCATTCCCTCCCCCATTCCACATATAGAGCCCAACCAGATGGACAGCTGAATTTGACTTCAACACTGGCAATGGGACAGAGTTCTCCATCACACAAGAGAGCAGCAGGGAATGCTTAGAAGGAGCAGAGCAGGCTGCATGACACACACAGCTCTGTCCTCCAACACCCCCTTGCTGCTCGCTCACTGTTCTGCCTAGCATCTGATTGCTGGCTGCTCAACAAGTAAACATTGCTGCTACTGGGGCTTAGGAGGATAAGAATCACAGAGGGCTCAGGAGAAATGGCCAGAAGGACTACTGCTTCTCTCTAGTGTTCACCTCTTTCAGCAGCCTCCCCACTCTACTTAATGGTGGTAGAGGCAGATGGTACAGGCAGAACCAAGGAGGAGGAGGAAGTGGTGGAGGAGGTGATGATAAATAGAGTTGTCTGCATGAATTTTTCCCAGGGGGCGGGGAGTGAAATCTGCAGTGCACAGCAGTTTGTTATAATTCACACACGTACCACATGCCACTACAACACAACTGTGCACTTTCCTTCTGTGTGTACTTTGTTGTTTAGCATCACATTCCATGACATTTAGAAGCCTACACAGAGTAGAAGACAATCCTGGGAATTGAACAACACTAATGCAGAAGAGTGTTATATTCAAGAATCATCATGAACTCTAATAAAACTTTATTTGGAGTGAGGGATAAAAAACACATACCTAGGAATAAGAGAAAAAACGCTAATGGACAAACACAGCACAGCTGTCTTAAGAATATCATACTGGATATTTTATGGCATCACTGCCCTCATCATAACATTGACAACTTAGCATGAATTAAGATGATTTTGTTCATCTTAGAAACATTGGTCAACACTTTCTAGAGCAGCCTTCCCCAACCTGGTGCCCTCCAGATGTTTTGTACTGCAACTCCCAGCATTCTTGACCATTGGCCATGCTGACTGGGGCTGATGGGAGTTGAAGGGGAAGGCGGTGCTAGAGAGCAGCAGTCGAGTCTGTGGCGAATGTCTTTAGCAGTGGGAGAAGGAACTGATCCGCTTGATCAGGGTTTAGGGTTCCAGAGGAGCCTGCAGTGCTCCCTTTACTTTTCACATTGTTGTTATCAGCCACTTTTTACATCAGCTAAACGATACAACGTTTGCATGGCTTGAATTTTGAACTGCAGCAATGTTCTTTTGGAATTGCATATCTTTCCTGGAACTTCACATTTTGTGTATGGTTGCACTTCAAAAAAAGAAAGAAAAAGCCTGATAGGTCCACCATTTCTGGTAGATTTGGTGACTGAGTGGTAACAAAGCCTGGGCACCATGTCACCAAAACAGCTAGACCTGGCCTCTGTGTATACACCAGGCCTACCCCTCTATTGTTCCTCAGTGGGTAGATGTAGTGTCTGCTCAATGTCTTTCCACCCACCCTTGGGCCAATGCCCATTACAGGAACAAAGAGCATGGTTAAGGGGTGGGGGGTGACCTGTTCAGCTTGCTTGCTTGCTTATTTATTTATTTATTTCATTTCTATACCGCCCAATAGCCGAAGCTCTCTGGGCGGTTCACAAAAATTAAAACCAAACAACACACAATAAAACAATTTAAAATATATAGAACATTAAAACCACAATATAACAATACAACCACAATAAAACCTAGCAGCAGTACAGGAGTTTAAAATACAGATTTAAAACAGCAAAGATAAAAATTTAGAAAGCTAAAATGCCTGGGAAAATAAAAAGGTCTTCACCTGGCGCCAAAAGGAGTACAATGTAGGCGCCAGGCAAACCTCACTAGGGAGCTCATTCCAGAGCCGGGGTGCCACAACAGAAAAAGCCCTCCTCCTAGTAGCCACCCGCCTCACTTCCTTTGGCAGGGGCTCACGGAGAAGGGCCGCTGATGATGATCTTAAGGTCTGGGCAGGCACATATGGGAGGAGGCGATCCTTCAGGTAACCTGGCCCCAAGCCGTTAAGGGCTTTGAATGTTAACACCAGCACTTTGAATCGGGCCCGAAAATGGACTGGCAGCCAGTGCAGCTGGAAAAGTACTGGCTTAATATGAGCTCGCAGGCCAGTCCCTGTTAACAATCTTGCTGCCCTATTTTGGACCAGCTGAAGTTTCCGGACCATTTTCAAAGGCAGCCCCACGTATAACGCATTGCAGTAATCCAGACGAGAAGTTATCAGAGCATGGATAACTGTAGCTAGGCTATCTCTGTCCAGATAAGGGCATAGTTGGTATACCAGCCTAAGCTGATAAAAAGTGCTCCGTGCCACTGAGTTCACCTGTGCCTCAAGTGACAGTTCTGGATCCAAGAGCACCCCCAAACTACGAACCTGATCCTTTAGGGGGAGTGCAACCCCTCCAGAACAGGTTGAATATCACCTAGCCGGGCAGACGAACCACCCACTAACAGTACCTCCGTCTTGTCTGGATTGAGTTTCAGTTTATTAGCCCTCATCCAGTCCATTACCGTGCCCAGGCACTGGTTCAGAACAGCCACTGCCTCACCTGGTTTTGATGAGAAAGAGAGGTAGAGCTGGGTGTCATCTGCATATTGATGCACCCTCCGGATAACCTCCCCCAGCGGTTTCATATAGATGTTAAACAGCATGGGGGATAAAATAGAGCCCTGTGGAACCCCATGGCACAATTGCCATGGCACAGAGCAATAATCCCCCAGCACCACCTTCTGGAATCGGCCATCCAAGTAGGAGCGGAACCACTGTAGTGCAGTGCCTCCAACTCCCAACCCAGACAACCTATCCAGAAGGATACCATGGTCGATGGTATCGAAAGCCGCTGAGAGGTCCAGGAGAATCAACAGGGTCGCACTCCCCCTATCCCTCTCCCGGCAGAGGTCATCCCACAGGGCGACCAAGGCAGTTTCCGTTCCAAAACCAGGCCTGCAGCCCGATTGAAATGGATCTAGATAATCCGTTTCATTCAAGAGTGCCTGGAGCTGTCCTACAACCACCCACTCAAGCACTTTGCCCAGGAAGGGGATGTTGGCCACTGGCCTATAATTGTTAACATCCTCTGGGTCCAGGTTAGGCTTTTTCAGGAGTGGTCTAATTACTGCCTCTTTTAAAGCGGCAGGCACCACTCCCTCTCTCCTGGACCCAGCCGGACAACCCCTCCTTGTTTGATTTAATAAGCCATGAAGGGCAAGGGTCAAGCACACAAGTGGTCGATCGGACTTGGCCAAGCACCTTGTCCGCATCCTCAGGCCTCAGTAACTGAAACTCATCCAATAAAACTGGACCAGATGGTGCTCTGAACGCCTCTACCAATGGAACTGCATTAATGGTGGTGTCCAATTCATGACGAATCTGAGCGACTTTATCCTCAAAGTGCCGCGCAAACTTGTCACAGCGTGCTACCGAGGGTTCCACCGTCTCTCTCCCTGGCCCAGAATGTAACAGGCCATGAACCACTCGGAAAAGCTCCGCTGGACGACACTGAGAAGATGCAATGCTGGTGGAAAAGAACTGCCTCTTTGCCACCCTCACCGCCACAGAGTAGGCTCGATAGTCGGCTCTTACCTGTGTTCGGTCAGACTCAGCACAAGTTTTCCTCCACCTGCGTTCTAACCGTCTCCCCTCTTGCTTCATTGCCCTCAGCTCAGGTGTATACCAAGGAGCTGGCTGGGCTCTGCTCAGAGGGAGAGGGCGCTTGGGCGCGATCGTGTCAACCGCCCGAGTCATCTCTGCATTCCACAGAGCGACCTGGGCTTCGACAGGAACACCAGCCATACCAGCAGGAAAATCCCCCAGAGCCCTCTAGAATCCATCGGAATCCATTAATCTCCGGGGGCGGACCATTTTAATAGGTCCCCCACCCTTGCAGAGGGGAAAGGCCGCCAGAAGTCTAAACCTCAGCAGGAAGTGATCTGACCATGACAAAGGGACAGATGTTAATTCCTCCACTTTCAGATCACCATCCACCTGCCCAGTCGAGAAAACCCGATCAAGCGTGTGTCCTTTTATATGCGTTGGGCCGATGACATGTTGGGACAGCCCCATGGTTGTCATGGCGGCCATGAAGTCCTGAGCCGCCCCGGATACAGCGGCCTCGGCATGGAAGTTGAGATCCCCCAGGACCATCATCCTGGGGGTCCTCAACACCAAGTCCGAGACCACCTCCGTCAGCTCAGGCAGGAAGTCTGATGGGCAGCGGGGTGGGCGGTACACCAACAGAATCCCTAATCTGTCCCGGGTACCCAACACAAGGTACAAACGCTCAAGATCTGCGCTCGAATGAGCAGGAAGCCTGGAGAGGGAGATTGAATTCCTATAGACCACGGCAACCCCCCCTCCCCGACCCTCTAGTCGGTGTTGGTGCTGCACCGAGTACCCAGGAGGGCACAGCTGGGAGAGAGTGACCCCTCCCAGTTCCCCCACCCAGGTCTCAGTAATACATGCCAGGTCAGCCCGCTCATCCACAATCAAATCATGGATGAGGGAGGTCTTATTTTGGGCCGACCTGGCATTCAGCAGCAGCACCACCAGACCCGAGGGCAGACTGGTAAGGCTGCCAGGAACCATCAGGTTGGGGGAAGAACCAGAAGAGGGGACAGCTGTAAGGTGTCTAGCCCCTTTTCTCCTCAGCTGGCCTGTTAATCCCCCAGGGCACTGCTCTGCAGGCAGCACACATTAGATTCAGATTTGCACAGTAATCTTCGCAGCAGGATTATTTAGTCCTACAACACATGAGAAAACACCCAAGGAGCTGCGTAGGATATTGTGTCAGCTCCAAGGACTGCCCTAAGAGAGAGATGGGGAGAGGCTCCATAGACCTCCTGCAAGAGCTCAAAATTGCAGGTTTTCTTAAAGCCATACACACACAATCTCCTCTAGCTCTCAATAAATTGCACTGCTGCTCCAATTAGGGATGTTGGGAGGAATCCCATGGGGGGGGGGCTTGATGAGCTTTTGTTGGCTCGGCCCCCTGGACTCTGTTCTGTCTTCTGCCAGCTGGCCTGAATTGGTGTGCAACAAATTGGGCCAGCTGGTGGAATTCCCATAAATTATTATTTTTTGCATTTTAAAAAATGTGCACAATTTCTGGCTGCAAATTTGTATAATTTACACAATTTCTGGCTGTAAATTGTGCAAATTTGCATAATTTGTGCAAATTATGCAAATCTGCACACTTTGCAGCTGAAATTTGCACAAATTATGACAATTTGCCCAAATGGTGCCTATGGGCACCATGTTGGGGATCCTGGGGAAATGGTGATTTTAGGCCAAACCCCCCTCCCCCAATTAAATCCCCAGATTTTGGGTAAAAGTCCATGGCTTGGCTTGCAAATGCAAGATGAGCCAGGGGCTCTGGGGAAAGCTGACACACTCCAAAAGGGCCGGATTTCCCCATGACAGCCATCCTTAGCTACAATAAACTTCTTATCCCCATCTGCTCTGGCTCCTGCAATATGGGTATAATAATGATGAATTTTATTATTCCACACATTGAAAGGGCAATTTTTTAAATGTTTATAAACTCGGAAAAAATATTAAGACCTGTGTTATAAAGATTATGAACTCCTATCTTTGCTGCTACCTTTTGTTTTTTGGTAGACACGCTACTGCCCAAACTCGGCTCACTAAACTCCTGGATTTATTATTATTATTAGGCTGCAATTACTTCCTAACAGAGAAAACCCCGAAAAGGCTTAACAGGCTAGATTAACCATTACTATAACTTTATTCATTGGTTATAAACACTGAAATGCCACAGGCTAGTTTCTCAGAAAATGAATGGGCAGAACAGTGAACATGAATGGGCATATCTCTGGTTCTACAAGGGCTAGAGACTTGCTTTTTAAAAAAATCTGGGAATCTGGAGAATATGGCTCGGGGGGGGGGTGCAACTGCTCCCCCTTGGTCCTTTCTGCAGACATCTATGGTTGCCTGGCTGCAAACCAGAGAAATATACTGTCATTTTAAATTCCCCCTTCAGTCAAGAGTGAGACTGCTATGGCTTTTCTTGCCTGCTCCTCTTCTCTACCCCTGATCCCAGGCCCTTCATTTCCCTCTCTTCAGCCACCTGCTGTAGCAACCTGGTCTCCAAGTGAGTTGCCACAACAAGCATAGTAAGAGGAAGACCAAAAGACCATGGAAAAACAGGCAGGAGAAGCCAGAACTGCTTCAGCTCTTGATTCAATGGGGGATTCAATGGTTCCTGGCAACCCTATGAGCCCCTGTGAGGTTAATGATAGATAAGTCAGAGGAAGAAGCATACTTCAGCAAGTATGTCAGGCCCAGCTCCTGCCAAGCTCAAGGGCAAGGTCCTGATTTCAAAGAAGAGACAGATCCTTGTTGCTCAGCCCAAATAGGAAGCCTGACCTGGAAGCTTTTATAGGAGCAGTCAAGCCTAACCATATAATCTATAATCTACACTATCCAAGAGGTGTCACTGTCAGTTCGGCCAGTTATCCTATCTACCCTCCCTTTGGCCAGAAGCTGGTGGGGGTGCATCAACCTGCTGATGGCTTGAATCCTGACCAGATATACTGTTCACTCTACAAGCAGAAACAAGTGGCTGTTCACTAGCTGAGGAGAGTATGAGAAACTTTATCTTGAAAAAACAGAGGGATTGTCCAGAAAAGCTGCACAGGAAATATATGTAGGTTGATGATCGTACCTGAAAGAGCTGGTTAGTGTGTCTAATAGAAGCTGACTGGAAAGCACAACTCCTGGACTTGTGCTTCTTCTACTTGGAAGTCTCTTCATACTGTTGGATGAGTGACGAGCACAAAATCCAGCAGCCAGAGTACTTAGTGGAACATCCTACCATGCACATATTACACCACTGCTGAAAGACTTGCATTAGTGTCCTATTTTCTACCAAGCTGAGTTTTAGATTTTGTTGCTTGCTTATAAGGCCCTGATCAGCTCAGGGCTGGGCTCTCTTCCATATAGACCAGCCCATTCATTGAGGGCATGGGAGGAAGCCCTCCTCATCATGCCATGTTTAGTGGAGGTCTACTGCTCCTGCACCCCAATCCTGAGAGGGAGAACTTGCAGGGGTTTCGGTGCTTACACAGACTTCAGTTTTCTGGAAGGAGGGTACTGGAGACTGGTGGTGTTTCTTTTATAAACGTTTATTTACACTGTGCTCAGGATGAAGGCCTTCCACATCACAACTCCAAGTAAAACCTTTCTTCCCCACAGCTGCCCAGTGGATCTTCATCTCCAAGACAAAAGCTGCTCTCCTTTTGTCTTAGATTCACCCCTCCCACAGATCCATTTCCACCTACCCTCAGTCCTTGTAGAACAAAGGTTACCAATTCAAGATAACCTTTGGGTAACTTGCCCAAAAGACTACACTGGGGGGAATGCTCAGTCTCTTTGTACTCAGCAGCACTGAATGGTATGGTTCCTCTGGAGGTAATACAGATGGACCCCAAACACGTAATGATGTTTTCTGTAGACTTGAAGGAAGGCCTTCTCCACTGTGGTTCCCGTTTTGTAGAATGACCTCCCCTTAGAGATCTGATGGGCCCCTATGGTGCAGATGTTCCCTCAGTTGGTAAAAAATTGTTTATTTATGCAGGCATTCCTAGATACTGATTGTGAATTCAGCCTATTGAATTGCTGAATTTGGATATCTGCTGTACGTCTGATTGTGGTTTTATTGTAATGGTGTTATTTTGTGAACTGCCTATGTTTGTAAACTACCATCTTCTATGATAACAGGCAGTCTACTAATCATGTTAATAAACGAATGAATACATAAAGGCATTTGCACCTTCTGAACCTTTAGCGCTCCTGGTTGTAGAAAAGGCCTTGACAGCAGAAATCCCTGGGCGAAGGACCCGTCCAGTCAGGAACAGCGCGCCCTCTCCCGCGCCACCGTGCGCTGCCCAGCGCCGCGACAAGCCTTTACCTGGCGCGCCCCTGCTTGACCCCGCACGGCGCAGCGCTTCCGGCTCGCTTTGCTGTCGGCCACCTCCTGGGCAGCAACGCAGGCGCCCGGGCGCCCCCAGCGAGCCCTGGACGGGCGTCGGCGCCTCCTTCGCCCGCCTCTTCTCCCCTTGAGAACTCCACAGCCGCTGGCGTTCCGGGTAGCAGCAGCCTGAACCACTCAGATGCGTCTGGGAAGGTACAGTCAATGAGGGCGCAAAAGCATCGTAAAGACTACCCCTTCGCTGCTCCTGTGCCCTCATTGGCTGTGTCCCCCAAAGGCAGCGTCTGACTGGTTCAGGCTGCCGCTACTCAAAATGTAAGTTTTAAGAATGCTTGGCGTTAAAAGGGAGCGCCAGGCAAGGGGAAACGGCCGCCGCCAGGGTTGAAAAGGAGGGCGGAGGGCGCGTTGGCATTGGCGGGGTCTGGTCACTGGTGGCGGCGGCGGCGGCGGCAGCAGCAGCAGCAGCAGCATGGTGCCGCGGCAGCAGGACCCCCCCGCGCGCCGTTTCAGCAGGCGCGCTTGCGTCTCCCGAGCCGCGCGGGCGGCGCTGCTCGCGTTATTCCGGCTTTCTTAGCGGCGGCCGCGCCGCTCCACTCTGCGCCGGAGTCGGCCTTGGTGAGCCCACTCCGTGTCCGATCCCTGCGACCTGCGGCTCACCCGGGAAACAGAGGCGAGAGGAATCGCTCGGGGCGTCCGTCGGAACCCCGCTGGCCTCCCGCGCGCCATAGCCGCGTGGAAGAGCTGCCGCGCTCCAACGCCTGAGGAGTCAACTTGAGAATATTTTATTAAAGATCCGGGAGTGCATTTTATAAACACACATCTATTTAGGTTCTCACACGAAAACCTCTCAGTACTTGAGTAATGTGGGTAAAGGCATGGAGCACTTCGTGAAATCCACAAACCCCACTCCCTGAGCCCGCCCTCCCATGTTATGCCCTCCGTAGCTTCCAAAAGCAGTAGCTAACGGGGCTGTCGCGAAACCATAATGGGGGCAGGCTTCCTTTGCCCCCCTGTGATGCTAGCTGCGCTGTCCTGCCCGCAATACGTTAGGGCCACACCTGACATGACAATGTCCTGGCCAAACTGATTAAAGAATGTTTCCTCTGCAGTGAATAGTAATGTAGGAGCACACACAAGAGAAAAAACGGTGTAAACGCTCCAACATTCCTCTAGTTTCAGTAGTGTAGCCACTGTTGGAGGAGTAGAGAGGTATGTGGTGCAGGACAGAGAAGACTGATTTGTGGATAGTCTCACAACCATCCCCTCTTCACAAAGAGGCATCTCAAATCGCTTTCTGAACCCAGCTGGTCAATCCCCTTCTGCTAGATGTTACACATGAAAAGCAGGCATTGAGCCAACAGGGGGCAGGCCACATTCCTCGAAGCACCTTGTCCGTATCCCCAGGCCTCAGCAACTGAAAAACATCCAATAAAATAGGACTAGACAGTGACCTGGATGCATCCATAGACAGAACTGTTAAACTGGTGACATTCAAACAAGGCAGATATGAATGACTTTATCCTCAAAATGCTTAGCAACTGAGCCACCAAGGGTCCTTTTATATCATTTTTGTGGACCACCTTGAAGAAGGCCCCAAACCACCCAGGAAAGTTCCAATGGAGGACACTAAAAGGATGCGATGGTGGCAGAATATTGCTCCTTCACCACCATCACCTCTTCAGAGTTATTTATTTATTTTAAAATATTTATATACCGCTTCCAATTCTAAAAATCCTGAAGTGGTTTACAATAAATCATAAAACGATAAATCATCATAACAACAGAACAACATTTGGGCAAGTTAATAGTTGGGAAAAGCCAGGGTAAACAGGTAAGTTTTAATAATCATCCAAAGCACATGATCGTCAGTGCCTGTCAGGGCCTTGTAGGTTATAGCCAGGATTTGATCAGAAGTAGCCTGGAAGGGCTTGGGCCCACTCAGACTCTGGAATGCCAGAATCTGTGTGAGTATATCTCTGTCAGTGTTCCCAGAGCAGAGCCAGGGGGAGTCATCTGACTCCTTCCCACCTGCTGGTCTGGCCTTGGCAGGCAGGGAGGCTGGAAGCTGTCCGTGAGAACCTGACAGAGGTGGGGTGGGGCCTGCAGAGGGGTCACCCAGGTTGAAGCATCACTGCTGGAGGGCTGAGCAGTGACGCCCTGTTTAGACAGGGGCCTTGCTGAAAGGCGAAAGGCCCTTAGGAACATCTCATCTTCATTGCCAAAAGCCTTCTCTGTTTGGATCCATCACCTTCTGGGCTTTTGGAGGCACTCTGCACATGGACTAGTACTTTGGATTGTTAAGGACTTGCCATGAAAAGTACTGTGAGGCTTTTTATAGACTTGAACTCCAGTTGCTGTGGATTGTGTGTGTTTGTTGTAAGTTCAGTGTACCGGCAGGCTGGGTTTGATCTATGACTTTTGGACCTTCTTCTGCCTGGACTCATGCAATGTGGAGTTACCAATGCAAAAGCAGTGGCATGGAACTCGCTGCGTGTCTGGGTTTGCCCTTCTTTTGATCTTGATAGGTCTTGGCTACATAGCCTGAAGTTATCAATAAAAGATTCAAAGTTGGACTCTCCATGGGTGTGGAAAGTTGGACTCTCTATTAAGCCCTTCAAGAAGTTATCCCGTGATTGCCTGATGGATTCATCCCAGGAATCATTCCCTTTCCAGATCCGGGGTTGGAACCCCATGAAAGGATTGCCTGGGTTAGGTAGCCAGGAATCCAGAGTCCCATCCCTTGTATCCAGAACTGTGGAGAACGACAGTGGGGAAACCATGTTGATGGGGATCTCAGTCATGGTGGTAGTGTTTAGCTTTGGACTGTGCTGGAATTACACAGACCCTATATAGGGATGGGTGGATTCCCTACCTGCTGCCCCGAGGGGGAATCCACCCTTGAGGGGAGGTGATCCATCCCTCCCCCCGGAATCCTCTTCGGCCGGCTCCACTCCGCAGCGATTCCGCAGAGCCGGCCGCCGGCTCCATATCGCCAGCGATACGGCCAGCTGCCATTGTCGTGCTGTATTGCTAGGTTAAGGGCTGATTCTGGATGCAAATGGTGTCCACTACACCATTTGCGGCCATAAAGCTCTTAGAGTAACCTAAATGCAGCTGTAAATGGCTGCATTTAGCTTAAACTAAGGGCTTTATGGCCACAAATTGCATCCACTATGCCATTTGCGTCTGTGGCTTTTCCTGCGATAGCTAGCCATTTCTATAGTGGACGTCATTTGCGTCTGGAGTCAGCCCTTAACCTAGCAATACGGCACGGCAATGGTGGCCGTATCGCTGGCAATAAGGAGCTGGCCAGTGGCTCCACGGAGTCACCGCAGGGAGGATCCAGCTCCGGAAGATTCCGGAGGGAGGCGGAGGTGAGTGGTGCCATTCCGCTGCAGACTCTGGAGGCTGGATTCCTTTGGATCCAGCCTCATTGGGGTCCGTGGTGGATTTCTCCACCATCCCTACCATCAGCTATATGATTTCTGAAGAGTGTAACCATTAAGCTTTTGCCATGGGATTTCCTTCAATAAAGAAATCTCAGTGATTTGGGTGTCCAGTGTCAGATTGCCTGAGCATGTGGGCTGGAGGATTGGGAAACCTGACAGTGCCTGTTGTATCGCAGAGGGGAGATCATTCCAGAGGGAGGGCACTAACACAGAGAAGGCCCCGGCCCTTACTGTGTTGCTGCTAGGTGGGACTTTGCAAGATGTGCCATGGACAAGCCCCCCGCCCCCCTAAAGATCATACTGGTCTAACAGGTCTATACAGAGGGAGACGATCTGCTTCTAAGTTGTTTAGGGCTTTATATGTCAATAACAAGGCCTTGAATCTGCCTTGCTAGCAACACACAGCCCATGTAGCTCTTTCAGCACAGGTGCTACGTTCGCATGGCAAGGCACTCCATTCAATAGCCTCGCTGCAACATACTGTGGTAGCTGCATCTTATGAACTAGCCTCAAGACAAGAGCAGCTCCACATATGGAGCATTATAGTAGTTCATTCTCGAGGTTACCAAGGCATGGATCACAGTAGTTAAGCTATCCCTGTCCAGGATTGGACACAGCTGATGTACAAACCAAAGCTGGTAAAAGGCACAGAAGTCACTTTGGCCTCTAACATCAATAATGAATCTAAAAGCACCCCCACAGTGCATACCCATTCTTTCAGGGGGAGTGCAATCCCATAAACTCCCTAATTCCCAGACTCAGGAACCACTTACCCACATTGCCTCCATTCTATCAGAATTCACCTTCAACGTATCAGTCGGTCATTCATTCATTCATTCATTCATTACATTTCTGTACTACCCAATAGCTGAAGCTCTCTGGGCAGTTCACAACAATTAAACTCATAAAATACAATATAATAAAAAAAAAGTTTAGAAGTTTAAAACTACAGTATAAAATAAAAGTAAAAACTAGGAATGTATGAAACGCACTTACCATTCCGATCCGGGGCGTCTGCGGTGGGGGGGAGGTGCTCTGTCCCTCCCCCCGGAATCCTCCCCAGACGGCTCTGCTCCACAGCAACTCTGCAGAGCAGCCGGCCGGGGCCGCCCACAGCCGGATTCCGACCGCTGCCGGGCTACGCCGCTACGCCAGCCACCATTTGCATCCCTGCCAAGCCGTGATAGGCTACGTAAGTATTTACGTAGCCTATCATGGCAAAAGGCAGAAATGCAAGTGGCGGCCGCTGCGCTATTTGTGCCCCTGCCTGCTCTTTGCCATGATAGGCTACGTAAGTATTTATGTAGCCTACCATGGCAAAAGGCAGTCACGCAAATGGAGGCCACAACGATGGCCGCCATTTGCGGCCGCAGCAGCCTGGCAGCAGCTGGAAGACAAGCTGGAGCCGCCGCCGCCGCCGCATTTGCCACCAGGTAGGTCCGTCTTGGAAGGGGATTGCGGGGGGTGGCGGGGGGGGAGGCCATTCCGTCACAGACTCCAGGGGGCCAGATTCCAAAGAATCCGGCCTCACTGGAGTCCGTGGCGGATTTCTCCAACATTCCTAGTAAAAACCAAAATAAAACCAAGCATGTGTATTTAAAACAGCAGAAACTGAAAGACTAAAATGCCTGGGAAAATAAGATCTTCACCTGGCACTGGAAAGAGCACAACACAGGTGCCAGGTGAGCTCTTTGGGAAGCTCATTCAATAACGAAGGTGCCACAACAGAAAAGGCCCTCGTCTCAGTAGCAACCCACCTCACTTCCTTTGGTGGGGGCTCCCAAAGAAGGACTGCTGAAGACTATCTTAGGGTCTGGGCAGATATGTATGTGAGGAGATGATCCTTCAGGTAACCTGGCCCCAAGCCATTTAAGGCTTTGAATGTTAATACCAGCACTTTGAATGGCCAGTCCCGGTTAACAATCTCACTGCCCTGTTTTGGGCCAGCTGAAGTTTCCAGACCGCTTTCAAAGGCAGCCCCATGTATAACGTGATGGCTAAGCTATCTCTGTCCCGATAAGGATTGGTATATCAGCCTGACCTGATAAAAAGTGCTCTGTGCCCCTGAGTCCACCTGTGCCTTTAGTGACAATGCTGGACCGAAGAGCATTCCCAATCCCAAACTATGCTGGTTCATGGAAAGATCATCTCTGACAGAAGGTCTGATCATTTAGTTTCATATGTCTCTTTTATAACCTTGCAGTATGCAACTCTATGCACACAGGCTGATCTTATAAGGAAAAAGTGTGTGTGTGTATGCGAGAGAGGGAGAGAGAGAGAGAGAGCTCTCCAGAGAACATTCAGGGCAGGAGATGGCAGTGTTACAGCCAGCAGCTCTCAAACCCTCTGGATGGATAGGGTGTCTGGAAAGCTATTAAAGGGCTAGTCCTGCCTGCAGTGCAAAGCCAGCCTTATGGCTAAAACACTTGTTTCCTGAAGACACTCAGAGCTGAACAAAAGCTCCTTTCTCTGACGAAGAATAAGCTACAGTTGCAGATGGCCCCCCTGGGTGGAGATGGTGGGGCTGGGGAGGCAAAAGCTTAGGCCCAGCAATACAACCATGAGGGCCTGCAAAAGCAAAGGGAACACCAGGGCCCTTGTGTCTGACCTGCTCAGCCTGTGTCAGTGACCTCACTAGTGAGCTAAAGGCTGAGATTGTGGAAAGGACACGAGGTGACTTCATATGGAAAGAATGTCAGACCCCTCCGTTTATTAGTAGTGGCGTATTCATCCTGGTTGTTCCTCAAATAATCCATGACATTTTGTACTACCCATTTCATCCTTTGATACAACCCTTTGCCCCCCCCCTCTCTCATTGTGCTTTATAGAGTAATATAAGTGCAAGGCAAATCCCTGCCCTATGAGGTTTACATTCTTAATTTAGACAGTCAGGAGGAGGAGACACACAAAGGGGGGAAAGGGAAGAGAGAGAGGGAAGGGTAACAAAAGGGCTAGAATGGGAGATTCGAGGGGTGTTTCTACATTAAGCAAACAACCTACAAAAATCCACATCCTTTCCAGAGCTTCCTGCTTTCAGTTTCTTTGCGGGATTAGGAAGGGCTCCTTTACACAGCAGACATGTGGTTTGAACTGAGGGAGTGCTTTCCGCCCTCCCTGGCATGTGTGCAAAGGAGCGTGTGTGTGTGTGTGTGTGTGTGTGTCTTGTTTTCATAGCTTAACTTATGCTGTACTCTTTTCTCACAGCCCCCAGAAAACCACTGACTTACTTCTGAGTAGACATAAAATGTAAAATTGTGCCTAAGTCTGCAACCCTCGGCACACTTATGTGGGAGTAAACCCCATTGAACTCAATGGGACTTACTTCTGAGTAGACATAAGATCACCCTGTAAGTCTGCAACCATGGGCCCACTTAGAATCATAGAATCATAGAATAGTAGGGTTGGAAGGAGCCTACAAGGCCATCGAGTCCAACCCCCTGCTCAATGCAGGAATCCAAGTCAGAGCATCCCTGACAGATGGCTGTCCACCCTCGTCTTGAAGGCCTCCAGTGTGGGAGAGCCCACCACCTCCCCAGGTAATTGGTTCCATTGTCGTATTGCTCTGACAGTCAGGAAGCTTTTCCTGATGTTCAGCTGGAATCTGGCTTCCTGTAACTTGAGCCCATTATTCCGTGTCCTGTACTCTGGGATGACCAAAAAGAGATCCTGGCCTTCTTCTCTGTGACAACCTTTCAAGGACTTGAAGAGTGCTATCATATCTCCCCTCAGTCTTCTCTTCTCAAGGCTAAACGTGCCCAGTTCTTTCAGTCTCTCTTCATAGGGCTTTGTTTCCAGTCCCCTGATCATCTTTGTTGCCCTCCTCTGAACCCTCTCCAGTTTGTCTGCATCCTTCTTAAAGTGTGGTGCCAGAACTGGACACAGTACTCCAGATGAGGCCTAAACAGTGCTGAGTAGAGGGGAACTAATACTTCCCGGGATTTGGAAGCTATGCTTCTATTAATGCAGCCCAAAAGAGCATTTGCCCTTTTTGCAGCCACATCACATTGTTGGCTCATCTTCAGCTTGTGATCGACAACAGTTCCAAGATCCTTCTCACTTGTAGTGTGGTTGAGCCACGTATCCCCCATCTTGTAACTGCATTTGGTTTCTTTTACCTAGGTGCAGAACTTGGCATTTATCCCTATTAAATGTCATTCTGTTGTTTTCTGCCCAGCGCTCCAGTCTATCCAGATCACTTTGAATTTTGTTTCTGTCTTCCAAAGTATTAGCTATCCTGCCCAATTTTGTGTCATCTGCAAATTTGATCAGCATTCCCTGCACCTCCTCCTCCAAGTCATTAATAAACATGTTGAAGAGCACTGGGCCCAGGACTGAGCCCTGCGGTACCCCACTCGTTACCTCTCCCCAGTTGGAGAAGGTCCCATTGATAAGCAGTCTTTGAGTCCGATTCTGTAGCCAACTGTGGATCCACCGGATCGTTGTTTCATCTAGCCCACTTTGAGCTAGTTTGCTCATCAGGATATCATGGGGCACTTTGTCGAAAGCTTTGCTGAAATTGAGGTATATGATGTCTACAGCATTCCCACGGTCTACAAGGGAGGTTACTTGATCAAAAAATGAGATCAGATTTGTCTGGCAGGACTTGTTTTTGACAAATCCATGTTGGCTTCGAGTAATCACGGCATTGTTGTCAAGGTGCTTCCAGATGGATTGCTTTATCATCTGCTCCAGAATTTTCCCAGGGATTGATGTCAGACTGACTGGTCTGTAGTTCCCAGGTTCCTCCTTTTTACCCTTTTTGAAGATAGGGACAACGTTAGCCCTCCTCCAGTCATCTGGCACTTCCCCCATCCTCCATGATTTCTCAAAGAGAATAGACAGCGGTTCTGAGAGTTCTTCTGCCAGTTCCTTTATGACTCTAGGATGCAGTTCATCTGGCCCTGGAGATTTGAACTCATTCAAAGTAATTAGGTATTCCTTGACCATATGCCTATCGATCTCAAGCTGCAATCCTGCCCCTTCAGCCTGTACTTCGCCTTTGCTGGGGGGGGGGGTGGTCATAGACCCTCTTTTGGGAGAAGACTGAGCCAAAGTAGGAATTGAGCACCTCTGCCTTTTCTTTGTCATCTGTTATCGTTTTGCCATTCTTATTTAATAGCTGAACCACCATTTCTTTCCTCTGCCTTTTACTATGCAAGTAGCTGAAGAAAGCCTTTTTGTTGTTTTTAGCATCCCTTGCTAACCTCAGCTCATTCTCAGCTTTAGCCTTCCTGACGCCATCCCTGCAATTCTGTGCTATCTGCCTGTACTCTTCCTTTGTTACTTGGCCTTCTTTCCACTTCCTATACGTGTCCTTTTTTGTTTTCAGGTCATCCCTAAGCTTTTTGTGAAGCGACATTGGCTTTTTCTGTTGTCTTCCACCTTTTCTTCTTGTTGGACTTGTTTGTGATTGTGCCTTGAGAATTCCCTTTTTTAAAAGCTCCCACCCATCTTGGACTCCTTTTCTCATTAGCGTCGCTTGCCATGGGACCTTACTGATCATTGTTCTGAGTTTATTAAAATCAGCTTTCCTAAAATCCAGGGTACGTGTTTGACTACAGTCAGCTTTTGCTTCCCTTAGAACCAAGAACTCAAGTACAACATGGTCGCTTTCCCCCAGAGTTCCTGTAACTGCTACTTTATTCACTAAGTCATCTCTGTTGGTTAGGATCAAGTCAAGGATAGCCGATCCTCTAGTTCCTTCCTCTACTTTCTGTAGGAGGAAGTTATCTGCCACACAAGTCAGGAATTTCCTGGAGGGGCCATGTTTTGCAGAATTTGTCTCCCAACCAATATCAGGGAAATTGAAGTCCCCCATTACTACTACATCATGCTTCCTTAAAACATTGGCTATTTGCTTTTCAAAAGTTTCATCCTTGTCTTCTCCTTGATTGGGTGGCCAGTAGTAGACTCCAACCACCAGGTTCCTTTTATTCTTTGCTCCATTTATTTCAACCCAGATGCTCTCAATGGGGCTACCAAGCTCCTCTTCCTGTATTTCTGTGCAGAGATATGTATTTTTCACATACAGTGCAACCCCACCTCCCTTTCTGTTCCTCCTGTTCTTTTTGAACAAGTTATATCTTTCAATTGCTGTATTCCAGTCGTGAGAGTCATCCCACCAAGTCTCAGTTATACCTATCAGGTCATAATTTCCCTCTTGTATTAAGAGTTCAAGTTCATTCTGTTTGTTTCCCATACTCTGGGCATTAGTATATAGACATCGAGGACCATGTGCTTCATAGTGTGGCTTTCTTCCTACATGTGTCTGAAGACTATTATTGGGCGCTATCAGAGCTGTTCTCTCCATTGCAGTGCATGCGCCTACGTCCATTGTTACCCCCAACATTACATCTCCCTTCCCCGTAGGATTCAGTTTAAAGCTTGGGAAGTTCTTCATGCTGTGGCCAAACACATTCTTCCCATCTTTTGTGAGGTGCAACCCGTCCCTAGCCAACAGCCCATCTTCCAGGAAGTATAGCCCGTGGTGCCAGAATCGAAATCTCTCTCTTCGGCACCACCTTCGTAGCCAGTCATTCACCCGGAGTATTTTTCTTTCCCTTTCTATCCCTCTTCTAACTACTGGAAGGATGGATGAGAAAACTATCTGGGCCCCAAAGTTCTTGAGTTTCCTTCCCAAAGCTTCAAAGTCTGATGTGATCTCTTTGTAGCTCTGCTTGGCGGTATCATTTGTTCCCACATGGATGAGAAGAAAGGGATACCTGTCATTGGGCTTTATGAGTGCAGGCAACCTTTCAGTCACGTCTCTAATTTGCCCTCCTGGGAGACAACATACCTGGCGAGTCCATGGGTCTTCGCGACATACTTGGGTTTCGATCCCACGCAGCAAGGAGTCTCCCACAACTACCACTCTTCTCTTCTTCTTCTTGTCGGCCTGGGTTTCATCGCCTCTGACTGACCTTCAGCCTCTTGCTCACTCTCATGTAGGTTCCCCTGTGATTCTTCCTCTGCAGGCTGTCCTCCAGTCTCATCCGCAAATACCTGGAATCGGTTCCACAGCTCCACTGCTTCCACTGGTGCAGAGTGGCGTCTAGTTCTTCTTCTCCTAACTGTCTCCCTTTTCCAAGGAGTATCCTCTACCCCATTTTTCTTCACCTCAGCATTTCCCACTTACTTGGGAGTAAGCCCCACTAAACTTAATAGGGTTTAAGTTAAGTTAGGTTAACTTAAGTTTAAGTTAAGTTAACCCTTGGTGGGGTGGGGGATCTGATGTGTCTCCCTTCGTTGCAGGGGGCATTTTACCCTCTTCAACTGAGAAATGTCATGTGCTCAAGCATTTACGTGGCAGACACCTGGGAATCAAGGAAAGTCCTTCCTTAGCAAGACTTCAGCGGAGGCAGGATTTGCAATTGGTGGGTGATTCTTGCCTTTGGCCTGTCAAATCTGCTCCTGCATGGCCCGCTCCCATCCTCAGTGCCTTTGTTATCCTGACTGTGCGCACAGGATATACCACATTTATTGTGTTTGTGGAAATCACGGGATAGGCTGGGGGAAATTGTGGGAGACACCCTGGAAGGTAATAGTGTCATCTAAAGAGCCCACAAACGTCCGTGACAGAGCCATCTCAATATCAGGATAAAATCTCCATGTGAGGAACCCCAAGGTGTGGGCGTGAGCAAATATGGCGATCACTCGTGACTGAGTAAGATTGTCTTCCAGGGGTGGAGTCTTAGCCGTGGGTGTAGGTGGCCTGTGAAGGCCAATTCTGCAAATAAACCCAAAAGATTGTTACTGCAATAAAACAGAGAAGGGACATAACAACAAACAAGTTTACATCAGAGAAACTACAGAACTTCAAAGAAGCACAACATTGCAACAGTGATTTAAGAGACATCCAAGAAATGAAAGAGTGCTTTAGGGCAAGTTACTAAAGTTAGCCTTTAACCCTTTCACTGCAGGGGTGCGAGATTTATTTCTTACTTCTGAGTAAACATGCAATTGCGCGATAGTGAGATGGGGGTATAGAAATTGCTGGCAAATGTGCGATAGTGAGATTTGTGGTAGTGCTTGCTAATGTGGTTTTAAAGGGAAAGAAATAATTGGGGGTGGGCAGAATTGGGCATAGGTTGGGGAAGCAGGTCTCTCCTCAGAAGTAACTCCCATTGTGGTCAAGGAGGCTTGTTCCGTAAATATTGATGCTGCGAAAATAAAATAAATATGTATTTTATTGCTGTAAGCCGCCGGGGGGGGGGGGGTCTGCCTTGGAAGGTGGCCAATAAATGTTTTAAATAAATAAATATTGATGCTGCATTTCTTTTCTGTTTGCTTTGTGGCTGTAAGGAAATAATTAATGAGAAGCTTTGCTCCTTTGCATTACAGGAGTTTCAGGGGAAGGAGAAAACAGGGTAGCGGTTGGACGGGGGGGAGCCTCTCTTATTGGTTGAGTGGCCCCTGCCAGTCTGATGACGTTCACTCCACCCCCACCCAGAATTATGTTCCTGTGAAGCGACTTAGAATGGTGCAGTGCACTTGTTCGTGAAGCCCTGCGCGGACCAAAGCCGATTCCTCGAAAAATCCGGGTAAGCCACCATTCACTTCTCCTTCCATTGTCGTGGAGACACCCCCCAGGCGATCCTCCCTGGAAGGACATTCCATATGTGGGATACCAGAATTCAAAAGGCTTGTTCTCTGGTCATCACCTGCCTAACCTGAGAAGAGTGGAAGAACTGAAGAAGGGCCTCAGAAATGAACAAAGGAACTGGCAGGTTCATAGTCCGTCAGGTACATGGGCCCCAGGCCATTTCAAATTTCAAAGGTAAGCACCAGCATCTCAACTTGTTCTCAGAATCAGACAGTCAGTGTAATTGTTTAAGAACTGGTGAGATGTGGTCCCTATAGCCCATGGGCGCTGCCATTTGAGTACGCGCTTTTTTTTTTCAAAGTCACCCATGATAGGCTACGTAATGATTTACGTAGCCTATCACGGCTGACTTTGGAAATCTAGCCGTGATAGGCTACGTAAATCGTTAAGTAGCCTATCATGTGTGTGTGTGTGTGTGTTTTAAATTTACTTTGTAATGGCGGCGGCGGCAGCTGGTCAGAAGACCGGCCGCCACCCCCGCCCCCGCCGAAACGCCGCCGGGACCCGCCGCCGAGAGGGACATTCAAAGGAGGTAAGTCCTATCCGGGGGGGGGGGGGCGGAGAATTTCACCACCAATTTCAGGGGGCCGAATGCGTTGGCATTCGGCCTCCCGGAGATTCGTGGAGAAATTCTCCGCCATCCCTACCAGGCCCATGTACAATGCATTGCAGTAGTCTAATCCAAGATACATTCGTTTAAATCTACAGTCCTTTGCAGCCAGCAAAAAAAATAAGAGCTAACTCACAATTTTTTTAAGCCATTGTTTTCTTTTAGGACAAGAACCTAGAGATTAGAGGTAATTGGTTATTTTAGGGGAAATGGTCAGCTATAGATGATGAGTTAGCTGTTCTGTGTAAGATTGTCTGAGACTGTGTTTGTGATGTTTAGTTTCTCCCAAATATTTACTACCTATACATCACAGAAGGAAGTGGGTTTATTATACGCCATACTGGCACATCAAGGTCTCATGTCTTCAGAATTGTTTGTCCTCAGGGTTGTTGATATCAAACATTGCTGGTAGAGAGGAGAATTTTGATGAATCGAGAGTTCAAGATCCTTGCAGCCCTGATCCAGCTGTTAGATTAGAAATTTGACATCTTTGCCTTATTTAATGAATAATGATTTTTTAAAATTAAAGCCTGATTTGAAGCTTGAAGCTAGTTTTCATCAGTTCTCAGTTGCTGAAAACAGAAACAAGATAGGAATTGAATTTGCATTACGTATATAATATTGGATACATGTCTACACCTACAGACTGCAATCCTATGCATGCCTGTCAGGGAGAACACCCTGTTGAGTAGAGTGGGATTTACTTCTTTGTAAACACACATAGGATTTCATCACATGGGAGCAGAAATCTGCATCAATACTGGGGCTTTCACCGTCTGGTTTCATTGTGGGATTAGATCAGGCTCCTTTACATAGTTGTTTCTATCTCGTTATATTCAGAGGATAGAATAGCAGGGTTGGAAGGGGCCTATAAGACCATCGAGTCCATCCCCCTTCCCTCCATTCCTTACCTTTTCACAGGGTGGCTACTTTTCCATGAAAAGCAATTACATGCATTGGGGGCATCACAAAATTTCCTCCCTGGTTCCTGCCCCTTTCCCTCCCCTCGCAGACTACTGCTGGTTTGGTTGTGATTGACACTCAATGCAGGTGGACAGCAGCCTCCACCGAACTGCCCGAACCCCGCCTCTGCAGGCACTGGTTTCCCAGCGAACTGCTGGAATGTTGGCATCCTGGCATGCTGGCCATTCTGTGTCGTGTGAGCAGCCAAAGTTGGTGCATTCCATTTAGACACAGCGTGGCGGCAAGCTGGCATGGCGGCAAGCTGGCAGGTCAGTATGCTGACATGCCCACCACCCCGATGTCACTGCATCATGACCCCGTCCCCAGCAACCCGAAACAAAAAGGGGTTTTCATGCTACAGAAGAAGAACATGGGCAGACCATGGCGCTCCTATTGTGTAGGCTGAAAAAATACTGCATTTTTTTCCATTTGGAAATAACATGGGATAAGTGGGGAAAATAGCGGGAAAATCACTGGAGGATTACGATGTCCTGTAATGGACCCGCAAACTTCCGTGAGTGGCCAATCATGGATGTGTGATAAATTGCAGGTGTAGAGATGCCCACAGGATTACTTTGTCAGAAATATGGCCAAGTGCAGTGCTTCCATAGCTTACTTTACATGGAGAATGGCAATGGTTTTCAAAGTGTTCTGGGGAACCTTATCAGGGGTTCCTCAATGAGATAATCAGCTTTCCTAAAAGACAGCTTGCCTACCACTATCAGTCTTCTCCTACACTGTACAGCCACAGGAGGAGTGTTGGGTGCATTCTCAGGGCCTAAGCATGGGAGCAAAGGGGTACACCTTATTGGGGCCCAGAGATCAGGGGAGGGGGCTGGCCCAGGCTGCAACCCCATTACCAGGATGGAAAAAAGTGAGGCTAAACTGTCAAGCACATTTGAGGATATTTTGGGGAACTTATTTCCCTGTGTCTGTGTACCTATTTTCCAGATCTTGTGAAATTTGTTGGAACCAATCAGAAGCAGTGTTAGAGATGAACAAGTAACATTCTGACAGTGAGTTATTAGCCCAGGCCCTTATCTGGAACAGAGAGTCTGTGCCTGTGCAGTTCAACCATGACTTGTAGAGTTTGAGAGAGAGAGAAAGAGAGAGATGTACTTTGGAGAGATCCTTTTGGAACTCTTGGCAATCCCCTTTTTGTTTTAATCACCCTAAATAGCTTGGTGTCACCAGCAGACCTGGTCACCTCCCTACTCACCCCTTACTCCAGATGAAAGAGCACTGCTCTCAATACAGATCTCTGGGGGACCTCCATTGCAACAACTGACCGTTTATTCTTACTCTTCACTTGCATTAAAATGGCAAGTGCAGTTCAGTGTAAACAAGGTCAAAGTGATTCACATAAGAACATCAAAAGAGCCATGCTTCATCCGATGAAAGGTCCCTCTAGTCCAGCCTTGTATTCAGACAGTGGCCAACCAGCTATTTGTGGGAAGCCCACAAACAGGACATGAGTGCAACAGCCCTATCCTGCTCATGTTCCCCACCATGACTAGTAGCCCTATGACACTAGGGCAAAAATCTGATGAGATCTGAACTGGCAGTAACTAAGTCAAAGATCTTGGGGTTGTACAGGATAACTCAGTGAAAATGTTGACCAAGCGTGTGGCTGCTGTGAAAAAGACAAATTCGATGTTGGGCATAATTAGAATAGGAAATGAAATGAAATCTTCATTTCATTTATTATATTCCTATACTGCCCCATAGCTGAAGCTCTGGGTGGTTCACAAAACTGCCAGTATCATAATGCCCTTGTACAAATCTATGGTGTGACCACCCTCGGAATACTGTATACAATTCTGGTCACTGCATCTCAAAAACTATATCGTAGAGCTGGAAAACATGCAGAAAAGAGCAATCAAAATTATCAACTCCCCTATGAGGAAAGGTTGCAACATCTGGGGATGTTTAGCTTAGAAAAAAGTTAAGTGAGGAGAGACATGATAGAGGCATATAAAATTATGCATGGTGGGGAGAAAGTGGATAGGAAGTAATTTTTCTCTGTCTCCTAATACTAGAATCCATGGTCATCTAGCGAAGGTGGCTTTCTCTGAAAAGCTACCTGCTCCACGCGCAGGGCCAGCTAGACAGGCAAAGCTGAGGAGGCTCAATGTATGAATGAGCCGGTGGTGCAGGGAGGAGGGGTTCAGATTTGTTAGGCCCTGGGGAACGTTTGAGACAAGCCGGGCCTGTACAAGAGGGACGGGCTCCACTTGAACCAAAATGGAACCAAACTAGGGATGTACGAAACACCTACCTGGCTCTGTGCCAGGCAATCCACCGTGGGGGGGGAGGCGCTCTGTCCCTCCCCCTGGAATCCTCGACGGGGGGCAGGCACTCCGTCCCTCCCCCCGGAATCCTGCCCGGCCGGCTCCACTCCGTGGCCAAGCTGCAGAGCCACCGGTGGCCTATCACGGCAGGGAGAAAAACCCCAGCGTACGCAAATGGCAGTAGCCACTGCCATTTGCGAACACTGGTTTTTTTTCCCCCCTGCCGTGATAGGCTACGTAAATACTTATGTAGCCTATCATGGCCTCCGCAGGGATGCAAATGGCATCCCTGCGTTAGCCGTGATAGGCTACGTAAGTATTTACGTAGCCTATCATGGCTTGAAGAGGAGGAAGCGAATGGTGGCTGCAGGACGGCCGCCATTTGCAAACCAGCGTGGATGGGAGCAGGTGAGTGCTCCATTTCGCGCGCCTTTCATGGGGTGGGGGCAGCGGGGACTTCGTCCTGCGTGCCTTTCGTGTGTTGGGGGGGGCAGGGGCTTCGTTCCGTGATGGATTTTGGGGGGCTGAATGCACTGGCATTCGGCCTCACCGAGATCCGTCGCAGAATTCTCTGACAACCCTAAACCAAACTGCTGGTGCTAAACATAAAAAGGGTGGCAGAGCAGCTTTCAATCTAAACCCTGGGGGAAAGCCGAAAGGAGCTGGGAAGCATCTGGTTCGGGTTCAATCATCCCAAGGGGATGAAGATGGAAATGTTTTTGATTGCCCAAATGTAGAAGGGGAGGAAATAGGCCAGGGGTACATGGTTGAATATGATAGCCAGTCAAAGGGGCCAAAGTCCCGTAGCAAAAGATGCACATACCAGAGGCATCTGGGGAAGGATACTGTGTATAGGTGTTTCTATGCAAATACCAGAAGGCTCTGAGCCAAAATGGGAGAATTAGGAGTGCTTGATTTAAAGGAAAACCTGGGTATAGTGGGCATTACAGAAACCTGGTGGAATAGAGAGAACCAGTGGGATACAGTCATCTCTGGATATAAACTCTATAGGAAGGACAGGAACAGGTGTACTGGGGGAGGTGTTGCCCTGTACATCAAAGAGGGCATAGTGCTGAGAGGACTAGAACACTTAAAAGGGGTGGGCTCTGTGGGTGACAATAGCAGGCTCCAAAACTAATTTAGTGCTATCGTCTCCCAGATCAGAATGCTCAGAGTGACCTTGAGATGGAAAACGAAATCAGGGAGGCCTCCAAACAAGGAAGTGTTGTAATAATACGTGACTTCAATTACCCCTACATTGATTGGATAAATGCATGTTCCAGCCACAACAAAGAGGTTTAATTTCTCGATGCCCTAAATGATTGTTCCCTGGAACAGTTGGTCATGGAACTGAACAGAGGGGAGGCGACCTTGGATTTAATCCTAAATGGTATCACCCAGGACCGGCTAGCACAAGATGTAAATGTTGTTGAACCACTTGGAAACACTGATCACACTGCTATCAGATTTAATATATATTTAAGTGGAAAGTTGCCCAGGAAGTCCAACACAGTCACATTTGACTTCAAAAGAGGAAACTTCTCTAAAATGAGGGTACTGGTGAAAAGGAAGTTAAAATGGGGAGTCAAGAGGATTAAATCCCTTCAGGATGCTTGGAGATTACTCAAAACCACAATAATAAATGCCCAGGTAAAATGTATACCACAGGTTAGGAAAGGTAGCACCAAGTCCAAGAGGTCACCAGCATGGTTAATGAGCAGTGTTAAGGGAGCTATTAGAGAAAAGAAGCTTCCTTCAGAAAATGGAAGTCTTGCCCAAGTGAGGAAAACAAAACGCAGTACAGGCTTGGCAAAGGCGATGCAAGGGGCCAAGGCATAGTCACACAGTGTTACTCTCTGAAATCAGCCCCATAGGTAGGACCGGAACCACTGTAACACAGTGCCTCTGATACCCATCCCACAGAGTCGATCCAGGAGGACCCCTGGGTTGATGGTATCAAAAGCCAGTGAGAGATCGAGCAGAATTAACAGGGTTGCACTCTCCCTGTCCAATTCTCAATAAAGGTCATCCATCAGGCTGATTCAGTCCCATAACCAGGTCGAAACCCAGACTGGAATGGGTCTAGATAATCAGTATCCTCCACGAGTGCCTGCAGTTGCTCCACCACAACCCTCTCCAGTACCTTCCCTAAGAAAGGGGTATTTGCAACTGGGCGGTAGTTGTCTAATGCCGTTGGGTCCAGAGTGGGCTTCTTCAGGAGTGGTCGCACTACTGCCTCCTTAAGGACAGCAGGGACCACCCCTTCCTGCAGGGAAGCATTTATCACTCCCTGAATCTACCCAGTCATTCCCCCTTGGCTAGCTGTTATTAGCCAGGAGGGGCAGGGATTGAGAGGGCACATGGTCGGTTGCATCACTGCAAGCACCTTGTCCACATCATCAGGCCACAGCAAGTGGAACTGATCTCACAAAATTGGGCAGATGGTGGCATCAAACACCTCAACTGGAACTGCACTAACAACAGCGTCAAGTTCGCTGCGGAGACAAGCAATTTTCTCCTCAAAGTGCAATGGAAGGGAAGCAGGTCCTTGATGGGGCCAGGGCCCCATTTGATGGGGAGGGTGTTAACAGCCCCCAGACCACCTGGAATGTTTGGCTGGACGGCTACTTGAGGATGCAAAGGAGGCAGCAAAATAAGCTTTCTTTGCTGCCTGCACTGCCACACAGTAGGTAAGATCATGTGCTCTAGAGCATGCTCGGTCATCTTCGCTTCGAGTCTTACACCATTTGCACTCTAGCCGACGTCCAGTCTGTTTCATTGACAGCAGCTCCCCAGTATACCAAGGAGCGGAGTGGGCTCTACAGCGCCGAGGGCACTCAGGTGAAATCAAGGCAATAGCCCTCTGCATCTCACTGTTCCACAGTGAGGCTAAAGCCTCAACTGGATCACCAGCTCTCTCCACTGGAAAATCCCCAAGAGCATTCAGAAATCCATTGGATTCCATCAGCCTCCCAGGGCAGACCATCCAGATGGGTCCCCCACCCCTGCAGGAGGAGACTAACTCAGTAAGTTCAAATCTCACCAGGAAATGGTCTGACCATGACAATGGGGTAACTTGGACACCCCCCCCCCATCTTAAGACTACTCTGTGTGCTCTGTGTATTCTAGAGGCTGCTCTCAATTCATGCAAGGCAACAATGAATATAATAGGCTTGGGGAGAGCCCCCCACTCAAATTGAGTGTGCATTCTATAATATTCTCCCATCCCCAGGATATCTGCGCAGGGCAGGGGAGCATTCTGTGGCCAAGTCACTATGTAAGGATTCTGTGAACGTAGAAAGTTTGAAAACCACAGGACTATGGTACCAACCAGGGTTGATTTGATTTAAATCAGATTGATTTATATCAGGATTTAAATCACTTCTCTGAAGGACTCAATTTTAATGATTTAAATCACAGTTGAAATCACTGGTGAAGAAAATTCTATTTAATCATAATTTTTGGTAGAAGTACATTATTGTTTAGTATAACTTTAATACATATTCAGAGATGTAGGTTTCATTAGAAGGTAGGTGCACAGTGGGGGATACATGCAGCAGAAGTTTCCTCAGGAGTCAGGACTGCATGAATATGTCCCGTTCACTTTTGGTTTCACCTTCTATTCCCCTCCCCTAGCCCTTGCATTTATATCCAGACTCCTCCTCCTTGTCCAGATCTACTCCACCTCCCCAAATTCTTTATTCACGACCTTCTCTGTCTTTGCACTTAGAGAGAGGCAAGGCTGCACTGAGCAGGGGGTTGGACTCGGTGGTCTTGTAGGCCCCTTCCAACCCCACTTCTCTGTGATTCTATGAAGGCCTTGAGAGCGTGAGAGAGCACGTGCATGCACTTCTGTACACCACCTGCAGCGCAGAATAGGACTGATCAGGTTATCTCCCATCTCCTTAAAATGCTGTTAACGTATTCGTAGAATATAATTAGAAGTTGTATAATTAGTATTCATGATGATCTCTTTGAACTAGGCCCTTTTTACTAATTGCTTTAAGAAAATTTTGAAATCTGATCTAAATAAAAAAAAGTCCTATTTAAATTTTTTGAAATCCATTTTTTTAAACTATTGATCTTTATCAACCCTTTCCTATAAGTTGTGAGCAAGCTCAACTCTACATTTCTAACTCAAATCTACATTTCTTTCTCAGGCCCTCATACAACCCCCCATTGAAATCAGTAGGACTTACTCCCACAAATGTAGGGTTATCTGTAGTTTTCATACTTTCCACCTTTATTCCACATTGATTTGTTTGACAAAGATCTCTTGTGCATTGCAGAAGATTCTAGGACATGCTGTAGCGTGCACACTCAGGTCACGGGGAGCACTGGTAAGTCATGTCGGACTTCACCGCTTCTCCATGTGAATGGAGAGCACGCCCTAAAGCACGCCCAGCATTCCCAGTCGCTTTCGCACTTCGTACATGAAGAACAATAGCAAGCTCTCCAGTGAAGCTTGTCTCCCATTACTGATCTTAATGGGGAGCCCTTGCACAGTTTCTCAGGAACTCCGGTGTTCTTCAGAATCAGAATGCAGTTTGAGAGCTACTGTTCAAGGTGAGTGATCTAATGAAGAACTGGAGAAAAGTCTTTTGACTCCAAGATTCCCAGATTACACAATAATTCTTAACCAAAATGAGCTCACCATCGTTTAACTGGGGATAGAGGGAGCTGACAGGTGCATGTTACATTGTATTGTAGCCAGTGCCTGCTATCCCTAAATTTCTTCCCTCTATCTAGCCTCTGGTCAGCTGCTTCCCCTATTCCTACTGTTTGGAAAATACAATGTAAACTAAACTCAGTTATTAACTTACTAGACTGTCTTTTATCAGAGGCTCAAAGCAAAGGCATAAAATCTGTATGTTAGTAAGGGAAAATATATGTGGTATGACTTGTCCGTACTCTGAATTGGTGGCTACTCTCTGAAAAATATTTCCAACCTCAAGGCTCTAACTGCAAAAATAAAAAATAATTTAAAAAATCAATGAAACCATTAGGGAACCTGCACTAATGAACACAGAGAAATTCTGGAGCTGTCATGATGATGAGGCCAAGAGAAGTATTTTTATCATGCTTGTTAGCCTTGTAAATATGGGCCTGCCTGGCACGCTTCTCTTCTAGCCCAGGTCCAGTGCACTGAGCAAGCTGCTTATTATAGTACAGTAAATGCCAAGGATGATTGCTGTGTTTATATAGTTCAACAGGTAGGAGTGGCGGTGACTACACAGTGATTAATCGGTGGGAAATGGATTGCCTTGTGTTTCATAAAAGCCCATAATAACGACAGAGAAGCCAGCATCCTCTGAGTTTCCATATGCTCCCATCAGTCTGGGATCTCATCTCATGTGCATCTCTGACTCTGTGGCTTCGCTCCCCTTCACACTCCATATGCAATACAGCCCCCTCCCTTCCTGTAACTTCCTACTAGTATATCAAAGCTTTTGCATTGTGCTGATGAAAAGATCATCCCTTTTTATTCCCCCTGCATAACTTCTACCTTTTCTTATTAAAGGACACACAACAGCATGACCTTTGTTAAGGCCCATAAATTAAAAAAGGGTTCCATCATGTAAACTGGTAATTGAGGTGGGTGGGTCTTTCCAACCTGCATACAATTGGAACAGTTTCACCAATCTTTCTGAAATGTACAGGTGCCAGAAAGAAATGTTGCTTTTACATACCCTGAAAATTTCAGGAAGAGTGGTGCAAGTTTGAGGGAGAAAGAGCAGTTTAAAGACAAATAATGAAAAAACCCTCCCTCTGTCAAAAGTGACTTTCAGAAACAGGTTGATGATCATTTTAGTCAAGGTTTCTGAAAAATTAAAGTGGTCTCATATAAAACATTGATGGCTCTTGTACCCTGTTTTTATTTTTTTAATATGCTTTTCAACAAGTAATGAGAGTCAGTGGTGCACACTTTTTATGCACAAATTTCCAAAATATGTGTGTTTTAATACATTGTTTGATTGGAGATGTATCTTGCAACATCTGGATAAGTGTGAATAACCAAGGATACCTGTGTTTTAATTCATGTATTGATTCAGAAAGAGCCATTTTTTTCTGCCATCCCTAGCTGCTTGTTCCTCTATGTGGTTTATTATATTCACTTTTTCAAATACATGGGCATTAGATGGCTGAAATGTCTGAATACTGGCTATTTCACAGAATCATAGAATAGTAGGGTTGGAAGGGGCCTACAAGGCCATCGAGTCCAACCCCCTGCTCAATGCAGGAATCCAAGTCAGAGCATCCCTGACAGATGGCTGTCCAGCTTCATCTTGAATTAGGGATGTAAGAACTCACCCTAGCTCTGTTTCTCCAGGCACTCACTGAAGTAGCGCCCCGGACCTGCGCTTGGGCCGCCCATGAGCTCAGTGAGTTCCCTGGGCTCACCGCGATTCCATTCAGTGAGCGCCCGCCATTTTCGCGCCTTTGATCGCTACATAAAACAGGAAGTTTTAAAAGTGCGCATATTTAAATATGTGCAGTATGGAGGTGGGAAAGCTAAATAAGTGCAATATTAGAGGTATAACTAGAGGTATAGAGGTATAAAGCATTTTTTTAATTTCCTGTTTTACGTAGTGATCAACGGCACAAAAATGGCGGGCGCTCACCTAACGGAATCGCGGTGAGTCCTGGAGAGCATGAGCGGGCACGAGCAGGGGGCGAGCAAGGGCAGTGTCGCGGTGGGCACAGTCCGGAGTTGCAGTCTGGGGGAGCCCGACAAATTCCTGGACCCAGTTGGGTGCCCGTGACATTCCTATCTTGAATGCTTCCAGTGTGGGAGAGCCCACTACCTCCCTAGGGAATTGGTTCCATTGTCGTATTGCTCTAACAGTCAGGACGTTTTTCCTGATGTTCAGCTGGAATCCAGCTTCCTGTAACTTGAGCCCAGTATTCCGTGTCCTGCACTCTGGGATGATCGAGAAGAGACCCTGGCCTTCCTCTCTGTGACAACCTTTCAAGGACTTGAAGAGCACTATCATATCTCCCCTCAGTCTTCTCTTCTCAAGGCTAAACATGCCCAGTTTTTTCAGTCTCTCTTCATGTGGCTTTGTTTCCAGTCCCCTGATCATCTTCGTTGCCCTCCTCTGAACCCTCACCAGTTTGTCTGCATCCTTCTTAAAGTGTGGCGCCCAGAACTGGACATAGTATTCCAGATGAGGCCTAAGCAGTCCTGAGTAGAGGGGAACCAGTACTTCACGGGATTAGGAAGCTGTACTTGTATTAATGCAGCCCAAAATAGCATTTATTTTCATTTAATTTATTTATGTCATTTCTATACTGCCCAATAGCCAGAGGTCTGTGGGCAGTTCACAAAAATTAAAACCAAAGAGCACACAATAAAACAATATAAAATATATAAAACATTAAAACCCCAGTAAACAATACAACCAGAATAAAATCAAAATAAAACCTAGCAGCAATGCAGGGATTTAAAATACAGATTTAAAACAGCAAAGCTAAATGTCTAAAGAGGTAAAAACGTTAAAATGCCTGGGAAAATTAAAAGGTCTTCACCTGGTGCTGGAAAGAATTAGGGGTGCACGAAAGTCACTTACCTGGTCTCGCAGCTTTTCGCGGTGGGGGGGAGGTGCTTCGCTGCTCTCCCCACGAAGTTCAGGCTGGGCGGGGGAGGCTTCCCGCCTCGCCCGGCCGAAATTCAGGGCGGGGAGGAGGCGCCTCGCCTCGCCCGGCCGCGAAATTAAAAGTTAAAAAAAAAACAAAACTCCCCCGTGATAGGCTACGTGACGATTAACGTAGCCTATCACGGCTAGATCTGCAAAGTCAGCCGTGATAGGCTACGTAAATTGTCACGTAGCCTATCACGGGTGACTTTAAAAAAAAAAAGTGCGTACGCAAATGGCGGCCCCCATAGGGAGCCGCCATTCACGTTCCTTATTTGGTCGCTGTAGTCTACGTAATCTTTACGTAGACTATAGCGACCAAATAAGGAACGGGAATGGCGGCTCCCTATGGGGGCCGCCATTATCCGTATGCGCTTTTTTTTTTTTTTTTAAGTCACCCATGATAGGCTACGTGACGATTTACGTAGCCTATCACGGCTGACTTTGCAGATCTAGCCGTGATAGGCTACGTTAATCGTCACGTAGCCTATCACGGGGGAGTTTTTTTTTCTTTTAGTTTTATTGGAATGGTGGCGGCGGCAGCCGGTCAAAAGACCGGCTGCCGCTCCTGCCCCGGACGAAGACCCGACGAACCACCGGCCGGACCTGCTGCCGGGAGGGACATTTGGGAAAGGTAAGTCCCGTCCCGGGGGGGGGAGGGTGCGGGGGGCGGGCGGGTGCGGAGAATTTCTCCCCGAAACTTGTTTGGGGGGCCGAACACGTTGGCGCTCGGCCCCCCGAAGTTTCGGGGAGAAATTCTCCGCCATCCCTAGAAAGAATACAATGTAGGTGCCAGGCGAACCTCACTAGGGAGCTCATTCCACAGCCGGTATGCCACAGCAGAGAAAGCCCTCCTGCTAGTAGCCACCTGCCTCACTTCCTTTGGCAGGGGCTCATGGAGAAGGGCCTCTGAAGATGATCTTAAGGTCTGGGCAGGCACATATGGGAGGAGGCGATCCTTCAGATAACCTGGCACCAAGCCATTAAGGGCTCTGAATTGGGCACTTTGAATTGGAATTGGACACAACAGCACTTTGAATTGGGCCCAGAAATGGACTGGCAGCCAGTGCAGCTGGAAAAGTACTGGCATAATATGAGCTCGTTGGCCAGTCCCTGTTAACAGTTTTGCTGCCCTATTTTGGACCAGCTGAAGTTTCCGGACCATTTTCAAAGGCAGCCCCACATATAACGCATTGCAGTAGTCCAGATGAGAAGTTATCAGAGCATGGATAACTGTAGCTAGGCAATCTGTGTGCAGATAAGGGCATAGTTGGTATACCAGCCTAAGCTGATAAAAAGTGCTCCATGCCACTGAGTTCACCTGTGCCTCAAGTGACAGTTCTGGATCCAGGAGCATCCCCAAACTACGAACGTGATCCTTTAGGGGGAGCGCAATCCCCTCCAGAACAGGATGAATGTCAGGCAGACGAACCACCTGCTAACAGTACCTCTGTCTTGTCTGGATTGAGTTTCAGTTTCATTTCCCTTTTTTGCAGCCACATCACATTGTTGGCTCATATTCCGCTTGTGATCAACAACAATTCCAAGATCCTTCTCGCTTGTGTTGTTGAGCCAAGTATCCCCCATCTTGTAACTGTGCATTTGGTTTCTTTTTCCTAGGTGCAGAACTTGGCATTTATCCCTATGAAATTTCATTCTGTTGTTTTCTGCCCAGCACTCCAGCCCATCAAGATCACTTTGAATTCTGTTTCTGTCTTCCAGGGTATTAGCTATCCCACACAGTTTTCTGTCACCTGCAAATTTGATCAGCAGCATTCCCTGCACCTCCTCCAAGTCATTAATAAAAATGTTGAAGAGCACTGGGCCCAGGACTGAGCCCTGCGGTACCCCGCTTATTACCACACCATTTCTTTCCTCTGTCTTTTACTATGCACATATCAGAAGAAAGCCTTTTTGTTGCTGTTAGCATCCCTCGCTAACCTCAGCTCGTTCTCAGCTTTAGCCTTCCTGATGCCATCCCTGCAATTCTGTGCTACCTGCCTATACTCTTCCTTGGCCTTCCTTCCACCTCCTATGTGTGTCCTTTTTTGTTTTCAGGTCATCTCTAAGATTGTTGTGAAGCCACATTGGATTCTTCTGTTGTCTTCCACCTTTTTTTCTTGTTGGAATGGTATGTAATTGTGCCTTAAAAATTTCCTTTTTAAAAAACTCCCACCCATCTTGGACTCCTTTTCACATTGGAGTCACTTGCCATGGGACCTTACCGATCATTGTTCTGAGTTTATTACAATTGGCTTTCCTAAAATCCATAGAATAGTAGGGTTGGAAGGGGCCCATAAGACCATAGGGTCCAACCCCTTGCTCAATGCAGGAATCCAAGTCAAAGCATCCCTGACAGATGGCTGTCCAGCCTCGTCTTGAATGCCTCCAGTGTGGGAGAGCCCACTACCTCCCTAGGTAATTGCTTCCATTATTGTAATGCTCCAACACTCAGGAAGCTTTCCCTGATGTTCAGCCGGAATCTGGCTTCCTGTTACTTGAGCCCATTATTCCATGTCCTGCACTCTGGGATCATCAAGAAGAGATCCTGGCCTTCCTTTCTGTGAGAAACTTTCAAGTACTTGAACAGTGCTATCATATCTCCCCTCAGTCTTCTTTTCTCTTTCATTCTGCTGTTTTCTGCCCAGCGCTCCAGCCTATCAAGATCACTTTGAATTCTGTTTCTGTCTTCCAGGGTATTAGCTATCCTGCCCAATTTTGTGTCATCTGCAAATCTGATAAGCATTCCCTGCACCTCCTCCTCCAAGTCATTAATAAAAACGTTGAAGAGCACTGGGCCCAGGACTCAGCCCTGTGGTACCTTGCTTGCTACCTCTCCCCAGTTTGAGAAGATCCCATTGATAAAGCACTCTTTGAGTCCGATTCTGTAGCCAGCTGTGGATCCACCTGATCGTTGTTTCATCTAGCCCACTTTTAGCTAGTTTGCTACTTGGGATATCATGGGGCACTTTGTCGAAAGTTTTGCTGAAGTCTAGGTATGCTATATCCACAGCATTACCACAGTCCACAAGGGAGGTTGCCTGATCAAAAAATGAGGTAAGATTTGTCTGGCAGAATTTGTTCTTGACAAATCCATGTTGGCTTCGAGTAATCACTGCATTGTTTTCAAGGTGCTTACAGATGGAATGCTTGATCATCTGCTCCAGAATTTTCCCAGGGATTGATGTCAGACTGACTGGTCTGTAGTTCCCAGGTTCCTCCTTTTTGCCCTTTTTGAAGATAGGGACAACATTAGCCCTCCTCCAGTCATCTGGCACTTCCCCCGTCCTCCATGATTTCTCAAAGAGAATAGACAGCGGTTCTGAGAGTTCTTCTGCCAGTTCCTTTATTACTCTAGGATGCAGTTCATCTGGCCCTGGAGATCTGAACTCATTTAAAGTATTTAGGTGTTCCTTGACCATATGCCTATTGATCTCAAGCTGCAATCCTGCCCATTCAGCGTGTACTTCACCTTTGCCAGGGGGGCACTTCTTAAGCACTTCTGCCTTTTCTTTGTCATCTGTTATCATTTTGCCATCCTAATTTAATAGCTGAACCACCATTTGTTTCCTCTGTCTGGTAAAGACCAGGTTCAATTTAGGACATTTGACTCTGGAGAGGTAAGTGCTCCTGGGTAATTTCCCAGCTAGTATACTGTAGAAAGCTTTCCCAGTGAGGTTATTTGGAGGGAACTGGAGAGAGAAAGCCACACTTGCAGCCCCTGCAGGCAAAGGAAGGGGAAAAGGTGAGGAGTTGCAGTCCTCCGTTAAAGAAGAGGACAAGGGATTCTGGGCTTCTCTACACCAAGCTTTTTATACCTCAACTTACCTGGACTTCTGCTTCCAGATTCTTTGCAGGATTAAGATGGGTTCCTTACGTGGGCCGACACATGCTTTTTTCTGGGACTTCCTTTGTCTGCAAGTTCTACATGTTCCATTATACAGCCACTAGATGGCACTGTGATATAGGAGAACTGTGCAATTTCACATGGCCATTAAAGAGGAATGGCATTTATTACCTCATTATCCTCAATATTGTAAAGACCAGGTCATAAAGTGTGGGAGACACCCTGGAGGTTGACCTGCAAACTTCAGTGAATGTCCAATCATGGGTGTGCAATAAAAGCCTCATGTAGAAATATTCTTGGTGTCCTAACTACTCAGCTCAGGCGATGCTGTCACGTAGTAACATGACTTGGGCTGTTACACCCAAGCTAGTGTACACTCGTATGTACTGGAGTTTATCAAAGCGGCTAAGAGGCAAACTACATGCTACATGCAAATGTGTGTAATAAAGCTCCACTTTTTAAAAATGAAAACATAACATAGAAAGCTGTCTTACATCAAGTCAGACCCTTGTCTACACTGACTAGCAGCAACTCTCTGGCTAGAGTCTTTCCCAGCACTACCCAGAGAGGTCAGGGATTGGACCAGGGGCCTTTTGCATGCAAAGCGGATGGTCTGCCACTGAGCTCTAGCCAGTCCCCTCAGGAGGCTGCCATTTTGAGGAGTGGCAAGGGGAGGCTTGCTTAACCCTTTACCCACTGGATACTTTCCTACCCCAGTTTGCTCTTTCAGCTGCTTTCTCCTCCACCAGGTTCCAGACATGTTTACTCTTGTAAACCAGGAGTGGGCAGAAGGTAGATCGGGACCTACTGGTAGATCTCCAGATGACTTGTAGTAGAGCAGCAAGGGTTCTTGATTCCCAATGTTTTAACTACAGTGACCACAAAAAGCCCAATTTTCTTCCTGTCGTAGGCTGCTGACACCATATCTGCTTGGGGTGGGGTGGAAACAGGAGCAGATTTGTGTTCTGGTACAAAAAACAAATTCCTGGGCTGAGCATGTGCTCAGAGACAGCATATTCTGTAGTTCCATGTCTGCCTTCCTGAGTCACTATTTTGCACCTTGGGGTTCTAGTGAAAAGCAAAATAGATCTCATAAGCTTAAAGCTGGCCCATCTCTAAGGTCTGCCCTGGCTGTAAGACCCACCAGGGGAGCAGTTAAAGAGTGATGTTTCTAAGAGGAAAAATGGCTACTAGGGACAGTATTAGGCAGTTTGTTGTTGTTGTTGTTCAGTCGTTCAGTCGTGTCCGACTCTTCGTGACCCCATGGACCATAGCACGCCAGGCCTTCCTGTCCTGCGCTCTCTCCCGGAGCATGCTCAAGTTCATATTCATTGCATCCGTGATGCTATCTAGCCATCTCATCCTCTGCCGTCCCCTTCTCCTTTTGCCTTCAGTCTTTCCCAGCATCAGGGTCTTTTCCAGGGAGTTTTCTCTTCGCATTAGGTGGCCAAAATATTGGAGCTTCAGCTTCATTATCTGTCCTTCCAATGAGCAGTCAGGGTTGATTTCCTTTAGGATGGACTGATTTGACCTCCTTGCAGTCCAGGGGACTCGTAAGAGTCTTCTCCAGCACCACAGTTCGAAAGCATCAATTCTTCGGCGCTCAGCCTTCCTTATAGTCCAGCTCTCACAGCCATACATTACTACTGGGAAAACCATAGCTTTGATTAGACGGACCTTTGTCGGCAAGGTGATGTCTCTACTTCTTACTATGCTGTCTAGGTTTGCCATAGCTTTCCTCCCAAGGAGCAAGCGTCTTTTAATTTCATGGCTACAGTCACCGTCTGCGGTGATCTTGGAGCCCAAGAAAGTAAAATCTGTCACTGCTTCCATTTCTTCCCCTTCTATATGCCAGGAAGTGATAGGGCCAGATGACATGATCTTAGTTTTGTTAATGTTGAGTTTCAAACCAGCTTTTGCACTCTCCTCTTTCACCCTCAACAAGAGGCTCTTGAGATCCTCTTCGCTTTCTGCCATTAGGGTGGTATCGTCTGCATATCGGAGGTTGTTGATAATTCTCCCGGCAATCTTAATTCCGACCTCTGATTCATCCAACCCGGCATTTCTCATGATGTACTCTGCATATAAGTTAAATAAGCAGGGTGACAATATGCAGCCTTGTCGTACTCCTTTCCCAATTTTGAACCAATCGGTTGTTCCATCTCTGGTTCTTACTGTTGCTTCTTGACCCTCGTACAGGTTTCTCAGGAGACAGGGAAGGTGGTCTGGTACTCCCATCACTTTAAGAATTTGCCACAGTTTGTTGTGATCCACACAATCAAAGGCTTTAGCGTAGTCAATGAAGCAGAAATAGACATTTTTCTGGAATTCTCTTGCTTTCTCCATGATGCAGCGAATGTTGGCGATTTGATCTCTAGTTCCTCTGCCTCTTCGAAACCCAGCTTGTACTTCCGGTAGTTCTCGGTTCGCATACTGCTGAAGCCTAGCTTGTAGGATTTTGAGCATCACCTTGCTGGCATGTGAAATGAGCGCAATTGTGCGGTAGTTTGAACACTCTTTGGCGTTGCCCTTCTTTGGAATTGGAATGTAAACTGACCTTTTCCAGTCTTGTGGCCACTGTTGAGTGTTCCAGATTTGTTGGCATATTGAATGCAGCACTTTAACAGCATCATCTTTTAGGATTTTAAATAGCTCGGCTGGAATACTGTCATCTCTGCTAGCTTTGTTGTTACTAATGCTTCCTAAGGCCCACTTGACTTCACTCTCTAGGATGTCTGGCTCAAGTTCAGTGACCGCACTATCATGGCTATCAGGGACATTCAGATCTTTCCTGTATAGTTCTTCTGTGTATTCTTGCCACCTCTTCTTAATCTCATCTGCTTCTGTTAGGTCCCTGCCTTCTTTGTCCTTTATCATGCCCGTCTTTGCACAAAACGTTCCCTTGAGATCTCCAATTTTCTTGAAGAGATCTCTAGTCTTTCCCATTCTGTTGTTTTCCTCGATTTCTTTGCATTGTTCATTTAAGAAGGCCTTCTTGTCTCTCCTTGCTATTCTCTGAAACTCTGCATTCAGTTGGATATATCTTCCCCTTTCTCCTTTGCTTTTCGCTTCCCTTCTTTCCTCAGCTGCTTGTAAAGCCTCATCAGACAGCCACTTGGCTTTCTTGCATTTCTTTTTCTATGGGACGGATTGAGTTGCTGCCTCCTGAACAATGTTACGGACCTCCGTCCATAGTTCCTCAGGCACTCTGTCTATCAGGTCTAATCCCTGAAATCTATTCCTCACCTCCACTGTATATTCATCAGGGATATGATTTGATTTAGGTCATACCTGAATTAGGCAGTTTAGGCTCTGCCATTCCCCTACTCATAACTGCCGCCTCCTGAAGCTCATCATCAACATCATCATCAGCTTTGTTACACCTGCATATAATGTGAGAAACAGAGCTGTGAGTTAAGATGTTGGTTCAAATTGCACTTTGATGGTGAAGTCACTAAGTGGCATTAGGCAAACTGCTACTTCTCAGCCTCCGTTCCTTATCAACAATATGGTGATAATGATACAGGGCTGCCTTAAAACAGGGTCGGACACGACTGGTTGGGGACACCTTTACCTTTTTTTTTTAGATAAATTATGTGGAACAAAGTAATGCTATTCTGGCCTCTGGATGGTGAAGGCCTGCTCTTGTTTACCTAGAAGACTTTATAGTGCCTGTAATACATCGGAACAATTATGTCCCCCTTGTGAATGAAGGATTAATAAAATGGTGACTGGTATAACCCTCCTTCCCAGGGCATTTCCCAGCTCAGGGTAAAAGTTGTTGCATACTAAGAAGCCCTAAACTAGTTACATTCCACAATTTGGCACATGCTGCATCTGAAAATCAGAGGAGGAGGAGAACAGGGGATGAGTCACGCCGTCTGTGGGGAACTTGATTTTGCTGTCTCTGATCTTACATTGTTAATTAATGCTTGTTCAGTATAAAAACCCAGCCATGTTCCTGCCTAGCTGAGCTAATATGAGAGAGTTAAATCTGGAGTATTCATTTCAGGCCAGGGAAACTCCCACGTGGAAACCTGCAGCCTTAGTGGAGGCTGCTAGTTTATTCTCCCCTTTCTGAAGCAGCCTCAAAAGAGCACTGCATCTACAACTGTAACTGCACCAAAGCGTTTGTGATCAGATGTCTCAGCCAAGCTGCTAGGTACATGTCTCTAGGTCTTTGTCTAATCTCTTCACATTGTCTACTCTCTTCAGCCTGTGCTCCTTATGTTGCTTACAAGACGGAGTGCTGGTGACAGTGACGTCTTTGGAATTGCTTCTGGCTTCATTACTAGAGGACGCTTTCCCAGATGAAACAGCCTGATTGTGGGCAACAGGCAGGAAGGCTGACAAAGCTTCAAGCAGTTTTGTATGACAAAATTCAACAAATCTAGGGCTAGTCAGGGGCAACAGGTGGTTGGAAGAAACGGAAAAATATAGTAGATGGTAATGCAGAGAAAACATATTTCTAGATACGCTACCATATATGGCACAGGGGCTCCACGGTGCCTACAGCCGATGCCACAACAGCCTGAGGAGGGACCCTGCCCAGCCCCTCCTGTCCTTGCCCCGCAGATGGGCCTGCACAACTCCTATAAAGTAATGGGGAGACAAGGCAAGCGTTTGAAATGACTTTAACCAGCAGTGCATTCCTACACATGTTTATTCAGAGGTAAAACACACGGATAGCCAAAGGGTAGGCATCATGCAGGAGACCCATGATCGCACTCGGGTGGTTTGGCTTGGTTTCATTTATGTTGAAGTGTAGGTGTGACCCCTGCCTCTCAGGGCCGTGGAATGTGGGCTCTGTAAAGCGGGAGGGGCATGGTGGAAGGAGAGAGGAAGAGGCCGGGAGAAAGGGAAAGCAGCTGGTTCCAGAGAAGAGGAGGAGGCCGCAGGAGAGAGGAGGAGGAGGAGAGCTGAGAAGGAAATCCAGGGAAACCAGCAATGTGATGAGGAAGAGAAAGAAACAGGCAAAGCCTCCTTCAGCCAGAAGCAGAGTGAACCTCCACAACAGTGACTGGCAACAAAAGACTAAAGGAACTGGAGCGAGCCACAGTCGTCGGCCTAGCAGGAGTAGCACTGCGCTGTACAGAGAACTGTGGCATAAAGTTAGAGTTGTTGGTACTGGATTTAGAATTGGTCATTTTCTTAATATTGTTATTTACCAGAAATTTTAAAGTTAAGTTAAATATTTATTTGGTTGTCGCTGGAGTGATTGCGATCTGCCCCTCCTCCTCCTCCTCCTCATTATATGAACTTGAAACATCACACAGGTGCTCATCATGACAGCCCCCACAGCCATACCCCCAGGAGGATATGGCACAGGCTGCATCTGAAAATCGGAGAAGTCAGCAGCCACACCCACTTTTCTGTGTGGGTGGGAGTATATACAGATAACACATTTAAACAGAAATGTAAAAACCACTTCCTGCCAGAGCCAATGTCGCCCTTGCAGCACCCCGCGGAGTCTCCACAGGAGGCTATCTCAAACAGCTTTTTAAAAGATTGAAAAACCTTTTCATCTCTCTTCCCCTGGAATGAAAAAGGGAGTCAAGGCAGCATCTGGATTAAGTCTTGGTAAATTAGTCACCGTGGCGAAGCGGCAGGGGGGCTGGATTCCAAGACTACTCTCCCAGAGCTTAATCATCGCCAAAAGTTGTTTTGAAACTCCTATCTAAATAGGAGAAATTATGGCTGACGTGCTCCATTTAATTTATGGATTAAGAATTACCAACAACATGTGAGGAATGGTTTAGGAAATATTAACAATATTTGAGGATATCTGAGGACCTGCAAGATCTGTTTGAAGAGAAGGCTACAGCAAGGAGAAAAAAAGGAAATGCATCTCCGCCCACTCCCCCCGTACCTCCTTTGGCAAAGGTGCCGAGAACTGAAAATACAGGGGAGTTATTTACTCTGATAAAAACATTGTCTTCACAATTAGCTGAACAGGCTAAAAGGTTGGATGTAATTCAAAATTCCATCACCACCCTGCAAGGGGCTGTGGATTTAATTAACAATTCTTGGCAAAAAATGGAGGTGAAGGTTAACGAGCTGGCAGATAGGATGGCAGCCAATGAAACTGCATCACAAGCGATTAACAACTCACTTGTCAAAATTTCTCAACTGGAGGCTTTTACTCACAGAGCTAATGTATGTATAATTGGCATTAAGGATGTGCCTAGTGATGTAAATTTGTCTACTTTTGTAGATAAGCTTTTGCATGAGATACTCCCTGTGCCATCTGATTATTTACTTGATATTGAGCAGGCATTTCGTGTGCCAAATGCCAAAGGGACTGCCTATACAATTATAGTCCAATTTGCAAGAATCTCCACAAAAAATTATATCCTGTGTTTGGCAAGTGGGGGTGGAAATCTTTTTTTGGAAACAAGATAAAAGTTATGTTATTTCCGGATTACATTAAAGAAATTGCTAAGAAAAGAAGACAATTCATCGAGGCGAAAAATCTGGCAAAACAAATGAACTTACAATATTACTTAAAATATCCTGCTTCATTGTGCATTGTTTCTGAAGGTCAGATGAAGAAGTTCCCGATTCATGAAATTGCGGAGGTGTGGCTAAATGCAAAAATGAGTGAGATCTCTGTTACAGCCCCATGAACTGGAATCCATAACCAGCTTTTGTAAACTGGTTATGTCTAGTCTGAGTGACTCAGATTAGGCCAGAGTTAATTGTGTATATATATATATATACATCTGCTTTCTCTTATTTTTCTTTCTCCTTTTTTAAAAAAAAATCCTTCTTCTTTAAAATGGATATGACATACTGTACCTAAATATACTGTTTGAGGGTGCATAGAAACGTGCACACTCATTTATATATCTAGTATAAAATATATTACTGATTGTTGTAAGGTTGTTTTTCACCTTTATTATCATATAACATTATAAAACTTATTAGTGATTTGTTATAATTATTTATCCTTTTTAATTTCTATCATCATCATCATCATCATTATTATTATTATTATGAGACTGGCTATATGATCACTGGAAATGAATTGTAGGCCTGCTTCCTTGTTATAAGACTGACGACATGATAAGATAAATCGTGCTGTATTGAATTGCAATTTTATCAATGTTATAGGTATAATTTTTAAGTGAATGGAATTTGAAGCCCATGAGTATTGGAGTTTAAATTTAATCCTTTTAAATAACTTTTTTTTGTCTTTGTCTTTGTCTTTTCTTTTTTTGCTCCTTTCTGATATTGTTGTGTCCTCTTAAGAATACTGTATTGTTGGGAAACTGTAGCTACTGATTAGGTTGTTGGTACTGTTTATTTAATTTATAAAGATAAAAAATAAAATAAAAAGTATTAAAAAAAAGAAATGTAAAAACATCAAACAAGCAATTTATATTATACTGGGGGGAAAGATTTTCTTTCTTTCTTCAAGTTGCTTTACTGTTCTCTCCAAAATGTTGAAATTCTTCTAAGATGTTTTTATAACATCCAGTGTTAAAGATGAGTACTTCACTTTAAGCCGGCCAATAAATCCCAATGTATAAACTTATGCAGCTTATATATCTTATATATCTCCAATACACACTTTCTATTGCTGCTGCATTTTTAAAGATAGATAATACTTTTTTTCCAAAGAAGAATTGAGTGTAGCCCACACTCCCTTCTTTCCAGTCTTGACCATGGATGAGTGGCAGAGATTTCAGAATTAGAAATGAATTATTTGTTAATATCTGTAAGTGATTATGACTTTAACCCTATGCATACTTTCCTGGGAGTAAGGAAATAAAGTGAATAAAGTGGGACTTACTTTTGAATAGACATGTATAGTATCGTATTATAACTGAGCAATATTTAATCATTTCGCCAATTTCCAGTCTCGGGTGGTGGGGAGGGGCAGAGAACAATCCAGACAGCACAGCCCAAAATGGCATGGCACCCAGAAGGCATGAGCCATTTTCCCTTCCTGCTTTGGGGAAGGAAGAGGACTCAACAGGACATTAAAAAGGGAAACAGAGGGACACAAAATGTCTCCAAACAGTGTAAGACCAGTAGCTCAAGATTCTGCAGGAGTTTCTTTGCCCTGCACCACAGCCAGCATGGTGTACTGGTGAGAGTGTTGGACTGAAGCTCACTGGGTGACTTTGGGCCAGTCACAGACTTTCAGCCCAACCTACCTCACAGGGCCGTTGTGAGGATAAAACACAGCGGAGGATACTGAATGTAAGCCACTTTGGGTTCCTTGTAAGAGGAAAAAAGGTGGGATATAAATGCAATACATACATACATACATACATACACCAAATGCAACCCACAACAGATTGACTTGTAAAGCATTGAAAATGGATAATGATAGGACCACAACATCTGTGTCTACTGTCTGAATGATAATTGACTTGCGTCCCTCTTGCCTGGCTTCTTTCACATGTAACAGGATTCTTGTGTCAACTTCTGCATGAGAGCATGGCTCCAACTCGTCATGAATACACCTGCTGCATCTAATTTGCTTTCCTTGAGTAGTTGCTATCTCTTTATCATGACGGGTTGTGAGTTTTTCTGCCAATAGTTTGAAGAAAATAGTTTTGTTTTCATCATTGGAGAGAAAAAAATCCAGTTCTTTGGAATGGCTGTGTACAGCATCTTATGCCAGCACCTCAAGACATTCGGGTTTCTGACTTTACACTGTCTGGAGTCTGGACGATAGTTGTCCCAGATGACATCGATTCAGCTAACTTCACTCCATTCCCAAAGAACTAAGTCCACAAATTTCTCACCATACTCACTGAAAGTCTTTGCTTCTCTGGGAGGTAACATATGAACTTTGTTATGCTGGTCCATCAAGTACTACAGCTGAGGCCATCAGCTTTCCATTGGGATAATTTGCCAAGTTTCTGAAGCAGATTATCTGATTTGTTGGTTTTTCTTAGTTGCCTGTATTCTGATAGAGATGGGGGGAATGGTTGATTCTCATGTTTAAAGAAGTAATCTAAATCAACACCCTGTTGTTGGCAGCCAGTGTGTACAGCATCTTATGCCAGCACCTCTTGCATCATTTTTGCATAGCCTCAACTGTGGGATTGCTTTATTTTTTTCTAGCTTTTGGGTAAATAATTTAAACTGATTTTGCTTGATTAGTGGCTCAGTTGGTACAATTTGCTCCTCAAGCCGGAGGTGCATATAGCCCTTGAACTGCTAAATTCCGCTTGCTCAAAGTTATTGTAAGTCCTGAAATGTGGCTTGTGACGTTATTACCTTATTGTAAATGTTTATGAGGTCTTGGCTGTGTTCTTCAAAAGGATTGCCCAAATCTTTGATCTTATGTATCAGCACCTTGTCATGTTTAAAGAATGAAAATTGTGTGCTGGTTATGCATTCATCGTTCTGAATTGGTTGGGGTTTTTTGTGAAATCCTGTATCAGTTGTGCTACTTCAGGCCCCACCATCCATCTTCTCAATGCATTTGGATTCTCAGTTAAACCAATAGCGCCTCTATCACCCTTAACAAGTGCATAGAATTGTTTGTGTGCTTGGTCTAATGCCATTGCTAGAACATTTTCCCACTAACGTTTGCTGTGACTTTCCCAGAAGTGAATTCAGATTATGTCTCAGGGTGCAATCTCGCCAAATTTGTCATATCTCAAAGATGCACAGGAAGCCATCTTGCATAGTTGGTGTGATTCAAGGAGAAGAACCAAGATGCAATTCTCATTAGAGCTTTCATGTACAAACTGAAATCAGAACTATGGATTGTTGTTAAGAACTCAAGTAGAGTATCTTCTGTTTCCATAACTGTGCTTCAAAATGCACACTGTGGAATAGCTGTGCACTGATTTTCACACCATGCTTCAAAAGCAAGAGGTTTGTTTCCTCCATCATACTCTTCGACATATCATTTGTAGGCTTGTTTTCTTAAACAATAGATTGTTACTTGGTGTGTATATCTTGTTCTTGTTATGTGTGGCACATGAAAGTATGAATCTGCTCTACCACATGATGTGATGACAGCTTCAACAAGAGCTTCAATTATGTCAGGGGATGTCCATTGTATATGTTTAGCATACAAGGGGGCATTGCATGTAACAACTGGCATTTGGCCTGGATTTAGATGAGTAGTTGCGTCTGATATGAGACCTATTGCATGTCTTATCACTGCTACTGAATGGGCAACATCAGGAAACATAGGTAACAATACACATTTTGTTGCATGCACGTCCATCTTTCCTTTGTAGCTTGTACTGGCATGAAAAGGACCCCATGAAACATACTCAGCTGCTTCCAAAGAATCTTGTTCTGTAAAATTTTTGATGTGTTGTAGCCAATTTGCACTACATGTAGGTAACTAACCATATTCGACATGGCTCTGACCACCAGGCTTGTCATACTTTGGAATGGAAATGGGTGATTATTGATTTTGAAACAATGGAAGTATGTGCATATATTTATGAGGTAGATTTGATACTTTCTTTGTAACTGGCATGCTTTGATAAATAGTTCTTATTCTATCAGTTCCATGTTCACCAATCACTGCATGTTGCTGAAGTAATATACCTGTAGCTGTCCCATGGAAAGACCCAATTGCCATTGTTGATGATGGGTTGTGGTCAATGTTATCGACAGCTCCTGGAGTAAACTCTTCCACCAAGACTTTGAGGGCATTCAACACCAATTTCTTCATAACAGTCACAAGCTGATTTGGATAAGTCAGATGAAATGTGTAGGACCCGGTCATATAATATTCCTAATCTCAAAGCATGAACCTTATCCACTATTTCCTTCTTTCTGGTTCTGCAGTGCAGCATCATTGACAGATAAACAGGCAAAGGCGTTTCTTGGGAGTGCTCATGACATACAACTTCACCACAAGGATATGCCTGAGCATATTGTAGCTGACTAATTGTGCTATTGTTAGAGCTTCTTGTCTGGCATTGTTATCTGACTGCTGCTGACTATTTGGGCCATACAAAATCACTTTAATCAATGCTAATAATATGTCTAGAACCCTTTGTTCTTGGGAGGTTTGGTCAAGCCTGCCACTAAACTGTGAATTTGTTTTCAGAGGGACTGATAATATCTTCTTTACAATGCTTAATGAATTCATAATATCAGTCTCACTGTCAAACGTGCAGGCTTTGTGCATTGCATTGCCCATATCTCCTTGACAGGTATAAGCACACCTCGACCTTTGCTGTAAAAAGTCATTTCTGGAATTTGTTCGAGTAGCACATCTTTGATACGAGTTGAATGAGCTATTTGCTTTTCTCCTGTAAGTTGTTCCAAACACATTTCAAAGAGTGTTACTAAGGATGCAATCCTATCGAGATGGTCGGCAGCCTCCAAACTCAAAGGCTACCAACTATTGCATGCGGGGCAGATGGAGCATGGGGGCGGGGATCCTGTCCTCTATTCTCCAGCCGCCAACACACGTCTAGCCACAGCTTTGGGGAGTGGGAGGGAAGGGGCCCAGAAACTCGATAGGAAGCTGTCTAAAGTGGCTTCCACAGTCTCCTCCCCTACCCGCTCCCAGGACTACCTCCTTTTCGCCCTCTCCGTGCTCCATTTATGAGCACAGAGATGGCAGTGGTATTGAAAGAATCGCACCAGCTATGAGGGGACGGAAAGTGTAGTTTCTGAAAACCAGACGACCTCGGTTTCCAGAAACCAAAAAATCTTATGGCCGTCTAGACAGTGTCTAGTGGCCATAGGATTGCTCTCTAAGTCTTTCAATTTGAAAACAGGCATTACTTCACTGCCTATGATTGTATCTTCAGCATAAGACACCAGCTCTGCTAAGGCAATGTCAAAGATTTCTTTGCGAGTGTTGGAAACATTTGCATGCTTCCTATCCAATGAGTGCTTCTGATTAAAGAACCTATTCAGGCTTGTCATGTGGTACTGGGATTCTATCGCAAATATATCACCTTCACTCATTTTCACCAAAATTTTCTGATCCTGAAGTACAGTTGCAAATTCACCAAACTTGGTCAGACATTGCCTTTGTTGTTACTTTATGACAATTTTATTTACTTTATTTTACTTTACCCTCATGACTTTGTGAAGTTATGATGTTGGTTGAAGGTAGATATTTTGCCTTGTGACCTTGTAAAATGACGATAAGATGAACTTGCCTCTTCGTCAGTTGTTGATGGATGATTTTTGCTGCCAACAGTCTGTTCAATTCATAATGAGTGTATTTCACACAACAGTTCTTATGAAACTTTGCATTGTTTTTCATCAGATTTTCTACTAATGAACCTTCACTAAGGCTCTCAAATTGTATTTCACTTGGGAGTAGTCCAGCACTTCTAAAGTTTTCCATATCTGATGATAATGTTTTATAACCTTCTCCACTTCGAGTTTTATTTGCAAGACATATTAATGGCTCAGTTGTGTTTCATTGACAAAGGATACAAAGGTCCCAACTGAGTGTCCTCATTTTCTTTGCTGAAGGAGCAAAGGATCTACTAGAATAAATTTCTTCTCCATGGTTATTATTCATGTAAACTAACCTAAAAATATAAAAGCAGATTTTATATACGTTTTTATATAAAATGTAAATTTTATTTACATAATTTTATATAAAAGAAAATTTTAGTTGGTAGCTAGATATTCCTCATGTGTCAGATGCTTTGATTCATGAATATAAAGTACATGCATAAAAATATGAGCATATTTTTTACACATTTCTTGTATAGACGCTATTTTGAAAACAGTGGCCATTTTGGGGGCCTCAAAAATGAAACCTACATAGATATAGGTTATTTGTGGGAGGTTTCATGCTTTTTTCCATAAATGCATGATTTCCATGATTCCTAGTTTGTACTTTCTGTTCTTTAACCGGTTACCTTTAGGAGGCATCCAAAGGAGGACGTGTTAATCGAGCTAGCCGCCACAGCTACAAGATCCCTTTTCTGATTGGTCACTGCCAGCTCCGACCCCATCAGTATATATGTGAAGCTGAGATCTCAGGGGTGAATGGAACATGTTAGTGAACGTCATGTATGTCATACAAGGAACTCCCATCAGGAACACCTACAGTATGCGACTCTGGCAATTGCCCTTTCTTCTAATCAGTCCACAAACGGCACCATGAATCTTTTGGTTTAACCCACCTACCTGAAATGAAGCCACCTACCTGAAATGAAGCCACCTACCTGAAATGAAGCCACCTAAGTACATGTAACTGAACTGAAGTCATATTTTCCTCCTGATTGCCCTCCCTTCCCTCCCTCTGTTGCCTCCCCCATGTTTAATTTTATACTGTACGTTCCTCAGGGCAGGGATCTATCTTTATGCCATTATACTCTAAAGTGTTGTGCCCATTGATGGTGCTATAGAAATAGCAACAGTAACAACAACAACACATTTGCAAGAAGTTTCAATATTCAATTACATTTTCTTTTAAGTTATAAGTTGTCAAGAGAATTTGCATAGAAACAAAATACAATTATAAAACGTAAATTAAGATACCTATTGGTAATTTTCCTTCATCCCAAATCCCCTGATGGCCATTCTCAGTTGAAGCCTCTCCCCTTGGTCCATTGCTAGAGCAAATATGCAATTTGCCCCACATAGCAAAAAGTACTAGTTGAACTTTTCTTCAGCAGCAAAGGTGAAAAGGTAGCAAAGGAGCATTCTAATTCTCATGTGCAGCATTCGAGAAGGACAAAGACAAGACAAAGGAAAATGCAGAGAAAGAAGAACACTGGAGATCGGATGTGTGGGAGGCTGCTAGCAGGAACAAGGAAGCTCTTTAAAATTCCCCCTTGGTATCCATCCCATTTGGGTCTGCCTGCAGCAGCTAACTGTTTTGATTTCAGTAGCAACCAGAGCAATACCATTCCCATGATCCATGTGAATCAGAGACTATCAAGGGTGGGAAACTCAGTGCTTAGGTAGGATCAAGGGGCGGAGGAATGGATTTCATGTCAGTCCGATGGGTTAAGCCACTTCTACTGCCTCAGATTAAACACAATGATGACTGATGCAGATGTAACAACTGCTGCCAGAGGTTCCAAATGCATCTCACCCCTTTGTTCAGCTCTAGGAAGGCAGCAGAGACAGACTTTTGAGGACAGATGGGGGGGAGAACAGCGTGTGGGGAGGTGAGTGACACTGTATGTGTTTTTTCATGGTTTGAATGTTCTCTTAAAACAATGCACATTATACAGCTCTATCTCACTAGGACTTAAAAGCCTCCTTGACACAGGAAATACTATGACCAAAGTAGTTCCAAGGAAATGTTTATAGCCATTGCTCAGTACAGGTAGGTCCATGGCAGCTGTGGGGAGAATATTCTAAATATTTCCTAAAAGTACCTGGCTTTTGCACATTTTTGGCAATGCAGCACGTAATTGCAGATATACTGCCATAATGCCTCCCCTTTGGATAGAGCCCTGCACCGAGCTGAATGCCAGCCATGTGTTCACATGCTGCTGCTGGGCCCAGGCTCCTTCTCCGTGTTCTCTGCCATCATCTCCAGCAGGCATGCCTAGGCTTGCACTGTAATTTGCAGTCAGAGTGATTATCCTGCTCTCTCCATAAATAGCATGGTCTCTCCCCCTTCTTCCACCTTGTCAGCCTAGTAGACACTTCTCGGGAGTGTAGAACCTGCTGGGTAATTACCTTCCCATCCATCATCAGTAAAGTGAAGAAGTCCAAGTGAGAGACTATGGCAAGAGGGAGAAGAGCTCATCAAGGTGTATCTACAATACAGACATAAACTGATTTAAGAGCCATTTCCACTCTTGAGGAAACTGTAGTCCTAAGAATATTCATGGGGGGAATGGGGACCCTAACAGAATCCTCAACATTTTCACCAAGCTACAGTTCCCAGGATTCTTGATGGGAGGCCGCACCAGTTATAACCAATATAAATATTAGTGTCCAGTTGCACCACAGCAATGGCAATTGCCCAAGCTCCATAAAAGTGCACAGTCGCATAATAGCATATGCACCACAGGCCCAGTGCACCAGTTCACACACTGCTGTGCCCAAGACTACCGATTGTAGGGGTGGATGGATCAGACCATTTTTGGCCAATGCCAGTTTTGCATGTATTCGTTCATAAGTCCATTCTGTCCCATTTCTGCATTGATCTGCATTTTAAAAACACCTACACAACAATTAAACTCTCCTGAGCTGAGGGAGGCAGGGCAGGTGATGTCTAAACAATAGGGCAATGCTACGTCTTCCCTTCCTGGTCCCCATATCTAACCTGACCCAGGTCCCACCTCTGGTCCCACCCAGGTTTCAACAGTTGGCAACTGGCCTCGAGCCCTAAGCCAACTCAGAGTACGCTGAAGGAAAACAACTGCAACAACAACCCCCTTATGCCTGCTGTTTGCCCACATCTATTTTGGCCTCATTGAACATAACGTTGTGCCCTTATTAACTTAGTTGTCAGCCTGGGTGTTGGGAACCTGTGGGGGGTAAGGGAGCTACTGTAAGGTCTTCTGGAGCTCAGACACTGAGATGCCAGGGAGCAGCCTGGGAACGAGGGCGTGCCTCATGGATCAGGGAGTGGAGCTCAGGAAGGTATGGCCAGAGCTAAGCAGCACCTAACGGGGGCACAGAATGGCACCTGTCAGGTGACAAGAAGATCCTAGATATGCCTGTCAGCACTACAGTGTGTGGTGAGACGCTTGCAGGGCTACTGTGAGTACTGGAACTCTGGGAGATCTGATGAGGCTATTTATGTGAAGCAGTTAAAAGTAGGGATGGCGGAGAATTTCTCCACGAATCTCTGGGAGGCCGAATGCCAATGCATTTGGTCCTCCGAAATTAGTGGAGAAACAGTCCACCATCCCCCCCCCTGGGATGGGACTTACCTTTGGCGAATGTCCCTGGCGCTGGCGGCTCCTGGCGGCGGTTCGGCAGCGGTTCGGCAGCAGCGGCGGCGGCCGGTCTTCCAACTGGCTGCCGCCGCCGCCATTTCCAAGTAAAAAAAAAAAACAACCTCAAGCAAACATGATAGGTTACGTAAAGATTGACGTAGCCTATCACGACTAGATTTTCAAAAAACACCATGATAGGCTACGTAAATCCTTACGTAGCCTATCACGGCTGACTTTGAAAAAAAAAAAAAGTGTGTACGCAAATGGCGGCGCCCATGGGCGCTGCCATTTGTGTTCCTTATTTGGGCACGTGTAGTCTACGTAAACATTTACGTAGACTACGGTAAAAATAAGGGCAACGCAAATAGCGTTGCCCTTATTTTCGCCGTAGTCTGCGTAAATGTTTACGTAGACTACACGTGCCCAAATAAGGAACGCAAATGGCGGCGCCCATGGGGGCCGCCATTTGCGTACGCGCTTTTTTTTTTTTTTTCAAAGTCAGCCGTGATAGGCTACGTAAGGATTTACATAGCCTATCATGGCTGACTGCAGGGATGCAAACGGCGGAGGCTATGGCCGCTGCCATTTGCGTCCTGGCCAGCAAGGAGGATTCGCGGCCGGAGGGACGGGGTGCCTCCCCCCTGGCCAGAATTTTGGCCGGAGGGATGGGGCGCCTCCCCCCCGCCAAGAATTTCGGGGGGAGGAACGGAGCGCCTCCCCCCCCACCGCGAAGCAAGCTGCGGGACCAGGTAAGGGACTTTCGTCCATCCCTAGTTAAAAGCAACTGCATATTTCCAACCAAGACACACTGACTTGATAAACCAATCACTTCAACTGTTTTATATAAATGTCAGGTTGCTATGTTGGTCCATTAGAAAAAACAATCTGAAAGTAACAGTAGCTTAGTATCATTATGAGCGAAATGTAAGGATGGACAAAAGTCCCTTACCTGGTCCCGCAGCTTGCTTCGCGGTGGGGGGGAGGCGCTTCGGTTCTCCCCCCAAAGTTCTTGGTGGGGGGGAGGCGCCCCGCCCCTCCCGGCCAAAATTCAGGCCCGGGGGGAGGTGCCCCATACCTCGCCACCAAAATTCAGGCCGGGGGGGGAGCGCCCCATCTCCCTGTCCGCGAAATAAAACAAGTAAATTAAAAAAAAAACACGTGATAGGCTACGTAACGATATTTGCGTTGCCCTTATTTTCGCCATAGTCTATGTAAATCTTAACGTAGACTACCCCTGCCCAAACAAGGAATGCAAATGGCAGCGCCCATGGGCGCCGCCATTTGCGTACGCGCTTTTTTTTTTTTTTTCAAAGTCACCCGTGATAGGCTACGTAAAGATTTACGTAGCCTATCATGGCTGACTTTGAAAATCTAGCTGTGATAGGCTACGTAAATCGTTAGGTAGCCTATCATGTGTTTTTTTTTTTTTTACTTTACTTTGTAATGGCGGCCGCCGCCCCCCCCCCCACTGAAACGCTGCCGAAACGCCGCCGGAACCCGCTGCTGAGAGGGACATTCGAAGGAGGTAAGTCCCATCCCGGGGGGGGGGCAGAGAATTTCACCACCAATTTCGGGGGGCCGATTGTGTTGGCATTCAGCCTCCTGGAGATTCGTGGAGAAATTCTCCGACATCCCTAGCAAAATGTCACAAAGCAGTCAGCCAGTCTGAAGTTTACCAGAACTTTTCTTGAGGCTGCATGCAGAAAAAAGGGCATGATGAAAAGCCACAGCCTGCAGTTTGTGATAAAATGGATAAAACCCTCCCTCTATGGCCATGCTCCATCTTTAAATAAACAAATATGATGCAATATGAGCAGCTCTAGAGCTCTTTTACCCTTGAATTACTATAACCTGTCCCCACAGAATTAATGGGCAGGACTCTCTTCCAGAACTGATGGGATCCCCCCCACACTCACACACACGAAACAGGAAGGCTTCATCCCCAGTGCTTTTCTTTTTTTTACAGTTGTGAAGGTTTGAGGCCTACAGAGGCAAAAGGGGGAAAAAAGAGTCAGGCTTAGATGTGTTTCGAGTTTCGAGTGTGTAATGGGGCCATACTGGAAGCAAAACACCCTTTTCCCAGAAGGCGAACTCCGAGACTGATGCCCTGTTCAGACCTCATGCTGGCTTACTGTGGTTGCATTTGGGAGATCCGCAGCTTGCCCACATGCGTTGTCCGCCCTCTGCAGGGGGTGACGCGCCCCAGGGTGGGTTACTGTGTCATCTGTTAGGGTCCACATTGTCCAATCCTGCCTCTCCATGGCAAAAGCACGGCGACCATGGAGACGGCCACCTAGAGCACCTGAAACTCCCCATGATGCTCTAGACAATGCAGCCAGACCGTGTGGTCGATTGCTGTCACGTAGCGATGGATGGAGGGGCTGTGGTGGCTCTGGGATAAGCAGTGGCGGTGATGAGAAAACAGGAATTTAGTAGGGTTGTGCCCACTTCAGTCTGAGGCCCAAAGACCGAGTCAAAGCGGGCTGCTTTGGGTCACTTTGAGCCCCTTCTGAGGCAGAGCAGAGGGGCACAAAGTGATCCGGGGTGGGGCGGGGGCTCTCCAAAGCGCCCTGGTGGGCTTTGGAGCTTCAGCATCCCTGGCCCAGCCACACCGGTGCCTCCAGGTCCTTACCTGAAAGCTGCCCATTACCGTTGCCACCGCTGGCACCTCCGCCGCTGCCTCGGTTGCAGCTGCCGCCGGTGCCATCACCGCCGCCAGCTCCTGCGGCCTGGGTGCGCGCCAGCTCTCATTGCAGGGAGTCACCAGTTTTAAAATGGCAACTTCCTGGAAGTTCCTGGAAGTTTCCATTTTAAAAACGGTGACTCCCTGCAATGAGAGCCGGCACACATCTAGGCCTCAGGAGCTGGCATGCCAGGGGTGTTTCTGAGCACAGGGAGTGGGATAGCAGTTCAGATTCCAAAGGAGAACTGCCAGACATGGGGGAGGTGTTTTCCCAGGCTAGTCCAGACATGACTGGGCCGGCTTCTCAGGTTACAAATGCCCAGCTGGCTGAGGATGAGGGTGCCTCCCCACACCCCCCCGTGAGAGGCAGCGAACAGAAGGAGGCGGGGTTTGGGGAGTCTGATCTAATAGATGCCAGGCACAGGCGCAGAGCAAAGAGAGAGAAGGCGGGGCGGAACTTAGACAGTCTACCCGATTGGCCTTGCGTGAGAAGCTGCGTTCAGAAGCCTCACGAGAGAGAGAGGGACCTCCCCCCATTAAGTTAGGCTAGTGAGACCACCTTCCTCTTCAAATGGCAGGCAACTCTCTTAACTTCCTTTTGAATTCCCCTGAAGGCATTCCTTTGTAGACTGAGAGTCACTGAGAATTTGCATCTGTATGACCTTGGTAGTAATGGATTAAAAGCTGTAGACTGAAGCCTCTCGTCTGTGTTTGTCTTCGGCATTGAAATAAAGTGGGGGCTAAAGGAATCCTGATATGGCGGCAGTGATGACAGAGACAGCAGTGGAGGCAGCAAGGTAAGGAGCTGGGAGTTTGTGCGGGGGCATCAGGGGTCCCCTGAAGCAGGATGTGAATGGCCGAGTCGGTTTGGGGGCTCCCCGAATCAGCCCGAGCCGCATCGGGCCCACCTCTGAAGCCACGAAGCAGCTTCCAAGTTGGATTGGGGGGTCCTGCACAGCCCTAGAATTTACGTACGGAGCAGGGATGGTTAAATAAACCATGGCATGCTGTGGTGTGGTTCCCAGTTGCATGAGGAGCGCATGCGGTGTGGTTTTCCTTCCCCTCCCTATAGCATGGTTCTGCTACCCACTGTCAGGGTGGACACTGAGCCCATAGAATCCCAGAGTAGTTCTGATTCTGAGGAAGAGGAGTTGCTCCTGGGAGAGGAGCGCGCTCCTCTTTCCCAGGGCCAACAGCTGACGGAGATTTCTCCCACCAGCATTCCTAGCTTAGATAGCAGTCCTGGGAGTGACAGAGCGCGGGAAGCAGACTTGATGGACGCGCGACGCCGACGCAGAGAGCTGTGCCAAATGGAGAGTGCAGAAAGGAGGCGTAGTGCCTGTTTGGCGCGCAAACAACGGCTGCACCCAGAGGATCCAAGGGAAAAGGGGAGGGACTCTCCCTAGTCCTTAAGTTCAGGGGTCTGCCAGTAATTCCCTTTCAAACCGGGACCAACTGTTCCAACGTGGGGCATAGGTACTCTGCTGCTCATATCTAGTTGCTAACAGTAGAGTTGTTAAGTTGTAAAAGAGGAATAAAGTTTTGAAAAGAATCCATTTGTCTGTGTCTGGACTTGGCTACTGGATTAGACTGAGAGAGGCCTCCAAGGAGCCCTTGACAGCCTGGTCCCCATTCCTCTTTTTTTTCCCTCTCTCTCTCTCTTCTCCTATTGCCTTATGGAGGGTGCCGGGGACCCAGTGGTGCAAGCTCTAGCGCAAGAGAACCAGATGCTCCGTGATCAGATGGCTCAACTGACAGCTGCCGTGCAGAATCTACAGGCTGCGGTTCAACCCCCTCCACCTCCGATTCCCCCCCGCCGCAAGTGCCCGGTGGCTTTGCCAGAGAAGTTTTCTGGTGAGAAAGGACTTTTTCAGATTTTCAGGGCCCAATCAGAGCTGTACATGCATCTTAGGCCTGAGGATTTCCAGACGGAACAGGTTTGTGTGGGTTTCATCATTAACCTACTCTCAGGCATGGCAGCTAAATGGGCTTCGGGGCTCCTCCTCGCTAATGACCCCCTGCTCGGGGACTATCAAGGTTTCATGACAGCCATGTCATGTTTTTTCAGTGACCCCCTGCGCACGCAGACGGCTTCTCGGGAGATTCGCCGCCTCCGGCAGGGCAAGGACTCAGTTTCCAGCTATGTGACAACCTTTCGCTTGCTGATGCAGGATTTACAGTGGAATGATGCCGCGCTAGTGGCTCAGTTTTTGGATGGTTTGAACAACGAGATCTTAGATGAGTTGGCGCGCACACCCAGCCCGCCTACTTTGGAGGAGCTCATCCAGACCTGCCCTCAGATAGATAGTCGGCTGGAGGGGTGCCGGCAGACCCGGCGGGGCGCCGGGGGCCGGGATTTCTCTCCTCCCATTCCCCCACGTTTCCTGCCTCCTCCCCCACCCCCCGCTCTAGTGCTGGGGGTGGAGGAGACCCCGATGCAGCTGGGAGCTACCCGAGCCTCACTGCTGCCAGAGGAACTTGAGCGCCAGCGTGCTGAGTGCCGATGTTTTCGATGTGGAAAGCTGGGGCATTTCGCCAAGACCTGCCGAGTTAAATCCACAGCTCCGCTGCCTCCTCCTCCTCTCCTTCCCACTCCTCCTCCTCCTCGTCCCCAGGCCTGACTAGACTGCCCCCCAAGCTTGTTGGGGGCCTTCAGTGTGGGGGTCAGTTCCCCACCAGGTGGGTGCCTTCCCCCCCACCCTCCCATCTGCTGTTGCATGTTCACCTCCGCTCCTCCCAGTGGGGTGGGGTGGAGGCCCTAGCTTTAGTGGACTCGGGGGCTACAACCGGTTTCATGGATGAGACCTTCGCCCTTTTCCACAAGATTCCTACCCTGCCCCTTCCTGCCCCCTTGGCAGTGGAGATCATTGATGGGCGTCCTCTCTCTTCGGGTGCGGTGACCCCTATTACAGTTCCGCTCACTCTGCGCACCCAGTCCCACGTTGAGCAGATTCAGTTTCACTTGGCCAAGGTTCCCCAATACCCAATTGTGCTGGGTGTTTCCTGGCTCTCTAAACACAACCCTCAGATTTCTTGGGGGCTTCAGCAAGTGGAGTTTGCGTCTCCCTACTGCTGGGAGCATTGCCTCCCAGAGGAGGCGCCAGTCCCAGCCCAGGCTTTAACCCTTTCCTCCCCCTCCTTGTCTGCTTCTGGCAGTCCTTCAGCTACCGTCATCCTCCCAGAGAAGTATGCAGCTTTTCGGGATGTGTTTGACAAGAAGGAGGCTGACCGGCTTCCCCCCCACCGCCCTTTTGACTGTGCCATTAACCTCATTCCGGGGCAACCATCCCCGCTGGCCAGCTGTATTCGATGTCGGAGCCGGAACTTCAAGCTCTGCGGGAGTTTTTGGACAAAAATCTCAAACGCGGTTTCATTCGCCTGTCTTCCTCCCCCACCTGCGCTCCTACTTTCTTTGTGGCTGAACGATCTGGAGAGCTCCGCCCAGTGCACGATTTCAGAAATCTAAATTCGGTCTCCATTCCTGACAAGTACCCCCTCCCCCTCATACCTGAGATGCTGGAGCGCCTGGGGCGAGCCAAGATTTTCACCATGTTGGACCCACGTAACGCATACAATCTCATTCGCATCCGGGAGGGGGATGAGTGGAAGACCAGTTTCGGGACCAGGTACGGAGCGTATGAATACCTAGTAATGCCTTTTGGGCTCGCCTGCACCCCCCCGACACTTTTTCGCGTTTTATGAATGCCATCTTCCGGGGCTATTTGGACACTTTCCTCATTGTTTATCTCGATGATTTACTTATATTTTCTGAGGACACCCATGCCCATCAGCTTCATGCCTCCGCTGTCCTCCAGCGCCTCCGCGAGAACCATCTTTATGCCAAGCTGGAGAAATGTGCGTTTGACCTAACCTCTTTGGACTTTCTTGGCTACATTATTTCACCTGGATGGACCCTGCAAAGGTCCAGGCTGTCCTCTCCTGGCAGGCTGCATCCACTAAGAAGGACTTGCAATGTTTTCTGGGTTTTGCTAATTTTTACAGAAAGTTCCTGCCCAGTTTTGCTTGGCTGACTTCTCCTCTCACAGACCTCCTTAAGGGCAAGAAATCTCCTTTTCATTGGACGGCATCTGCCCAACAGGCTTTCGAGGAACTTAAGAAGCTTTTCAGTTCTGAGCCGATCCTGTTACATCCCGACCTAAGGAAGACTTCTGTAGTGCGGACCGATGCCTCTGACTTCGCGGTGGGGGCGGTGCTCTTTCAGCCAGATCGAGAGGGCAGCGGGCTGCAACCCTGCGCGTACCACTCCAGGAAACTGACCATGTCTGAGAGGAATTATACCATCTGGGAGAAGGAACTGTTGGCCATCAACTCCGCTTTGGAGACCTGGCGTCATCTCCTGGAGAGGGCGCAGCACCCAGTCGAAGTTAGAACTGACCATTGCAACCTCGAACATCTTCAGACAGCCCGTGCCTTAAACCAGCGGCAGATTAGGTGGTCGCTTTTTTTTTCTCAGTTCCACCTTAAGATTTGCCATGTGAAAGCCTCAGACAACCTACAAGCTCTTTCTCGTAAGCCTGACCTCCAGCCAGGGAGTGAGGAAAATCCCCCCCCCCTCTGATTCTTCCCCCCCAAGGCCTGGCGGCAGCTGCGGTACCTCATTCTTGGGAGGAGCTCCTTCTCTCTGCACAGGCTCAGGATGCTTTTGTTCGCACAAAGGTGGAGGAATTGGGGCTAGCCTCTGCCCCCCCCACTCTACCCCCTTCTCTTTGCGAGGTGGCCTGCTTTACCATTCTGGCCAGGTCTATGTGCCTTCTAGACCCCTCTGCAATAAGGTCCTCCATCAGTGCCACGACTCCCCCACAGCTAGGCATTTTGGCGTCACCAAGACCCTGCATGGAGTGATGAGGGATTTTTGGTGGCCTCGTGTGTGTCAGGATGTCAAGTCCTATGTCGCCTCCTGCCCAACCTGCCAGAGGGCGAAGGCCCCCTCAGGCAAGCCCACAGGCTTGCTTCACCCCCTGCCTACCCCCTCAGGACCTTGGAAATTGCTCTCCCTTGACTTCATCACTGACTTGCCTCGCTCACACGGTAAGACCACTATTCTGGTGGTGGTGGATTTGTTTTCTAAGATGGCCCATTTCATCCCCTGCTCTGGGTTGCCCACAGCCAGGGAGACGGCAGAGCTGTTCGTGGCACATGTTTTCCGCCTCCATGGATGGCCCAAGGGTCTCATTTCGGATAGGGGGGCCCAATTCACTGCCCATTTCTGGAGGGAGCTACTTGTGTTGCTCCATGTGATGCTCCGTCTTTCCTCTGCCCACCATCCACAGACGGATGGTCAGACCGAGCACACCAATGCGACTCTGGAGCAATATCTGCGCTGTTATGTCAATTACCAGCAGGATGACTGGTTTTCCTTGCTGCCTCTCACAGAATTTGCTTATAACAATGCCTGCCATGCTTCCACCCACCAAACTCCATTTTTTGCCAATTTTGGTTACCACCCCAAGGGCTTCCCATCCACCCTAGCTCCCTCTTCGGTGCCAGCGGCCCAGGACTTTTTAGAGGAGTTGTGAGCAGTACACCACCTCTTATGGGACTCCCTTGAGCAAGCCAAGACAGCCTACAAGGCCTCTATAGACCAGCGGCACCAGCCGGGTCCATCTTTGCAACCGGTGAACTGGGTTTGGTTGTCCACCCAATACTTCCCCTCTCACTCGCCCGCAAGGAAGCTCGCGCCTCTCCACATGGGGCCTTTCCAGATTACGGCCCAGATTAACCCTGTTGCTTTTTGCCTGGCTCTCCCCCCCTCAATGAAGATCCATTCTGTTTTTCATCGGTCCTTGCTGTCCCCCCTGGTTTCTGGCGACCCTCATCGCTCAGTCAGCTCCCCCCCCCCGCCACCAGTGCTGGTGGAGGGGGAAGAGGAGTTTGGGGTCGCAGAGATTCTGGACTCCCGCCTTTCTCGTGGCCGCTTGCAATATCTGGTGGACTGGAAGGGGTACGGGCCTGATGAGCGGTCCTGGGAACCCGCGGAAAATGTGCATGCTCCGTTGCTGCTGAGGCACTTCCACCAGCTGTACCCCCACAAACCCGGGGCCCCAGGGGAGGAGCAGGAGGGGGGGCCTCATGGGAACAGGGATGATGTCAGGGTGGACACTGAGCCCATAGTAGTCTACATAAATCTTTATGTAGACTACCGGGACCAAATAAGGAACGCAAATGGCGGCGCCCATAGGGCGCCGCCATTTAGGTACGTGCTTTTTTTTTTTTAAAGTCACCCATGATAGGCTACGTAACGATTTACATAGCCTATCACGGCTGACTTTGGAAATCTAGCCGTGATAGGCTACGTTAATCGTTACGTAGCCTATCACGGGGTGTTGTTGTTTTTTTTACACTTTGTTTTGCGGCCGGGGAGACGGGGCACTTCTCCCCGGCCTGAATTTCGGCCAGGCGAGGCGGGACACCTCCCCCCCTCGCCTGAACTTCGGGGGGAGAAGCGAAGCGCCTCCCCCCCACCGCGAAGCACCCCTGCGAAAAGGTAAGTGACTTTCGTACATCCCTACTCTGAGGGGGCCGGATTCTTAGAATCCAGCTCCCCCCCCAGAATCCGTGGTGGAATTTTCCACCATCCCTAACTTCAGGGCTATTGAGTCAGAACTATGGTAGTGCTGAGTCTTGTAAGATTCTGCAATAAAGTGCATGAAACAGACTCTGTTGAATGAAGAGTTCATTTTTCTAGGAGGAGCCACCTGCCTCCTACAGGCAGTGCTGGAAAAAGAACCCCTTGTTGTTGGCTATGACTTTAAGATGACTGATGGTACTTAAGAGGCCCTAGGCCTCCACTGTGTTTTGTATTCAAAGAAATAGTTTTAGCTAAGTTCTATGACACTGTGTCTATTTTGGAGGGAGGCCATAGAAACTACTGAATCTCTGTTACGACATGATCCTGAGCACCATGTAGTGGTGCCGGAGATGCGTAAAAAATAGAGGGGGAACCTTGTTTTGTTTGTTTGTTTGTTTGTTTGTTTTTAGCGTGCCTCCCATTACAGGGATGGGATTCTATATGCTGAGCTTCTGTCTCGTTATGCACTGGTATATGCCACACCACTTTGCACAATACGGTTTATATAATTACACTAGATTAAGAACAAGAAAAAAATTTCATGAGATCGAAGTTCAAAAGGTGTTTACATAGCAAGAGAGGCGGCAAATAGCACCTGTTGACGTTGTGCCTGGCAGACAGGACAGTGGAAGCAGGAGAGAAGAAAGGAAACTAAAGCTTGATGCAAAGCCTACTCAGAAGTCAACCCTGTGCTTCTGGAAAAAGGCAATGGGAGGCTGGAACTGCAGCTGCTATAAAGAAAATCCCATGCAAGTTACTTAGATGTAAGCCTTACTGGCAGGTTCACCCTCCATTTCCTGGAACCACCACCCGCCCCATATTCTTTCTTAAATGTACATTTGATTTTGTTTAATAGGATTTATTCTCTAGTCTGGCAGAATAAAATTGCGGCAACTGTTTGCAATCCACACCTTTCATTCTAAACTGCATCAGGGGGTTCCAATAAACACCTCTAGACCTTCCCTTTTTAATGATAATTCAGCACAAAGAACCCCTCTGCATAACTCTCAAGATGACTCCCTATTTTAGGAATTTTGGTTATTCCTAATGAAAGTATTACCCTACTTTTGATTTGTTCTATTTACCAAAAACAGTTACTTGCATGTATTGTTAGTTTGAGGTGTACACTTAATAATAATAATAATAATAATAATAATAGGTTGTAGTGCAGTACAACTGCAGGTTGTAGTGAAATCACTATTACCTAGGGATGGACTCCAATGAGGCTGGATTCTTTGGAATCCGGCCCCGCAGAGTCTGTGGCAGAATGGACTACCCCCCCCCCGCCACCCCCCCAAATCCCCCCAGGATGGAACCTACCTGGAGGTGGCTGGTCCAGGTCGCTGTCTTCGTTCCGCAGCCATCTGCTGCTGGGCTGCGGAACAAAATGGTGTCCGGTGTAGGGGACGCCATTTGCATCCCTGCCATTGGCCGTGAATGTAAATATTTACATAGTTTCAGCTAATTTCTTATTTCTTAATTTAGCTAATTTTACGTAGTTTTTAGCTAATTTACATAAGAAGAGCCATCCTGGATCAGACCAAGGGTCCATTTAGACCAGCATTCTGTTCACACAGTGGCCAACCAGCTGCCCACGAGAAACTCACAAGCAGGACATGAGTGCAACAGCACCCTCCTGCCCAGGTTCCCCAGCAACTTTTGTAATAGGCATACTGACTCTTATACTGGAGGTACCTATAGCCATCATGATGAGTAGCCCTTGATACCCTTATCCTCCATGAATTTGTCCAATGCCCCTTTAAAGCCATCCAAATTAGTGGCCATCACTACATCTTGTGGCAGTGAATTCCATAGTTTAACTATGTGCTGTGTGAAGAAGTACTTCCTCTTAGCTGTCCTGGATCTCCCAATACAAAACTGTAGCCAAACACACTTCAAAAAGCTTTCTAAGTTTAGTTTCAGGAGCATGGCTTTCGTAAAACAGATTAAAGTATCTTACCTACATAACATTTTTGAGCTGTAGCAAAAGACTAGAGAGTCAGGAAGAGGACAGGTGTTTCAGTCCCTCCCTATGAGGACGGGTGTTTTGACCTAACTTTGCTCAGCTCTGTCTCTTATATTTATATGATTTCTTATGAGCTGCTTATGTGATATTATTGCAAGGAATGGAACTCCGACTCAATACACTTTAACAATCAACTATTATTCTTTTGTCCTGCAAAATGCTAAGATTAGAATGCAAAGATGTCTGGGGCAAATATTTGTCATAGCCCGTTTGCTGGGCTTGCTTAAAAGGGCTTTCTCCTGTGTAGTTCCCAAACTGTGGAATTATCAGTGATGATGTTGTGCAAAGTCATAATAGAATCATAGAATAGTAGTGTTGGAAGGGGCCTATAAGACCATCGAGTGTAACCCCCTGTTCAATGCAGGAGTCCAAGTCAGAGCATCCTTGACGGATGCTCTGTCCAGCCTCGTCTTGAAGGCCTCCAGTGTGGCAGAGCCCATAACCTCCCTAGGTAATTGGTTCCACTGTCGTATTGCTCTAACAGTCAGGAAGTTTTTCCTGATGTTCAGCCAGAATCTGGCTTCCTGTAACTTGAGCCCATTATTCCGTGTCCTGCACTCTGGGATGATCGAGAAGAGATCCTGGCCTTCCTCTCTGTGACAGCCTTTCACGTACTTGAAGAATGCTTTCATATCTCCCCTCAGTCTTCTCTTCTCAAGGCTAAACATGCCCAGTTCTTTCAGTCTCTCTTCATAGGGCTTTGTTTCCAGTCCCCTGATCATCTTTGTTGCCCTCCTCTGAACCCTCTCCAGCTTGTCTGCATCCTTCTTAAAGTGTGATGCCCAGAACTGGACATAGTATTCCAGATGAGGCCTAACCAGTGCTGAGTAGAGGGGGATTAGTACTTCCCAGGATTTGGAAGCTATGCTTCTATTAACGCAGCTCAAAAGAGCATTGGCCTTTTTTGCAGCCACATCGCATTGTTGGCTCATATTCAGCCTGTGATCGACAACAATTCCAAGATCTTTCTCTCTTGTAGTGTTGTTGAGCCACGTATCCCCCATCTTGTAACTGTGCATTTGGTTTCTTTTTCCTAGGTGCAGAACTTGGCATTTATCCCTATTAAATGTCATTCTGTTGTTTTCTGCCCAGCACTCCAGCCTATCAAGATCACTTTGAATTTTGCTTTTGCTTCTAATAAGGTATTAGCTATCCTGCCCAGTTTTGTGTCATCTGCAAATCTGATCAGCAGCATTCCCTGCACCACCTCCTCCAAGTCAGTAATAAAAATGACGAAGCGCGCTGGGCCCAGGACTGAGCCCTGCGGTACCCTGCTCATTACTTCTCCCCAGTTTGAGAAGATCCCATTGATAAGCACTCTTTGAGTCCGATTCTGTAGCCAACTGTGGATCCACCTGATCATTGTTTCGTCTAGCCCACTTTGAGCTAGTTTGCTCATCAGGAATATCATGGGGCACTTTGTAAAAAGCTTTGTGGAAGCTGAGGTATCTTATGTCCGTAAAATCAGATGGGATCTTATGGACATAAGATCTCAAAAATGAGATCAGATTCGTCTGGCAGGATTTGTTCTTGACAAATCCATGTTGGCTTCGAGTAATCACGGCATTGTTTTCAAGGTGCTTACAGATGGATTGCAGTATAAGCCATCTGTAATGGATGGCCTTGTAGGCCCCTTCCAACTCTACTATTCTATTCTATGATAATCTGCTCCAGAATTTTCCCAGGGATTGATGTCGGACTGACTGGTCTGTAGTTCCAGGTTCCTCCTTTTTGCCCTTTTTGAAGATAGGGACATTAGCCATCCTCCAGTCATCTGGCACTTCACCCATCCTCCATGATTTCTCAAAGAGAATAGACAGTGGTTCTGAGAGTTCTTCTGCCAGTTATCCTTTATTAGTCTAGGATGCAGCTCCTCTGGCCCTGGAGATATGTACACATTCAGTAATTAGGTGTTCCTTGACGATATGCCTATCAATCTCAAGCTGCAATCCTGACCCTTCAGTCTGTACTTTGCCTTTGCCAGGGGGGTCATAGACCCTGTTTTGTGAGAAGACTGAGCCAAAGTATGAATTAAGCACTTCTCCCTTTTCCTTGTAATCTGTTATCATTTTGCCATTCTTATTTAATAGTTGAACCACCATTTCTTTCCTCTGTCTTTTACCTTGCATGTATCCGAAGAAAGACTTTTTGTTGATTTTAGCATCCCTCGCTTACCTCAACTTGTTCTCAGCTTTAGCATTCGTGACGCCACCCTGCAATTCTGTGCTACCTGCCTGTACTCTTCCTTTGTTACTTGGCCCTCTTTCCACTTCCTATATGTGTCCTTTTTTGTTTTCAAGTCATCATCTCTAAGCCCTTTGTGAAGCCACATTGGCTTCTTCCGTTGTCTTCTGCCTTTTTGTTCTTGTTGGAATTGTTTGTAATTGTGCCTTGAGAATTTCCTTTTTTTAAAACTCCCACCCATCTTGGACTCCTTTTCTCGTTGGAGTTGCTTGCCATGGGACCTTACTTATCACTGTTCTGAGTTTATTAAAATTGGCTTTCCTAATCCAGGGTATGCATTTGGCTACACTCGGCTTTTGCTTCCTTTAGAACCAAGAACTACAGTATAGCATGGTTGCTTTCTCCCAGAGTTCCTGTAACTGTTACTTTATCCACTAAGTCATTTCAGTTGGTTAGGATCTAGTCGAGGATAGCCGATCCTCTAGTTCCTTCCTCTACTTTCTGTAGGAGGAATTTTTCAGCAGCACAAGTCAGGAATCCCTTGGAAGGGCCATGTTTTGCAGAATTTGTCTCCCAACAGATATCCGGGAAATTGAAGTCCCCCATTCCTACTACCTCATGCTTCCTTGAAACCATGGCAATTTGCTTTTCACAGCTTTCATCCTCGTCCTCTCCTTAACTGGGTGGCCAGTAGTAGACTCCAACCACCATGTTCCTTTTATTCTTTGCTCCATTAATTTTAACTCAGATGCTCTCGATGGGGCTACCAAGCTCCTCCTCCTGTATTTCTGTGCAGAGATATGTATTTTTAACATATAGTGCAATCCCACCTCCCTTTATGTTTCTCCTGTTCTTTTTGAACAAATTATATCCTTCAATTGCTGTATTCCAGTCATGGGAGTCATCCCACCAAGTCTCAGTTACACCTGTCAAATCATAATTTCTCTCCTGTATTAAGAGTTCAGGTTTGTTCTGTTTGTTTCACATACTCTGGGTATTAGTGTATAGACACTGAAGACCATGTGCTTCATAGTTTGGCTTTCTTCCTACATGTTTGTGAAGACTATTATTGGGTGCTGTTTGAGCTGTTCTCTCCATTGTGGTGCATGAGCCTTCGTCCAATGTTACCCCCAACTTTACGTCTCCCTCCCCCGTGGGATTCAGTTTAAAGCTTGGGAAGTTCTTCATGCTGTGGCCAAACACATTCTTCCCATCCTTTGTGAGGTGCAACCTGTCCCTTGCCAACAGTCCATCTTCCAGGAAGTATAGCCTGTGGTCCCAGAATCCAAATCTCTCATGCCGGCACCACCTTTGTCGCCAGTCATTCACCCAGAGTATTTTTCTTTCTCTTTCTGTCCCTCTTCTAACTACTGGAAGGATGGATGAGAAAACTATCTGGGCCCCAAAGTTCTTGAGTTTCCTTCCCAAAGCTTCAAAGTCGGACGTGATTTCTTCGTAGCTTCGCTTGGCGGTATCATTTGTTCCCACATGGATGAGAAGAAAGGGATACCTGTCAGTGGGCTTTATGAGTGCAGGCAACCCCTCAGTCACATCTCTAATCCATCCTCCTGGGAGACAGCATACCTGGTGAGTCCACAGGTCTTTGTGACATACGTGGGTTTCGATCCCATGCAGCAAGGAGTCTCCTCCTCCTCCTCTTCTCTTCTTGTTGTTGTAGGCCTGGGTTTCATCGCCTCTGCTTGACTGACCTTCAGCCTCTTGCTCGCTCTCATGCAGGTTCCCCTGTCATTCTTCCTCTGCAGGCTGTCCTCCAGTCACATCCTCAAGTACCTGGACATGGTTCCATAGCTCTACTGTCTCCACTGGTGAAGAATGGCTTCTAGTTCTTCTGCTCCTAACTGTCCCCCTTTTCCAAGGAGTATCCTCTACTTCATTTTTCATAACCTCAGCAGTTTCCTCCTCTGCCTCAGCTTGCTGTTGCTCCTCTAGCTTCTGTTCTTCTCTTTGCTGCTGTAGTTCCACTGTTCTGTCCAAGAACTCTTCATCTTCTCGTATTCCCTGGCGGGTCAACAGTCGCCGCTCCAATCCTTTTACTTTTTCTTCCAACAGTGTGATCAACTTGCACTTGTTGCAGGTGTAGGCCATGTTTATCTCAGGCAAGAAAACAAACATGGCACAAACGTTGCAGGTCACCACCACTGGAGAATCTTTTCCTTCTATACCCTCTATTTCCTTTTTCTGTCTAACTTTCTGATTGTTCTGGAGTAGGCTGTTTCTGGTCCTCCACTCACTGCAGGTTAAAAACAGAGTCCCACTGGTATGGAAGTGTGTGTCACAAGAAAAAGAAATTTAAAAAAATGAAAAGGACATGACAAAGAAATAAAAACAACAACAACTGCTCAACTGGGAGGTGGAAAAGAGACAGTAGTGCTTGCTTACAACTTTCCTTCCCTGCACCCACACTTTTCCTTGATGTTTCAAGCCCAAATCCAGATGGACTGTATGGAGTGCCTGGAACCAGCAAAAATGCCCCATGTTGTCTTGGTTTTGACTTGCCTTATGAAGCATCTGAGCTTTTCTGTATTGCTAGTGGAATCCATACATGATGTTGCTTACAACAGTAGCTGGAAGGATGGATTAAAAAAGGGGAGATGGGGATCTCCTCTGATGCAATCATGGCAGGGTCCGGTGCTCGTAACCATGTTTCTAAGCACCATTGGAATTGATGATGGTGCCAGTAATGAAAAATATATCGAAGCAAGTTTTGAAAATAATCTGTTTCACCCACTCTGCCTCTCCTTGTCATCCAAGACTGATGAGGCAGTTGATATTTTGATCCAGTGCCTGGGCAGGGTAATGGACCCAATGAGGGCCAATGAACCGAGACTCAGTCCAGACAAGTCAGAGATGCTTGTTGTGGGTAGGAATGGCAGAGAATTCTGCTGCGGACTCAAATCAGGCTGGATTCTCAAGAATCTGACCTGCGGTGTCTGTAGCGGACCGGCCCCACTCATCTCTGCCTCCACCAGATTTCCCATGGGGTGGCTCTCAGGGCTGTTGGTGCCACTGGCACCAAAAGCACCAGCTGTCAAGGGCTCCCTTAACAGCTGGCGTGGAGAACAAGGGCCTTGGCGCGGCCAGGAGCAGAGCCACCCGCGAAATCCGACGGATACAGCAAGGCTCCTGGGGAATCCATGGGGCCCCAGGCAGCCCAGATTTCCCCACCATGGACCCTCCCCCCCAGACCGGAAGTTGCGGGGTTCGTACACCCCTAGTTGTGGGTGGTTCACCTGTCTAGTTCAGAGGCATGCAACCTGTTATAGAGGGGGGTCGCACACCCCTGAAGGAGCAGGTTCATAGTTTGGTGCTGCTGTTAGATCCAGCATGGTCACTTGAGGCACAGTGGCCTCAGTGGCTCAGAGTGCTTTTTATCAGCTTATGCTGATATACCAGATACAACCCTACATGGACAGAGATAGCCTTGCAACAGTTACTCGTGCTTTGGCAACCTCCTGTATGAATGATTGCAGTTAGTGATGACTACCGTGGAACCAATTCCCTAGGGAGGTGGTGGGCTCTCCCCCACTGGAGGCGTTCATGACGAGGCTGGACAGCCATCTGTCGGGGATGCTCTGACTTAGATTCCTGCACTGAGCAGGGGGTTGGACTCAATGGTCTTATAGGCCCCTTCCAACCCTACTATTCTATGATTCTATGAAATCCATCCCTTTGGGGGCTTGCTGGATTTCCCCGCTGCCCCCAGCTTGGCTTGCATTTGATAGCTGAGCTGGGAGCTTTCCCCAGAAATTCAGGAATCTACTTGAGTTTTTTGTTTATTTGTGTGTGTGTGTGTGTGTGTGTGTGTGAATTTTTGCAAATTACCTCATAATTTGACCACTCGCATGGATTCCTCTGCCATCCCTAACTGCAATGCTTTATACATGAGGCTGCCCTTGGAAATAGTCTGGACACTTCCATTAGTTCAAAATAGGGCAGCTAGAAAGCTCACTAGAACTGGCCGACGTGATCACATTACGCCAGTACTTCTCCATTTGCACTGGCTGCCAATCAGTTTCCGGGCCCAATTCAAAATGCTGGTTTTAACCTTCAAAGCCCTAAACAGCTCCTCCAATAGTTACCCATAATATTTACATTACAACATTTACCCACAGTATTTACAATACCATTGTTGCCTGAGGCCATCCTCCAGGTGCCCCTCCAAATGAAGCAAGGCGGGGGGCTACAAGGGAGGGGGCCTTTCTCCATGCCGGCAACCCATTTGTGGAATGTCCTCCCCAAAGAGGCTTGCCTGAAGCCCTTTGGGCATCCAGTGAAGTCCTTTTTATTCTCCCAGGCATTTTAAGAATCGTTTTAAGAACTGCCTGTAGTGCATTTAGCACTCTATTCTGCTGCTAGTTTTAATCTGGTTTTATGCTGTTGTGATGGTTTTATTCTTTGTTGCTGGTTTTATCTTGGTTTTATTCTGTGGTTTTTTATTTTTTGTTTTAATATTTGTCCCGTACATTTTTAATGTGCTGTACACCATCCAGGGAACTTTGATTATTGGGTAGTTTAAAAGTGCAGTTAATTAATTAATTAATCTGACAGGTTTTTTAAATCATTGAATGTAATGTATGTCAAGTATAGATTCTGAAGCCAGAAGTGAGAGGGGGAAGTGGTGACAACTGAAGCACATATTTGATTGGCAGACTGAGAGCCAAACTACACCTGACCGTAACTGTGCATATTTGCTTTTCAATTTGTTCATAGGGATGTACGAAAGACCCACCTTCTGTTCGGGGGGGGGGGTCCACGGGGGGGGAGGCGATCTGTTCCTCTCCCCTGGAATCCATCCAGGCCGGCTCCGCTCCACCTCAATCCTGTGGAGCTGGCTGCCAGCTCCGCATCCCTGGCGAATGTCAATATGGCCGGCAGCCATTGCCGTGCCGTATCGCTGTAAGTAAGTCTCCAGGCGCAAATGGCGTAGTGGGCACCATTTGTGGCCGTAAAGCTGGTAGATTAGCCTAAATGCAGCCATGTATCGACATTCTTCAGGGACATGGAGCTGGCGGCCGGCTCTGCAGGTTTGAGGCAGCGATGGAGACAGCCTGGACAGATTCTGCGGGGAGGCAGAGGGGAGTGCTTCGTTCCGCCATGGGCCCCAGTGGGGCCGGATTCTTGGAATCTGGCCTCGTTGGGGTCTGTGGCGGAATTCTCCCCCATCCCTACTTGTTCATAAATGATCTGGAATTAGGAGTGAGCACTGAAGTGGCCAAGTTTGATGACACCAAATAATTAAAGGTGATTAAAATAAAAATGGGTTGTGAGGAGCTTCAAATGGATCTCTCCAAACTGGAAGAATAGGCGTTAAACTGGCAAATGCAGCTGAACGCAAGCAAGTGTAAAGTGATGCACGATGGGATAAAAAAAGCCCAACTTCACATTTGCAGTGATGGGATCGGATCAAGCAGTGAGTAAGCAAGAAAGGGATCTTGGGGTTGTGGTGGACAGCTCAATGAAAATGTCAACCCAGTGTGCAGCTGCTATGAAAAAGGCAAATTCCATGTTAGGCATAATTAGGAAAGGAATCAAAAATAAAACTGCCAAGATCATACTCCTCTTATACAAATTTATGGTGTGACCCCACTTGGAATACTGTGTACAGTTCTGGTCACCGCACCTAAAAAAAGAATATTGTAAAGTTGTAGAAAGTGCAGAAAAGAGCAACTAAAATGACCCAGGGGCTGGAGCATCTGTCCCCTATGAGAGAAGGTTACAACAGCTGGGATTGTTTAGCTTAGAAAAAAGGCAACTGAAGGGAGACATGACAGAGGTGCACAAAATTATTCATGGTATGGAGAATGTGGATAGGGAGACATTTTTCTCCCTCTCTCAAAATACTAGAACCCAAAGGGGTCATCCCATGGAGCTGATTGGTGGGAGATTCAGGACAGATCAAAGGAAGTACTTCACACAGCGCAGAGTTAAAGTATGGAATTCACTACCACAGGATGTAGTGATGGCCACCAATTTGGATGGCTTTAAAAGGGAGTTGGACAAATTCCTGGAGGAAAAGGCTGTCATTGGCTACTATTCCTGATGGCTATATGCTGTTTCCAGTATCAAGAGCAGTAAGCCTATATACACCAGTTGTTGGGGAACGTGGGTGGGAGGGTGGTGTTGCACTCATGTTCTGCTTGTGGGTTTCCTGTGGGTGAAAAGTGAACAGAATGCTGGACTAGATGGACCCTTAGTCTGATCCAGCATGGCTCTTCTTACGTTCTTATGTTTATCTTCCTTGGGAGAATGAGAATTTCACTTACACTTTCTGCCTCCTTTGAGAGGATGTGGTGTTAAGGCTTGTGAGCCTTAGCTCAACATTTCCCCTGCTTTTGGGTGCTGGGTTGAAAACTGTATAGCCTTAACATTTTTCTTATAAACCATAGGGTTTTTTGTTTATTGAATATTGGTTAAGATATAATATCTATTTATTGCAAAATGTTTAGAGAGCCCTGGTAATAAACAGTAAGCCTATTAGGATACATACACATCCTGATTAGTCCTAGGAACTTCTGGTACCATCCCCACTGCACCCCAGCTGGAACTACTGAGGGTGCACTAGGGTGGGTGGGTGGCTCCTTAGCAAGTCCAGCAGGGTGTCCCAGAAGCTGCTCAATCTGCACGGAGCAACAAGCTCCGTGCTCTCTCAGGTATCCTGGTCGCAAGTTATTTAAGGTTTTACTAGTAGTAAAACCTTAAGCCTGGCCTGGTAGTGGACAGGCAGCCAGTGCAGTTTCCTCAGCAAAGAAGTTGCATGCTGAAAAGGGGCTGCTCCTGAGAACAGCTGAGCTGCTGTGTTCTGCACTAGCTCCAGCTTCCTGAGCAGCCTTGAGGGCAGCCCCACACAGAGCTCATTGCAGTAATCCAGACTTGAGGTTACTTGTGTCTGGACCACTGTGGCCAAGCTATCCCTGTCCAGGAGAGGCCGTAGCTGGCAGACCAGCTGAAGCTGGTAAAAGGTACTCCGAGCCGCTGTGGCCACTTGGGCCTCCAGAGACAGTGATGGATCTAGGAGTACCCCTAGACTGTGGACCTGATCTTTCAGAGGGAGTTCAACCCCATCCAGAACAGGCAATGAGCCTATCTCTCAGACCCAGGATCACCCACAGGGCTTTCATCTTGCCAGGGTTCAGTTTCAGTTTATTGGTCCTCATCCAAACCATTACTGAGTCCAGGCACTAATCCAGGACTTGCAAAGCCAATCCTGATTCAGATGTCACAGGGAGATAGGGTTGGTGGAGATTTTCTCCCCGAAACTTCAGGGGGCCGAGCGCCAACGTGTTCGGCCCCCCGAACAAGTTTCGGGGAGAAATCCTCCGAACCCCCCCGCCCCCCGCACCCCCCCCCCGGGACGGGACTTACCTTCGCCGAATGTCCCTCCCGGCGGCGGGTCCGGCTGGCGGTTCGGTGGGTGTTCGAGCGGGGCGGGAGCGGCAGCCGGTCTTTCGACCGGCTGCCGCCGCCGCCATTGCAATAAAAGAAAAAAAAACGCCCCCTGATAGGCTACGTAACGATTAACGTAGCCTATCACGGCTAGATTTGCAAAGTCAGCCGTGATAGGCTACGTCAATCGTCACGTAGCCTATCACGGGTGACTTTAAAAAAAAAAAAAAAAAAGCGTGTACGGATAATGGCGGCACCCATAGGGAGCCGCCATTCCCGTTCCTTATTTGGTCGCTGTAGTCTACGTAAAGATTTACGTAGTCTACGGCGAAAATAAGGGCAACGCTATTTGCGTTGCCCTTATTTTCGCCGTAGTCTATGTAAACATTTACGTAGACTACAGCGACTAAATAAGGAACACAAATGGCGGCTCCCTATGGGGGCCGCCATTAGCGTACGTGCTTTTTTTTTTTTTAAGTCACCCGTGATAGGCTACGTGACGATTGACGTAGCCTATCACGGCTGACTTTGCAGATCTAGCCTTGATAGGCTACGTGAATCGTCACGTAGCCTATCAGGGGGCGTTAAAAAAACAAACAAAAAACTTTCGCGTTCGCGGCCGGGCGAGGCGGGAAGCCTCCCCCCCGGCCTGAATTTCGGCCGGGGCGAGGCGGGAAGCCTCCCCCCCCCGGCCTGAACTTCGCAGGGGGAGCAGCGAAGCACCTCCCCCCCACCGCAAACGTCCTTCGAGGACAGGTAAGGGACTTTCGTCCACCCCTACAGGGAGATAGAGCTGTGTGTCATCAGCATACCGATGGCACTTGTCTCCAAATCCCCTAATGACCACTCCCAGCAGTTTCATTTAGATGTTAAATAACACTGGGAACAAGATGGTACCCTGCGGAACACCATAGCAAAATTACCAAGGGGCCAAGGAAAAGTCACCCAGTGTTACACTCTGAAATCAGCCCCATAAGTAGGACAGGAACCAATGTAATACAATGCCTCTGATACCTGTCCCATGGAGTCGATTCAGGAGGATACCATGGTCAATGGTATCAAAAGCCGATGAGACTAGAGACTGAGCAGAATTAACAGGGTTGCACTCCCGCTGTCCCTCTCTCGATAAAGGTAATCCACCAGGGCAACCAAAGCTGATTCAGTCCCATAACCAGGATGAAACCCAGACTGGAATGGCATCAGACACCTTGACTGGAACTGCACTAAGAGCAAAATGAAGTTCACTGCGGAGACAAGCGATTTTGTCCTCAAAGTAGAATCCAAAAAGGTCACAGTAGGGCCTTGAGGAGGTCAGGGCCCCATTTGCTGGGGAGAGTGTTAACAGCCCTGGACCACCTGAAAGAGCTCTGCTGGGTGGCTACTTGAGGACATAATGGAGACAGCAAAGTAAGCCTTCTTTGCTGCCTGCATCACCATGCACTGGGCACGATTATGAGCTCTAGACCGTGCTTGGTCATCTTCACTTCAAGTCTTGCACCATTGGCTCTCTAGCCGAAGTCCAGCCTGTTTCATTGCCCCCAGCTCCCCAGTATACCAAGGAGTGGGGCGAGTTCTACATTGCTGGAGAGGGCACTCAGGTGCAATCAAGTTGATGGCCCACTGCATCTCACTGTTCCACCATGAGGCTAAGGCTGGATCACCAGCTTTCTCCACTGGAAATTCCCAAGAGCATTCAGAATTCCATCGGATTCCTTCAGTCTCCTGGGGCGGACCATCCAAATGGGTCCCTCACCCCTTCAGAGGGCAAGTAATGCCATGAGTTCAAATGTCACCAGGAAATGTTCTGACCATGACAGTGGGGTTACTTGGACTCCTCCAGTTTTCAGATTACTCTCTCACAGCTTGAAGGAAAGACCAAATCAAGGTTTGTCTTGCTTCATGTGTTGGGCCAATGACAAACTGAAACAGCCCCATGGTCCAAGGCGGAGTGGTTTCCTGGTGATAGTGATGGAGGTTCTGTGAACCACAGCAACACCCCCCCCCCGGCCCTCCAACCTATGTTGGTGCTGCACTGAGTACCCAGGTGAGCAGAGCTGAGTCAGGTCAACCCCACCCAGCTCACCCAGTTCACTCACCTCATTTATAATGAGAATCTGCACGGCATTGGTCCTCTTTTCCCCTTGCCTTCATCTAATAGGTGCAGTCCAAACTCATAGAATCATACAATAGTAGGGTTGGAAGGCACCTACAAGACCATCGAGTTCAACCCCCTGCTCAGTGCAGGAATCCAAGTCAGAGCATCCCTGACAGATGGCTGTCCAGCCTCGTCTTGAACGCCTCCAGTGTGGGAGAGCCCACCACCTCCCCAGGTAATTGGTTCCATTGTCATATTGCTCTAACAGTCAGGAAGTTTTTCCTGATGTTCAGCTGGAATCTGGCATCCTGCAATTTGAGCCCCCTATTCCGTGTCCTGCACTCTGGGATGATCAAGAAGAGATGCTGGCCTTCCTCTCTGTGACAGCCTTTCAAGAACTTGAAGAGCGCTATCCTATCTCCCCTCACTCTTCTCTTCTCAAGGCTAAACATGCCCAGTTCTTTCAGTCTCTCTTCATAGGGCTTTGTTTCCAGTCCCCTGATCATCTTTGTTGCCCTCCTCTGAACCCTCTCCAGCTTGTCAGCATCCTTCTTAAAGTGTGGTGCCCAGAACTGGACACAGTACTCCAGATGAGGCCTAACCAGTGCTGAGTAGAGGGGGACTAGTACTTCCTGGGATTTGGAAGGTATGCTTCTATTAATGCAGCCTGAAATAGCATTTGCCTTTTTTGCAGCCATATCACATTATTGGCTCATATTCAGCTTGTGATAGACAACAATTCCAAGATCCTTCTCGCTTGTAGTGTTGTTGAGCCACGTATCTCCCATCTTGTAACCGAGCATTTGGTTTCTTTTTCCTAGGTGCAGAACTTGGCATTTATCCCTATTAAATTTCATTTTGCTGTTTTCTGCCCAGTGCTCCAGTCTATCAAGATCCCTTTGAATTTTGTTTCTGTCTTCCAAGGTATTAGCTATTCCGCCCAATTTTGTGTCATCTGCAAATTTGATCAGCATTCCCTGCACCTCCTCCTCCAAGTCATTAATAAAAATGTTGAAGAGCACTGGGCCCAGGACTGAGCCCTGCGGTACCCCGCTTGTTACTCCTCCCCAGAGGCACTGCAGGGCACCGTGTCAAAAGTTTTGCTGAAGTCGAGGTATCTGATGTCCACCGCATTTCCACAGGCCACAAGGGAGGTTACCTGATCAAAAAATGAGATCAGATTCATCTGGCAGGACTTGTTCTTGACAAATCCATGTTGGCTTCAGTAATCACTGCATTGTTTTCAAGGTGCTTACAGATGGGTTGCTTGATAATTTGCTCCAGAATTTTCCCAGGGATTGATGTCAGACTGACTGGTCTGTAGTTCCCAGGTTCCTCCTTTTGACCCTTTTTGATGATAGGGACAACATTAGCCCTCCTCCAGTCATCTGGCATTTCACCTGTCCTCCATGATTGCTCAAAGATAATAGACAGTGGTTCTGTGAGTTCTTCTGCCAGTTCCTTTATTAGTCTAGGATGCAGCTCCTCTGGCCCTGGAGATATGTACACATTCAATAATTAGGTGTTCCTTGACCATATGCCTATTGATCTCAAGCTGCAATCTTTTCCCTTCAGCCTGTACTTTGCCTTTGCCAGGTGGGGTTACAGACCCTCTTTTGGGAGAAGACTGAGCCAAAGTAGGAATTGAGCACTTCTGCCTTTTCCTTGTCCTCTGTTATCATTTTGCCATCCTTATTTAGTAGCTGAACCACCATTTCTTTCCTCTGCCTTTTACTATGCTGAAGAAAGCCTTTTTGTTGCTTTTAGCGTCCCTTGCTAACCTCAGCTTGTTCTCAACTTTAGCCTTCCTGACGCCATCCCTGCAATTCTGTGCTACCTGCCTGTACTATTCCTTTGTTACTTGGCCTTCCTTCCACTTCCTATATGTGTGCCTTTTTGTTTTCAGGTCATCTCTTAGGTTTTTCTGAAGCCACATTGGCTTCTTCTATTGTCTTCCACCTTTTCTTCTTGTTGGAATTGTTTGTAATTGTGCCTTGAGAATTTCCTTTTTTTAAAATTCCCACCCATCTTGGACTCCTTTTCTCAATAGAGTCGCTTGCTATGGGATCTTACTGATCATTGTTCTTTCCTAAAATCCAGGGTACGGGTTTGGCTACACTCGGCTTTTGCTTCCCTTAGAACCAAGAACTCAAGGATAACATGGTTGCTTTCCCCCAGAGTTCCTGTAACTGCTACTTTACCCAGTAAGTCATCTCTCTCTGTTGGTTTGGATCAAGTCAAGGATAGTGGATCCTCTAGTTCCTTCCTCTACTTTCTGTAGGAGGAAGTTATCTGCCATACAAGTCAGGAATTTCCTGGAGGGGCTATGTTTTGCAGAATTTGTCTCCCAACAAATATCGGGGAAATTGAAGTCCCCCATTACTACTACATCATGCTTCCTTGAAACATTGGCTATTTGCTTTTCAAAAGTTTCATCCTCATCTTCTCCTTGATTGGGTGGCCAGGAGTAGACTCCGACCACCAGGTTCCTTTTATTCTTTCCTGTATTTATTTTAACCCAGAAGTTCTTGATGGGGCTACCAAGCTCCTCCTCCTGTATTTCTGTGCAGAGATAAGTATTTTTAACATATAGTGCAACCCCACCTCGCTTTCTGTTCCTCCTGTTCTTTTTGAACAAGTTATATCCTTCAATTGCTGTATTCCAGTCATGAGAGTCATTCCACCAAGTCTCGGTTACACCTATCAAGTCATAATTTCCCTCCTGTATTAAGAGTTCACATTCATTCAGTTTGTTTCCCATACTCTGGGCATTAGTATATAGACATCAAAGACCATGTGCTTCATGGTCTGGCTTTCTTCCTACATGTCTGTGAAGACTATTATTGGGCGCTATTAGAGCTGTTCTCTCCATTGCCTTCGTCCATTGTTATCCCCAACTTTACATCTCCCGTCCCCGTAGGATTCAGTTTAAAGCCCTCCGGATGAAGTTCTTCATGCTGTGGCCAAACACATTCTTCCCATCCTTTGTGAGGTGCAACCCATCCCTTGCCAACAGTCCATCTTCCAGGAATTATAGCTCGTGGTCCCAGAATCCAAATCTTTCGCACCAGCACCATCTTCATAGCCAGTCATTCACCCACTCTTAGGTTTGTTACTTGCTCCCCCCCCTTATGTTTACATCTACTCATCTGAATGAGTGTTGTTTGATCCCTGTCTCTGCTTTTCCTGTCTTTCTGTAATCTTTTCTTGACCCAATTTTGGATACACGATTTCATCCCTATTTCAAACAAATTCCTATTTTATTTTACAGGCTCCTTCACGTGGAGCTTTTATCCTTCTATTGAGAGTGCTCACTCACATAAGTTTTTGTGTCCTTTTCATGATGTCATTAACTTACAAGACACATCCAGAGGTATTTCCTTGTTATTCCATCTCACATAGATCCAGAACTAATGAACCATTTTTTAAACTCTGAATGTTACGTGATTAAAACAGCCACTAGATGGCACTGTTTCATTGAGTTCTATGGAACCTTGAAAATTAAAAGCTTCCCTCTCAGCAATCACATGGGAACCCGCAATAAATGGGGAAAGGCTCCAGAATGGGAGGACTGTGAGGGTTTACTTTAGTGTAAAGGCAGCCTACATTTACATATATGCAGTCATTCTACTGTACATGTAAAGACCATTCGATAGCACCAAGTGTTATCCAATGTTATCCAAGTCCAATGTTGCCTCCCTTGGATTGCTGTATAATGCCTAGGGGTGCACGAAAGCCACTTACCTGGTCTCGCAGCTTGCTTCGCGGTGGGGGGAAGGCGCTTCGCTGCTCCCCCCGAAGTTCAGGCCGGGTGGGGGAGTCTTCCCTCCTCGCCCGGCCGAAATTCAGGCCGGGGAGGAGGCGCCTCGCCTCGCCCGGCCGCGAAATAAAAAGTAAAAAAAAAAACGCCCCCGTGATAGGCTACGTGACGATTAACGTAGCCTATCACGGCTAGATCTGCAAAGTCAGCCGTGATAGGCTACGTTAATTGTCACGTAGCCTATCACGGGTGACTTTGAAAAAAAAAAGAAAAGCGCGTACGCAAATGGCGGCCCCCACAGGGAGCCGCCATTCGCGTTCCTTATTTGGTCGCTGTAGTCTACATAAATCTTTACGTAGACTACGGCGAAAATAAGGGCAACGCAAATAGCCCTTATTTGCGTTGGGAAAGGTAAGTCCCATCCCGGGGGGGGGGGCGGGGGGGGCGGAGGATTTCTCCCCGAAACTACTTCGGGGGGCCGAATACGTTGGCACTCGGCCCCCCGAAGTTTTGGGGAGAAATTCTCCCCCATCCCTAATAATGCCGCGGTGCACGTTCATCTCTTCCATGTTGCAACTTGTGTGTTGACCAAACCCCTGTCACAAAGGGGAAGCAGGCTTCCAGTCCAATCCCTGCCTAATGCTTTCCATAGAAACCTGTGCAAACCAAAAATATATACATTTTGGCAAATATTGGGACCTATCTTCCCCCACCTGCCTTAGCTAAGCAGTTCGGTCATTCCATGATCAAATGCATCAGGGGATATTCTGCAGTAGGATTTCATGATTTTATTCCAGCACCCAATCCCACACAGCTGGACCTCTTAAGATGAGAGTAAAGTTTTTCGAACTACCATGGGAATCTTGTTGTGCTACTTAACATTCTGGCACAGATGTTTCCCAGGATGTAGAGTGGTGGATAACTGACAGTGGAGGTTCTAGTGTCAAGATAGGATACTATAAACCAAGGGGATCACAATAGTATTAGGTCATGATCAATAATAGCCATGAACTAGAAATGTTATCAACTCAGGAAGTGACGCTTGAAATGGGAAACATCAGGTTTCACAGGCTAAAACACAAATACTATAGGGATGTATGAATCCCTTACCTTGTTCTGGGGATCCATGGGCGGGGGGATCCATCCCTTCCCCCGGAATCCTCCCCAGCCAGCTCCGCTCTGCGGCAAGGTCGTAGCAGCCGCCATTTGCGTCCTTGCATTAGGCTGTGATAGGCTACATAAGTATTTACGTAGCCTATCACAGCAAAGAGTAGGGGTGCAAATGGCATAGCGGCTGCCATTTTTGTCCCTCCTCTTTGCCGTGATAGGCTACATAAGTATTTATGTAGCCTATCACAGCCTAATGGAGGCACGCAAATGGTGGCCGCTACGATGGGAGGTTTACTTCTTGGGAGGACAGCAATGACAAATCTTGATAAAATAGTTAAGAGCAGAGACATCACACTAACAACAAAGGTCCGCATAGTTAAAGCAATGGTATTCCCCATAGTAACCTATGGCTGCGAGAGCTGGACCATAAGGAAGGCTGAGCGAAGGAAGATAGAATTGTGATGCTAGAGGAAAATTCTGAGAGTGCCTTGGACTGCAAGAAGATCAAACCAGTCCATCCTCCAGGAAATAAAGCCAGACTGCTCACTTGAGGGAATGATATTAAAGGCAAAACTGAAGTACTTTGGCCACATCATGAGAAGACAGGATACCCTGGAGAAGATGCTGATGCTAGGGAAAGTGGAAGGCAAAAGGAAGAGGGGCTGACCAAGAGCAAGGTGGATGGATGCTATTCTGGAGGTGACGGACTTAGGGATGGCGGAGAATTTCTCCACGAATCTCCGGGAGGCTGAATGCCAACGCATTCGGCCCCCCCGAAATTGGTGGGGAAATTCTCTGCCCCCCCGCCCCCCCAGGATAGGACTTACCTCTGTCAAATGTCCCTCTCGGCAGCGGGTCCCAGCGGCATTTCGGCAGGGGCGGTGGCTGGTCTTCTGACCGGCCGCCACCGCCGCCATTTCCCAGTAAAATAAATAATAATAAAAAAGTGATAGGCTACGTAACGATTTACGTAGCCTATCACGGCTAGATTTTCAAAGTCAGCCGTGATAGGCTATGTAAATCGTTATGTAGCCTATCACGGGTGACTTTGAAAAAAAAAAGCACGTACTCAAATGGCGGTGCCCATGGGCGCCGCCATTTGCGTTCCTTATTTTGGCATATCTAGTCTACGTAAACATTTACGTAGACTACGGCGAAAATAAGGGGAACGCTATTCTATTTGCGTTCCCCTTATTTTCGCCGTAGTCTATGTAAATCTTTACGTAGACTACCCGTGCCCAAATAAGGAACGCAAGTGGCGGCGCCCATGGGCGCCGCTATTTGCGTACGCGCTTTTTTCCCCTTTCTTTTCAAAGTCACCCTGATAGGCTACGTAAAGATTTATGTAGCCTATCATGGCTGACTTTGAAAATCTAGCCGTGATAGGCTACGTAAATCGTTACGTAGCCTATCACATTTTTTTTTTTTACCATTTATTTCGTGGCCGGGGAGACAGGGCACTCCCCCCCGGCCAGAATTTCAGCAGCGAGGGATGGGGCGCCTCTCCCCCGGCCTGAATTTCGGCCGGGAGGGGCGGGGCGCCTCCCCCCCGCCAAGAATTTCGGGGGGAGAACCGGAGTGCCTCCCCCCCACACCGAAAACAGCTGCGGGACCAGGTAAGGGACTTTCCTCCATCCTTAGAGGGACTCGACCTTGGGGGAGCTGGGGGTGGCAACGGCCGACAGGAAGCTCTGGCGTGGGCTGGTCCATGAAGTCACGAAGAGTCGGAAGCGACTGACCGAATAAACAACAACAACACATGATGGCCACCATTTGCGGCCGCAGCAGCCTGCCAGCAGCAGGAAGACAAGCCAGAGCTGCCGGTGCATCCACCGCCAGCGCCCGCCACATCTGCCGCCACTGCATCCGCTGCCAGGTAGGTCTGTCTCAGGGGGGATTTCGGGGGGTGGCAGGGGGGAGGCCGTTCTGCCACAGACTCCGGGGGACTGGATTCCAAAGAATCCGGCCTCACTGGAGTCCACGGCGGATTTCTCCAACATCCCTAAAATACAACTATTTTTGAGACAACTGATTCATTTGTCACTGACATATACCATGATGGTCATGGATGTTGACTCACAGACATGCTTTTTTTTAGCTAGAAATCCGGTTTTGAGACCAGGAGGTACAGATTTTTAGACTAGATTTAGTATTGTGTTGATATTTTTATTGTATTCAAAAGAAACATAAAATCTGATTGTATGTAAGCAGATAAGCATGTTTAAAAAATATGCTTAACATGTACAAAAGGCATTCCAGTGATCAAAGATTTCATTTCTCCATGGCAGAACTCACCTTCTTTGCTTGACTTGGGAAAACTGGTAAGATGCCATATTTACTATGATGTTTTGCACTTCATAAGCCTTGTAGCTAGAAATGTATCTTGAAGTTGTTTTTATTTTGTTTATGTCAGCATTGTGTGCTTAGTGTATATCCTGTACTAGAGAATTAAGTAAAAGACAGCAGAGACAAAAGCTTGGTCTCTGAGAGTTGTTGCTGAACTAAAACTCTGTGTGTCTAGTACCAGAAGTTGGCAAAAAACCCGCATTTCCTGGTGACACCTTGTGGTGGGGAAATTAAGTGGGAGTGGTTAACTAGTGGGGCCAAGCCTCCCTACATACTGGTATTCCATTTCATAGAATCTCCGGGTTCTATGATTTGTCCAGAACTGTGACAACGTGATACTCCCATATATTATTTTGTGTGCTCATTTGGGTTCTGGTTCTGCTGGACACAGTGTGTGTAACACATCAGGTGTTTTGTTGTTTGGTTGAACCCTTATTCTGAGCTGGTAGCCTGAATTTTCTCCAAATTCTGTTCCACTTCATATTCAATAGAAATGTTCAGGCTCAGATTCTGTTCTGGTTCAGAAAAATAAAATAAAAGGTCCTGTTTTGTTTTGAAATATTCTTAAATTATTTTTCCATTAAACCGATGTTCCACTAAACAAAACTTTTAACAATACTTTAGAGTACAAGAGTTTATTATACTGTAAAACATCCACATTCAGTTTTGTAGTGCCAAATTTACAGTAGACAGAAAGAGTTGCACAAGGTATATATTCAACTCTTAAGGCACTATGTCTCTCCAAAATGATCACTGTATGACTGGAGGTCTGAAGTCATTTTCGTTTTTGTTAACAAAGGTTAAAAAATGGAAATAACATCTTTATGAAACTAACTTGCTTGGTTGGCCCCCTACTCCATCTACTGGGGTGAGTGCACAGAGAGTCCTTTTCAAGCAGATCCACTCATTTCCCTGCTTTCCCCCTGCCCCTGCACTTGAGGACTATGACATAGAAGGTCTTTTTCAAGCAGATCCATTTGTCCCCCTCACACACACACACCGCCCTTTTCCACTAACCGAGCTGGAGTTTGACAGCTCCTTTGGCAGCTGTCAAACTCCCACGCAGCTAATAGAACAAGAGCAAAAAGGGGTGGGATGCACTTTTTTTAAATGACAACGGGGTCCTGCTGACTTGAGGTGGGATGCACTAGAAGGGGGCACGCCGAAGGGCTGGGGCAAAACTTTAAATGGGGAGAGCACTCAGCTGACTAGAGGATCTTGAGCACTTTTCCCATCTGCCAAAGTGCCCCCAGTTAGCCAAGGGCCCCAGGGATTTAAAGTGCCACCCTCACCCTCGGAGATCCCTTTCTCCAGTGCACCGCCCCCAGGCCCCCACCACTCAATTTTCATATACAAGTGCATGTACCCCCATTCTCTACCCCCAAAGGGAGTAACTGCTGCTACTTTGGCAGCTGTCAAAATAGAAGCAGTCACAGCTAGGGATGGCGGAGGAATCCCCTGCAGACTCAACTCAGGCCAGATTCTCAGGAATCCGACCTGTGGAGCTGGTAGCAGACTGGCCCCACTCGCCTCCGCCTCTGCCGGATTTCCCGTGGGGCGGTTCTCGGGGCTGTCAGTGCCACCGGAAGGGCTCCCTTAACAGCTGGCGTGGAGAACAAGGGCCTTGGCGTGGCCAGGTATGGCAAGGCTCCTGGGGAATCCGTGGGGCCCCAAGCGGCCTGGGTTTCCCTACCACAGACCCCCCCCCGAACCAGAAGTTGTGGGGTTTGTACACGCATTGTTACAGCAATCTGAAGAGGAAAAGGGGGTGGCACCTCGGGCCCCTTGCAAACAGGTGCAGAGGACTCGGGCAAAGGGGATTCCTAGCATGGCACCTGCAAGGTTCAGGGCAATGCACTAAACCCTGGGGACACCCTTGCTAGGAGGGTGTCCCCACCGTCCCCACCCGTGTCCCCACCATCAACTGTGTAAAGCCATTGAAACAGCCTTGCTACGGTGTAGCCTCAAGTGTTCTTGTGTCTGTTTGATGTGCAAGGGAACAGGCAAGGCAGGGCCCCATATTTCTGGATACCTGCTGTTGGGCAAGTGCGTAGCTGTGAATAACCAAAATAATAATTAAAAAATGATAACTAAAGGGGCCATTTGCACACAAAAACGGGGCTGGGAAAAAGTGTATGTGTGTGTGTGGGAGGGAATTACAGCCCCAATTTTTGCACATTTTTTGCACCATCAGGATTGCAGTCAGAGCGGGGACAGGGAGGTTGACAGGAGCGGTGGGGGGGGGCAGCCCTTTGGGCCCTTTGGAGGGGCTGCTGCTGGCAAGGGGAGAGGGGGACCAAAAAAGGGCTATCACTGTTGGAGCAGGGATGGGGCTTCGCAGCAGACAAGGCCAGTTCTGCCACCAAGTCCCCTGGGATGCTGGGCAGAGCCGGCTGGAGGATTAGGGGAGGTGGGACAAGCCACAAATGGTCAATGGTGCATCCCACTGTCTGTTGGGCACACCAACCACGTACTGTGGGCTGTTTGCAAAACCACCCACAGTGAGGAGCTTGTCACCTCTCATGGGTTAGCGTGTCGTGCGAATTTGCCCTACGTGGTGTGATCTCACTGGGGCGAGGTGCCTCCTCTATACAAGTTTCAGCATTGATCCTTGAATCCAGGCTGATGTGGTTCTTAATGGTTGTTTTGACCACATGGATTCCCAACTTGCTTCCAATATTGTCATTCCCAATCATTTTCCCAGACTTCTTTTAATCCCCATGAATCCCCACACACCTCTGCTATCATTATAGTGGCCCTTTCACTGCCTCCTTTGATTGAATGCAGCGGTGTTCCATCAGTGTTAGAGACCTCTGTGCTTCTCCAGAGGTGAAAAGTTTTTGTGCAAATCTTCTGATCTGTAGGATGGGCAGCCAGTTTGTTCACTTTCCTCGGAGTTTTTCCAATATTTTATCCTCTGTTATTGGTCTTCCTTTTTTGAACAAGTCACTTATCCTATAACTGCCTCTCAGTTCTCAATCTGTGTACATTTCATATTTCCTTAAGTCTTTAAATTGAGTAGGGATGGGGGAGAAATCCTCCACGGACCCTAGTGAGGCTGGATTCAAAAGAATCCGGCCCCCCGGAGTCTGTGGAGGATCAGAAGACTTACCTTCACCTCCTGGAGGAATCCTCGCTGGCCAGATCCTCCCTGCAGTCCCTGCTTTTATGTGATAGCCTGCGCAAGAGAACGGAGGACAAAAAGGCCTGGTGTGCTATGGTCCATGGGGTCATGAAGAGTCAGACATAACAACTGAACAACAACTATGCAAATATTTGCATAGCCTATTGCGTTAATGAAAAGCACACACGCAAATGGTATCCAGGTGGCCATTTGCGGCCATAAAGGCCTTAGTTTAAGGTAAGTGCAGCCATTTACAGCTGCATTTACCTTAAACTAAGGCCTTTAAGGCCACAAATGGTGTCCCGGACACCATTTGCATCCAGGATCAGTAGTCCCCTTCAGCCAGCGATACAGCATGGCGGCCATATCACTGGCACTTCGGAGCTGGCTGGCAGCTCCGCAGAATTGCCACGGAGCGGAGCCAGCTGAAGAGGATTCCGGGGGGAGGAATGGATCACCTTCCCCTCTGCGGACCCCCCCTTGCAGACCCGCTGCCCCCAGATTGGCAGTTAAGGGATTCGTACATCCCTAAAATTGAGGATGACCTTGGAAAGGCAGTAAAGGAGAGGCAGGCGGAACAAACACTTTAACCGATGTTTTCATGTAGACAAAGCAGCGCATAAGAAAGGATTCTCAATTTTGGCAAGAATATTGGGCTTAAGGAGCTGAAATGGTATTTGGTTGAAAAGTACTATATTTATCCAGGATATTTCTTTGTAATTTTGAATGAGGTATAACAGTTGCTTTACTTGCACAGCATATAGACTATTTTTAGACTAGGGAAAACCTACCCCCCTTTTTTGGGTGCCTATACCAAATTTACCTGGGTTTTGGTTCATTCAGGCTCAGTTTGCTCTCTGATCAAAATGTTCTGCTCTGAAATTAAGCTCATTCTGAATCTTTGGGATGGCACAGGGCTATACATCTAAATATAAAAACAAAATAAAGATCTAAATATAAAAACAAAATAAAGAGGTCAGTCAAACAGAGGCGATGAAACCCAGGCCTACAAGAAGAAGAAGAGAAGAGTGGTAGTAGTGGGAGACTCCTTGCTGTGTGGGATCGAGACCCAAGTATGTCGCGAAGACCCGTGGACTCGCCAGGTATGTTGTCTCCCGGGAGGACAGATTAGAGACGTGACTGAAAGGTTGCCTGCACTCATAAAGCCCACTGACAGGTATCCCTTTCTTCTCATCCATGTGGGAACAAATGATACCGCCAAGCGGAGCTACGAAGAGATCACGTCAGACTTTGAAGCTTTGGGAAGAAAACTCAAGAACTTTGGGGCCCAGATAGTTTTCTCATCCATCCTTCCAGTAGTTAGAAGAGGGACAGAAAGGGAAAGAAAAATACTCCGGGTGAATGACTGGCTACGAAGGTGGTGCCGACGAGAGAGATTTGGATTCTGGGACCATGGGCTATACTTCCTGGAAGATGGGCTGTTGGCTAGGGATGGGTTGCACCTCACAAAGGATGGGAAGAATGTGTTTGGCCACAGCATGAAGAACTTCATCAGGAGGGCTTTAAACTGAATCCTATGGGGAAGGGAGATGTAATGTTTGGGGCAACAATGGACGTAGGCGCATGCACTGCAAAGGAGAGAACAGCTCTGATAGTGCCCAATAATAGTCTTAAGACACATGTAGGAAGACAGCCAGACTATGAAGCACATGGTCTTCGATGTCTATATACTAATGCCCAGAGTATGGGAAACAAACAGAACGAACTTGAACTCTTAATACAAGAGGGAAATTATGACCTGATAGATATAACTGAGACTTGGTGGGATGACTCTCATGACTGGAATACAGCAATTGAAGGATATAACTTGTTCAAAAAGAACAGGAGGAACAGAAAGGGAGGTGGGGTTGCACTGTATGTGAAAAATACATATCTCTGCACAGAAATACAGGAGGAGGAGCTTGGTAGCCCCATCGAGAGCATCTGGGTTGAAATAAATGGAGCAAAGAATAAAAGGAACCTGGTGGTCGGAGTCTACTACCGGCCACCCAATCAAGGAGAAGACGAGGATGAAACTTTTGAAAAGCAAATAGCCACTGTTTTAAAGAAGCATGATGTAGTAGTAATGGGGGACTTCAATTTCCCTGATATTTGTTGGGAGACAAATTCTGCAAAACATGGCCCCTCCAGGAAATTCCTGATTTGTGTGGCGGATAACTTCCTCCTACAGAAAGTAGTGGAAGGAACTAGAGGATCCACTATCCTTGACTTGATCCTAACCAACAGAGATGACTTAGTGGATAAAGTAGCAGTTACAGGAACTCTGGGGGAAAGCGACCATGTTGTACTTGAGTTCTTGGTTCTAAGGGAAGCAAAAGCCGAGTGTAGTCAAACGCGTACCCTGGATTTTAGGAAAGCTGATTTTCATAAACTCAGAACAATGATCAGTAAGGTCCCATGGCAAGCGATGCTAGTGAGAAAAGGAGTCCAAGATGGGTGGGAGCTTTTAAAAAAGGAAATTCTCAAGGCACAATCACAAGCAATTCCAACAAGAAGAAAAGGTGGAAGACAACAGAAGAAGCCAATGTGGCTTCACAAAAAGCTTAGGGATGACCTGAAAACAAAAAAGGACACATATAGGAAGTGGAAAGAAGGCCAAGTAACAAAGGAAGAGTACAGGCAGATAGCACAGAATTGCAGGGATGGCGTCAGGAAGGCTAAAGCTGAGAACGAGCTGAGGTTAGCAAGGGATGTTAAAAACAACAAAAAGGCTTTCTTCAGCTACGTGCATAGTAAAAGGCAGAGGAAAGAAATGGTGGTTCAGCTATTAAATAAGGATGGAAAAATGATAACAGATGACAAAGAAAAGGCAGAGGTGCTCAATTTCTACTTTGCCTCAGTCTTCTCCCAAAAGAGGGTCTATGACCCCCCTGGCAAAGGCGAAGTACAGGCTGAAGGGGCAGGATTGCAGCTTGAGATCGACAGGCATATGGTCAAGGAACACTTCATTACTTTGAATGAGTTCAAATCTCCAGGGCCAGATGAACTGCATCCTAGAGTCATAAAGGAACTGGCAGAAGAACTCTCAGAACCGCTGTCTATTCTCTTTGAGAAATCATGGAGGACGGGGGAAGTGCCAGATGACTGGAGGAGGGCTAATGTTGTCCCTATCTTCAAAAAGGGTAAAAAGGAGGAACCAGGGAACTACAGACCAGTCAGTCTGACATCAATCCCTGGGAAAATTCTGGAGCAGATCATAAAGCAATCCATCTGGAAGCACCTTGACAACAATGCCATGATTACTCGAAGCCAACATGGATTTGTCAAAAACAAGTCCTGCCAGACAAATCTGATCTCATTTTTTGATCAAGTAACCTCCCTTGTTGACCGTGGGAATGCTGTAGACATCACATACCTCGACTTCAGCAAAGCTTTCGACAAAGTGCCCCATGATATCCTGATGAGCAAACTAGCTCAAAGTGGGCTAGATGAAACAACAATCCGGTGGATCCACAGTTGGCTACAGAATCGGACTCAAAGAGTGCTTATCAGTGGGACCTTCTCAAACTGGGGAGAGGTAACGAGTGGGGTACCGCAGGGCTCAGTCCTGGGCCCAGTGCTCTTCAACATTTTTATTAATGACTTGGAGGAAGAGGTGTAGGGAATGCTGATCAAATTTGCAGATGACACAAAATTGGGTGGGATAGCTAATACTTTGGAAGACAGAAACAAAATTCAAAGTGATCTGGATAGACTGGAGCGCTGGGCAGAAAACAACAGAATGGCATTTAATAGGGACAAATGCCAAGTTCTGCACCTAGGAAAAAGAAACCAAATGCACAGTTACAAGATGGGGGATACGTGGCTCAACCACACTACAAGCGAGAAGGATCTTGGAATTGTTGTCGATCATAAGCTGAAGATGAGCCAACAGTGTGATGTGGCTGCAAAAAAGGCAAATGCTCTTTTGGGCTGCATTCATAGAAGCATCGCTTCCAAATCCCAGGAAGTACTAGTTCCCCTCTACTCAGCACTGGTTAGGCCTCATCATGAGTACTGTGTCCAGTTCTGGGCACCACACTTTAAGAAGGATGCAGACAAACTGGAGAGGGTTCAGAGGAGGGCAACAAAGATGATCAGGGGACTGGAAACAAAGCCCTATGAAGAGAGACTGAAAGAACTGGGCATGTTTAGCCTTGAGAAGAGAAGACTGAGGGGAGATATGATAGCACTCTTCAAGTACTTGAAAGGTTGTCACAGAGAAGAAGGCCAGGATCTCTTCTTGATCATCCCAGAGTGCAGGACACGGAATAATGGGCTCAAGTTACAGGAAGCCAGATTCCAGCTGAACATCAGGAAAAACTTCCTGACTGTTAGAGCAATACGACAATGGAACCAATTACCTGGGGAGGTGGTGGGCTCCCCCACACTGGAGGCCTTCAAGACGAGGCTGGACAGCCATTAGTCAGGGATGCTCTGACTTGGATTCCTGCATTGAGCAGGGGGTTGGACTCGATGGCCTTGTAGGCCCCTTCCAACCCTACTGTTCTATGATTCTATGATCTTATGTTGGCATTAAGAGAGAAAATTGCACATAGTCCCATGTCTACCATGAGTGGATTAATTTATAACAGCATTTGGCCCTAACACCTAGGAGTCTTCCAAAGCCACTGGATAATCTTGGGGCTGTCTTCACAAGCAATTTCGTGCAAAGTTAGAACACTCTGAGTTCCTTCCCAACAGATGACGTCATCACCACACTTCTCTCTTGAAAAGCTGCGTTTTCCAAAACTCCTTTTACTCCAACTTTTTTTTTTATACTGAAAGCAGCTCCCTTACCACAGTGTGCCATGTCCCCCCCTGCATTAAATCCTGGGTGTACTCTGTGACCTGGCAGTGACGTGGTCAAGTGGGTGGGATGCCCCATTCCCTCTTGCTTTCCCAATTGAAGTAGTTTTTCCCATTGACAAAACCCCCAGGAGCGCAGCAGCAACCCCTCACATTACTGCAGTAGTGGGGACACTCATTCACCTTAGCTAGCCTGCTTCTAATCTTTAGCATATCCCCCCACTTCTGTGCATGTTTACTCAGAAGTAAGAAATAGATCTCACTCCCCTGCATTGAAAGGGTTAAAGGCTAACTTTAGTAACTTGCCCTAAAGCACTCTTTTGCTTCTCCAATGATCTCTTAAATCGCTATTGCAATGCTGTGCTTCTTTGATGTTCTGTAGTTTCTCTGATGTAAAGTCATTTCTCTGCTGTTATATAAAGTCCCTTCTCTGCTTTATCACAGTAATGATCATTCGGGTATACAGGAGCTTCTCATTGAGAGCAGGGGGAGAGTGAAAGGGGAGGTTGGAAGCAATAATTTCTTGGCAGAGTGCTGGAATGGGTTGAAATTGGGGGGGCTGAGCTGCTCTCAGGGGGAGTCATCAGATGCTGCACTCGAGAATCGGGAATTTGGGGTCTCAGTGGGAGCCTTTAGATGCCACACTCAAGAACCAAGGATTTTGGCTTCTTCAGGGAAATCTGCACACATGGGGAAAATTAGTTGCTCTCCATTCGTAATAATGTAGTAGCAAGGGGGGAGCCTGAACAGAGGCAGGAAGCAAGCCTTTCTCTCATTGGTTGAGCAGCCCCTGCCAGTTTGATTCTGTTCTATTCTCTCCACCCCACCCCACCCAGAAGTATGTTCTTTCAAGCACTGCGTGACCCCTGAAAACCAGATTTTAAAGGTACGGTACACTCAGCTTATCTTGCTTCATGTGTCCCTGATGGACCAAAGCTGCTTCCATGAAAATCCGGGTAATATTCCAATGCACTTCTCATTCCGTTGTTGTGAAGAACATACACACACACACACACACACACACAGAGAGAGTTCATTTTATTATGTTAGTTTCTAGTTGAGGACTTCTTTTTCTCTGCAGGGGGAAAAATGCTGCTAATACTCTTATAACTGTTGATGCATCCACGTGTAATTGGCTTAAGGATGCTTCATGCCATCTGAACAATGTTACTGAGCAGAAACAGAATGTGTCACAAGAGGCAAGGCAAGGCAAGGCAGAGATTAGTCATGCCTAGTGTTCCCAGACTGCTCTCCATGCTCTCAAGAGGCACAAGGTCAGCCCTAGAATGAATATAACAACACACATGCAAACTTTAGAGGGGCAGCGTCAACATATGGAGGAAAACACAACAACATGTCTTGCTGCACCTTAAAAACAAACACATCTGTTGTGGCATAAGTCTCCATGGGCCAGAACTCACTTTGTCAGATGCATAAAGTAGTCACTTAAGAGAGCAAATGGGTATACAGATGGTGGAGTGGAGAGATAGCCTATGGTTGGGTCTGGAGTGTAGCTTCATCAGGATGGCAATGGGGAGGTCAGAATGGTCCAGTGGTGATGGGCAGTGGAAGGAATGGTGTTGGGAGGAGGATGGGTCATCTGCAGAGAAAGGCCATGCACAGGCTGTGTCCCTTTCTAACCCTTTCCCTCATCTCTCAGCTGTCTGTAGTTTGATGCTGCTGCTATTTAACACCAGGTTGGTTCATAACAAGATGGGATTGTGGATGAGGGAGCTGACCTGGCATGTATCACCAAAACCTGGGTGGGTGAACCGGATGGGGTAGATCTCACTCAGTTTTGCCCTCCCAGGCACTGGAGATAGGAGGGCTGGGAGGGGACATTGCTATAATCCATAAAACCTCAATTTTTCTTGCCAAGAAACCTCTCTGCCCTTGAGTGGACTTTGAGGGACTGCATCTGGTTTTAGGCTATCAAGATACTTTAGGACTGCTGCTGGTGTACTGCCTACTCTGCTGCCAGGTGCTTCCCTGACAAAGCTGGCCAATGTGGTCTTGGGTGTGCTGTTGGAGGATTCCAGTACAATTTTTCTGGGGACTTTAAGATCCATGCTTAGGCTGCCTCTGGAGGGCTGGCTGGGGCCTTCATGACAACCATGGGATTGTCCCAATTTGTTGTTGACCCAATGCACAGAGTGGGACACACCCTCAATTAAGTTTTGCATTGGGTGAGGGTTGGTTGTCCAGAAATGGGGTGCTTGTGTGTGATAACCTCATTGTCACGATCATACCATACAACTGAAACCAAAAGATTACAATGTCTCGAGGCACCAATTCCCTCCTGCAGGGGTGGGTGTGAGGCTATTAAGATGTTCTGCTCCAGGAGACTTATGAAGTCCGAGGGATTCCCAAATACTCTGGGGAATTTTCTAGCACCTGGAAGCCCTTTGTCTCACTGTGGAATGCTGAGGTGCATCAAGCCACCAACAGGATCAACTTCAGCGTGCCCTCTCCAATGCTGTGGAACTCATGTGGCCCCTTGGGGTCCTGGGGAATCTCAGGCAATGAAGCAGACCAGACGATGGCTAGAATGCAAATGGTGGGAAACTCAATGCAAAGGTGACTGGACATGTATTAAAGCACCTAATCACAGCTATCGTGTGGTGAGGGTAACAAGGAAGCTTACATTATTGCTTCTATTTAGGGATGTCAGAGAATTCCATCATGGATCTCGGTGAGGCCGAATGCCAGTGCATTCGGCCCCCTGAAATCCATAGCAGAACGAAGCCCCCCCGCGAAACGGGCCCAGAATGGAGCACCTACCTGCTGCCGTCCACGCTGACTTGTGAATGGCAGCCGCGTCTGCGGCTACCATTTGCTTCTTCCATGTAGCCGTGATAGGCTACGTAAGTATTTACATCCCTGTGGAATGCCATATGCATCCCTGCGGAAGCTGTGATAGGCTACGTAAGTATTTACATAGCCTATCATGGCTTAACTAAGGGAACGCAAATGGCAGCGGCTACGGCGGCCGCCATTTACGTCCCCCCCTTTTTTGTTGCTGTTTTAGCCTACGTAAATATTTATGTAAGGTATTACGGCAAAAAAAAAAAGGAACTCAAATGGTGGCCATTACGCCATTTGCATTCCCTTTTTTTTTTTTGCTGCTGCAGAATCTCCGTGGAGCGGTGCCAGCCGGAGAGAATTTCGGGGGGAGGGATGGAACACCTCCCCCCCCACCGCGAATGTCACCGTTAGAAAAGGTAAGTGACTTTTGTACATCCCTACTTCTATTACATCCTCAATTAGTCAATCAGCAGAAATTTTTCATGATTTATTAAATTCTTATTCAGTAAATTAAAACCCCTGAAGGCCTGCTGTGACAGGTTTGAGGATAAAGCCACCTGCCTCCAGGATGACTTGAATGTTGTTGTTCTGCTGGGTCGAAATGAAGTGTCTGCTGCGCCACCTGGTCAAGCTTTGTGGGATCGAGTTCAGCCATGGAAGCCTGAGAACGTAGACAGGGCACTTGCAGCTGTCTGACTGTCCTCAGGTTCTGCTGACCATTGTGGCTTATTCAGATTAGCTGAGGGGGGTTGGCTGGAGGGGTCCAGGGTGTGCTCAAGACATGAGGGAGAGGTGTCCGCTGCCTTGAAAGAGGCAGTGGTGTGTCCACTCCTGGAGAAACCCATCCTGAATCCAAAGGATTTGGACAACTACCAATCAGTTGAGAATATTGCCTTTGGGGGTAACAGGCTCACAACGGGCGGCCACAGTTCAACTTCAGACTCTTCTGAAGGAAACAGATTACCTAGACCCTGAACCAGCCCAGGTTCAGATCTGGTTCTGGGATTGAATCAACCTTGGTCTCCCTGATGGATTCCCGCCCCCGGAGAGGATTCCTGGGGGAGGGACGGAACGCCTCCCCCCCCAACCATTAGCATAATCCCTGAAAGGTAAGTGATTTTCGTACATCCCTAGAATTGGTTCCATTGTCGTATTGCTCTAACAGTCAGGAAGTTTTTCCTGATGTTCAGCCGGAATCTGGCTTCCTGTAACTTGAGCCCATTATTCCGTGTCCTGCACTCTGGGATGATTGAGAAGAGATCCTGGCCTTCCTCTCTGTGACAGCCTTTCATGTACTTGAAGAGTGCTATCCTATCTCCCCTCAGTCTTCTCTTCTCAAGGCTAAACATGCCCAGTTCTTTCAGTCTCTCTTCATAGGGCTTTGTTTCCAATCCCCTGATCATCTGTACCTGATATTTCTGTACCGCCCAATAGCTAAGGGTTTCTGGAAGGTTCACATCACTTAAAGCCACAAAATACAACACAATAAAATACAATATACAAGTTTAGTGGTTAAAAGTACAATATAAAATAAAAATAAAAATAAAAACCAAAATAAAACCTAGCAGCAGTGCAAGGATTTCAAATACAGTAACAGATTTAAAACAACAGAAACTGAAAGACTAAAATGCCTGGGAAAATAAGGGCACGAAGTGGCTGTGGCACAGATTCCTTCTTCCTTCTGAGGGGTTTTTGTTTTTTTGCAAGTGGCAACAGCAGCAAATGTATTGGCATCCTGGCCCCCATTTTGCATCCTTCACAATACCCCACACCTAGTGTCATTCCAGGGCATTGTTGGTGGGGGGGGGGAGGGGGCTATCACAAAAAGTGGTGGAGAAAAGTTAGAGAAAATTCTGCCAAGTGGCCTTCTATTTCTGGGTGAGGGTGGGGGTAGGAAAAAGGAAAAGCTCAGAACTTTTCTCAGAAAAAAATATATTCTGAAGAAATTTTGACTGCTCTCGTTGTAATTCTTCGGAGTGTAGCTCCTTCCCTTGGGGTGATATAGGTACATCTTGTCTCTGATGCAGTTGCTTATAACACCACCCCCTGAAATCCCTGTAGCTGGTGTGACTGGGGGCAGTGTTATATTATGCATCTCTCCATTGCTCTGCAGCCTCCAAGGTTGCCCATGCTTCCTGATCTGAAAAAGGCCCATAGCCGGACTTACCCTCAGGATGGCTTCCCCTGGGTTTTAACTGAAGTGAGGAAAGCCAAGGAGGGTACAGGCTGTCAGAGAGATGACTGCACGATTAAAGACAGGACACTCACACATTCACCTCAGCCAACTCATAAATAAAGTAAACACAGGAATCCTCAGCCCATGAGGATTTCTCTGAAATTTTCTTCTCCTTTGAATTTCTTTTTGAAAGCAATTCCTTTGCTATCAACTTGAATGAGAATGGTTGAAAAAGATGTGGAAGAAATTTTCAGCACAGCACTAATTAATAGTGATGCCTGAGGATTGTTGTTACCTGGAGTCTGGGGTCTCCCATTATGAAGTGTGTGTGTTTAGATCCTTATTTGTATGAAGGGGGAGTGAGTTTGATGAGACTGTGGAGTGTATAACGAGGCTGGGAGGTGCCAGGGGAGAGGTGCGGTGGGGATGTATGGAGGGTGTCCCAATAAAAGTGGTTATGGGTAGGGGGAGTTAGGACATGAGGAGGAAGGTGGGTCATCATTGCTTTGAGCAGGGGGTTGGACTCGGTGGCCTTGTAGGCCTCTTCCAACCCTACTATTCTATGATTCTATCAGAGGAAGAGGGGAAGGAGATGGTTGCAGGCCATCCCCCCTTTGATGCACTTTTCTCATGCTCAGCTGCTGTGCCCTCTGAGCTAGTGGTACTGTTATGCCAGGTTGGTCCAGTTAAGGAATGGAACTGGCATTGGGGGAATCTCCACAGCAACAGGTTTTGTTAGCTCTCCACATTGTTGCAGTTTTTACTGGAGTCGAATCTGCTCTGTCTGGGGACACACAGGGGTCAAAAACCCGGATTCTCCTGAGGCTGGCCTGGGGCTCTCAGCAGGTCACACACAGCTTACTGTGCATTGTTTGGGTGGCTACTGGGTGGAGTCTCGCCCAAGTCAGCCTGTTCCCTGCCTGGCACTCTCACCTTGTCCCTCCCTTTCTGCTTTCTCTAGCCAGTGTGTGTGTGTTAGCGCCCCACCCTATGTCCGACCCTCCCCACCCATTATTTTCCCTCTAAAACCGCAGTAGTGCATTAGCAATAGGACTAAATGCACAGCAGTGACCCCTCACATTACCACAGTAGTGGGAACACTCATTCTCTTTAGGTAGCCTGCTTTCAATGGTTAGCATCCCCCCTACTGTGTATGTTTACTCAGAAGTAAGAAATAAATCTCACTCCCCTGCAGTGAAAGGGCTAAAGGCTCGCTTGGATAACTCGCCCTAAAGTGCTCTTTTGCATCTCCTTGCTCTCTTAGAATGCTATTGTGACGTTGTATTCTTCACTTTATCACAGTAACAATCTTGCCTTCTCATTGCAGGGGGAAGGAGAAAGGGGGGTGGTGGTGAAAGCAGTAGGCTAAAGTGCACACATGGGGAAAATGGAGTGGGGGGCAGTAACTCTGCAGCAGATTGCTGGGATGCAGCTAAATTGGGGGAACATTTGTTGTTATTGAGAAGGAGAATCCCTTCCAAAAATGGGCAAGCTGAAATCTGAATTTGAAGCAGATTGCTGGTATGCGGCAGGGTGGGTGGGAACTCTGGAGGACTGGGTTCACAAAGATGTTTTCAAATTCAGCTTTCAACTTGACCATTTGGAAGGGTTCCTTCTTCTCATCAACATCATCATCATCGAATCATAGAATGGTAGGGCTGGAAGGGGCCTATAAGACCATCTAGTCCAACCCCCTGCTTAATGCAGGAATCTAAGTCAAAGCATCATATGTTCCCCTTTTTGTTTCTCAGAACTCCTCTGGGAGATGTTGGCTGCAATTCTAAACCCACTTAAAGGGGAGGAAGCCCCATTGAACTCAATGGGGCTTACTTCTGAGTAGAGATACGTAAGATTGCAATGTTCCCCATTTCTAGCTCCCCCCACCAATTTCACCACATCCCAGCAATCTGCTGCAGAGTTACTGCTCCCCATCCCATTTTTCTCCATGTGTGCACTTTTGCCTACTTCTTCCACCCCTCACCCCCCCCCCCCGCTTTCTCCCTTTCTCCTCCTCCCTGCTCACAATCGGAAGGCTAGATCATTACTGCGATAAAGCAAAGAAGCGGAGAAGGGACTTTACATAACAACAACCTACAGAACATCAAAGAAGCACAACGTTGCAATAGCATCTAAGAGCATCTAAGGGCATCTCTATGCCAGCCGAAAATCCTGCATTTAAAACGGGGCTTTCTGCTTCCGTTTTAAATGCAGGATCACAACGAGGCCCTTTACACGCACTTCCTTTCCCCCCTCCTTCTCCCTGTATCTGAGTCTTCCATTATCTGTCATTGGTCTCATGCCTCTTGCTGCTTTTAACTCTTTTCATGGAGGAAACTGAAACGGAACACAATGGGGTGATTTGATAGCTCATTATCTGCAATCTATTTAAAAATGGAACAAAGGGCATTTAGTGCAGGAGATGCCTTGGATGATCAGGGTGTGATGTAAAGAGCCTGCAAACTTTGGTGAAGGAGCCATCTCAATCGCAGGATAAAAGCTCAGTGTGAAGGAGCCCTAAGAGAGCAACAGAGAAGCAAAAGATCACATTAGGGCGAGTTACTACAGTTAGCCTTTAACCCTTTCAATGCAGGGGAGTGAGATTTTTTTCTTACTTCTGAGTAAACATGCACAGAAGGGGGGGATGGTTAAAGATTGAAAGCAGGTTAACTAAAGTGATTGAGTGTCCCCACCACTGTGATAATATGAGGGGCACTTTGATGTTCTCTGGTTTCTCAGTTATTATGTAAAATCCCATCTCTGCTTTACTGCTTTATCGCAGTAACATTCCAGTTTACGGGAGCATTCATAATGTAGTAGGAGCAGGGAGCCTGGAAAAGGGTGGGAAACAAGCCTCACTCATTGGTCTCCCTATTTTTTTTTTACTCTATGTCCACCCACCTCATACCCCACTTGTAAATAACTCTATTCCCCGCCCCCCAGCAGCTGTGGTTTGATTGAAACTGGAGCACTTACTTCAGGTTCACAATGGAGCGGCAATGCACTATTTCGATGTTGTGCTTTTAAGGGGATTTTTCTTTAAAAGGTAGAGGCTGCCTAGGAGAACACGCTTATACTTTTAGAGGGATGGGTGCCAGAGGTTATCATAGAATCAAAGAATAGTAGGGTTGGAAGGGGCCTACAAGGCCATAGAGTCCAACCCTCCCACTCAATGCAGGAATCCAATTCAGAGCATCCCTGACAGATGGCTGTCCAGCCTCGTCTTGAATGCCTCCAGTGTGGGAGAGCCCACCACCTCCCTAGGTAATTGGTTCCATTGTCATATTGCTGTAACAGTCAGGAAGTTTTTCCTGATGTTCAGCCGGAATCTGGCTTCCTGTAACTTGAGCCCATTATTCTGTGTCCTGCACTCAAGAAGAGATCCTGGCCTTCCTCTCTGTGACAACCTTTCAAGTACTTGAAGAGTGCGATCATATCTCCCTTCAGTCTTCTCTTCTCTTCTCAAGGCTAAACATGCCCAGTTCTTTCAGTCTCTCCTCATAGGGCTTTGTTTCCAGTCCCCTGATCATCTTTGTTGCCCTCCTCTGAACCCTCTCCAGCTTCTCTGCATCCTTCTTAAAGTGTGGTGCCAGAACTGGACACAGTACTCCAGATGAGGCCTAACCAGTGCTGAGTAGAGGGGAACTAGTACTTCCCGGGATTTGGAAGCTATGCTTCTATTAATGCAGCCCAAAATAGCATTGGCCTTTTTTGCAGCCACATCACATTGTTGGGTCATATTCAGCTTGTGATTGACAACAATTCCAAGATCCTTCTCACTTGTAGTGTTGTTGAGCCATGTATCCCCCATCTTGTAACTGTGCATTTGGTTTCTTTTTCCTAGGTGCAGAACTTGGCATTTATCCCTATTAAATATCGTTTTCTGCCCAGCGCTCCAGTCTATCCAGATCACTTTGAATTTTGTTTCTGTCTTCCAAAGTATTAGCTATCCCACCCAATTTTGTGTCATCTGCAAATTTGATCAGCATTCCCTACACCTCTTCCTCCAAGTCATTAATAAAAATGTTGAAGAGCACTGGGCCCAGGACTGAGCCCTGCGGTACCCCACTCGCTAGCTCACCCCAGTTTGAGAAGGTCCTATTGATAAGCACTCTTTGAGTCCGATTCTGTACCCAACTGTGGATCCACCGGATCGTTGTTTCATCTAGCCCACTTTGAGCTAGTTTGCTCATCAGGATATCATGGGGCACTTTGTTGAAAGCTTTGCTGAAGTTGAGCTATCTTATGTCCACAGCATTCCCATGGTCTACAAGGGAGGTTACGTGATCAAAAAATGAGATCAGATTCGTCTGGCAGGACTTGTTTTTGACAAATCCATGTTGGCTTCGAGTAATAATCACTGCATTGTTTTCAAGGTGCTTCCAGATGGATTGCTTTATCATCCACTCCAGAATTTTCCCAGGGATTGATGTCAGACTGACTGGTCTGTAGTTCCCAGGTTCCTCCTTTTTACCCTTTTTGAAGATAGGGACAACATTAGCCCTCCTCCAGTCATCTGGCACTTCCCCTGTCCTCCATGATTTCTCAAAGAGAATAGACAGCGGTTCTGAGAGTTCTCCTGCCAGTTCCTTTATTACTCTAGGGTGCAGTTCATCTGGCCCTGGAGATTTGAACTCATTCAAAGTGATCAGGTGTTCCTTGACCATATGCCTATCAATCTCAAGCTGCAATCCTGCCCCTTCAGCCTGTACTTCACCTTTGCCAGGGGGGTCATAGACCCTCTTTTGGGAGAAGACTGAGCTTTTCTTTGTCCTCGGTTATCATTTTGCCATCCTTATTTAATAGCTGAACAACCATTTCTTTCCTCTGCCTTTTACTATGCACGTAGCTGAAGAAAGCCTTTTTGTTGTTTTTAGCATCCCTCGCAAACCTCAGCTCGTTCTCAGCTTTAGCCTTCTGGACACCATCCCTGCAACTGTGTGCTACCTGCCTGTACTCTTCCTTTGCTACTTGGCCTTCTTTCCACTTCCTATATGTGTCCTTTTTTGTTTTCAGGTCATCCCTAAGTAGGGATGTAAGAAAGTCACTTACCTTGAACGAAATTTGATTCGTGGTGAGGGGGAGGCGCTCCGTCCCTCCCCCTGAAATTCTGGTGGGCGGGAGGTGCTCCGTCCCTCCCCCCCGAAATTCTGCCCGGGGGGGGAGGCGCTCCGTCCCTCCCCCCCGAAATTCTGGCTGGGGGGGGAGGTGTTCTGTCCCTCCACCCCCAAATCCTGGCCGGCCAGGCCGCAAATGGCGGCAGCCGTAGCCGCCGCCGTTTGTGTCCCTGCAGTCAGCCGTGATAGGCTACGTAAATGTTTACATAGCCTATCACGGCTGAGTAAAAAAAAAACCCCAAAACCCATGCGTACGCAAATGGCAGCGCCCATGGGTGCCGCCATTTGCATTCCTTATTTTGGCACATCTAATCTACGTAAACATTTACGTAGACTACAGAGAAAATAAGGGGAACGCAAATAGCGTAGCATCTATGCTATTTGCGTTCCCCTTATTTTCGCCATAGTCTACGTAAATGTTTACGTAGACTAGACATGCCAAAATAAGGAACGCAAATGGCGGTGCCCATGGGCGCCGCCATTTGCGTATGCGCGGTTTTGTTTTGTTTTTTACTCAGCTGTGATAGGCTATGTAAACATTTACGTAGCCTATCATAGCATTTTTTAAAAATCTAGCCGTGATAGGCTACGTAAATCTTTACGTAGCCTATCACTTTTTTTGTTTTTGTTTTACTGGAAATGGCGGCAGCGGCAGCCGGTCGGAAGACCGGCCGCCGCCGCTCCGCCGCTGCCGCCGCTACCCCACCACCGCCCTGCCGCCAGGAGGATTCGCCCAAGGTAAGTCCCGTTCGGGGGGGGGGCGGGGGGGGCAGACCATTTCACCACCAATTTGGGGGGGCTGAATGTGCTGCCATTCAGTCTCCCCGAGATTTGTGGTGAAATTCTCTGACATCCCTATCCCTAAGCTTTTTGTGAAGCCACATTGGCTTCTTCTGTTGTCTTCCACCTTTTCTTCTTGTTGGAATTGTTTGTAATTGTGCCTTGAGAATTTCCTTTTTTAAAAGCTCCCACCCATCTTGGACTCCTTTTCTCGCTAGCATCGCTTGCCATGGGACCTTACTGATCATTGTTCTGAGTTTATGAAAATCAGCTTTTCTAAAATCCAGGGTACGCGTTTGACTACACTCGGCTTTTGCTTCCCTTAGAACCAAGAACTCAAGTACAACATGGTCGCTTTCCCCCAGAGTTCCTGTAACTGCTACTTTATCCACTAAGTCATCTCTGTTGGTTAGGATCAAGTCAAGGATAGCCGATCCTCTAGTTCCTTCCTCTACTTTCTGTAGGAGGAAGTTATCCACCACACAAGTCAGGAATTTCCTGGAGGGGCCATGTTTTGCAGAATTTGTCTCCCAACAAATATCGGGGAAATTGAAGTCCCCCATTACTACTACAGGTTACAGGTTAGTGGTAGGCAAGGAGAGGTAAATACTGTGAGGTAGCCCAGAACTCCTGAACAGTCAGCTGCAAAATGGTGGAATCATCAAAGAAACACAGAAATGGGAAACATTGGAGGACCACCCCTTGAGGGGTCAGTGAGGTCACAGCCAGGTGAAAGACACACCCCTGGGCAGGCCTATCATGTCAGAGTAAATGCGGAGGGTTGGTACACACCATAACAGAAGTACAGACAAGCCAAATTAAGGAGAACCATTGGACTAAAAGTAGTCTCAGAACAATTGGTTTTTTCATGAAAATCTCCAGGATGACCACAGCGTCATGTGCCCCGAACGACCTCCAAATGCAGCCAACTTGCAATGAATTGCTCATGGAGGCACCCTCATTGATTGCCCTGAGGCAATCCTCAGGATTCCTGTATCAGGATCCTGTATCCTGTATCAGGAGAGGGACAGAGGGAGTGCAACTCTTGTTACTCCTACCTGATCTCACAGAGAGTTTTGATGCCATTGATCATGGTATCCTCTTGGATCACCTCTGTGGATTGAGGGTTGGGGGCACTGTTTTGTGGTGGTTCCACCCCTATTTACAGGGCAGGTTCCAGAGGATAGCATTGGGGGATGTCAGCCCCCTGGCAGTCTTGCTGTGGGGTGCCTCAAGGTGCTATCTTGTCTCCAGTGGTTTTTAATACCGATATGAAGCCTGTGCATCATTGGAGGCCCAAATGACCTCTGTCGTTAGGAGCACCTACTACCAGCTTAGGTGGTGCACTAACTGCACTTGTTTCTGGACAGGGACAGCCGGACTACAGTGATTCACACACTGGTAACCTTGAGATTGGATTCCTGTAATGTGCTCCTTGTGGTGCTGCCCTTAAGGCTAGTTTAGAAGCTTCAGCTAATGCAAAATGCAGCAACTAGGTTACACACTGGGCTGCCTTACTACACGTTTTACGCCTATGTTAAAGGATCTATATTGGGTGCCAGTTTGCTACCAAGCTGGGTTTAAGGTGTTGGTAGTACCTTACCAACACCTCGGTAGTATACAAGGCCCTGTATAACTCAGGACCAGATTACCAAAAGGAACGTCTCCCCTTATACCAGCCTCCCAGGCCATTACGACCAACAGGGAGGCCCCGTTGTCTATTTGGCAGCCTACAGATTTGTTTGGTGGTGACATGGTATGGGCCTTCTCTGCAGTAGCACCTGCCCTGTGGAATGATCTCCTCTCTGGGGTACATCAGCCTCAACAATGGCATATGTTAAGCATTTGTTGAAAATGTACCTCTTTGCTTTGGCCATATCTTTGTACCAGCCTCATGATATTATTTTGTGTGTATGTATGTGTGATTCTGTTTGTGTTTATTTTTATTCTTTGTAAATCACTATTTATTTGACTTGTGCCTTGTCTTTCTACCAAAATGACACTCAAGGTGGCTTACAATCACTAATACAACTTGAATTTAAAAACAACAATTAAAAACATAAAAGTCACAGAGTAAAAACAGCCTCCGGCCCAACAGACCCACTTACACACCAAAGGCCCACTTGAACAAAGCAGTCTTTGCTTGCTGGCAGACGGATGGCAGAGAAGGAATGAACTTGGCCTCCCTTGGCAGGGAGCCGGAGAGCGGCCACAGAGAAGGCCCTCTTTTGCATTGCTGCCAAATGTGCTTCTGAAGGCTGCAGTCTTGAAAGAAGGGCCTCTCCACAAGATCCTAGGACCCAGGGAGGCTCTTAAGAACCAAGCAGGCTCATGTGGGAGAAGTGGTCTTTCAAGTAGCCTGGTCCCAGGCTTCATAGGTCATAACCAGCACTTTGAATTGTGCCCAGAAACAGACTGGTAGCCAGTTGAAGCTGTTGTAACGAGGGAGTCACATGCTCCCTGCAACCGGCCCTGGTCAATAGTATGGCCATAGCATTCTGGACCAGCTGAAGTTTCTGAACAGTTTTTGAAGGCAGCCCCACTGTGTTACAGTAGCCCAAATGGGAGGTAACTAAGGCATGTGTGAATGTGGCCAGATCAGGTATCTCTAGGAATGGGTGCAGTTGGCAGACTAGCCTCAGCTGTGCAAAAGCACTCCTGGCCACTGCCGAAACTGGGCATCTGGGTTCAAGGCCGAGTCCAGAAGTACACCCAAACTATGAGCCTGAGTCTCCAGGGGGAGTGTAACCCCATCCAGCACAGGTTGAATCCCTATTCTCTGATCTGCCTTTCAACTGACCAAAAGCACTTCTGTCTTGTCTGGATTAAGCTTCAATTTGTTTTCCCTCATCCAGTCCATTACCAACATTAGACACCAATTTAGAACTAAAACAGCTTCCTTGGATTTGGATGGAAAGGGGAGACGGAGTTGGGTGTTGTCAGCATACTGGTGGTACTGAACCCCAAAACTATGTACAACCTCTCCCAGTGGTTTCATGTATATGTTAAATAGCATGGGGGATAAGTTGGAACCCTGAGGGACACCACAGGCCAATGGTCACAGCATCAAACAGATTTTCCCCAGCACCACCTTCTGAGATCGGCCCTCCAAGAAGGACTGGGGCCACCATACAATGCCTCCCAGTCCCATCTGAGTCAGAGGCCTCAGAAGGATACTGTGAAGGGAGGAAGAGTAGTATAGGCAGGGACAAACTGTTGTTCAGGTTGAACACCAACCCAGCAAGGTAGGCTGCCACCACCCCTTATGTCCAGCTCAGCCTGAGCCTGAGGACTCGCAGACCTTACAGGACACCCCTAAGGCTTATGAAATAGGGGCCCCAACTAGCACCCTCCACTTCTAAGGCTTAGGTTTGAAACCTCAACAGTAGCAATAACCAAGAGGAAGACTCCAGATTCAGCAATGAGGCAATTTAGAATAAAGCACACAGACAGACAGCTATAAGAGGTGTTATGTTTACTGGGAAAGGGGAATAAAAGACACTCAAAAGCCAGAGAATGTTTGGAAACAATACTTCATAGAAAAATAACAAAACTACTTGAACCTATACACACCAAGGCTGGTTCTTCAAATAGGACAGGGCCCAGACAGAAATACTTGGAACCCAAAGCAAAGGCAACATGAAGACGAAGACCATGGGGAGCTGTAACTCCCCTGGTTATATGCTCAAACTCTAAGATGATTCCTGTTAGCCAATCACAGGCTGGCTGGAACAGTTTTCCCAGGCCCCTAAAGCACGGGGGGAGTTCCCACAGAAACACAGTTGAGATCATGCAGTCTGATTAATTGGGCCCTATTCTGACCTTAGGGCTGGACATCATGAGATAGCACACACCCTGTTGGAGGGACCAGGGCCATGAGTCACTTAACCTGAAGTTGAAGGGTTAATATGTGCCTGCGTCAGTTGGGAGGGGATCTCTGGGATATCGTATTGCTTTTTTCCTTGTCTCCTCCCTCTACTCTCCTATTCTTCTTCCTACTTCCTCCTGCAAGTGGTGCTGACCATGGGGCTGACCTCAGCCAATTTACCTCGAGATGTAAGCTTGTTATATCCCCAGTAAAGTCTATTCCTAACCCATCACTCAAGTGTGTTTTGCCTACATCCGTGGCTACTGATGGGGAGCTGATTTGGACTTCACACCCGGGTGATTTGCCCACTATGTGCAGCCCCAGCCTTGCAAACTGGGAGCTAGAACACAAAAAGAAAATGGAGTTCTTGAGAGATACCATAGTCGATGGTATCAAAAGCTGCTGAGAGGTCCAGCAAAACCAACAGGGACACACTCCCCTTATCCAATTCCCAGCATAGATCATCCACCAAGGCGACCAAAGCAGTCTCTGTCCCATAACCAGGCCTGAAGCCAGAATGAAGTGGATCTAGATATTCTGAATCACGCAGAAATCCCTGGAGCTGAGAAACCACCACATGCTCCAGCACCTTGCCCAAGAATGGAATCTGATAAGACACCGGCCAGAAATTATCCAATATATGGGGTTCAAGGAGGTGTTTGTTTGTTTTAACAAAGGTTTTACCACCGGATCTTTAAGGAAAGATGGAACCACATCTTGCCATAAAGAGGCGTTCACCACCACCCTGACCCTCGCAGCCAGTCCCCCCCAGCTACTTTTATAAGCCAGGAAGGGCAAGGGTCCAGCACACAAGTGGTCGGCTGCACCTCTCCAAGGATCCTGTCCAGATCCTTGGGCTGTACAAATTGAAAAGTAACCATTGTAACTGGACAAGCAAGGGCCCAAAGTCACATCCACTGGATCTGTATCAACTATAGTATCCAAGTCAGCATGGGTACAATTTATTTTATCTGCAAAACATTGCACAAATTGGTGACAGTGGGCTAGTGAGTGGTCTACCTCCTCTTCTTGCTGGCCAAAGCGGAATAGGCCTTTGATCACCTGAAAAAGCTCTGCTGGCTGATGCTGTGCAGACACAATGGTGGTGGAGACATGTCATTTCTTTGCTTTCCTCATTGCTGCAGAGTAGGCTTTCAAATGAGTAGGGATGGTGGAGAATTTCTCCATGAATCTCGGGGAGGCTGAATGCCAACGCATTTGGCCCCCCGAAATTGGCAGTGAAATTCTCCGCCACCCACCCGGGATGGGACTTACCTCCCTCGAATGTCCCTCTCGGCGGCGGGTCCCGGCGGCGTTTCGGCGGGGGCAGCGGCCGGTCTTCCGACTGGCTGCTGCCGCCGCCATTACAAAGTAAAGTTAAAAAAACACAAACAGAAACACACACACACGTGATAGGCTACGTAACGATTTACGTAGCCTATCAGGGCTGACTTTGGAAATCTAGCCGTGATAGGCTACATAAATCATTACGTAGCCTATCACGTGTGTGTGTGGGTTTTTTTACATAACTTTTTTCTTTCGCGGCCGGGGAGACGGGGCGCTCCCCCCCGGCCAGAATTTTGGCGGGGAGGGGCTGGGCGCCTCCCCACCCACCAAGAATTTCGGGGGGAGAAATGGAGCGCCTCCCCCCCACACCAAAAACAGCTACGGGACCAGGTAAGGGACTTCCGTCCATCCTTACTTATTCTGTGTTTTCCACCAACATTGCTCTAGTCGACATCCCACTCCTTTCATCCCTCAGTGCCCTGGAAAACCAGGGGATTCATTGGGCTCCACTCCATGGGAGAGGACACTCAGGAGCAATCATGTCAACAGCCCAGGCCATTTCTCCATACCAGAGATCAACCAGGGCTTCCATAGAATTGCCTGCCAAGGTAACAGGAAAAGCCCGAAGGTCTGTTGGAAAAACATCCGGATCCATCAGTCTCCTGGGGCAGACCATCTTAATTGCCCTCCCCCCCGCACAGGCCCATAAGGTCTAAGCCCCACAAGGTAATGATCTGTCCATGACAATGGAACTCTACAAAGTAGGGGTGCACGAAAGCCACTTACCTGGTCTCACAGCTTTTCGCGGTGGGGGGGAGGCGCTTCGCTGCTCTCCCCCCGAAGTTCAGGGCGGGGGGGGAGGCTTCCCGCCTCGCCCGGCCGAAATTCAGGCTGGGGGGGAGGCTTCCCGCCTCACCCGGCCGCGAAATAAAAAGTTTTAAAAAAACACAAAACCTCCCCCGTGATAGGCTACGTGACGATTAATGTAGCCTATCACGGCTAGATCTGCAAAGTCAGCCATGATAGGCTACGTAAATCGTCACGTAGCCTATCACGGGTGACTTAAAAAAAAAAAAAAGCGCGTACGCAAATGGCGGCCCCCATAGGGAGCCGCCATTCTCGTTCCTTATTTGGTCGCTGTAGTCTACGTAAAGATTACGTAGACTACGGCGAAAATAAGGGCAATGCTATTTGCGTTGCCCTTATTTTCGCCGTAGTCTACGTAAAGATTTACGTAGACTACAGCGACCAAATAAGGAACGCGAATGGCAGCTCCCTATGGGGGCCGCCATTTGCGTTCGCGCTTTTTTTTTTTTTAAAGTCACCCGTGATAGGCTACGTGACGATTTACATAGCCTATCACGGCTGACTTTGCAAATCTAGCCGTGATAGGCTACGTTAATCGTCACGTAGCCTATCACGGGGGTGTTTTTTTTTTTTTTAGTTTTATTGGAATGGCGGCGGCGGCAGCCGGTCGAAAGATCGGCTGCCGCCCCCGCCCCTGACGAAGACCCGACGAACCGCCGCCGGGACCTGCTGCCGGGAGGGACATTCGGGAAAGGTAAGTCCCGTCCCGGGGGGGGGGGGGCGGAGAATTTCTCCCCGAAACCTCTTCGGGGGGCCAAACACGTTGGCGCTCGGCCCCCCGAAGTTTCGGGGAGAAATTCTCCGCCAACCCTACTACAAAGTTCCTCCACCCACAGATCACCATCATCTCATCCTACACAGAAGACCAGATCTAAAGTGTTGTTGTTGTTCAGTCGTTAAGTCGTGTCTGACTCTTCGTGACCCCATGGACCATAGCACATCAGGCCTTCCTGTCCTCTGCTCTCTCCTGGAGTGTGCTCAAGTTCATATTCATTGCATCGGTGATGCTATCTAGGCATCTCATCCTCTGCCGTCCCCTTCTCCTTTTGCCTTCAATCTTTCCCAGCATCAGGGTCTTTTCCAGGGAGTTTTCTCTTCACATTAGGTGGCCAAAATATTTGAGCTTCAGTTTCAGTATTTGTCCTTCCAATGAGCACTCAGGGTTGATTTCCTTTAGGATTGACTGATCTGACCTCCTTGCAGTCCAGGGGACTCGTAAGAGTCTTCTCCGGCACCACAGTTTGAAAGCATCAATTCTTCAGTGCTCAGCCTTCCTTATAGTCCAGCTCTCACAGCCATACGTTACTACTAGGAAAACCATAGCTTTGATTAGACGGACCTTTGTCGGCAAGGTGATGTCTCTGCTTCTTACTATGCTGTCTAGGTTTGTCATAGCTTTCCTCCCAAGGAGCAAGCGTCTTTTAATTTCGTGGTTACAGTCACTGTCTGCGGTGATCTTGGAGCCCAAGAAAATAAAATCTGTCACTGCTTCCATTTCTTCCCCTTCTATATGCCAGGAAGTGGTGGGGCCAGATGCCATGATCTTAGTTTTTTTAATGTTGAGTTTCAGACCAGCTTTTGCACTCTCCACTTTCACCCTCCACAAGAGGCTCTTTAGATCCTCTTCGCTTTCTGCCATTAGGGTGGTATCGTCTGCGTATCTGAGGTTGTTGATAATTCTCCCGGCAATCTTAATTCCGACCTGTGATTCATCCAACCCGGCGTTTCTCATGATGTACTCTGCATATAAGTTAAATAAGCAGGGCGACAATATGCAGCCTTGTCGTACTCCTTTCCCACTTCTGAACCAATCGGTTGTTCCATGTCTGGTTCTTACTGTTGCTTCTTGGCCCTCGTACAGGTTTCTCAGGAGACTGGTACTCCCATCTCTATCTAAAGTGTACCCTGCCAAATAAGTGGGGCCAGATACTAAACAGGACAGCCCATGGTTGCCATGGAGGCCATGAAGTCCTGAGCCCCTCCTGACAAGGTGGCCTCAACATGTATGTTGAAGTCCCCCAGCACAACAAGCTCCAGCACCATCCCACAGGCCACCTTGGCTAGTTCAGGAAGAGAGAAGGTTGAGCAGAGGAGTGGGTGGTTCCCCCACAGAATCCCTATTCCATCCTGAACACCTGCCTTCAGATACACATGCTCGAAACTGGAAGACTGCGGGATGGGGCACCTGGACAGAGGGTGGAATCGTGATAGAGCAGTGCAACTCCTCCCCTCCCCTCCCCTCCCCTCCCCCAGGTCTTGCCTGCCACGACACAGAGAACCTGGGGGGCCAAACTGGGAGAGATTTACTCCCCAGTCTCATCCAACGAAACATCTGTGATGCAGGCCAGGTTGGCATACTCATCCAGGGTCAGGTCCTGGATGGCGGCTGTTTTCCCATTCTCTGACCATTCAGAATATTGTAGACATCCCCTACTGCTGATACCTTTCCTTGTCTAGTGTGAGCTGGAGGGCAGGGACTGTCTGATTACTGATTCTTATAAGCTGCTCTAAGAGTCTTTTGACTGATAAATTGGATATAAATGCTTTAAACAAACAAACAAACAAATAATATATAAATAAACACACTTGCTGCTGCAGCACAAAAGAAGCCTTCAGAAAAAAGAAGAAAACTGTGCTACAACCCCTCCCAATGATGAACCCTACCTGTGTGAAAATCTTGGAGAATCTCTCTTCCCCCTGGAGAAATTCAGCGAAACTATCCCACCAAGTTCTGTGATCACAAACAGCGTTGAGAATTTCAAGCGGCTATTTGTGCACCAGTCTAATTTTAATCTGAGCCAGGAAAGGACTCCATGGCTTTTAAAACATGCTGACAATAGGGACACCAGGACTTTTCTGGCCCCTTCCCACTGAATTGATCCCTAGGGATTATGGAAATTTTGTGTGTAATATGGAAGGACTGTAGCTTAAGGGTCTGGCAGAAATCAGCAACCTTCTATGTGGAAGCAGAAATGTGAGGGGTCCTTTGGACCCAAGCCTTTGTTTGCTTCCACAGTAGCCTTTTCCTCTAGAGTTGCTACCCTTGGTGCATACACATGATGTCATTAGCCTGTTTTATTGCATAGATTGTTTAGCGATCCTCCCATGTATTTTCAGACGTGATTTGTAGCATTTTTTTTTTGGTGAGATAATAATTATAATAGCAGCACCAGCCTGTTTGGGCAGGCAGACCATCACTAATGCTTTTTATGGCTCCTATGCCTATACACGGAACATTTGCTCTTAATAAATGCAATGGATTGTATTGCTTCCTGCTGATCCAGGGTGTGCGTTTATGGATCCATAGCCTCTGGTTTGCCCCTTGCATAAGACCTGTGCAGGCATTAAAGCTCACGCAATGAGTTGCTCCTCATGCTCTTCTCAGCTTTCCCTCTTTCTCCCCATTAAACAAGGGGTTGGGTTTGTGTATTATTTTCCTCTCCCTTCTTGCCTCCCTCTGGCCTTCCATCTTTGAATTCCAAGTGCACAGACTGGTATCTGCTGTGCTCTCTCCTGGCTCTCAGCATCTCTCTGGAGTATGATTACTCCATGCCCTGGGTGAAAGTGGGAGAAATATGTGCCGAGATGACATTTTGGTTATACATGATGCCATTAAAATATAAGAATGCAATTAACATTAATAATCCTTTTCATTTTATCATTTAGAGAGCAAAACAAGCCATTAAATATTACAGAGTCATTGGTGCTTTGATGGCTTCGGGGAGGAGAACATTTGGACTTATTTGTCTACATGCTTTCTTGGGGGTGGGGAACCAACATAATCTCTGTAAGCAGTGTGTGCCTTCCTGCACTGCCAAGGAGCCTGCTGTGGCCAAATGGGGCAAGCCGCAAACTGCACAGCTGGGTGAGGGAATGATACAGGGAACAGTGTTGGGGGCTGGGCCTGAGAACAGACTCAACAGAGTGACATAATGGGCGCATACCCATGATTACAGGGGGACACTGTGGGGAGGGGTAGGAAAACCATGATACACACCCACCACACAATCATGGAACCACGTGGTACACCGTGGTTTACTTACCCATCCCCAGCGTAACTCCCGCGTCGTTGTCCTGCTGATGTGGGTGTGTATCCCAGCAGCCGCCATGGCTGAAATCAGGCTGCACCACCCATAGAGTTTGGCCACACCAGCTAGAGTGTCGCCAAAAGTTCCAGATGCTCTAGGCGGCTGCCTCTGTGGTTGCCCAGATTTCTCATTGGAGAGGCCGGATTTATCCATGGCAAGCCTGACAGATGACATGGTATGTCACCCACAGGGCCCACACCCAGTCTGCAGAGGGTGGGTAACAAGAGTGGGTAATTTACCAATCATGCTTGGGCAAAAGACCCCCCACATGATACACTACCCTATCATGGTTCGCTCTCAAATGCAACCCACAATGCGTTAGTGTGTCGTCTGAACTTAGCCATCAGGTCTAGGGAGCATAATGGAGACCTGAAAATGCTTCATACTACAAAAGCAAGGGAAGGAATATAGGAGGAAGGTTTTAGCACAGTGCTTCCGGCCGTTACAGCAAAAAGGAGCGTTCAGGGAAGGACCTGGTGATCAAGGGAAGGCACAGATGGATGGTCTGTGTCGTATAGGAACCTTTATGTACCAGGAGGATTTGTATTATTTGCATTTGTTAAGACCCACATGTAAAAAAACATTCAAACATTTAAAATGGAAAAGGGGGGTCATTCTAACCTTAGTAAAATTAGAATGGTTTCACCAAACTTTCTGAAATGTACAGGTGCCAGAAAGAACTGTTGCTTTTACATACCCTGAAAATTTCAGGTCAATTGGTGAAATATTGAGGGAGAAATAGCAGTTTAAAGACAAAGGGGGGGGGGCTCCCTTTGTAAAAAGTGAGAAACAGGTTGACGATCAGATTTTCATTATGCTTTCTGAAAAAAATGAAAGTAGTCTGAAACAAAACATTGGCAGCTTTGTATTCCTGGAGTCAGTGGAAAACTATTTTCTTTTAATTTTCCATTTGCATTTTTTATTTTTTAAAAATTAGCTTCTTAACAAGTAATGAAAGCCAATGGGACTCACCATAAGCCCCCACAGACTCAGTAGTACTTATTTACCTGCTTATATAGAATGTTGAAGGGGAAAACCCTGCAGCTTTTGCAACCCTTGCTTTCACTGTGGAGGCCATTTTGTTCTCCCCAACGTGCCATATTTTCTGGTATTTTAGAGGGTATCAAAATGGCTGTTGATATAAAAAATGGCTGCCTCATTTGCTAGGGATATCTGCTGGGAAAATCTCTCTGGTGGGAAGTTTGGTGGGTTTGTACTGACTAAACAAAGCATAGAGAAGTAGACTGGGATATTTTAAAGTAAGCAAATTCTTTAAAGAAATGCTAGTTAGGGATGGCGGAGAATTTCTCCCCGAAACTTCAGGGGGCCGAGCGCCAACGTGTTCGGCCCCCCGAACAAGTTTCGGGGAGAAATTCTCCGCACACCCCCTGCACCCCCCCCGGGACGGGACTTAGCTTTGCCGAATGTCCCTCCCGGCGGCGGGTCCGGCCGGCGGTTCGGCGGGTCTTCGTCTGGGGTGGGAGCGGCAGCTGGTCTTTCGACTGGCTGCCACCGCCGCCGCCATTCCAATAAAAGAAAAAAAAACAACACACGCCCCTGTGATAGGCTACGTGACGATTAATGTAGCCTATCACAGCTAGATCTGCAAAGTCAGCCATGATAGGCTACGTAAATCGTCACGTAGCCTATCACGGGTGACTTAAAAAAAAAAAAAAAGCGCGTAAGGATAATGGAGGCCCCCATAGGGAGCCGCCATTCCCGTTCCTTATTTGGTCGCTGTAGTCTACGTAAATCTTTACGTAGACTACGGCGAAAATAAGGGCAACACTATTTGCGTTGCCCTTATTTTTGCCGTAGTCTACGTAAAGATTTACGTAGACTACAGCGACCAAATAAGGAACGGGAATGGCAGCTCCCTATGGGGGACGCCATTTGCGTACGCGCTTTTTTTTTTTTTAAGTCACCCGTGATAGGCTACGTGACGATGTACGTAGCCTATCACGGCTGACTTTGCAGATCTAGCCGTGATAGGCTACGTTAATCGTCACGTAGCCTATCACGGGGCCTTTTTTTTTTTTAACTTTTTAGTTCGCGGCCGGGCGAGGCGAGGCGCCTCCTCCCCGGCCTGAATTTTGGCCGGGCGAGGCGGGAAGCCTCCCCCCCCCGGCCTGAACTTCGCGGGGGGAGCAGCGAACGCCTCCCCCCCACCGCAAAAAGCTTCGAGGACAGGTAAGGGACTTTCGTGCACCCCTAGCCAAGTATCCCCATCTGGTAACTGTGTATTTGGTTACTTTTCCTAGGTGCAGAACTTGGTATATATCCCTGTTAAATTTCATTCTGTTGTTTTCTGCCCAGCGCTCCAGCCTATCCAGATCACTTTGAATTCTGTTTCTGTCTTCCAAAGTATTAGCTATGCCGCCCAATTTTGTGTCATCTGCAAATTTGATCAGCATTCCCTGCATCTCCTCCTCCAAGTCATTAATAAACATGTTGAAGAGCACTGGGCCCCGGACTGAGCCCTATGGTACCCTGCTCCTTATCTCTCCCCAGTTTGAGAAGATCCCATTGATAAGAACTCCTTGAGTCCAATTCTGTAGCCAACTGTGGATCCACCTGGTAGTTGTTTCATCTAGCCCACTTTGAGCTAGTGTGCTCATCAGGATATCATGGGGCACTTTGTCGAAAGCTTTGCTGAAGTCGAGGTATATTGTGTCCACATCATTCCCACAGTCCACAAGGGAGGTTTGTTGTTGTTGTTGTTCAGTCGTTAAGTCGTGTCCGTCTCTTCGTGACCCCATGGACCATAGTATGCCCGGCCTTCCTGTCCTCCTCTCTCTCCCGGAGTGTGCTCAAGTTCATATTCATTGCATCAGTGATGCTGTCTAGCATCTATCAAGGGAGGTGACCTGATCAAAAAATGAGATCAGATGTGTCTGGCAGGACTTGTTCTTGACCAATCTGTGTTGGCTTCGAGTCATCACTGCATTGTTTTGAAGGTGCTTACAGATGGATTACTTTATAATCTGCTCCAGAATTTTCCCTGGGATTGATGTCAGACTGACTGGTCTGTAGTTCCCAGGTTCCTCCTTTTTACCCTTTTTGAAGATAGGGACAGCATTAGCCCTCCTCCAGTCACCTGGCACTTCACCCTTCCTCCATGATTTCTCAAAGATAGTAGTGGTTCTGAGGGTGTTTCAGCCAAAGGAGAGAAAGGGATAGAGGGACTGTGTGTGTGTGTGTGTGTGTAAAAGACAGAGAAAGCTTTAAAAAAATAGAACTTTCAATGACCCAAACATTTATTTCTGACAAGCAGCCTGGTGGTGGTGGTGGTGGGGGGATTACGTTTAACTTTAGAAACCTAATCACCCCCTTTCTCCAGGAGAGGCAGAGAGAAATGACTAGCTTGGGATGGCACTTACTTCCCAGACTCCACAAAGGCATGCAGGGTATTTAATTTTTAGATAAGATTTAAGTATTTTTCTATTGATTTTTTTTTTTAGCCAGACTAACGGTGCAATCTCCTGTGCATGTTTTCTCAGGAGTAATGCCCCACTTTTCTTTTCCACAGGGCACCCATGTTACTTTATGTCTCCATGAATAGAGTTTGAGAATACAGGCACAGAACTATGTGTGTGGAACAAAGGGAGCACAGACAGCCGCGTTGAAGACGCGAGCAGCTCATCATGCACTAAAGAGACACAATCCTCTCTTGTGAAGAGTGGTAGAATGTAAATGGCTGGTGTAGATCTAGCTTGCCATAACAGCTAAAAAGGAACCTCCACGTTCAGAGGCAGTACATGTAAAAATACCAGATGATGTGGGATAGCAGTGGTTAATTAAGCACCAGGAACGGGTGAAAAAAAAGGTTTTGTGCAGGGACTGGGCCTTTGCAAGTGTGGTGCTGGGTGGGGACATTGGGAGAGGAAACAGCACTGGACATTGTTGTGCAAGGCTAGCTTCATTTGGCACCAACAATGCCCATCACCTAATTTTAAGAGTAGCAGCTTGCCTTCAGGCAGGGATTGACTTTAAGAGGAGAAGCCTGTGCCTGTGTACTGCAAACTGCTTCTCCTAAAATCAGCTGAGAGATGGGGGGGGGGGGGGGGAGAAAGGCTTAACATTTCCCCTTGTTTTCCACACTGATGCCCCATGGTGATTCCTGCAAGAATCCCAGGTCCCTGAGTTAGAAATATCATGAAATCCTGTCTGAAATTGCTCTCTCCCTCCACCACTAGCTGTTTCACAAATGCGGCTGAGGGCTAAAACACACATTACTTTAAATCTGTGTCTAGTGGCTATGCCTTTAGTACATTTTTACTCTAGAGTAGGTGCAGGGGACCTGATCCAGATCTTAAAATCTTCCCCACCTCCCACATTGGGGTAGTGATCCGAATCAGAGTCCTCCTGCCACCTACTCTGCTAGATGGAGTTTTAAAGTAATATCTGTGGGGAGCTATAGTTTGATTATGGGGGTGCACATTGTAGGTTGTAGGGTGGGTACAAAGCCACCCCCACTGTGTTGCACGCTGGAGTTGGGCGAGACGCCAATCTGCACTGCAACGCAGGTAATTATGTAAATAGTAGTTGTGTACGCAGCACACACGGGGGTGGGGGTCAAAGCCATGATGGCTTCTGCTCCCTACACGATCATCCGAACCCAGTCTATGACTGGAACATGCCACTCTCCTATGTGAAGGTGCAAGAGGGGAGGAGAGGGGTGGGGCATGCAAGCCCAAGGCTGCTTTGAGTGTCTTTGGGAAATAAGGGCTATTTAAAAATCTGCCTTGTTGTCTGGGTGGAAAGATTAGGAAGCTGCCACATGCTTTGGCTTTCAGTGAATGAGCCCTCTTCCTAAACCCACACACTTATTATTTAATATTTTGTACCCCACGTTTTGGTTCACAGAGTGCTCAGAGTGGCAAATATGTTGGGGAGATACTTGCTTTTCAAAAACCAAGGAAATTCAATGATAAAAAAACCCTGCCAGGTTAAAAGACCAGAGTTAAGCCTATCTCATGTTGGCTCAAACTCCAGTAGACCAGGAAGTGGGAAGCTGAGGCCAATGCCTTAACAGACGGGCCCCATGGCCAGTGAGGATGTTGTGCAATGTCACAAATTGTGCTTGTTTGCAACCTATCTTCCCTGCATGTTTCCTTGGTCCTTCAGGCCCAAATCCAGATGTGGAGGATGGAGTGCCTGGGAGCAGCAAAGATGGCTCACATTGTCCTGGGGCCTGTTCCCACCAGCGATTTGCTCCAAGCTGCCTGCGTGTGGAGGTCTTTAGGGATACATGATGCCATGGCCATCCAGCAGCCACCCCGGAGCTTATCAGGGGAAAACCAGATTTCCGGTGACTGCTTAAAGTCCTTTTCCTCAAGTCGGGTTCTCCTCGGTTTAGTTGCTGTGGACCCCAAGCCCCGCATTGACCTCAGGTATGCTAGCCCTGCCCAGGGGTGTGCCTTTCACCATGACCCCGGTCAAGGGGTGTTTCCTTTCCCCGTGCCTGTGATTCCCAGAACAAACCAATTAGTGTCTACTCAGAGGTAACACCCAGTGTGTTCAATGAGGCTTGTCTGCCAAATGCGCACATAGGAACTAAGCACTTCCCCCCTCCTCTGTTACAGTGATCAAACGCAGCAAGGCTTTAGGAAGCTTGGGGCTCCATTTAAGCCTTGTCTGCCAAATTCGTTATAGAGATCCTGCAAGTTAAAATAGGGTCTGGTTTCCATCTTTGTGTTCTCTCCTCCCCGCCTGCCCTCTTTCCCAGCACAAGCATATGTGTGTCTACTCAGAAGTAACTCCCATTGTGCTCAGTGAGGCTTGCTCCTGAAATGCAGGTGCATCTGGAGCTTCAGGGGAAAGGAGAAAAGGGGGGGGGAGGGTGGAAGCCTCTCTTATTGGTTGAGCAGCCCCTGCCAGTCAGATGACATTCACTCCCCCCCGCCCCCGGAAGTATGTTCTGTGAAGCGATTTTTACTGGTCCAGAGAATCTGCTGATGGAGCCCTGCTTGCAGCAAAGCCAATTCCTTCTAAAAAATCCAGTACTCCTGCTCCCGTATTGCTTTGTGATGCATCTGAGCCTTACTTTATTGCTAGAAGGATCCTCCTGTGACTTGATTCACACCTTTATTTTGTGATTTGACCCATTCTTTTACTAGGTGAGTTGACGGTGAGAGATGGCAGTCTCCTTTGATGCAGCAGGGCTGAGAGTGGTACTGCTGCTAATGACTTGGGGGTGTTTGTAGCTGTATAAATGTGAAAACAAGTTTTTTGGGGGAGAACCCACATGGTAGATTTTTAAGAGGCACCAAGTGCATCTCGACAGTGTGGGGAACATTGATTTTGAGAAGGAATGAGTTCGTTAATTTTTTATACATTTGTAGGCCAGTGCATTTTGCCCTCTAAAATGTGCTTATGGGGACTTACATAGAGAATGAAGTTAGACAATTGTGCTCACAAACCAGAGCCCACACATCTTTTCTGATGTGAAGTGACATTTACTTCAGATTGTATCCTCCCAACAGGTAGTGTGCTGGAAGAGGGAACTTATCGTTTCTTTTTAATTGCAACACCGTAACACCAACATGGTTTTATCCTTACCGGGCATCTCTAGTTCCAAAGCAACCACAGATAGGTCCTACGGCATGCGTGCTGGTGGAAATCATGCAGTAGAGGATAAATATTTTCTTTCAGACTCCCAATGCATTCTATCCCAAGCAAGCATCTTGGATTCCAAAGCAACACCATTTCCCTTTCTTCAAGGACAGAGCTGTGTCTGCCCTGCACCCCCTAAGCTGCTGCTGTCTGGCACAGTGGGCGCTGTTGTCCTACTGCTGGTATTGAAGTGAAATTAAACTGCCAGTCCAGTTGGCTTCTATTTGTGGAATGGGGGAGCAGTGGTGGAGTGAAGTCAGGGTTCTCAGGGATGCCGCATGGCACTTTTTGATAAGTTGGGACAAGGAGACCATCTGCCATAGCCAGCCACTCCCCGTTGCACTCAGACTTTCCTGTTTTCCCTGAGCTTAGTGGCAATCTTCAAGGTAGCAGGAGGAAAATGAATTTCCAATGCTGCCTGATGTTTTGGACTCTCCTTCGGATGTGACTACGGGGACCTCAACAATTTACCATGCCACCACTGTGGGGGCGGCACTGTCTTGTCCTTCGCCTCGGGCAGCAAACTCTCTTGGGCCTGCTCTGTGTAGAAACACTACTCTGGGTGACTATGAAGACTAAGGTGTGCAGAATAGCATTTCATGACAGTGCAGCAAACACAATGGCAGCGATAGTGAGGCCAAAGAGCTTACAATCACAAACACAGTATCAGAGCAAGAAGCCAGTGGGAGAGCCGTGTGTGCTAGTGTAAGCTCAGTAGGGAACTTCCAGTGTTTGGCTGCATCAGTAACCACTTGGGGTGTTTCCCTGCTGTGACTGGATTAACAGCAGAGCAAGAACGGGACCATCAGCCTCAGGGATGAGGTTGGATTACATATCTCCCCCACCCCTCCTAGTGCTTATTTTCTCCTGTGGAGGAGCAGGCAGGAGAATCAGGGGATCAGCATGGCCTCGGAGAAGGACTCCTCACCCTGTGAGAGGCCTGCAATATCTGCCAGGTTTGGCAGCCACTTCCAGGCGGTGGTGTATTTCCCTGAGGCTCACTGTGGGTGGCAGGGCGCCTCTTTGGGTAGCAACAAGGGCAAGGGCCATTCTGCTGAAGTGGAGGGCCCTTTTGAGAGAAGGGTTTTGGGTGGCTTAAGGGCGTTTTGGTTATTCTAGAAGTCCTTAATTTTTTCCCTCCTCTGCTCTTATTGAGGTGAGGATGGGGAACAATTAGGGCAATGTTGGAGATAACGTGCCTGGCTGTTTTAGGGAGGAGCAATGTGAAAGCAGTTATCTGTTACATCTGTTCATGTTTTTCTGACGATAATAAGCACATGATGTTGCCTTCTCTTTTTCTCAAGTTTGGGGTAGGTGTAAGTAAAATGTTCTGGGAGTCTAAAGTGGGGAGAGTTGGAGTAATCCAAGTGCTGCAATTCAAAGTATAGGGGATAGAAGGGGATACGGTGGTGGGATTAGGGGACATCATTATGGGTGGGGGGGAGACATTTGACAGCTATTCCGCCTCCCACTTTTTTCCAGCCAACAGTATCCTGGTTGTCATGGCAACTTCCCTCTAGGTTTTAAAGTTCTGCTGCTAACTGCCAGGTCTGTAACTGTAAGACACTGTGTGAGCCAACTTGGCATGCATCCCTAGGACCTGCCTGGACAAAGAGGGAGGGATGAACCTATCCTAGTGGTATGCACCAGAGTTCTCACTGCAGCATCAGCCTAAACCTGGTGAGCAGGGAGCAGGGATTGCAGTGGACTGTTGTGTTTCCATTTCCCTGTCCATTTCCCATCACCTAATTTCAAGTGTGTGTTTGTTTCTGATGAGTGAAACTGCTAGACAGAATTGGGGTTCTATTGATGTACTGCTCACCCACCCCACTGCCTAACAGTCTCCCTGCTTGAGCTGATGAAGGTCACCTCTACTGTTGTAGGGGAAACCCTTTGCTTTGGGGGATTTCAGCATTAAACCCAAGGCTCCCTCATCTGGTGTGGCTCAGGATTTCATAGCCTAATTGACAATCGCAAGTCTGTCTGTCTCCGCTAAGGATGAGCCAAACATTTTTGCCCACTTCTCCTTTTAATGGAAAAGGGTGGAGGTGGAGCAAAATGGTAAGCAGAAAAATCTGATTTTTAAGTGCAGCAAGAACAAATTCTTAGCATTTTCAGAGGTTTCCTTCAGAAAAATGGCAGCTGTTCACCATCCCCCCGTTTTTTAAAAAATCATTGTTCTGTCAGCACAAGCAACAATAGTGCTGCAGTTAGTGGGCCGCCATGTTCCCTAATATTATGTTTTCCCACATTGCCTGTGTTTGAAGAATGCTACATTATGATGTAGTATTCTTCCAGATGCATTATGGGGGCAAGATGGTCACCCCAACGGGCCAGTTTTAAAAAGAAGAAAAATAGCTGCTGCTTCTTTTCTTATGGTAAGCCCCATCAGTCCCTGAGAATTGTAAGAATTCTGTCCCGCTGAAAAATGGCTGAAAATGATCCCCTTGCTTTTGTAGTCTGTGAAGGGACAAGGGAGGCACAAAAGTAGAGAGGCATTTCTAGGTCTGCTCTGTGTGAAATCTGATCCCACACATCTTGCAGGTCATAGTGTCAATGTGGTGCTTTGTGTTGGACAGGAAGATATTGATATGTGACTGAGTGGGTGTCTCCATGAGTGATTTACTGCGAGTTGGCTGCATTTGGAGATCATTCAGGGTGCGTGATGTCGTGGCCATCCCGCAGCCATCCCAGAGATTTTCGTGAAAAACTGGTTTTTCTTAGACTACTTTTAGTGTGATTGTTTTCCTTAATTCAGCTTGTGCTTCTGTTGCGGTATGTACCAACCCTCTGCATTTACTTCAGCATGATAGCCCTGCCCAGGGGTGTGTCTTTCACCTGGCTGTGACCTCACTGACCCCGGTCACAGGGTGTTCCCCCAGTGTTTCCCCTCCCCCTCTGTTTCCCCGATGTTTCTACCATTTTGCAGCTGACCCTTCAGGAGTTCTGGGCTACCTCATAGTATTTACTTCACCTTGCCTACCACTAACCTCTGGCAGCCACCACCACCACCCCGCCCCATAAGTATAGGTGTGTTCTGCTTGGCAGCCTCTACCTTTAAAAAAAATCCTCTTAGAAACACAATGTTGAAATAGCACATTGCTGCTCCATCATGAACTTGAAGTAAGCACTCCAGTTTCACCAACTGCAGGTGGGGGTGGGTGGAGGGGAGTGGAGCCTGGTTTCAATTTTTAACATTCCCCCCCTTCTGTGCATGTTTACTCAGAAGTAAGAAATAAATCACACTCCCCTGAAGTGAAAGGGTTAAAGGCTACCCGTAGTGACTCACCCTGAAGCGCTCTTTCTGTACTCTGTTTCGCTCTTAAATCGTGATTGCGAAGTTGTGCTTCTTATGCTTCTGTAGTTTCTTATGTGCTTCTGTAGTTTCTCTGTTATGTAAAATCACTTCTCCACTTGATCGTTTGATCTAGGGATGGGGGAGAATTTCTCCCTGAAACTTCGGGGGGCCGAGTGCCAACGCATTCTGTCCTCCGAAGGTTGTTCATATTCAAGACGAGGCTGAACAGCCATCTGTCAGGGATTCTTTGACTTTGATTCCTGTATTGAGCTGGGGGTTGGACTCGATGGCCTTGTAGGCCCCTTTCAACCCTATGATTCTGTGGTTCTATGTGGCACATGGCCTCCGTAATCTCTGCTGCCATGTGGGACAGCTCTATGACTTGCGCATGAAGGAGGCCCCAGCAATACCCATCCTTCCCAGTTCCAGAAGTGCTGGCTGCCGCCATTCCTGTGGCTGCCCACCAGTGAGCCATCAGGGACAAGTAAGCATGTGTTCTACCCTCGCTGGACCAAATGTCTGAGGTGAAGTGCGACTCTGCCTGGCGCAGACAGTCCAGCACTTTCTCCCAGCATGCTGCTACAGGGAGGGCAACCCCCCCCCCCCGCTAAGGGTGGTGCGACAGCGGCTTGTAGTAGGGCACCACAAGGGCCATCAACCTCTTGAACCTTGCATTTTCAATGATGCTGAATGGCTGTTCATCCAACTCCACCATCTCACCAATGCAGTTGGTGATCTGATCGGGCGCTGGAAACCTCCACCTTGTGGACCCATACTTCTTCCTCCCTGTCTCCTCCATGGTGGCCTGCCTAAGCCTCTTGAGGGTGAGAGACGAAGAGCCTTCAGCAGGTCTGGCACTACCAGCCTTCCACTTGCCCCTGCTGCCTGCCTGCTGGGATGTGGGCAAGACCGATTGGTGCTGCCTCCTTAGGTGCAAGAGCAGGCTGGTGGTGTAGTGCCCTGGCTGTTCCTGGCTGTTTCCCCCAGCTCAGAGATGCCTTGCAGTGGCGGCAGATGGCAGTGCTGGGATCCGCTCCCACCTCAGAGTCGTCCCACACAATGCTGCCCTGACGTTTCCATGGAGGAGACACAGACCGCCTGCCCTGAGTCTCAGGGGTCACCACACAAGCGGGTTGAACAATGGAAGAGGAGTTGGGTGCTGGAGCCTCTGCCTAGTGTTTGTCCTCCCCCACGCCCTGGAAGATCTCTTGACCCTCCACCACACTGAGGACATCAGACATCTCTGATGTAATGTTCATCAGCAGGCTCCCCTCTTCCACTACAGAAGGACATGGTGCTCCTTTGGAAAGAGTGGCACTGCTGCTGCCTGCACCAGCCTCCTCAAACAGTGCTCTCTGGGCACTGCAGCTTAGGGATGTACGAAAGTCACTTACCGTTTCGCGGATCTGCTTCGCAGTGGGGGGGGAGGAGCTCCGTCCTCCCCCCCCCGGAGTCCTGCCTGGCCAGCTCCACTCCGCGGGGATTCCGCAGAGCCACTGGCTGGCTTGCCCGCAGCCAGACATCCGGCCGCTGGGCAGCAGGGCCACAAATGGCGGCGGCCATTGCCGCTGCCATTTGTGTCCCTGTACTTAACTGTGATAGGCTACATAAATATTTACGTAGCCCATCACGGCAAAGTAAAAAAAAAACACGTGTATGCAAATGGCGGCGGCTACAGCGGCCGCCAATAGCGTCCACTATTTTTCGCCGTTCTAGCCTAAGTAAATATTTACGTAGGCTAGAACGACGAAAAATAGCGAATGCAAATGGCAGCCGCCATAGCCGCCGCTATTTTCATATGCTGCGCCCGGCCGCGGCTGGCCAGGAGACCAGCCACCGCACCCGCCACCACCGCACTCGCTGCCGCTGCACCCCTTGCCGCCGCAGCACCCCGCCGCAAAGAGCAATAATTTGAGAGCAGTAATATCCCAGCACCATTTCCTGGAATCGGCCACCCAAGTAGGAATGGTACCACTACAATGCAATACCTCCAACACCCAACTCAGACATCCTATTCAGAAGGATACCATGGTTGATGGTATTGAAAGCCACTGAAGGGTCCAAAAGAACCAACAGGGTCACACTCCCCTGTCCCTTTCTTGGCAAAGGTCATCCAACATGGCAACCAAGGCACTTCTCATTCTAAAGCCAGGTCTGAAGCCTGATTGAAATAGATCCAGATAATTAGTTTCATTCAAGAATGTCTGGAGTTGACCAGCAATCACCTGCTTGACTACCTTGCCCAGGAAGGGCAGGTTAGCAACTAGCCTATAGCTGTTAACATCTTCTGGAACCAGGTTAGGCTTCTTGAGGAGTGGCCTAATTACTGCTTCCTTTAAAGAAGACAGTATCACCCCCTCTCTCAAGGAGGAATTTACAATCTCCTGGACCCAGTTGACTTCTCCTTCGTACTGGATGCAATAAGCAAGGAAGGGCAAAGATCAAGCACACAGGTGGTCAGCTGGACTTGGCCAGGCATCTTGCCCACATCCTCAGGGCTCAAAACCTGACTGCAATAGCCCATGAACCACTTGGAAAAGCTCTGCTAGAAAACACTGAGAAGATGCAGCGGTGGTGAAAAAGAATTCCTTCTTTGCACCATCACTGCCACAGGATAGGCTTGATAATGAGCTTTAACCTGTGCTCAGTCAGACTCGGCATGAGTCTTCCTCCACTTGCATTCTAGCCGTCTTCCCTCTTGCTTCATTGCCCTCAGCTCAGGTGTATACCAAGGACCAGCCTCGGCTCTGCTCAGGAGAGGGCACTTGGTTGCGATCATGTTACTTGCCTGAGTCATCTCCGTATTCCACAGAGTGACTAAGGATTTGACAGGAGCACTAGCCATACCAGCTGCAAAATATCCCAGAGCCCTCTAGAATCCATTGGAATCTATTAGCCTCCATGGGCGGACCATTTTAATAGGCCCCCCACCCTTGCAGAGGGGGGAAACTCCTCAAAGTCTGAGCCTCAACAGGATATGATCCAACCATGACAAGTGGATAGCTGTTAATTCCCCCACTTTCAAATCATCATTCCCTTGCCCAGTCAAGGATACAAAATCAAGTGTTTGTCTTCTGACGTGTGGGGCTGATAACATCTTTGGACAGCCCCATGGGCATTATGGTGGCCATGAAGTCCTGAGCCACTCTGGATTTGAAGTTGAGATCCCTCAGAACCAGCATCCTTGAGTGTTCAACACCAAATCCATGACCACCTTTGTCAGCTCAGGCAGGGAGACTGATGGGCAGCAGGGTGGGCAGTACACCAGCAGAATCCCTAATCCCTAAACACAAGTTACAAACATTCAAGACTGGCACTTGATTGGAAAGGAAGCTGAGGGAGGGAGGGAGAATTCCTGTAGACCACAGCAATGCTTCCTCCCTGTAGGGGTGGACGAAAGTGACTTACCTGTCCTCGAAGCTTGTTCGCGGTGGGGGGGAGGCGCTTCGCTGCTCCCCCCGCGAAGTTCAGGCCGGGGGGGGAAGCTTCCCGCCTCACCCGGCCGAAATTCAGGCCGGGGGGGAGGCTTCCCGCCTCGACCCGGCCAAAATTCAGGCCGGGGAGGAGGCTTCCCGCCTTGCCCAGCCGCGAACTCGAAAGTTTTTTTTTTTTTTAAACACCCCCGTGATAGGCTACGTGACGATTAACGTAGCCTATCATGGCTAGATCTGCAAAGTCAGCCGTGATAGGCTACGTAAATCGTCACGTAGCCTATCACGGGTGACTTAAAAAAAAAAAAAGCGCGTACGCTAATGGCGGCCCCCATAGGGAGCCGCCATTCCCGTTCCTTATTTGGTCGCTGTAGTCTACGTAAATCTTTACGTAGACTACAGCGACCAAATAAGGAACGGGAATGGCGGCTCCCTATGGGGGCCGCCATTATCCGTATGCGCTTTTTTTTTTTTTAAGTCACCCGTGATAGGCTACGTGACGATTGACGTAGCCTATCACGGCTGACTTTGCAGATCTAGCCGTGATAGGCTACGTTAATCGTCACGTAGCCTATCAGGGGGCTTTTTTTTTTCTTCTTTGATTGCAATGGCGGCGGCGGCAGCCAGTCGAAAGACCGGCTGCCGCTCCCGCCCGGGACGAACACCCGCTGAACCGCTGGCCGGACCCGCCGCTGGGAGGGACATTCGGCAAAGGTAAGTCCCATCCCAGGGGGGGGGTGCGGGGGGCAGTTAGGTGCGGAGAATTTCTCCCCGAAACTTGTTCGGGGGGCTGAACACGTTGGCGCTCGGCCCCCCGAAGTTTCGGGGAGAAATTCTCCGCCATCCCTACCTCCCTGACCCTCAAGTCTATGGTGGGGCTGCACCAGATACCTGGGAGGGTACAGCTGGAAGGGACTAACTCCTCTCAGTTCCCCGAAGTAAGTCCAGATGAATTAAAAGGAAGTGATGCTGATGACACCAAATTATTTAGGATGGTTAAAACAAAAAGGGATTGTGAGGAGCTCCAACAGGATCTCTCCAAACTGGGAGAATGATCCTCCAAATGGCAGATGCGGTTCAATGTAAGCAAGTGGAAAGTGGTGCACGTTGGGGCAAAAAATCCCAACTTCAAGTATAGCCTGATGGGATCTGAGCTAGTGGTGACGGCCCAAGGAAAAGATCCTGGAGTTGTAGCGGACAGCTCAATGAAGATGTCAACCCAGCCTGCAGGTCATTTACGCCTGTAATATTGCATAGAAGGGGGCTTTATGGCTGCTATGTGCATAATATTAAATTTATGGAAGTTCCCAAGTTGCCTTTTTTTTCACAAAATGGCGACTGCAGGCTACTAATCTTGATGGCTTATATATTACCTCCAGTATTGGAGGCAGTATGCCTGTTAATACCAGTCTCTGGAGAAGATGAGTGGGAAGGTGCTACTGTGCTCATGTCCTGGTTGTAGGCTTCCCACAGTCCTTTGGCCTTTAGTCTGATCCAGCAGAACTCATGTTATGTTCCTAAAAAAGGGCACGACAACTGGCAAAAGGCAAATGGGGGAAGTGAATTTCATCTCCCTTTTCTCCCCCCCCCCTCCGCTCCAACCCTTCAATTCAGCCAGAGGGTTCCATGTTCAAACTTTTAGCCCAGGTTTATAGGAACATGTGCAATTTCTGAATGTGCAGCTGCTGTAAAAAAGGCAAACTCCATGTTATTGTTGTTTATTACATTTCTATACTGTCCCATAGCTGAAGCTCTCTGGACAGTTTACAGAAGTTCAAACAAATACAGTATAAAAAGTTTAAAAGCCAATTACATAAAAGCTCACAGACAATATACACAAACAACATATAACCAAAAACAGCTTTGAACTGTCAGTCATAACTAAAGACACATCCAGGACCAATTAATTTTTGTGAACTGCCCAGAGAGCTTCAGCTATTGGGCAGTATAGAAACTGAATGAATGAATGAATGAATGAAAACTCATGTGCTGCCAGATGCCTGGGAAAAGAGAGAGGTCTTAACCTGGTGCCAAAAAGATAATGATGTTGGTGCCAGGTGGACCTCATCGGGGAGCTTGTTCCACAGATGGGGGGCCACCACTGAGAAGGCCCTCTCCATCATTGCTGCCTTCTGAGCTTCCCTTGGAGGAGGCAGTCAGAGGAGGACTGGGCATGTTTAGCCTTGAGAAGACCGAGGGGAGATATGATAGCGCTCTTTAAGTACTTGAAAGGTTGTCACAGAGAGGAAGGCCAGGATCTCTTCTCGATCATCCCAGAGTGCAGGACATGGAATAATGGGCTCAAGTTACAGGAAGCCAGATTCCGGCTGAACATCAGGAAAAACTTCCTGACTGTTAGAGCAATATGACAATGGAACCAATTCCCTAGGGAGGTAGTGGGCTCTCCCACACTGGAGGCCTTCAAGACGAGGCTGGACAGCCATCTGTCAGGGATGCTCTGACTTGGATTCCTGCATTGAGCAGGGGGTTGGGCTCGATGGCCTTGTAGGCCCCTTCCAACCCTACTATTCTATGATTCTATGAGGACCTTAGATGCTGAATGCAGAGTATGGGTAGGTTCATTTCAGGAGAGGTGTGCCATCAGGTATTGTGATCTAGGGGTGCACGAAAGTCACTTACCTGGTCTCGCAGCTTTTCGCGGTGGGGGGGAGGCGCTTCGCTGCTCCCCCCGCGAAGTTCAGGCGGGGGGGGGAGGCTTCCCGCTTCGCCCGGCCGAAATTCAGGCCGGGGGGGAGGCTTCCTGCCTCGCCCGGCCGAAATTCAGGCCGGGGGGGAGGCTTCCCGCCTCGCCCCGGCCGAAATTCAGGCCGGGGAGGAGGCTTCCCGCCTCGTCCGGCCGCGAACAAGAAAGTTAAAAAAAAAAAAAAAGCCCCCTGATAGGCTACGTGACGATTAACGTAGCCTATCACGGCTAGATTTGCAAAGTCAGCCGTGATAGGCTACGTCAATCGTCACGTAGCCTATCACGGGTGACTTAAAAAAAAAAAAAAGCGCGCGTATGCTAATGGCGGCCCCCATAGGGAGCCGCCATTCGCGTTCCTTATTTGGTCGCTGTAGTCTACGTAAATCTTTACGTAGACTACAGCGACCAAATAAGGAACGGGAATGGCGGCTCCCTATGGGGGCTGCCATTATCCGTATGCGCTTTTTTTTTTTTTTTAAGTCACCCGTGATAGGCTACGTGACGATTGACGTAGCCTATCACGGCTGACTTTGCAAATCTAGCCGTGATAGGCTACGTTGATCGTCACGTAGCCTATCAGGGGGCGTTTTTTTTCTTCTTCTTTTATTGCAATGGCGGCGGCGGCAGCCAGTCGAAAGACCGGCTGCCACTCCCGCCCCGCTCGAACACCTGCCGAACCGCCGGCCGGACCCGCCGCTGGGAGGGACATTCGGCGAAGGTAAGTCCCGTCCCGGGGGTGGGGGTGGGGGGGGTTTTCGGAGGATTTCTCCCCGAAACCTGTTCGGGGGGCCGAACACGTTGGCGCTCGGTCCCCCCAAGTTTCGGGGAGAAATTCTCCGCCATCCCTACTCACAGACTGATTGCTTAAACATGTGTTCAAGAATTTTGCCCAATATTGATGTCAGGCTGACTGGACTGTAGTTTCATGGATCTACCTTTTCCCCCTTCTTGAAGATCGGGACAATATTTGTCCATCTCCAGTCTTCCAACACCTCACCTGCTCTCCAGGAGTTCTCAGTTATTACAGACAGTGGCTCTGAAATAACATCCACAAACTCATTCAGCACCCAGAGATGTAATTCATTTGGCCCATGAGACCTGAACTCATTTAAAATAGTTAAATGCTCTCTAACCCTGTCCTTACTTATTCTCAAATCCCTCAGTTTATAATTTGTTCTACTTGTCCGAGGTTGAGCACAACTCCCACTGTGGGAGAAGAACTTTGGCTGTTGGGGAGTATAGAAATGTCATACATACATACATATAAAGATGAGGCAAAATAGGAGTTGAGTTGTTAACAATTCCCCATCTTCTCTAAGCAGTGGACCTGCCTCTTCCTTGATCTTCTTGCTCCTACCAAAGACAAAGAAGCCCTTTCTGTTGTTTTTAGCATCCCTCACCAGCCTCAACTCATTCTGGGCCTTTGCCTTCCTGACACCATCCTTGTAGGTTGGCGCAACTCTATTGTCCTCCTCCTTGGTAGTATGTCTCTCCTTTTATCTCCCACTTGAGTCTCAGCTCATCAGAGAGCTCCCTGTGCCACCACAAAGGCTTCGTAAAATGTTCCCTGTTTTTCCTTCTCATGGGAATAGTTTGTGGTTGAGCCTTCAGTATTTCAGTTTTCAGGATCTCCTATCCCCCTTGGGCTCTTTTTTTCCTTTAGGATTTCTAGCCATGGAATCTCACTGAACTTTTCTCTGAGCTTTTTGAAATTGGCTTTCTAAAGTCCGAGGTACATGTCTGACTAAGCTTGGTTTCCACAGCCCTATCACAAGTTCCAAGGTGGCATGGCCACTTTCCCCTAAGAGTCCCACCACTTTCGCATCATCTACCATTTCTTCCCTGTTGCTCAAGATTAAGTCCAGGACAGCAGATCCCATGTTCCCTTTCCACTTTCTGAGAGATGGAATTATCAGCAAGAAAAGTAAAAAACATTTGGAATGTTCCATTCTTTGCAGAGTTAGGCTTCCAGCAGATATCAGGATAACTGAACTCCCCCATTAGTATTATCGCTTGCCTCTTTGAAAGTTTTGTCATCTGTTCCAGGAAAATGCCATCCACGTCTTCCAGCTGGCAGGGCGGTCCACAGTAAACAATATCATGCTTGTTTCTCTCTCCCTCTATATTTACCCAAATGCACACATTTGTGCGCACAGAAATGCATTATAATAAGGGGGAAGCTTGCAAAAAAGCATACATTAGCAATGCATGTGTACAAAGGTCCATGCATTAGGTGGAAAGTGTGAATAAAAATGCATATATTAGGAGATGTGTGCACGGAAGTGCATACAGATTTTCATGTAGACTTAATAGAGTGATGTGGAATTGGAACCAAAAAACTTAAAAGACAGAAACATCAGACCCTGAACAGAAGTGAAATTGGTGGATCTGCTCTACTGACTGCCACCAGAGAGTGAGGATAAACAACGATGTTTAGAACTGGAGAAAAAAGTGTCTTATGGGAGTTACAGGATCAAAATTATGTCATTTTTTAACACCTTCTCTAATGAACTGCCGGAGAGAGTAAATAGCACAGCTCACTATATGGCATTTTCCAAGTGTAGAAAGGGCATGTTTGATCTGTTGTACTTTGTGAGCCTGTATTATTCACAAATACTTGGAAACTTGTGAGAATATGGAAGTTTTATGAATTTTTGCAGAAATGATGCCTCTCTGTCTGCTTATGAAGGATCTATTCCATCATCTTTTTTCCAAGTCTAAGCCATTGTGTGATCTGGATGTCCAGACGTCACAGAGCACTAAACAATGCAAACAGCTACCGAAGTAAGGAGTTTATAATTAAGTTCATTCATGTGATTTATTCTATGGCTGCTTACAGACAACAAGGATATAGGCAAAAAGAAGTGCAAACAAACCCACAAAGTTTAATCAGGTTAAATTCTCAACCCATTTTTTTCTGTAATTTGAACAGCTCCAGTAAGCAGCTTGTTAGTGACATTCAGTGATGCAGCCAAAGTGAACAAAGATCAAAGAACCAGATAGAACAGAGAAATAACCGGAGGGTCTGAGAGAAATTATGGATAAGAAAAGAATGAGATTGTGCTGGGAAAATGCAGTGGATCTGTTTGTGGTAGGATGCATGAATGGTGACTTTGTTCTGGCTGCAGCAGTTCATTCCATCCATTGCTTTTAGTACTGCAATTAGCTGGTGTTGTTCACACTGCAATTATGATGGTAACTTTTATTTCTTCTACCCACAGATGCTGCTGCTGATAATAATAATGGTTACTGAGAACAGGCCATGCAGAATAGCAACTCACTAACGATTTAAAAACAAAAAAGGATCCTTAAAATCTATCCAAATGATAAATGGGGACAATGATTTACTAGGAACTGTCTCAGGAACTGACATGGTCAGTAGGGATAGTTGGAGTGTATGATTTTTTGAAAGCCATATGCCATTAAACATAATGATTATTCCTTATTAGGAGTGCACGAAAGCCACTTACCTGGTCTCACAGCTTTTCGCGGTGGGGGGGAGGCACTTCGCTGCTCTCCCCCCGAAGTTCAGGCCGGGGGGGAGGCGCCTCGCCCGGCCGCGAAATAAAAAGTTTAAAAAACAAAACGCCCCCATGATAGGCTACGTGACGATTAACGTAGCCTATCACGGCTAGATCTGCAAAGTCAGCCGTGATAGGCTACGTCAATCGTCACGTAGCCTATCACGGGTGACTTAAAAAAAAAAAAAGCGCGTACGCAAATGGCGGCCCCCATAGGAAGCCGCCATTCGCGTTCCTTATTTGGTTGCTGTAGTCTATGTAAATCTTTACGTAGACTACGGCGAAAATAAGGGCAACGCAAATAGCGTTGCCCTTATTTTTGCCGTAGTCTATGTAACACAGGAGAAGTGCCAGATGGCAAACACACCATATGCTGCAAATGGGTTTCTAAAGCCAAGCAGGGTGCAGAAGGGGAGATAAAGTGATACAAGGAGAGATGCATTGCCAAAGGCCACTCCCAAAAATATGGGGAAGACTATGACAGGACTTTTGCACCAGTTGTGAAATATGCTACAATAAGAGTGCCCTTGAGCCTAGCAGCTTCAAGAAACATGCATGCAGATCACCTTGACATAAAAAATGCATTTTTACATGGAAAAATAGAAGAAGACTTGTACATGGAACAACCCCCAGGATTTACAAGTGCCAAAAACAAGCATGTCAGGTGCAAGCTGCAGAAGGGGATCTATGGCTTAAAACAAGCAGTGAGAGCATGGAACGAAAAACTGGACAAGATACTGACCAGCCAAGGCTATAAACAAGGTAAAACTTAGCCCCGTCTCTACATGTATTATAGAGATGGACACACGTCTTTCACCTGGCTGTGACCGCAGTTACCTAGGTAACTAGAGTAACTAGCCTGCCTTTCCAACTCATCAAAGCACCAGAGCACTCTTCCATGTCTTCAAAATCATGCTGTACTTCCTTTTTGCCAGTGGGAGTAACTAGCCTCCATTTCCCAGTCTATCCCCCTTGAGAGCCGTGATTATGTTCTTCTCTGATGCTTATGTTACTTCGCTGCTTCTCTGCACAGAGGAAAAGGGCTGGCTGGAGTTGCCTCCCTCTGCTAGTGCTGCTGCCGCCACCTCTGCTGGTGCCTCCTCTCCTCCTTTTCCTGCATTCTTTAATTTTCACTATTGCCTTATCAATACAGTGAAATACCAGGGCTGCAGGCTCCCATTCCTGGCTGTCTCCTCTTGCTAGATAACTAGTACTTGAAATAGCGCGGCTCTGATTTTCCCAATGGGAAAAAGATGCTACAGATTCTCAATGGGGTGAAAGCAGGCAACAGAGGCTGCAGACTGAAAATGTGTGAAGCAGCTACATCACTGTATTTACTCCCTGGAAGCGCGCAACTGGGGTTTTATGACTGGGCAACACAGGCTGCAGACTGTCAATGGGTGAAGTGGGGACATCCCTGTATTTACCCCTGGAAAAGGAGAAAAGGGGTGGGAACTTCCTGACTGTTGGCTGGAATAGGGCTGATGGGGTGCTCTCATAGGGAGCCTTCAGATGCTGTGGGGGATAATAACATGGTAGCCAGGGGGAGCAGAGCTCAGAAACAAGCCTCTCTCATTGGATGAACAACACCTGCCGGGTTGATGATGTTCAGTTCTCCTCCCTGCACCCAACCCAGAAGCATTGCTTTCAAGTAGGGCTGCACATGGACCCCCCGCTTCACTTCAGAAGCTGAATCGGACCTTCTGAAGCAGCCCTGCTTTGCTTTGGACTGATTCGGACCCAATCCACTTTGGATCCAAAGCAAGATTCGTGTATCCGAATTATTCAGATTTGACATTTTTCCATTGACTTGCATTGGAAAACAGAACAGACATAACTTTTTCAGTTTTCATGATAAATAAATACATGAAAAGTGAGGGAACCTGGCAGCCCCTATTGAGGGGATTCCACCTGCCAAATTTCAGACATTTTGGCCCAGTAGTTTATGTGATAAGTGCAGGTAAAAGTTGATTTTTTAACAAAAACTGTCAAAGCAAAGCTATAACTTTTCACTCTTTGCACAGAAGTGCATGAAATCTGGACATCTGGCAGTCCCAATGTGGGTCATTCAAGCTGCCAACCTCAGACAGTTTCGCCCAGTAGTTTTTGTGCTAGGCACAAGTAAAATGTGCTGTTCTCAAAACCTCAAACCAAAGGTCATAAAGAGATAATCAGAGAAGTTAGGTGCTGAAGTCATAGAATCATAGAATCATAGAATAGTAGGGTTGGAAGGGGCCTACAAGGCCATCGAGTCCAACCCCCTGCTCAATGCAGGAATCCAAGTCAGAGCATCCCTGACAGATGGCTGTCTAGCCTCGTCTTGAAGGCCTCCAGTGTGGGAGAGCCCAACACCTCCCTAGGGAATTGGTTCCATTGTCGTATTGCTCTAACAGTTGGGAGGTTTTTCTGGATGTTCAGCCGGAATCTGGCTTCCTGTAACTTGAGCCCATTATTCCATGTCCTGCACCCTGGGATGATCAAGAAGAGATCCTGGCCTTCCTCTGTGTGACAACCTTTCAAGTACTTGAAGAGCGCTATCATATCTCCCCTCAGGCTTCTCTTCTCAAGGCTAAACATGCCCAGTTCTTTCAGTCTCTCCTCATAGGGCTTTGTTTCCAGTCCCCTGATCTTCTTTGTTGCCCTCCTCTGAACCCTCTCCAGCTTGTCTGCATCCTTCTTAAAGTATGGTTCCCAGAAATGGACACAGTACTCCAGATGAAGCCTAACCAGTGCTGAGTAGAAGGGAACTAGTACTTCCTGGGATTTGGAAGCTATGCTTCTATTAATGCAGCCCAAAAGAGCATTTGCCTTTTTTGCAGCCACATCACATTGTTGGCTCATCTTCAGCTTGTGATCGACAACAATTCCAAGATCCTTCTTGCTTGTACTGTTGTTGAGCCACGTATCCCCCATCTTCTAACTGTGCATTTGGTTTCTTTTTCCTAGGTGAAGAACTTGGCATTTATCCCTATTAATTTTCATTCTGTTGTTTTCTGCTCCAGCCTATCAAGATCACTTTGAATTTTGTTTCTGTCTTCCAAAGTATTAGCTATCCCGCCCAATTTTGTGTCATCTGCAAATCTGATCAGCATTCCCTGTACCTCCTCCTCCAAGTCATTAATACAAATGGTGAAGAGCACTGGGCCCAGGCCTGAGCCCTGTGGTACCCTGCTCGTTACCTCTCCCCAGTTGGAGAAGGTCCCATTGATAAGCACTCTTTGAGTCCGATTCTGTCGCCAACTGTGGATCCACCGGATCGTTGTTTCATCTAGCCCACTTTGAGTGGTGATTGGGGGGAGGTCACCACTATCCCTGATCTCTGGTGTAGGTGTCTTTGAAGTGAAAAATAACCCCTCTCCCTTAGTACTACTTTCCCATTCAGCTTCACAGTGGATGACCTCAGGCTCTTTTTGGCTGAATGGAATACACATTACCTGGGAAAACAGGCTGGCAGGCAGGCTGGCAGAAGAGTTTTGTGGCATGTGCTTTTCCAACAAACTCTCAAAGCACAGAGCTATAGCATTTCACTGGTTGCACAGAAGTGCATGAAATCTGGCCAATGGGCAGCCCCCATGCCAAGATCTCAAAGAAGCCTCATATTGGGCTGGCTTGCTTTGCAACACACAGTGCAGTATTATATTATTTAAATAATAGCTGTTAATGTGTGTAGTGCTTTGTCCACTGTATTTTGAAATGTGGACTTGTGTGTAGTGCTTCGCCACACACTGTTTGACCACAACACACACACACACACACGAGCAAAAGAAAAGTGAATACAGAACTATGTACAAGCAAAGAAAGGGTGTTTGTTTTTTTAGTGTGTGTTTTAGGGAAAAGACATAGAGTTCAAAAATGGAAAGGGAAGGAATTGAGAAGGCGGCGGGTGAGCCAAGAACAAGGAGAAGAAAATATATACTCATATAGGATCAAGAAAGATGGAAAGAAAGAAGGAAAGAAAGAAAAGGAAAACTAGTGAGAATGGTTGAATTGAGAAGGGGGGTGGGGAGAGAGCCAAATGGCAAGGCAAGGAAACTAAAGTACTTTTAAAATGGTTTTTTGTTTTGTTTTTTAAATAAAGAATATAGAAAAGAAAGAAAGAGAATGGTTGATTTGAGAAGGGCTGGGTGGGAAAGAAGAAGAAGAATGACAAAGCTGCAGTATAACACACACGCGCACACACACACACCACTGTTGTTCAGTCGTGTCCGACTCTTCGTGACCCCATGGACCATAGCACGCCAGGCCTTCCTGTCCTGCGCTCTCTCCCGGAGCATGCTCAAGTCCATATTCATTGCATCCGTGATGCTATCTAGCCATCTCATCCTCTGCCGTCCCCTTCTCCTTTTGCCTTCAGTCTTTCCCAGCATCAGGGTCTTCCAGAGAGTTTTCTCTTCGCATTAGGTGGCCAGAATATTTGAGCTTCAGCTTCAGTATCTGTCCTTCCAATGAGCACTCAGGCCCAGGGTTGATTTCCTTCAGGATTGACTGATTTGACCTCCTTGCAGTCCAGGGGACTCGTAAGAGTCTTCTCCAGCACCACAGTTTGAAAGCACCAATTCTTCGGCACTCAGCCTTCCTTATAGTCCAGCTCTCACAGCCATACGTTGCTACTGGGAAAACCATAGCTTTGATTAGACGGACCTTTGTCGGCAAGGTGATGTCTCTGCTTACTATGCTGTCTAGGTTTGCCATAGCTTTCCTCCCAAGGAGCAAGCGTCTTTTAATTTCGTGGCTACAGTCACCGTCTGCGGTGATCTTGGAGCCCAAGAAAACACACACCACAGATGTAGCCAATTAACCAACTCTAACCAGCTCTCTCTCACACATAGGGGTGTACGAACCCCACTCATTGTTCCAGGTGGCAGCATCTGCTGTGGAGGGAGGCGATCCGTCCCTCCCCCCGGAATCCTGCCTGGCCAGCTCTGCTCCATGGTGAGTCTGCAGAGCAGCCGGCCAGGCCCATCCGCAGCCAGACTGCCGTCCGCTGCCAGGCTGCTGTGGCTGCAAATGGCGGCCGGCGTAGCAGCCACCATTTGCATCCCTACGTTAGGCCGTGATAGGCTATGTATATATTTACATAGCCTATCACAGCAAAGAGCAGGGATGCAAATGGTGTAGCGGCCGCCATTTGCGTCCCTGCTCTTTGCCGTGATAGGCTATGTAAATATTTATGTAGCCAATCACAGCCACAGGCAGGGACGTAAATGGCGGCCGCTACACCGGCCGCCATTTCGTTCTGCAGCCCAGCAGCGGATGGAGACAACGACCCGGAGCAGCCGCCGCTGCCAGGTAGGGTCCGTCCTAGGGGGATTTCGGGGGGTGGCAGGGGTTGTAGTCTGTTCTGCCATGGACTCCGGGGGGCCGGATTCTTTAGAATTGGAGTCACAGACTCCATTGGAGTCTCTGGCAGATTTCTCCACCATCCCTACTCACACAATGAAACCAATGCAGGCTGATCTTCAATATATACAGCTTTCCCCACTACCACCATCACTGTCACTGATTGGAGACTGCTGGTTAGGTTCAGCCTTAGTTTGGCAACTAGAGTTGCCATTCACCAAAGCTCACCATTTCCCTCCTACGTCCTCCTCCTCTCCCCCTCCCTGAGCTTTCGCAAATTGATGCATTTAGAGACAGGCTATCTGGGTTTCAGAGTAGCTCCGAATCTCTGAGGCGGACCAAGGCACTTCAACGGGGATCCGCTTTGCTTCGGACCACCTTGTTGTTGGTCTGATCTGCTTTGGCTCTCAAGAAGGCACCCCCAAAGCAGCCCAACTCACTTCAATATTCAGATTCAGCACTGAAGCAATGCACAGCCCTACTTTCAAGCGCTGTGTGATCCATGAAAGGTGAATTTTTAAAGTATGACACACTTGGCTTTTTCTTGCTTTATGTGTTCCTGACGGACCAAAGATGATTCCATGAAATTCCAGATCATACTTCAATGCACTTCTCATTCCACTGTCATGAAGATTCCACCCCCATCCCTCTGGACTAAAATATGCTAATATAATGCCTACACCAATGGAAACAGGTTTCCACAATAAAAAGGAACTTAGTGAGTCACTACCAGAAAACAATGGTTATAGAGAGGCTACAGGTAAGCTTCTGTACTCAGCTACAACCACTAGGCCTGATATAGCCACTGGAGTAGCTGTACTATGGAATAAAACCAACTCACCCAGTCAAAGAGATTGGACTGCAGTCAAAAGTGTAGCAAGATACCTGAAGGGGTCTGCACACTTAAAACTAAGACTGCCAGCCACCAATAGCCCTAAACTAGTGCAATACAACGATGCAGATTGGGCTGAAAACTTTTCAGACCACAAATGCACTAGCAGACTCTTTTTTTTTTTTTTTTTTTTGGAGGTGGAGCTGTGAGTTGGGCAAGCCACAAATAGGCCACGGTCACCCACTCATCTACCAAAGCTGAATATGTGTCAGCTGCAGAAGTGTACAGAGAGGTCTTAGAACTGAATCTACTACTTGAGGACTTGGGAGTTGATGAGCCCTGTACATATTTATGAGGACAAAGTTGCATGTCTCTATCAGTGAGATACACATGCACCAAACACATTGATGTTAAAACACCATATTAAATACCATATAATAAAGGATCTACAACATCGGGGCGTGTTATGCTATTGTCCCACAGGATATATGACTGTAGATCATTGGGATGTATGAAAGTCACCTTTTTGCGGAATTGATTCACAGTGGGGGAGAGGCACTCCGTCCCTCCCCCCGGAATCCTCGACGGGGGGGGAGGCGATCCGATCTTCCCCCCCAGAATCCTGCCTGGCCGGCTGCGCTCCGCTGCAGCTCCGCGGAGCAGCCAGCCAGGGCCGTCCACAGCCGGACTTCCGGCTGTGGACAGGCTGCTGCGGACACAAATGGAAACGGCCGTAGCGGCTGCCATTTGCGTCCAGCCAGGCTACCGTGATAGGCTACGTAAGTATTTACGTATTTTTTTACAAAGTATTTTTTGTATTTTTACAAAGTATTTTTTTGGCTGGGCAAAAAAAAAAAAAAACAGCGTATGCAAATGGCGGTAGGGATGTACGAAAGTGACTTACCTCTCGCGGATTATGTTGATGGGGGGGAGGCGTTCCGTCCCTCCCCCCAGAATCCTCGACGGGGGGGGGGAGGCGATCCGCGGAATCCCCGATGGCCGGCTGTGCTTCGCGGCAGCTCCGCGGAGCAGCCGGCCAGGCCCAGCCCAGCCCAGAGCCATCCGCAGCCGGATTTCCGGCCACGGAGGGCTGTGGGGGGGGGAACCGCGTACGCAAAATGGCGACGGCTACGGCCGCTGCCATTTGCGTTTCTTATTTTTGGCCATCTGAATCTACATAAATATTTACGTAAATTATGACGGCGAAAAAAAAGGGGAACGCAAATAGCGTAGCGGGCGCGATTTGTGTCCCTTTTTGATTCACCGTTTTAGCCTACGTAAATCTTTACGTAGGCTAGGGATGTCAGAGAATTCCACCACGGATCTCGGTGAGGCCGAATGCCAGTGCATTCGGCCACCCGAACTCCATGGCGGAATGGCCTGCCACCCCCCCTGCAGATCCCCCCTGGGACGAGACTCACCTGGGGCGGATCTTCCGACCGGCTGCCGCCGCCGCCATTTCCAGGCTTGTGTAAAAAAAAAAAAAAAAGACATGATAGGCTACGTAAAGATTTATGTAGCCTATCATGGCTAGGTTTAAAAAAAAAAGGAAAAAAAAGACATGATAGGCTACGTAAAGATTTATGTAGCCTATCATGGCTAGGTTTAAAAAAAAAAGGAAAAAAAAGACATGATAGGCTACGTAAATCTTTACATAGCCTATCATGGTTGGGTAGGTTAAAAAAAAAAGTATGCAAATGGCGGCGGCTACCGCCGCCGCCATTTGCATTCCTTCTTTTTACTGTCTTAATCTATGTAAATATTTATGTAGACTAAAACGGTGAATGAAAAAGGGACGCAAATAGCGCCCGCTACGCTATTTGCGTTCCCCTTTATTTTCGCCGTCATAGTCTACATAAATATTTACATAGATTAAGACAGCCAAAAAGAAGGAATGCAAATGGCAGCGGCCGTAGCCGCCGCCATTTGCGTATGTGGTTGGTTGTTGTTGTTGTTTTTTACCCAGAGCCCTCCGCGGCCGGAAATCCGCGGCCTAAGCACATAGGGAGATAAGTTGCAGTTCCTGCAATGATAATATGGAGCAGACACCTGTATTCAGCTGTCATTCTCTGAAGCCATTAGTGCCCTAAGTGACAGTAACTCAGACACAGTTCAGATTGGTCAGAGGGGCAAGAGCAGATGATGGGGAAAGATTTCCTGGAGAGTGTATTCGAGGTCAGTGAGAACAGAGAATTAGTGGAAACAAGAGTAAGAAATTTGGAGTTTAGCTAGATGGGGAAGATGCAGTTTAATGCCCCCTCAATCCCTGCTGTACCTATCAGGCAGAGAGTACAAGAATCTCCCTCCTCCTCTCTTTCTCACACACACACACACACACACACACACACTGGCAGTTAGTGCCCATTGCTTCTTGTGGGGTTGAGGGTGGGTCACCAGTGGTGGAGCCAAGGGGTCACCAGAGGCAGAGCACTCTTTTGAATCCCCAGGTGCCCATATCACAGAAAGAGTAAACTGAGGCTCATGAGTGCAAAGCATGGGGGGGGGGGATCCACACAGCCACACAACCACACAAAAGCACTTCTTTGGACCCACATTATCCTGTTCAAGTATCAACTGTCATTGCACATGGAATCAAGTGACTAAGTTCATGAGTGCAAAACAGTGCAGGGGAATTTATACATATAATCTTTGTCTTCTGGGGGCTACAGTAAAAAGCAGAACCCAGCAACAAATTCTGAGAGCATCCAAAATCCCCTTTGCACGTCATCAACATCTTGGAGCTACACCAAAAGCAGCGTCTGGAGCCCAGAATGTCCTGAGAGCATCCAAACCCTTTGCAAAGGATGATGATGATGATGATGATCATCATCATCATCTTCCATGCAGCCATACAAAACAATTTCTTTGGAGCCACCTTTCCCCCCGGCAACATGACAGTGATCCACTTACCTCAGGCAAAAACCCTCCCACTAGCCCCACATACTCACCCAAGCCAAAAACAAATAAAAATACACACACACCCTCAGCCAGGCAAAATTCCAGTCACCTACTAGAGTAGGTACACACACACAACTCCCTCCATTGCTCCAGTGAACCAGCTATAGCCTTCTCTCGCCACCCAACCCCTTTTCCTTACTGTGCACACAGCAGCATTTTTCTTCTTCTACATAGCACCAGCCTCCAGCCACTATCTTGAAGCCCAGAAAAAAGGGAGGCCTGTTCTGCTCCATGCAGGCATGGTGCTACTCTTGCTAACAAGTGCCTGATATAGGCGCCATAGCTCATACTGAACAAAAGCTGCAAGCTATAGTTCCCAGGATGATGCTTCTCCATACTGCACAAATCATGGATTGATCCTAGGGATGGCACAGGTGCCCAATTGGGTCTGGGAATCTGGCAGATCCCCACACCCACTGCCCCGAGCCATGTCCCCTGAGCCACCTGCTCGCCAAGCCGCTCACACTCAGCCAGGGCCGATCCAGTGATCTCTGTGAAAAAGTGTGGGGTGCAGATATGCGCACATTTGTTCTTCCGCACAAGGGCACTGTGAATGGCTGATACACACAAGGTTACAGGCGTAAATGCACCATTTACACCTGTAACTTTGTGTATAGCGGCCATTCACAGTGCCCTTTTGTGGAAGAACAAATGTGCGCATATCTGTACCCAACACTTTCCCCCCGCAAAATGGCAGGCGCAGAGATCATCAGGTGGGCCCAGGGTGAGTGCAGGCAGTTCAGTGAGCAGGGAGGGGGGGAGTTGGGTGCCAGTCCAGGGGGCACAAGCAGGGCCTGGGGCCTGGCGGAGAACCCAGACGGGGGTCATGGGGGCATGCCTGCCATCCCTAATTGAACCAGCTCTCCTGCACTTGGAGAGGACCCCATTTTTGTACTATTTACCTCAATCCATTTGTGCAGTACAGAGGAGTGTTGTCTTCAGAGTCCCACCTGATGCACTTGCTCAGTATGAGGTGAGGAAGCCACGGAGCTTCCAGGGCATCAGAATAGCCCAGGCAGGTGTGGCAGTGGGTGCACCATGCTTGCAAACAACAGGAGAGATCCTGAAATAGCTCCTTGATGGCTCATAGTGTGATTGGAGGATTGCTTCCTGTTATGCAAGCAGGGGCTGGATGGGTAGGTCCAGCCAGTTCCCAGGGAGCGAGCGAACAGGGAGGGCTAGCAGGGGTTTGGCTGCAGAGTTCAGTGAGGGAGGTCAAGGAGGAGGAGATCACTAACAAATCCCCCTATGAAGTAACTGGACAGTGTGTGCTTAGAAGGACCCACCAATTGGGTTGCTAAGGGAATAAAAAGAAGCAAGGGCCACTGCAGTGGCTGTGAAGAAGGAGGGCACATAAGGAAGAGAAACCGGATGGATGCAGTGCAGCAGTGGTGATCCACAAGGCATGTGGTATGTTTGTTTTCCTATCTGAAGATAACATGGCTTACATTCGCAAGTGCAAGCTGGTTGAATTAGTCGAAGAAAAGGTAGGCAGTCTGAAACAGTGAGTGGCCATGCACCAAGGTCTAAGGGAGGCTGAAGAGTACTTGGGCAGAACACAGACGGCACTGGAAGGCCACTCAGAATGAGGAGCCGGATCAATGAAAGGAGGAGCAGTCTGCTTAGACAACAGTGTCACTCAGGAGGAAGAGATTCAGGAGGCACTCAGCACCACTGGACCCCAGGAAACCACTTTGAGGCACTCGCAGAAGAGAGCGGCTCTGAGCCTTCAGGGTCTGCAGCAGACACCGGAGGGCACGAAGCAAGGGAGCAGAGGCCTACAGAGGGGATGGAGCCACTCCCCACAGCAAGAGGAAGAGAGGAGAGGCTGTGGTTAGTAACTCTCATGGAATAGAAGGGATGTGTGCTGGGCAGAACCGTCAGCTTGAGAACTATGTTGTCTCCCAGGAGCATGGACTGGAGATATGACAGAGTGGCTGCTCACACTCAGGACGTCCACCAATAGTTGTCCTCTCCTGCTTATCCATGTGGGAACTAATGATACTGCCAAGCACAGCTATGACCACATCATGTCAGATGATGAAGCTCTAGGAAAGAAGCTCAAGGTCTTTGGGGATCAAGTGGTGTCCCTTATCCATCCTTCCAGTCCATGGAAGGAAAAGGGGAAAGAAAGGGTAGGAGGAATTCCACAGATAATCAAATGGCTATGAAGATGGCATCTCCAGAAGAGGTTTGGTTTCTGGGACCATGGTTTGCACTTTTTGGATGAAGGGCTGCTGGCAGGAGATAGATTGGACCTCAGAAAGAAGTGGAAGAATGTGTTTGCCCGAAGAATGGCGACATTGATCAGGAGGGCTTTAAACTGGATCCTGTGGGGGATGGAGATGAAAGCACAGAGGTGAGGACCATAGGTGACGGGCTTATGCACTGTAGCAGATACTGGAAGAACAGCCATAGTGGGGCTTGTTAAACTGCTTAATGAAAACATAGGAAGGTCATTGGAGCATAAAGTTTATGGCTTTTGATGTTGTTGTTGTTTTACTAATGCTCAGAGTATGGGAAATAAACAGGATGAGTTTGAATTCCTCACTCAAGAAGTAAATATAACATGGCACAATCCTATGCAAGTTTAGACAGAAAGAAGTCCTACAACTCTCATGGGAGTTGTAGGACTTCTGTTTTGTCTAAACATGCACAGGATTGGGTCCTTAATAGGTAGGACTTAGGCTTTGTGGGATTTCATGGCAGGAAAACATAACAGGAAGAGGAGTTCAAGAGGGATGGGAGTTCCTAAAAAAGGTGATACAAAAGGCACAATCAGAAACAATCCCAATGAGGAAAGAAAGAAAAAAGCAAGACCCCAGAAGAACCCAGTGTGGCTGCTCAAAAGGCTTAGTGATTATTTGAAAATCGAAAAGCACACACAGGAGGTGGAAGGAAGGACAGGCCACTAAGAAAGTGAACATGCTGATAGCCCGGAATGGCAAAGATTGTGTCAGGAAGGCTAAAGTTCAGGATGAGCTGAGGTTGGTGAGGGATGCTAAGAATAACAAAAAGGACTTCACTGGTTATGTTCAAAGTAGAAGGAAGGCAAAAATAATGGTAGACCAGCTGCTCTGTGAAGATGGCAAAATGCTGACAGCTGACAAAGAAAAGGTGGAACTGCTCAACTCCTATTTTGGCTCAGTCAAACTCATCCAAAAGAGGATCTGTGTCATATCTGGCATATGTGACAAACATGCTGAAAGGGAAGGGGTGCAGCTTGATGTTGATAGAGAGGTGGCATAGCAGGGACTATCTGAGCACTTTAGATGACTTGAAATCCCCAGGTCCAGATGAATGCATCCTAGGGTTGACGGAGCTAGTGGACGGCCTCTCAGAACCTCTGTCTGTTATCTTTGAGAATCCTGGAGAAAGGGTGAAGTACTGGAGAACTGGAGGGGGGAAAATGTTGCCCATATCTTCCAAAAGGGCAAAAAGGATGTTCCAGGGAATTATAGACCAGCCAGGCTGACATCAATTCCTGGGAAGATTTTAGGGCTGATTATAAAGCATTGGATATGTAGGAACCTTGACACTAATGCAGTGATCAGTGGAAGCCAGCATGGAGTTGTCAAGAACAAGTCCTGCCAGACTAATCTTACTTCATTTTTCACTCAGTTCACTTCCTTAGTAGATCATAGAAATGCTGTGGACATAATATATCTTGACTTCAGCGCAGCATTTGACAACGTGCCCATTATATTCAGATTAGCAAGTTAGTTAAATATGGACATGGTACTACAACTAGGTGGATCCACAGCTGGCTAGAGAACCATGCCCAAAGAATGCTCACCAGTGGCTCCTCATCAAAGTGGAGGGAGGTATTGTGGGGTGCTGCAGGCTCAGTCCTGGGCCCTATATTTTTTCAACATTTTTATTAATGATTTGAAGGAAGAGGTGTGGGGAATGTTTATTAAATTTACAGACAACACAAAATTGGGTGGGATAGCTAATACTTTAGAAGACAGAATCAGCATTCAAAATGATCTCAAAACTGGGCAGAAAATAACAGAATGAAATTTAATGAAGACGAGTGCAAAGTTCTTCATTTAGGGAAGAGGAATCAAATGCACAGTTATAAAATGGTGGATACCTGGCTTGGCAATAGTATGAGTGAAAAGCATCTTGGAGTTGTAGTCAATCACAAGCTGAATATGAGCCAGTAGTGTGATGAGGCTGCAAAAAAAGGAAATGCTATTTTAGGTTGCATCAATAGAAGTGTATTTTCTAAATCCCAAGAACTAATAGTGACTTTGCACTGGTCAGCCCACACCTCGAAGACTGTGTCCAGTTGAGGGCACACTTCAAGAAAGATTTAGTTAAATTAGAATAAATACAGAGAAGAACAATAAAGATGATCAGGGGACAAGAAACAAGGAAATTCCTACAAAGAAAGATTGAAGGAACTGGGTATATTTAGCCTTGAGAAGCCCAATGGGTTGTACCTAAGGGTTGTCACACACAAGAGGGTTGCAACTGGTTCTCTATCAACCAAGACTGTAGGACACAAAATAACAGGCTTAAGTTACAGGAAGGCAGATTTTGGTTGAACATCAGGAAAAACCCTGTAACTGTCAGAGCAGTCAGACAATGGGACCAGCTGCCTAGGGAGGTAGTAGGTTCTCTATCACTCTAGGAAAGACCATCTGTCAGGGATGCTTTAAACTGCACTGAGCAGGGGGTTGGCCTCAATGGCCCTTTCCAGCTCTATGGTTCTAGGGGAGGGGGTTGGTGTCGCAAGTCTCTGTGTCCACCATCACCACCATGGGATCACTGCAGGGGGTCAGTCCCCCCCCCCATCAGTGTCCCCTAGCACCACATCTGCCCAGACAGACATAGAGATAGTGGACATAGAGATTTGCTCACAAACAGTCTGGTTCAGTCATGTCATAGATCTGGGGCAGGAATTAGGCTTAAGCAATTCAAACCATCCAGTTGGTCCATATCCAATAAGCTAAGGCCTCTATCTAGTATCTGTGATCCAACTGGGGTAGAAAGAAGTCTCATTAGTAGCTCTGGAAAGGAGCTCTGGAAAGGAAAAATGCCAGGCTGAGGAAGTGATGTGACCTTGGGGGCGGGGGGCGGGCAGTAGAGAAATGTGTCCTGTCGATCTTCTTTGGTCTTGCAGAGTAGGGGCCATTGGGACGGATCCCCCAGTCCTTCATTTTAGTTCTTTCCTGGGCCAGAGGGGATTTGCCTGGCTAGCTGATCTCAGGGACTGCGGACAACCAGGCCGTTGTGCCCTGAAGTGGTTGCTGTCTTCTAGGCCAGGGGCCTGGCCCCAGGGGCTGGCATGGAGGTCCCTTGCAGAGCACACAACCCAGGATTTGTGCCTTTTTTTTCTGCCGGTTCTTTGCACTACTGTGCCTTTCGCAGGGAACTTGGGATGAAGTATTTGTGAAATTAATTAAGGCAACAGTGGCCTGGAGAAAGCAAACGTTAATTAGGCATGGCGATCAGTTGGATGTGATCCAAAGGAACACACAAAGAGTTGGCAGCATGTCACTGGCAGACCGCTTCTCGGGAAAAGGGACTATGCGGAGGTTTGCACCAAAGGGGGACAGCTTTGTGCCATTGCCCCTTGTGTAAGTGGGGAGCTAGAAGGGGCACCAAGCGTCATCACACAAAACGTCTTTGTAAGGGGAAAAAAGTTGACATTTATGAAGCACAGAAGGGAGCAGCGAAACGAGACAAATGAATAGGCATGCACGTCAACCCCTGGAGCGAGCGCGGCATGCGCAGGGAGCGCTGGGTGGAGAGACCCCTGCCACTTGTCAAGCGTAAATTATTGGAAGGTGGAGAAGCTGCGATGGTGCTCCGAAGCAGAGCCCAGGGCACCAGAAGAGAAAACTGATCCGCCCACGAATAGAAAGGCTTCGCCAGAGCAAGCTGGGCTGCCCGCATCCGTGCCGTTGGATCCGAAGAGACGGACGGAGGGCGACTGCCTTCACCCCTGCTTTGTGCTTCTTCTTGTGCTTCTGTCTGGCAGTAACAAGAAATGAAGGGGACACGTGGTCGCTGCTTACTGGTAGTGAAAAGGGAGATGAGAGGGCCAAGGGTGCACTCAAACAACGGAGACCAGAGAGGAAAGGGAGTGCAAACAAAATGGGAAAGGGAGAAAATGGGACTGTACTGAGTAGAAGTGTGCACTGGAGCAAGTCTAAAGGAGGGTATGCAGTTCTGGACACACACATGCAAATTCATTAATTCCAGCAAGCCTGGAAAAGTATATAAAACTAAGATCTGTTGCAAGATGATCTGAAGACTATGTTCACAAACTAGGGCTATCAACTTTTTGACAGGCCACTGTAGATATGTCTTTAATAGCAGCTTGAAATTAGCATGAAAAGAGTAGTTTTTTAAAATCTTTTTTTTGCTCGTCAAGCAAAGGGCCAGTTATTCTTTTCCTGATCAATTGGCCACCCAGTTGGGCCGTACACAGGCCCAGGGAGCCTCTGTGAAAATTGTCCTGGTTGTATGGGTACATACAAAAATAAGGGGAGGTGTCTATGCAAAATTGCATCCAATTGCATCCAAAGGCTTGGGTCAGCTGAAGCTGTCTTTTATTATGCTGCTATCTAAAGACAGGTAGGGGAATATACATCTATGGATAACTCCAGTCCTATTCACCATTTAGACCATGCCATTGCCACATTCAGAGCAAGACGCCAACCCTTCTTTCCCAGGGCCAACTCTGTTGGATAACAGGAACAACTCCTCACGTTTTCAGACACTAGTGAGCGAGAGAGAATGTGTTGTATTAATAGCCGCTTGTCTTGTTCATCCCCTTTGTTGTCTGGTAACTTGACTGGTTCCTTTCTCCTACTCCCTCCCCTTCCTCTTCACCTCTGCAACAGGCACCATGTGCTCTCTCCCTGAGGGAAGCAAGGAACCCTATCCCATGCCTTTGCACCCAGCTTTAGGGTGCACTCATGCACCCAGCTTTAAGGGGTTGTTGCAGTTGAACAGTGTTGGATAGCCTCTTTTGACAATGTGTATAAAAGCACTAGTAAAGTAAGATGAGTTTGACTTCTTTTAAACTGTGTTACATGTTCTAGTTAGCCGGCCCCATGTACAGACTTGCACACATTCTAACAAGACTCACACACCCATTTATAAGGAATCTTTAGAAATTGGCAATAGAGGATCTATGGATAAAAAGGCGATCCCCACCCAAAGAGGTTCACACTCAGACACTGTTGGAGAGGATAATTCCACAATGGTACATTTATTGGATTATACGACGATTCAAATACACAAGTTGGTCCTGGGGGAATTAGCTGATCAAATACATTTCACACTTAGGACTAACTGGGGATGCTCCAGCCTTCACCAAGTTATGCTTTGGTGGGGTAATTAGCTGCATTCTTGGTGAAGCTGAGCTCTAGGCCTAAGAGTAGTTTTTGAGACTGTGGGGATGAGTCTTCCCAAGGCCTGAAGTCTACACACACACAGAGAGAGAAGAGAAACGAGGAGCGGAGGCTACAATTTGTAGCAAGACCCCCCAAAGCAATATACCTTTCCTTGGGCTGAAGCCCTTTCCTGCAGACAGGAACTAGTGCGCATTGCAGTTCCTGGTCTCAGGTGAAGAGGAAGGAAAGCAGAGAGCCTTGACTCAGGAGGCAAAGCACCCACTGTTGGCACCTTGCTCTGGCAAGCAAGGAGCTCAGTGATTTCAGCAATTTTAGCATGGCACCTTTCCTCTGGGAGGAGAGGCACCTAGTGATTTCACCAGCATGGCCCCCCGCCTCTGGGAAGAGTGCGACTGAGGACTGCCCCAACCTGAGGCTTCTTATACAGTTCGGAGAAAGGCAGTGACATCACAGCTCTGCTGAGCCAGACACTGCTCATAGGCACTGGAAATTAGGGATGGCGGAGAATTTCTCCCCGAAACTTCGGGGGGCCGAGCGCCAATGTGTTCGGCCCCCCGAACAAGTTTCGAGGAGAAATTCTCCAGCCCCCCCGCACCCCCGCACCCCTCCCCGGGACGGGACTTACCTTTGCTGAATGTCCCTCCCGGCGTCGGGTCCGGCTGGCGGTTCGTCAGGTCTTCGTCAGGGGCGGGGGCGGCAGCCGATCTTTCGACCGGCTGCCGCCGCCGCCATTGCAATAAAAGAAAAAAAAAAACGCCCCCGTGATAGGCTACGTGACGATTCACGTAGCCTATCACGGCTAGATTTGCAAAGTCAGCCGTGATAGGCTACATAAATCGTCACTTAGCCTATCACAGGTGCCTTTAAAAAAAAAATTAAAAAAGCGCGTACGGATAATGGCGGCCCCCATAGGGAGCCGCCATTCCCGTTCCTTATTTGGTCGCCGTAGTCTACGTAAACATTTACATAGACTACAGCGACCAAATAAGGAACGCAAATGGCGGCTCCCTATGGGGGCCGCCATTTGCGTACGCGCTTTTTTTTTTAAAGTCACCCGTGATAGGCTACGTGGCGATTTACGTAGCCTATCACGGCTGACTTTGCAGATCTAGCCGTGATAGGCTACGTTAATCGTCACGTAGCCTATCACGGGGGCGTTTGTTTTTTTTTAAACTGTTTAGTTCGCGGCCGGGCGAGGCGAGGCGCCTCCTCCCCGGCCTGAATTTCGGCCGGGCGAGGCAACGAAGCGCCTCCCCCCCACCACGGGAAATCTTCGAGGACAGGTAAGTGACTTTCATCCACCCCTACTGGAAATGGTGCTGCTTGCTATGGGAGTTGGCCTTACATCCCGTATAACAAAAGAGGGTGCTTGGGGTTGATGGCTGTAACAAAAGTCCTACTTACTATTAATCTGATCTCATTTTTTGATCAAGTAACCTCCCTTGTGGACTGTGGGAATGCTGTGGATATAATATACCTCAACTTCAGCAAAGCTTTCGACAAAGTGCCCCATGATATCCTGTTGAGCAAACTAGCTCAAAGTGGGCTAGATGAAACAATGATCCGGTGGATCCACAGTTGGCTACAGAATCGGACTCAAAGAGTGCTTATCAATGGGACCTTCTCAAACTGGGGGAAGGGAATGAATGTGGTACCGCAGGGCTCAGTCCAGGGCCCAGTGCTCTTCAACTTTTTTATTAATGACTTGGAGGAGGAGGTGCAGGGAATGCTGATCAAATTTGCAGATGGGTGGGACAGCTAATACCTTGGAAGACAGAAACAAAATTCAAAGTGATCTTGATAGACTGGAGTGCTGGGCAGAAAACAACAGAATGACCTTTTTTGTTCAGTCGTTCAGTCGTGTCCTGTTTCCCGCTTCCCAGTCCTGTTTCCCACCTCTCAGCTGAGCAGAGCAGAGCAGAACAAGCTGCTCCAGCTGGTCCAGGGACTACAGCAGCAAGCAAGCTCCCAGAGAGCAAGCGACCAGAGCGAGAGAACAGGGGGAGCAAACAGGAGTTGCAGTGGTAGAAGAGACAAAGGAGACAGAGGCTAAGAGGTAAGTGGGCAGCAGGAAGCCCAGGGGGCTGCCCTTTATCCTTCTGAGTTGCTGTGAGCTCACCAGGTGCTTCTGAGAGCTCCAACTGAATTGGGGGGGGGTGGCCTGAGTACTCCCAGCAGCTGTGTGGGCGGGAAGCTTCAGTCTGTTTCCCGTCTCCCAGCTGAGCAGAGCAGAGCAGAGCAAGCTGCTCCAGCTGGTTCAGGGACTACAGAAGCAAGCAAGCTCCCAGAGAGCTAGGGATCAGAGCGAGCATACAGGGGGAGCAAACAGGAGTTGGCCAGGGGAGTTTGGCAGGGGAGGTCAAGGGGGAGGCCCCTAACATTTTTTCTTTTTTTTTTCATTTTTTCATTTTATTTTATTTTTTAACTAACTTTTTTCATTTATTTGTCTTGTAACACACACTTCCACACCAGTGGGACTCTGCTTTTAACCTCCAGTGAATAGAGGACCAGGCACAGCCTACTCTAGAATAATCAGAAAGCTAGACACAAGAAGGGAATAGAGGGTATAGAAGGAAAAGACTCTCCAGTGGTGGTGACCTGCAAGGTGTGTGCAATGTTTGTTTTCTTGCCTGAGAACAACATGGCCTACACCTGCAACAAGTGCAAGTTGATCACGTTGCTGGAAGAAAAAGTCAGTGGACGGGAGCGGCGACTGTCAACCCTCCGAGGAATAAGAAAACACAAAAAGTTCTTGGACAGAATGGGGGAACTACAGCAGCAAAGGGAAGACCAGAAGCTTGAAGAGCAACAGCAAGATGAGGCAGTGGGAAATGCTGAGGTGAAGAAAAATGGAGCAGAGGATACTCCTTGGAAAAGAAGTTAGAAGAAGAAGAACTAGACGCCACTCTGCACCAGTGGAAGCAGTGGAGCTGTGGAACCAATTCCAGGTACTTGCGGATGAGACTGGAGGACAGCCTGCAGAGGAAGAATCACAGGGGAACCTACATGAGAGTGAGCAAGAGGCTGAAGGTCAGTCAAACAGAGGCGATGAAACCCAGGCCTACAACAAGAAGGGAAGAGTGGTAGTAGTGGGAGACTCCTTGCTGCGTGGGATCGAGACCCAAGTATGTCGCGAAGACCCGTGGACTCACCAGGTATGTTGTCTCCCGGGAGGACGGAATAGAGACGTGACTGAAAGGTTGCCTGCACTCATAAAGCCCACTGTCAGGTATCCCTTTCTTCTCATCCATGTGGGAACAAATGATACCGCCAAGCGGAGCTACGAAGAGATCACGTCAGACTTTGAAGCTTTGGGAAGGAAACTCAAGAACTTTGGGCCCAGATAGTTTTCTCATCCATCCTTCCAGTAGTTAGAAGAGGGACAGAAAGGGAACGAAAAATACTCCGGGTGAATGACTGGCTATGAAGGTGGTGCCGCCGAGAGAGATTTGGATTCTGGGACCACGGGCTATACTTCCTGGAAGATGGGCTGTTGGCAAGGGACGGGTTGCACCTCACAAAGGATGGGAAGAATGTGTTTGGCCACAGCATGAAGAACTTCATCAGAAGGGCTTTAAACTGAATCCTACGGGGAAGGGAGATGTAATGTTGGGGGTAACAATGGACGTAGGCGCATGCACTGCAATGGAGAGAACAGCTCTGATAGCGCCCAATAATAGTCTTCAGACACATGTAGGAAGAAAGCCAGACTACGAAGCACATGGTCTTCGATGTCTATATACTAATGCCCAGAGTATGGCAAACAAACAGAACGAACTTGAACTCTTAATACAGGAGGGAAATTATGACTTGATAGGTGTAACTGAGACTTGGTGGGATGACTCGCATGACTGGAATACAGCAATTGAAGGATATAACTTGTTCAAAAGTAACAGGAGGAACAGAACGGGAGGTGGGGTTGCACTGTATGTGAAAAATACATATCTCTGCACAGAAATACAGGAGGAGGAGCTTGGTAGCCCCATCGAGAGCATCTGGATCAAAATAAATGGAGCAAAGAATAAAAGGAACCTGGTGGTCGGAGTCTACTACTGGCCACCCCACCAAGGAGAAGACGAGGATGAAACTTTTGAAAAGCAAATAGCCAATGTTTTAAGGAAGCATGATGTAGTAGTAATGGGGGACTTCAATTTCCCCGATATTTGTTGGGAGACAAATTCTGCAAAACATGGCCCTCCAGGAAATTCCTGACTTGTGTGGCGGATAACTTCCTCCTACAGAAAGTAGAGGAAGGAACTAGAGGATCGGCTGTCCCTGACTTGATCCTAACCAACAGAGATGACTTAGTGGATAAAGTAGCAGTTCCAGGAACTCTGGGGGAAAGCGACCATGTTGTACTTGAGTTCTTGGTTCTAAGGGAAGCAAAAGCCGAGTGTAGTCAAACGCGTACCTGGATTTTTGGAAAGCTGATTTTAATAAATTCAGAACAATGATCAGTAAGGTCCCATGGCAAGCAACACTAACGAGAAAAGGAGTCCAAGATGGGTGGGAGCTTTTAAAAAAGAAAATTCTCAAGGCACAAGTACGGATGTCAGAGAACTCCGCAACGGATCTCAGTGAGGCCGAATGCCTGTGCATTCGGCCCCCTGAACTCCGTCGTGGAACGGCCTGCCACCCCCCCGCCCCCTCGCGGATCCTCCCCGGGACGAGACTTACCTGGGGCAGATGTTCCAGATGGTGGTGGCTCCAGCGGCGGCAGCGGCAGCTGGTCTTCTGACCGGCTGCCGCAGCCACCGCCATTTGCAGTCTGTTTTTTGTTTTTTTTCCCTCATTCGTGATAGGCTACGTAAAGACTTACGTAGCCTATCACGTCTGGGTTAAAAACAAAACAAAACGCGTAAGCAAATGGCGGCGACTATGGCTGCCGCCATTTGCATTCCTTATTTTTGGCGGTCTTAGTCTACATAAATATCTACGTAGACTAAGATGGCGAAAATAAGGGGGAACGCAAATAGCGTAGCAGATGCTATTTGCGTTCCCCCTTATTTTCGCTGTCTTAGTCTACATAAATATTTACGTAGAGTAAGACAGTGAAAATAAAGGGGAACGCAAATAGCATCTGCTACGCTATTTGCGTTCCCCTTTCTTGTCTTACCTGGCAGAGCCAGGTAAGCGGGGTTTCGTACACCCCTAGGCACAATTACAAACAATTCCAACAAGAAAAAAAGGTGGAAGACAACAGAAGAAGCCAATGTGGCTTCACAAAAAGATTAGGGATGGATGACCTGAAAAGAAAAAGAACACATATAGGAAGTGGAAAGAAGGCCAAGTAACAAAGGAAGAGTACAGGCAGGTAGCACAGAATTGCAGGGATGGTGTCCAGAAGGCGAAAGCTGAGAACGAGCTGAGGTTAGCGAGGAACGCTAAAAGCAACAAAAAGGCTTTCTTCAGCTACGTGCATAGTAAAAGGCAGAGGAAAGAAATGGTTGTTCAGCTATTAAATAAGGATGGCAAAACGATAACAGATGACAAAGAAATGGCAGAGGTGCTCAATTCCTACTTTGGCTCAGTCTTCTCCCAAAAGAGGGTCTGTGACCCCTCTGGCAAAGGCGAAGTACAGGCTGAAGGGGCAGGATTTCAGGTTGAGATCGATAGGCATATGGTCAAGGAACACCAAATTACTGAATGTGTACAAATCTCCAGGGCCAGATGAGCTGCATCCTAGAGTAATAAAGGAACTGGCAGATAGGGATGTCAGAGAATACCGCCACGGATCTCGGTGAGGCCGAATGCCAGTGCATTCGGCCCCCTGAACTCTTGGCGGAACGGCCTGCCACCCCCCCGCCCCCCCGCGGATCCCCCCCGGGACGAGACTTACCTGTGGTGGATCTTCCAGGTGGCGACGGCTGCGACGGTGGCTGCGGCGGCAGCGGCAGCGGCGGCTGGTCTTCCGACCGGCTGCCACCACCGCCATTTCCAGGCTTGTAAAAAGGAAAAGAAAAGATGTGATAGGGTACATAAAGATTTACGTAGCCTATCACGGCTAGGTTTTAAAAATAACAACGACGTGATAGGCTACGTAAATCTTTACGTAGCCTATCATGGCTGGGTGGGTTTAAAAAACAACAAACCATGTACGCAAATGGCAGCAGCTATGGCCGCCGCCATTTGCGTTCCTTATTTTTGCCGTCTTAATCTACGTAAATATTTATGTAGACTATGACGTCGAAAATAAAGGGGAATGCAAATAGCGTAGCGGGCACTATTTGCGTCCCTTTTTGATTCGCAGTTTTAGCCTACGTAAATATTTACGTAGATTAAGACGGCCAAAAATAAGGAACACAAATGGTGGCGTATTTTTATGTTAAAATATTTACATAGGCTAAAACGATGAATTAAAAAGGGACGCAAATAGTGCCCGCTACGCTATTTGTGTTCCCCTTTATTTTTGCCGCCATAGTCTACGTAAATATTTATGTAGACTAAGACGGCCAAAAATAAGGAATGCAAATGGCATTTAAGGAATGTAAAAAAACAACAACAACCGCATATGCAAATGGCGGCGGCTATGGCCGCCGCCATTTGCATATGCGGTTGTTGTTTTTTTACCCAGAGCCCTGCACGGCCGGAAACCCCACGGCTGTGGACTGGCCCACTGCTCTTCAACATTTTTATTAATGACTTGGAGGAGGGGGTGCAGGGAATGCTGATCAAGTTTGCAGATGACACAAAATTGAGCGGGATAGCTAATACTTTGGAAGACAGAAACAGAATTCAACGTGATCTGGACAGACTGGAGTGCTGGGCAGAAAACAACAGAATGACATTTAATAGGGATAAATGCCAAGTTCTGAACCTAGGAAAAAGAAACCAAATGCACAGTTACAAGATGGGAGATACATGGCTCAACAACACTACAAGCGAGAAGGATCTTGGAATTGTTGTCGATCACAAGCTGAATATGAGCCAACAATGTGATGTGGCTGCAAAAAAGGCAAATGCTCTTTTGGGCTGCATTAATAGAAGCACAGCTTCCAAATCCCGGGAAGTACTAGTTCTCCTCTACTCAGCACTGGTTAGGCCTCATCTGAAGTACTGTGTCCAGTTCTGGGCACCACACTTTAAGAAGGATGCAGACAAACTGGAGAGGGTTCAGAGGAGGGCAACAAAGATGATCAGGGGACTGGAAACAAAGCCCTATGAGGAGAGACTGAAAGAACTGGCAATGTTTAGCCTTGAGAAGAGAAGACTGAGGGGAGATATGATAGCGCTCTTTAAGTACCTGAAAGGCTGTTACAGAGAGGAAGGCCTGGATCTCTTCTTGATCATCCCAGAGTGCAGGACACGGAATAATGGGCTCAAGTTACAGGAAGCCAGATTCCGGCTGAACATCAGGAAAAACTTCCTGACTGTTACAGCAATACGACAATGGAACCAATTACCTAGGGAGGTGGTGGGCTCTCCCACACTGGAGGCATTCAAGATGAGGCTGGACAGCCATCTGTCAGGGATGCTCTGACTTGGATTCCTGCATTGAGCAGGGGGTTGGACTTGATGGCCTTGTAGGCCCTTTCCAACCCTACTATTCTATGATTCTATGTGTCCGACTCTTCGTGACCCCATGGACCATAGCATGCCAGGCCAGGCCTTGCTGTCCTCCGCTTTCTCCCGGAGTGTGCTCAAGTCCATATTCATTGCATCGGTGATGCTATCTAGCCATCTTATCCTCTGACATCCCCTTCTCCTTTTGCCTTCAATCTTTCCCAGCATCCGTGTCTTTTCCAGGGAGTTTTCTCTTCGCATTAGGTGGCCAAAATATTTGAGCTTCAGCTTCAGTATCTATCCTTCCAATGAGCAGTCAGGGTTGATTTCCTTTAGGATTGACTGATTTGACCTCCTTGCAGTCCAGGGGACTCGTAAGAGTCTTCTTCAGCACCACAGTTCGAAGGCATCAGTTCTTCAGTGCTCAGCCTTCCTTATAGTCCAGCTCTCACAGCCAGACGTTGCTACTGGGAAAACCATAGCTTTGATTAGACGGATCTTTGTCGGCAAGGTGATGTCTCTGCTTCTTACTATGCTGTCTAGGTTTGCCATAGCTTTCCTCCCAAGGAGCAAGTGTCTTTTAATTTCATGGCTACAGTCACCGTCTGCAATGATCTTGGACCCCAAGAAAGTAAAATCTGTCACTGCTTCCATTTCTTCCCCTTCTATATGCCAGGAAGTGATGGGGCCAGATGCCATGATTTTAGTTTTTTTAACATTGAGTTTCAAACCAGCTTTTGCACTCTCCACTTTCACCCTCAACAAGAGGCTCTTGAGATCCTCTTCGCTTTCTGCCATTAGGGTGGTATCGTCTGCGTATCTGAGGTTGTTGATAATTCTCCCGGCAATCTTAATTCCGACCTGTGAGTCATCCAACCCGGCGTTTCTCATGATGTACTCTGCATATAAATTAAATAAGCAGGGCGACAATATACAGCCTTGTCGTACTCCTTTCCCAATTTTGAACCAATCGGTTGTTCCATGTCCGGTTCTTACTGTTGCTTCTTGACCCTCGTACAGGTTTCTCAGAAGACAGGTAAGGTAGTCTGGTACTTCCATCACTTTAAGAATTTGCCACAGTTTGTTGTGATCTATGCAATCAAAGGCATTAGTGTAGTCAATGAAGCAGAAATAGACATTTTTCTGGAATTCTCTTGCGTTCTCCATGATCCAGCGAATGTTGGCGATTTGATCTCTAGTTCCTCTGCCTCTTCGAAACCCAGCTTGAACTTAGTTCTCGGTTTACATGCTGCTGAAGCCTAGCTTGTAGGATTTTGAGCATCACCTTGCTGGCATGTGAAATGAGCGCAATTGTGTGGTAGTTTGAACACTCTTTGGCATTGCCCTTCTTTGGAATTGGAATGTAAACTGACCTTTTCCTGTCTTGTGGCCACTGTTGAGTGTTCCAACTGTGTTGGCATATTGAGTGCAGCACTTTAACAGCATCATCTTTTAGTATCTTAAATCGCTCAGCTGGAATACTGTCATCTCCGCTAGCTTTGTTGTTAATAATGCTTCCTAAGGCCCACTTGACTTCACTTTCTAGGATGTCCAGCTTAAGTTCAGTGACCGCACTATCATGGCTATCAGGGACATTAAGATCTTTCCTGTATAGTTCTTCGGTGTATTATTTCCACCTCTTCTTAATCTCATCTACTTCTGTTAGGTCCCTGCCTTCTTTGTCTAGTCTTTCCCATTCTATTGTTTTCTTCAATTTCTTTGCATTGTTCATTTAAGAAGGCCTTCTTGTCTCTCCTTGCTATTCTTTGGAACTCTGCATTCAGTTGGGTATATCTTCCCATTTCTCCCTTGCTTTTCACTTCCCTTCTTTCCTCAGCTACTTGTAAAGCCTCATCAGACAGCCACTTGGCTTTCTTGCATTTCTTTTTCTTTGGGATGGATTGAGTTGCTGCCTCCTGAACAATGTTACGGACCTCCTTCCATAGTTCCTCACTCAGGCACTCTTGTCTATCAGGTCTAATCCCTTAAATCTATTCGTCACCTCCACTGTATATTCATAAGGGATATGATTGAGGTCATGCCTGAATGGTTTAGTGGTTTCCCCTACATTCTTCAATTGAAGCTGAAATTTTGCAATAAGAAGCTCATGATCTCAGCCACAGTCAGCTCCAGGTCTTGTTTTTACTGACTGTATAGAGCTCCTCCATCTTTGGCTGCAAAGGACATAATCAATCTGATTTCGATATTGATCATCTGGTGATGTCTATGTGTAGAGTCTCCTCTTGTGCTGTTGGAAAAGAGTGTTTGCTATGATCAGCGTGTTCTCTTGGCAAAACTCCATTAGCCTTTGTCCTGCTTCATTTTGTACACCAAGGCCATGCTTGCCTGTTATCCCGGTAATTTCTTGACTTCCTACTTTAGTATTCCAATCCCCTATGATGAAGAGGACATCTTTTTTTGGTGTTAGTTCTAGAAGGTGTTGTAGGTCTTCATAGAACCGATCAACCACAGCTTCTTCAGCATCAGTGGTTGGGGCATAGACTTGAATTACTGTGATGTTGAATGTTTTGCCTTGGATTCATAATGAGATCATTCTATCGTTTCTGAGATTGTACCCCAGTACTGCTTTTCCCACCCCTTTGTTGAGTGCTACTCCATTTCTTCTAAGGGATTCTTGCCCACAGTAGTAGATATAATGGTCACCTGAATTAAATTCACCCATGCTTGTCCATTTTAGTTTGCTGATTCCCAAGATGTTGATGTTCAATCTTGCCATCTCATGTTTGACCACCTCCAGCTTACCTTGATTCATTGATCTTACATTCCAGGTTCCTAAACAATATTGTTCTTTACAGCATCGGACTTTCTTTTCACCACCAGACACATCCACAGCTGAGTGTCCTTTCGTCTTTGGCCCAGCTGCTTCACTCTTTCTGGTGTTACTTGGAAATTCCCTCTGCTCTTCCCCAGTAGTATATTGGACACCTTCCGACCTGAGGAGCTCATCTTCCGGCGTCATATCTTTTATCCTTGTGATACATTCCATGGGGTTTTCTTGGCAAGAATACTGGAGTGGGTTGCCATTTCCTTCTCCAGTGGACCACATTCTGTCAGAACTCTCCACCATGACCTGTCCATCTTGGGTGGCCCTGCATGGCATAGCTTATGGCTTCATTGAGTTACGCAAGCCCTTTCGCCACAACAAGGCAGTTATCCATGAAGGGGAGAATGACCTTTAATAGGGATAAATGCCAAGTTCTGCACCTAGGAAAAAGAAACCAAATGCACAGTTACAAGATGGGTGATACTTGGCTCAACAATACTAGAAGCGAGAAGAATCTTGGAATTGTTGTCGATCACAAGCTGAATATGAGCTAACAATGTGATGTGGCTGCAAAAAAAGGCAAATGCTATTCTGGGCTGCATTAATAGAAGCATAGCTTCCAAATCCCATGAAGAACTAGTTCCCCCCTACTCAGCACTGGTTAGGCCTCATCTGGAGTAATGTGTCCAGTTCTGGGCACCACATTTTAAGAAGGATGCAGACAACTGGAAAAGGTTTGTAGGAGGGCAACAAAGACTGTCTTAAAGACAGGTTAAGGACAGGTCATGGCTGGAGTTCAACAATGGGATCATACTGGAGGTAGTTGACTAGGTAACTTACCAGGTATCACTCTTGCTATCCAGCACATTCATGTTTTGCTGAAGTTTGACCCCCCACCTTTGCCTTTGGGGAATGCATTTTAAGAAGTCCATTAGAAACTGAATGGCTTGATCTACTCTTGCGTGATGCTCTCAACCCCATTGCTGTGCCTTTCTCCCACCTTTGCTGAGGCTGTGGATGAAGACGCCTGACTTCTTGGCTGTGTCTCAAAATGGGGTCAGTACTGTTCACCCCAAAGAGAGCTACTTCATAACAATACTGTCTCTAGCCTACATTTTTTCCCTCTAATACCAATGCTGTGTTACCATGCCTTCTTTGTATTTATCATTATCATCTTCATCATCATCATCATCATTTCTATACTGCCCCATAGCTGAAGTTGTCTGGGTGATTTACAGAGATTAAAACATTAAAACATAATATACAGAGTTTAAAATCCATTTACATAAAACACACAGACAATATACACAAAGACAACAATAACTAAAAACAACTCTGAACAGTCAGTCATAACCAAGGACAGATCCAGGACTGATTAAAAACTAGGATGTACAAAAGTCACTTACCTTTTCGAAGGATGACATTCGTGGGGGGGGGAGGCACTCCGTCCCTCCCCACGAAATTCTGGCCGTGGGGGAGGCGCTCCATCCCCCCCCAAATTCTGGCCGGGGGGGGAGGTGCTCTGTCCCTCCCCCCCAAAATTCTGGCCGGGGGGGAGGATCTCCATCCCTCCCCCCCCGAATCCTGGCCAGCCAGCTCCGCAAATGGCGGCAGCCATAGCCGCCGTCGTTTGCGTCCCTGCAGTCAACTGTGATAGGCTACATAAATGTTTACGTAGCCTATCACGGCTGATTTAAAAGAAAAAAAAACATGCGTAAATGTTTACGTAGACTAAGACATGCCAAAATAAGGAACGCAAAGGGTGGCGCCCATGGGCACCGCCATTTGTGTACACTTTGCCTATCATGGCAAACTTTGCCTATCATGGCAAAGGCAGCCATGCAAATGGCAGCCACCACGCCATTTGCATAGCTGCCTTTGCCGTGATAGGCTACGTAAATACTTACGTAGCCTATCACGGCAACAACAACAAAAACCACAGCATATGCAAATGGCGGCGGCTATGGCAGCCGCCATTTGAGTCCGCAGCAGCCAGGTAATAGCTTATGTAAATATTTACGTAGGCTAAAACGGTGGTGGGGAAAGGGAACGCAAATAGCACCCACTACGTTATTTGCATTCCCCTTTTTTCCCCCATAATAGCTTACGTAAATATTTACGTAGGCTAAAATGGTGGGGGGGAAAACGGAATGCAAATGGTGGCCGCCGTAGCCGCCGCCATTTGCGTACCCAGTTTTTTTTTTACGGAAGGCTGCCCAGTGGCCAGATGTCCGGCTGTGGGCGGCCCCGGCCAGCAGCTAGGGATAGCGGAGAATTTCTCCACGAGTCTCGGGGAAGCCGAATGCCAACGCATTCGGCCCCCCGAAATTGGCTGTGAAATTCTCTGCCCCCCACCCCCCCCCAGGATGGGACTTACTTCCCTCGAATGTCCCTCTTGGCGGCGGGTCCCGGCGGCGGTTTGGTGGCGTTTCAGCGGGGGCGGGGGCCGCTATTTGTGTTGCCCTTATTTTCGCCGTAGTCTACGTAAACCTTTACGTAGACTACCCGGGCCCAAATAAGGAACGCAAATGGCGGTGCCCATGGGCGCCGCCATTTGCATACGCGCTTTTTTTTTTTCCAAAGTCACCCGTGATAGGCTACATAACGATTTACGTAGCCTATCATGGCTGACTTTGGAAATCTAGCTGTGATAGGCTACGTAAATCGTTACATAGCCTATCACGTGTGTGTGTTGTTTTTTTACATTCACTTTTTTATTTCGCGACCGGGGAGACGGGGCGCTTCTCCCCGGCCTGAATTTCGGCTGGGCGAGGCTGGGCGCCTCCCCCCCGGCCTGAACTTCGAGGGGAGAACTGAAGCGCCTCCCCCCCACCGCAAAGCAAGCTGCGGGACCAGGTAAGGGACTTTCATCCATCCCTACCAGCAGCTCTACGGAATCTCCACAGAGCGGAGCTGGCTGGATCAGGATTTCGGGGGGAGGTGCGGAGCGCCTCCCCCCCACCACGAATCACCCTGTTGAAAAGGTCAGTGACTTTCATACATCCCTAGCTGGGGCTCATTCTCGTTCAGGGGTGGGGTGGGCACAGTCACATCTCTGCTTCCCCCAACCCACCTCCTGTGCTTGGGGGCTCCCCTCACCGCGGAGCAGGTTTCAGGCCACTGTAGTGGGCAGAGGGGCTGCAGGTGGAGCCCGAGCCTACCTCACTCCTCCTGATCTCACTGCGGTTGCCCCCTGTTCCGTTTCTTGAGTGCTCGTGGAGAAGGTGTGTGTGTGCGGGGATGCCAGGGAAGGCTGAAAACGGTCTTTAATGGAGGGATGATTCTGTGGGGAGGTTTGCACGTCATGCTAAGCCACCCTGAGAATAAGCTACCATGGGTTGGTTGTCTGCCCCCTAGCCTGACAGACAATCGGGCGCTCTGTGGCCTGCTGTGCCGTGTTACCCCCTCCCATCATCCCACTGGCACCCAGCATCTCTCAGGTGCCTTTGTGGCAGAAATCCTTGTTTCCTCAGTCCCTGCGTTACCACCTGTTCTGCAATTGGTCTGCTGGGGTTACTGGCTCCCAAGGGAAATCCCCCCCCCCCAGCATCAGATGGCCAAATGGAATTAATTTTCTGAGGCCTTATGAACATGGTAGCACATTCACAACCTTCTTTAAAAGGGGGCGGGGGTATGTTTGACCAAGCATACCAATATCTCCCTCTTGTCAATGTCCTTGTTGATTTCATCCTCCATGTCAGTGCTTCCCTTGCTAGCGAACACCCTTTTGAAAAAGCCTGCTTCATGGTCTACTGAAATAAGAAGACCCACTCTTAAAGCTCCTTCTCTCCTGCAGCCACCCCCTCCCCCTTCATACTTGTCGCTTCCCTCCACCGGTCTCCATTGCTAGTTGTCACATATACATGTGGGTAACACAGCCAGTCCTTACTGTGCAGCAGGGGGACATACAGCTCTGCACATACGCAAATGTGATGGCAAAGTAGTAAAACAGAGGAGGAAATTGTGCAAATTTCAAGGCTGAGCAGTAAAATTGAGGAGGAAGTTGCAAAAATTTCCTAGCAGCAGCATTCACTCCCGTGCACTTGCTCAGGACCGAATTTGTTGTTTGTTTGTTTTTAAATTGCAAACATATTTGAGACAGTCTTCAGTGTCCTCTCGCCTTGATTTTTAGAAGTGCCGGGAAGATGGCAGTGAGAAGGGATGAGGGAGGATTGCGGGGGCAATAGCGAAACCATGAGGAGTGGCAGGGGGGTTTGCCGCTCTTGCCGGGTGGCTCTCTAGCCTTTTCCCAGCAACCCATGTCCCATGTATTTTTCATTATCTTTCCTGGACTTTCCTTGTGAAGTCAAAAAGTTGTTCTTGTTCTTGCATCTCCTGTTCAGTAAGGCTTTTGCTGAAGAACTTCCGAGTCACTGCTTGTTCCCAAGGGCCAGATCACTCTGTTTCCCACTCTGAGACCCTTAATGGCACCAGACTCCCCTTGCTTCACAGTAAGGACTGGCTCTGCACAAACCATCAAAACTGACAGCCCAGAAGCTTCCTGACCTGGCAATTGTCCTAAGGATAAATGATAAACTCTTTGGAAAAGCAGGGTCAGGCGTCTGAGCTTGGAACGCTGCAGGCAGTGAAGCTACGGTTTTCTGCCTGAGCTCTCACTGTTATCTCTGCCTTCTCCAGTGCAGTTAGCAACTTGAATTATTTACTCTCCTTACGCCATCTAGCAGCTCTGTTTCCTTCTGAACAAGCAGAAGACTTTCAGCTAACAGTGCCTATACCTTGTGCACTTGAGCGAGAACAGAATGAATCCCCCAGGAGGGCAATTGTGAGTAGGAGAGACGCATTGCCTTTGGATGGCTTTGGAGACAACATTGTGAATCTGAAAGAATGCATGTTGCAGCCACGACCAGATAAAGAAACTGGAATCATAGAATAGTAGGGTTGGAAGGGGCCTTCAGACCATCGAGTCCAACCCCCTGCGCAATGCAGGAATGCAAGTCAAAGCATCGCCAACAGATGGTTGTCAGCCTCACCTTGAATGCCTCCAGTGTGGGAGAGCCCACCACCTCTCTAGGTCATTGGTTCCATTGTTGTATTGCTCTAACAGTCAGGAAGTTTTTCCTGATGTTCAGCCGGAATCTGGCTTCCTGTAACTTGAGCCCATTCTTCCATGTCCTGTACTCTGGGATGATCAAGAAGAGATCCTGGCCTTCCTCTCTGTGACAACCTTTCAAGTACTTGAAGAGCGCTATCCTATCTCCCCTCAGTCTTCTCTTCTCAAGGCTAAACATGCCCAGTTCTTTCAGTCTCTCCTCGTAGGGCTTTGTTTCCAGTCCCCTGATCATCTTTGTTGCCCTCCTCTGAACCCTCTCCAGCTTGTCTGCATCCTTCTTAAACTGCAGCACCCAGAACTGGACACAGTACTCCAGAGGAGGCCTAACCAATGCTGAGTAGTGGGGAACAAGTACTTCCCAGGATTTGGAAGCTATGCTTCTATTAATGCAGCCCAAAAGAGCATTTGCCTTTTTTGCAGCCACATCACATTGTTGGCTCATATTCAGCTTGTGATTGGCAACAGTTCCAAGATCCTTCTCACTTGTAGTGTTTTTGAGCCACATATCCCCCATCTTGTAACTGTGCATTTGGTTTCTTTTTCCCAGGTGCAGAACTTGGCATTTATCCCTATTAAATGTCATTCTGTTGTTTTCTGCCCAGTGCTCCAGTCTATCAAGATCACTTTGAATTTTGTTTCTGTCTTTCAAGGTATTAGCTATCCCGCCCAATTTTGTGTCATCTGCAAATTTGATCAGCATTCCCCGCACCTTCTCCTCCAAGTCATTAATACAAATGTTGAAGAGCACTGGGCCCAGGACTGAGCCCTGCAGTACCCCGCTCGTCACCTCTCCCCAGTCTGAGAAGATCCCATTGATAAGCACTCTTTGAGTCCAGTTCTGTAGCCAACTGTGGATCCACCGGATCGTTGTTTCATCTAGCCCACTTTGAGCTAGTTTGCTCATCAGGATATCATGGGGCACTGTGTCGAAAGCTTTGCTGAAGTTGAGCTATCTTATGTCCACAGCATTCCCACAGTCCAGAAGGGAGGTGGTTGTTGTTTATTCGGTCAGTCGCTTCCAACTCTTCGTGACTTCATGGACCAACCCACGCCAGAGCTTCCCGTCGGCCGTCGCCACCTCCAGCTCCCCCAAGGTCGAGTCCGTCACCTCCAGAATGTCATCCATCCACCTTGCCCTTGGTCAGCCCCTCTTCCTTTTGCCTTCCACTTTCCCTAGCATCAGCATCTTCTCCAGGCTACCCTGTCTTCTCATTATGTGGCCTGGCCAAAATACTTCAGTTTTGCCTTTAAGATCATTCCCTCAAGTGAGCAGTCTGGCTTTATTTCCTGGAGTATGGACTGGTTTGATCTTCTTGCAGTCCAAGACACTCTCAGAATTTTCCTCCAGCACCACAGTTCAAAAGCATCTATCTTCCTTCGCTCAGCCTTCCTTATGGTCCAGCTCTCGCAGCCATAGGTTACTACAGGGAATACCATTGCTTTAACTATGCGGACCTTTGTTGTCAGTGTGATGTCTCTGCTCTTAATTATTTTATCAAGATTTGTCATTGCTGTCCTCCCAAGAAGTAAATGTCTTCTGATTTTCCTGGCTGCAGTCAGCGTCTGCAGTAATCTTTGCGCCTAGAAAGACAAAGTCTGTCACTGCCTCCACATTTTCTCCCTCTATTTGCCAGTTATTAATCAAGCTGGTTGCCATAATCTTGGGTTTTTTGAGGTTTAACTGCAACCCAGCTTTTGCACTTTCTTCTTTCACCTTCGTCATGAGGTTCCTCAGCTCCTCCTCGCTTTCAGCCATCAAAGTGGTATCATCTGCATATCGGAGATTGTTAATGTTTCTTCCAGCAATTTTAACTCCAGCCTTGGCTTCATCAAGCCCAGCACGTCGCAAGATGTGTTCTGCGTACAGGTTGAATAGGTAGGGTGAGAGTATACAACCCTGCCGTACTCCTTTCCCAATCTTAAACCAGTCCGTTGTTCCGTGGTCTGTTCTTACCGTTGCTACTTGGTCGTTATACAGATTCCTCAGGAGGCAGACAAGATGACTTGGTATCCCCATACCACCAAGAACTTGCCACAATTTGTTATGATCCACACAGTCAAAGGCTTTAGAATAGTCAATAAAACAGAAATAGATGTTTTTCTGAAACTCCCTGGCTTTCTCCATTATCCAGCAGATATTGGCAATTTGGTCTCTAGTTCCTCTTAGGGGTGGACGAAAGTCCCTTACCTGTCCTCGAAGGACGTTCGCGGTGGGGGGGAGGCGTTTCGCTGCTCCCCCCGCGAAGTTCCGGCCGGGGGGGGAGGCTTCCCACTTCGGCCCAGCCGAAATTCAGGCCGGGGAGGAGGCTTCCCGCCTCGCCCGGCCGCGAACGCGAAAGTTAAAAAAAAAAAAAAACGCCCCCGGATAGGCTACATGACGATTCACATAGCCTATCACGGCTAGATCTGCAAAGTCAGCCGCGATAGGCTACGTCAATCGTCCGGGGGGGGGGGTGCGGGGGGCGGGGAGGGTTCGGAGGATTTCTCCCCGAAACTTGTTCGGGGGGCCAAACACGTTGGCGCTCGGCCCCCCGAAGTTTCGGGGAGAAATTCTCCGCCAACCCTAGTTCCTCTGCCTTTTTGAAAACCAGCTTGTACATCTGGCAATTCTCGTTCCATGAATTGCTGGAGTCTACCTTGCAAGATCTTGAGCATTACCTTACTGGCATGTGAAATATGTGCCACTGTTCGATAGTTTGAACATTCTTTGGTGCGTCCCTTTTTGGTATGGGGATATAGGTTGATTTTTTCCCATCTGTTGGCCATTCTTGTGTTTTCCAAAGTTGCTGGCATATGGCATGCATCACCTTGACTGCATCATCCTGCAAGATTTGAAACAGTTCAGCTGGGATACCATCATCTCCTGCTGCCTTGTTATTAGCAATGCTTCTTAAGGCCCATTCAACCTCACTCTTCAGGATGTCTGGCTCTAGCTCACTGAGCACACCGTCAAATCTATCCCCAATATTATTATCCTTCCTATACAGATCTTCCGTATATTCTTGCCACCTTTTCTTGATCTCTTCTGCTTCTGTTAGGTCCTTGCCATCTTTGTTTTTGATCATACCCATTTTTGCCTGGAATTTACCTCCGATGTTTCTAATTTTCTGGAAGAGGTCTCTTGTCCTTCCTATTCTATTAACTTCTTCCGCTTCCGCGCATTGCTTGTTTAAATAATAATTTAATTCCTTATCTCTTCTGGCTAACCTCTGGAATTTTGCATTTAATTGGGCATATCTCCCCCTATCACTGTTGCCTTTTGCTTTCCTTCTTTCTTGGGCTGCTTCCAGTGTCTCAGCAGACAGCCATCTTGCCTTCTTGGTTTTCTTTTTCTTTGGGACATTTTTTGTTGCCGCTTCCTGAACAATGTTGCGAACTTCTGTCCATAGTTCTTCCAGGACCCTATCTACTAAATCATCTAGTCCCTTAAATCTATTCTTCACCTCCACTGCATATTCATTAGGAATATTAGTGAGCTCATATCTAACTGATCTGTGGGTCTTCCCTATTCTCTTTAGTCTGATTCTAAAGTGTGCAATAAGAAGTTTGTGATCTGAACTACAATCAGCTCCAGGTCTTGTTTTTACCAACTGCATAGATGTCCGCCACCTTTGGCTACCAAGGATGTAGTCAATCTGATTTCGGTGTCGACCGTCTGGTGAAGTCCATGTATAAAGTCGTCTCTTAGGTTGTTGGAAGAGAGTGTTTGTTATGCACAGTGAGTTATCTTGGCAAAATTCCATCAGCCTATGTCCTGCTTCATTTTGTTCTCCCAGACCATGCTTGCCTGTAATTCCAGGTGTTGTTTAACTACCCACCTTAGCATTCCAGTCTCCTGTAATGAAAATAACATCTTTTTTTGGCGTACTATCCAGTAGGTGCTGCAGATCCTCATAGAACTGATCTACTTCTGCTTCTTCAGCATCTGTGATTGGGGCATATATTTGGATCACTGTGGTGTTAAATGGCTTACCCTGAATTCGAATTGAGATCATTCTGTCATTTTTTGGATTGTATCCAAGCACTGCTTTAGCCACTTTATTATGAATTATGACGGCTACTCCATTTCTTCTGTGGTCCTCTTGTCCACAGTAGTAGATCTGGTGGTCATTTGATGTGAAGTGGCCCATTCCAGTCCATTTCAGTTCACTGACACCCAAAATGTCTATATTTAATCTTGACATCTCCCCAATAACCACATCCAATTTGCCCTGGCTCATAGATCTTACATTCCAGGTTCCTGTGGTGTGTTGATCTTTAGAACATCGGATTCGTCGTTCACCACCAGCACCATCGGCTGCTAGCCATCCTTTCGGCTTTGAGCTAGCTGCGTCATCACATCTGGGGCTAGTTGAACTTATCCTCTGTTCCTCCCCAGTAGCATTTTGCCCATCTTCCGACCTGGGAGTCCCATCTTCCGATGGTATACCGACATATCTCTTGTTGTACTGATCCATTTAGTTTTCATGGCAAGAATACTGGGGTGGGTTGCCGTTTCCTTCCCCAGGGATCGTATTTAGTCTGACCTCTCTGCTATGACCTTCCCATCTTGGGTGTCCCTTCACAGTTTAGCTCATGACGTCATTGAGGTGCTCAAGCTCCAGCACCACGACAAGGTAACGATCTCCTTTGCTGAAGACAAGGGAGGTTACCTGATCAAAAAATGAGATCAGATTCATCTGGCAGGATTTGTTCTTGATAGGGTTGGCGGAGAATTTCTCCACGAATCTTCAGGAGGCCAAGTGCCGACGCATTCAGCCCCCCGAAAGTGTTGGGGAAATTCTCCGCCGGCCCCCCGCCCCCCCCCCCGGGATGGGACTTACCTTCGGCGAATGTGCCTCTCGGCAGTGGGTCCCGGCGGCGGTTCGGCAGTGGTTCGGCGGTGGAGGGGGCGGCGGCCGGTCTCCAGACCAGCTGCCGCCACCGCCATTGCAAAACAAAAAAGTAAAGTAAAAAAAAAACAAAAAACACCCATGATAGGCTACGTAACGATTTACGTAGCCTATCATGGCTAGATTTCTAAAGTCAGCCGTGATAGGCTACGTAAATCGTCATGTAGCCTATCACGGCTGACTTTGGGGAAGAGAAAAAAAAAAGCGCGTACGCAAATGGCGGCTCCCATGGGGACCACCATTTGCATTCCTTATTTTGGCACGTCTAGTCTACGTAAAGATTTACGTAGACTACGGCGAAAATAAGGGCACGCTATTTGCGTTGCCCTTATTTTCGCCGTAGTCTATGTAAATCTTTATGTAGACTAGACGTGCCAAAATAAGAAACGCAAATGGCGGTCCCCATGGGAGCCGCCATTTGCGTATGCGCTTTTTTTTTCCAAAGTCACCCGTGATAGGCTACGTGATGATTTACATAGCCTATCATGGCTGACTTTGGAAATCTAGCCGTGATAGGCTACGTAAATCGTTACGTAGCCTATCACGTGTGTGTGTGTGTGTGTTTTACTTTTTTTTTCGCGGCCGGGTAGACAGGGCGCTCCTACCCGGCCTGAATTTTGGCCGGGCGAGGCGGGGCGCCTCCCCCCCCTTGCCTGAACTTCGGGGGGAGAAGCGAAGCACCTCCCCCCCACTGCGAAGCAAGCTGCGGGACGAGGTAAGTCCCTTTCATCCATCCCTAGTTCTTGACAAATCCATGTTGGCTTCGAGTAATCACTGCATTGTTTTCAAGGTGCTTACAAACTAATAGCTTTATCATCTGCTCCAGAATTTTCCCAGGGATTGATGTCAGACTGACTGGTCTCTAGTTCCCAAGTTCCTCCTTTTTGCCCTTCTTGAAGATAGGGACAACATTAGCCCACCTCTAGTCATCTGGCACTTCCCCCGTCCTCCATGATTTTTCAAAGATAATAGACAGTGGTTCTGAGAGTTCTTCTGCCAGTTCCTTTATTACTCTGTGGTGTAGTTCATCTGGCCCTGGATATTTGAACTCATTCAAAGTAATTAGGTGTTCAAAAGTTTTAGCCTCGTTTTCTTCTTGATTGGGTGGCCGGTAGTAGACTCCGACCACCAGGTTCCTTTTATACTTTGCTCCAGTTATTTTAACCCAGATGCTCTCGATGGGGCTACCAAGCCCATCCCTAGTATTTCTGTGCTGAGAAAGGTATTTTTAACATATAGTGCATCTCCACCTCCCTTTCTGTTCCTCCTCTTCTTTTTGAACAAGTTATATCCTTCAGTTGCTGTATTCCTGTCATGAGAGTCATCCAACCAAGTCTCAGTTACACCTATCAAGTCATAATTTCCCTCCTGTATTAAGAGTTCAAGCTTGTTCTTTTTGTTTCCCATACTCTGGGCATTAGTATACAGACATCAGAGACCATGTGCTTCATAGTCTGGCTTTCTTCCTACATGTTTGTTAAGACTATTATTGGGTGCCATTAGAGCTGTTTCTCCATTGAGGTGGATGAGCCTTCATCCATTGATACCCCCAACTTTATGTCTCCCATCCCCGTAGGATTCAGTTTAAAGCCCTCCTGATTAAATTATTCAGGCCAAACACATTCTTCCCAGCCTTTGTAAAGTGCAACCCATCCCTTGCCAGCAGTCCATCTTCCAGGAAGTATAGCCCAGAATCCATATCTCTCACGCTGGCACCACTGTCGTAGCCAGTCATTCACCCAGAGTATTTTTCTTTCCCTTTCTATCCCCCTTCTAACTACTGGAAGGATGGATGAGAAAATTATCTGGGCCCCAAAGTTCTTGAGTTTCCTTCCCAAAGCTTCAAAGTTAGGGGTGGATGAAAGTCACTTACCTGTCCTCGAAGGACGTTCGCGGTGGGGGGGAGGCACTTCGCTGCTCCCCCCGCAAGTTCTGGCCGGGGGGGGAGGCTTCCCACCTCGTCCCGGCCGAAATTCAGGCCGGGGAGGAGGCTTCCAGCCTCGCCCGGCCGCGAACGCGAAAGTTAAAAAAAAAAAAAAAAAAACACCCCCTGATAGGCTACGTGACGATTCACGTAGCCTATCACGGCTAGATCTGCAAAGTCAGCCGTGATAGGCTACGTCAATCGTCACGTAGCCTATCACGGGTGACTTTAAAAAAAAAAACAACGCGTACGCTAATGGCGGCCCCGATAGGGAGCCGCCATTCGCGTTCCTTATTTAGTTGCTGTAGTCTATGTAAATGTTTACGTAGACTACGGCGACCAAATAAGGAACGGGAATGGCGGCTCCCTATGGGGGCCGCCATTATCCGTACACACTTTTTTTTTTTTTTTAAGTCACCCGTGATAGGCTACGTGACGATTGACGTAGCCTATCACGGCTGACTTTGCAAATCTAGCCGTGATAGCCTACGTGAATCGTCACGTAGCCTATCAGGGGGCGTTTTTTTTTTCTTTTCTTTTATTGGAATGGCGGCGGCGGCAGCCGGTCGAAAGACCGGCTGCCGCTCCCGCCCCGCTCGAACACTCGCCGAACCGCCGGCCGGACCCGCCGCCGGGAGGGACATTCGGCGAAGGTAAGTCCCGTCCCGGGGGGGGGTGCGGGGTGCGGGGGGTTCGGAGGATTTCTCCCCAAAACTTGTTCGGGGGGCTGAACACGTTGGCGCTCGGCCCCCCGAAGTTTCGGGGCGAAATTCTCCGCCAACCCTATTCAAAGTCTGATGTGATTTTTTCGTAGCTCCGCTAGGCGGTAGCATTTGTTCCCACATGGATGAGAAGAAAGGGATACCTGTCAGTGGGCTTTATGAATGTAGGCAACCCTTCAGTCACGTCTCTAATCCGTCCTCCTGGGAGACAACATACCTGGCGAGTCCATGGGTCTTCACAATGTACTTGGGCTTCGATCCCTCACAGCAAGGAGTCTCTTCTTTTCTTCTTGTTGGAGGCCTTGGTTTCATCGCCTCTGCTTGGCTGACCTTCAGCCTCTTGCTCACTCTCATGCAAGTTCCCCCATAATTCTTCCTCTGCAGGCTGTCCTCCAGTCTCATCCTCAAGAAAACAGTTCCATAGTTCCACTGGTGGAGAGTGGCTTCTAGTTCTTCTGCTCCTAACTGTCACCCTTTTCCAAGGAGTATCCTCTATTTCATTTTTCCTTGCCTGAGCTTTTTCCTCTTCTGCCTCAGCTTGCTGTTGCTCTTCTGGCTTCTATTCTTCACTTTGCTGCTGTAGTTCCACCATCCTGTGTAAGAACTCTTTGTCTTCTCTTATTCCCTGGAGGGTCAACACTTGCCACTCCAGTCCTCTTACTTTTTCTTCCAACAGCGTGATCAACTTGCACTTGTTGCAGGTGTAGGCCATATTGATAAAAGGCAAGAAAACAAACATTGCAGGTCACCACCACTGGAGAGTCTTTTCCTTCTATAGCCTCTATTCCCTTTTTCTGTCTAGCTTTCTGATTGATCTGGAGTAGGCCGTTCCTGGTGCTCCACTCACTGCAGGTTAAAAACAGAGTCCCACTGGTATGGAAGTGTGTGTTACAAGAAAAAGAACTTTTTAAAAAAGGGGAAAAAGGAGGGGGGAAGTGCTGGGAAAGGGAACAAAATGTTAAGAGCCTCTCCCTTGACCTCCCCTGTCCAACTCCTGTTTGCTCTCCCTGTTTGCTCGCTCTGATGACTCGCTCTCTGGGAGCTTGCTTGCTTGAATAGTCCCTAGACCAGCTGGAGCAGTTTCCTCTGCTCTGCTCAGCTAGGAGAGGAATCCTTTCCCTTGCAGGGGTAAAAGCAGCTTGGTAGTGCAAAGAGCACAAAGAGAAAAGAGAAAAGAAACCCTCACCCAGCACCGATCTCTCCCTTTGAATTGCAGCCTAGCTGCGTTGTGTAAAACAAAACAAAAGTCTGGGGAAAGGACCACAGAATTACATGGAAAATGCATTGAGAGGTGTATCCACTGATATTCCAGTGTCGGTCAAAGAGCTCTGTATTTGCAAATGTTTGTTGAGCATTCTCACTCAGAGCAAAGCAGTCCCCACCACAAAGGCCAGAACTGATTTTGAATCAGAAAGATGCTTTAAAAAATACAGTTACATGGATCCCAGTACTCCAAATGGTGAGGTTTCCAGTTTCCAATATTTTGTGTCCTTTTGGGTCACAGGGACATGCTGACATTTTGTAATATTTACATCCACTTACAAGTATACAGGTTGAGCATAGGTGGAGGTTAACATCTTCAACCCACTTGAATAGACATTGGAGTCATTCAAGATGAGGATGGAGCTGGACAGCCATCTGTCAGGGATGCTCTGACTCGGATTCCTGCATTGAGCAGGGGGTTGAACTCGATGGCCTTGTAGGCCCCTTCCAACCATACTATTCTATGATTCTGATTCTAAACGGGTCACCCATTAGATTTTTAAGAGGTTCTTGTAGAGAGAAATCCAGGTCTCTTCGAATCCCACTCTAAAAACTGCACACTTGTCATTTTACTTCTTGCTCTACACAGACCTGGCCCACCCCCTTCCCCCGTCTAGTCTGTGTATGTGTGTGTGGGGGGATAAGTCATTGCCACCCATTACCTATGCCAGGGGTCGGCAACACACTGCCAATGGGCTGTATGCACTAGGGATGTACGAAAGTCACTTACCTTTCCACGGATTATGTTGATGGTGGGGGGAGGAGTTCCGTCCCTCCCCCTGGAATCCTTGATGGGGGGGGAGGCGATCCGTTCCACGCCCCCGGAATCCTCCACGGCCGGCTGTGCTCTGCGGCAACTCTGCGGAGCAGCCGGTCAGGCCCAGCCAGGCCAGAGCCCTCCGCAGCCAGATTTCCGGCCACGGAGGGCTCTGGGAAAACAAAACAAAAAAAGATTACGTAGACTATGGCGAAAATAAGGGCAATGCAAATAGCATTGCCCTTATTTTCGCCGTAGTCTATGTAAAGATTTATGTAGACTACAGCGACCAAATAAGGAACGCGAATGGCGGCTCCCTATAGGGGCCACCATTTGCGTACGAGCTTTTTTTTTTTTTTTTTTAAGTCACCCGTGATAGGCTACGTGACGATTAACGTAGCCTATCACGGGTGACTTTGCAGATCTAGCTGTGATAGGCTACGTTAATCGTCACACAGCCTATCACGGTGGCGTTTTTTGTGTTTTTTTTACTTTTTATTTCGCGGCCGGGCGAGGCGAGGCTCCTCCTCCCCAGCCTGAATTTCGGCCGGGCGAGGCAGGAAGCCTCCCCCCCGGCCTTAATTTCGGCCGGGCGAGGAGGGAAGCCTCCCCCCCCCCGGCCTGAACTTCGGGGGGAGCAGCGAAGCGCCTCCCCCCCACCGCGAAGCAAGCTGCGAGACCAGGTAAGTAGCTTTCGTGCACCCCTAGTTGATAGCCTGTAATATTCAGGTGAAGTGTCTCAGTGGGAATTTGGTGGGCAGAAAGTAGGGATGTCAGAGAAACCAATGGTGGGCAGAAAGTAGGGATGTCAGAGAATTCCGTGATGGATCTCGGTGAGGCTGAATGCCAGTGCATTCGGCCCCCCAAAAACCATCGCAGAACGAAGCCCCCGCCCCCCCCATGAAAGGCGCGCGGGATGAAGTGCCCGCCGCCCCTACCCCACGAAAGGTGCGTGAAACGGAGCACTTACCTGCTCCTGTCCATGCTGCTGTGCGAATGGCTGCCGTCCTGCGGCCGCCATTCACTTCCTCCTTCAGCCGTGATAGGCTACGTAAATACTTACATAGCCTATCACGGCTAATGCAGGGACACCATTTGCGTCCCTGCGGAGGCTGTGATAGGCTATGTAAGTATTTACGTAGCCTATCACAGCAGGGGGGGGGGAACCCCAGCTTACGCAAATGGCAGCAGCTACCACCATTTGCATATGCTGGGGTTTTTTCCCCCTGCCGTGATAGGCTGCGTAAATATTTACATAGCCTATCACGGCTCACTGCAGGGACGCAAATGACGGTGGCTACGACAGCCGCCATTTGCGTCCCTGCAGGGCTGTCCAGCAGCCGGATGTCCAGCTGTGGGCGGCCTGAGGCGGCCGGTGGCTCTGCAGCTTGGCCGCAGAGCGGAGCCGGCCGGCCAGGATTCCGGGGGGAGGCAGGGCCAGGTAAGCGGGGTTTCGTACACCCCTAGCAGAAAGTAGATCTGCTGGTAGATCTCTGGGTGATTTGCAGCAGATTGGCAAGGATTTCTGACTCCTAGTTGGTTAACAATAGTAGCAACAAAATCACTCCCTCTCCTCTGTTATGCTGCTGAAATGGAGAAAGCTTGGGGTAACCAGGAGTAGGTTTTTGTATGGAAGAGCTTTGACATCTGTTCAGTTCTGGTACTCAAGAGGAACTCCTGGGCTCACAATTCTCAAATTTTAATTGTATGCTTTTGCATCAGGTGGTTCTGGATGGTGGATCTCAGGGTTTTAGTAAAAAGGGGAGGGGGAGTAGTTCCCACAAGCCTGAAGTCTGTTCTTACAGCAACCCATACTGATAGCGCTATTCACAGGAATCTTAGAGAGTCAAGATTCACAGAGCTGGGGGATCCCAAGGGTGTCATCTTCACCACTCCCTCCCATCACATTAATGTATGAGAGCTGAGCCAAAATGCCCCCCTCCCAGGCATACCATTTTGCCACACTGTTTGCAGAATGCAAAAGAGGGACTCTGCAGTAATTTTTCAGGGATGCCCTGAAAATGTCACCCCACTGGCCTGGTGAAAGCAGCTATCTCACTCCTACTTTTTTTTTTTTACAACAAGTTACCAGGAAACACTCTCCTCATTCTGATTTGGCAACAAATGTGCATTACTTCCTGCATGTATGTAATGTTTTGTAGTGATGGGTGAATTATCAGTAAGAAATGTTGTTGATCTCATAGGAACACTTTTGGCAACCTTCAAAACACCTCTGATATTTTGTCTAAGAAGAAACCTTCAAATTTACTTTGCTTTGATTGAAATGTGAAGCAGCAACTACACTATTTTGTTCACAGAATTTGGGTAGATGTGGGGGAAGCCAGGAACTGCATCCATCCATCCCCACTCAGCCTGGCTATTTTCCTCTGGAGCAAACAGGATTTGACCAGTCATTCAGGTAACAAAAGACTTCAGTCTGACTTTTCTGGGAATCATAGAATAGTAGGGTTGGAAGGGGCCTGTAAGACCATTAAATCCAACCCCCAAAGTTGGACTGCCATCTTTGGACTAGATGGCAGTCCAAAGCTAGACATTGTTAGATGAGGCTGAATATCATGATTCCTATCAACCTAGATTCCAACCCAATTTGGGAACTGAAACTACCTAGAATGCCTGGAAGGTTACTGGCTGGCACTGAGAGATATCGATGGGGGCTATTGACCCATAGATTTTCCTGGACCTCTTGGCATCAGCAATAATATCCTTCTTGTCTGCTGTCTGGATTAGTAGCAGGGGCATCTCACTGCAGCATTTCCACATCTACATTTCCGGGAGGTTCCAGACTATGTCCTATGCTGTTTATTTAACATCAGAGAGGGAGGGATGATAGCACCCCACTTTACTTCTCCTCTTAATTGGAGAGAGATGTGGCAGTAGATGTCCTGAATGAGGGTAAATGAACCGAGATGAGGTGCCCATAGATAGATATGGTGAATGGGGCCAGATGAAAATAACTTAATTGAAGGTTAATCCCGATAAACCACCGATGAAGATGAGGGGGTCAACTGACCCAGGAAGAATGGTTCTGTCTGTTTGCCCAGATTGCCCGCCCCCCCACCTTAGGAATCGGGTGCGTTGCTTGGCGACTGTGCTGGCTCTGGCTCCGCTTTGGGATTCTCAGCCGGCGTCCGTGGACAGGGGTGCCAGCTGCTTGTTCACCCGCTTTGCCTTCCCTTGGGGAATGGGGATTTGGGCACTGTCGTATCTGCTTTGGTAACTTTCAGATTGGATTACTGCACTGTGCTCTATAAGGGATTTCTTCTGAGGACTATTCATAAACTTCACATCATTCAGAATGCAGCAGCCAGCTCTTCTTCACACCTATTTTGAGTGCATTTCCTTGACTCACTTCATTCCTAGGCACACTTCAAAGTGTAAACCTACAAATCCCTAGGTGGATTGGAGCAAGATAATCTTAGGAACTCTCCAAGAGCAAGGAACCCCAGTGACAAAGGGTCAGGACTAGGGGTGTGCAAAACCCCGCTTACCTGGCTCCGCCAGGTTCCGCAGGTGGGGGGAGACAATCCGTTCCTCCCCCCCCGGAATCCTGCCCAGCTGGCTCTGCCAGTAGCGTAGTGGCGTAGTGGGCGCTATTTGCGTTCCCCTTTTTTTGCCGTAATAGCTTACGTAAATATTTACGTAAGCTAAAACAGTAAAAAAAACAGAACGCAAATGGCGGCTGCCATAGCCGCCGCCATTTGCGTATGCGGGTTTTTTTTTTTCCAGAAGGCTGCCCAGCGGCCGGATGTCTGGCTGCGGGCGGCCCCAGCCAGTGGCTCTGCGGAATCTCCATGGAGCGGAGCCAGCCGGATCAGGATTTTGGGGGGAGGTGCGGAGCGCCTTCCCTGCACCGCGAATCACCCCGTCGAAAAGGTAAGTGACTTTCATACATCCCTAGTATTTATATAGCCTATCATGACTATATGGACGAAGTGAATGGCAGCTGCAGCCGCCATTTGCTATGCAGCGTGGACGGCAGCAGGTAGGTGCTCCATTCCGGGCCCATTTCACGGGGCGGGGGGCAGGGGGGCTTAGTTCCGCCACAGATTTCGGGGGGGGGGCCTGAATGCACTGGCATTCGGCCTCACCGAGATCCGTGGCGGAATTCTCCGCCATGCCTAGTCAGGACACAAGTGAGGCAAACACCTATGTGAGGAGAAGATAAGTGCAATTACTTAATTATCTATTAAATTATCTCAGGTAATCATTTACAACTCATAAATTATCAGCTGAAGCCAAAACAAGGGCACAACAAAAGGAGCTAAATCCCAGAACGGTAACCCCCTACAAACCTACAGTTGGGAGTGAAATCCTGGGGGGGGGGGGGAGGAAATCCAGCAAGAACTTACAGGTCTTGCAGCCTTGCTCAAACCAAGACTCCTGAGTGTTTGAAGAGAACCTGAGCCACATTTTTAAACTAACCTCAAGCTTTAAAGGGGGCATTAAAAGCAATTCATAGCCCTATATTGACAAGAGCCAATGTATAGGGGTGTACGAAATCAACTTACCTTTCCGATCCGGGGCATCCACGGATCTGTCCCTCCCCCCGGAATCCTCCCCGGCCGGCTCCGTTCCGCGGCGAGTCTGCAGACCCCCTGGCCAGGCCCGGCCGCAGCCGGACTTCCATCTGCTGCCGGGCTGTGGCCGCAAATGGCGTCCAGCGTAGGGGATGCCATTTGCGTCCCTGCTTTAGCCATGAATATTTACGTAGCCTATCATGGCAAAGAGCAGGGACGGAAATGGCGTAGCAGATGCCATTTACGTCTGCAGTCTGTCAGTCTGCAATGGCGGCCATATCGCTGGGGCTTCGGAGCCAGCAGCAGGCAGGATCCGGCTGGCGAAGACTTCAGAGGTAGGAGATCCAATCCTCCACAGACTTCAGGGGGCCAGATTCTCATTGCGGTCCATGGAAGAGTTCTCCGACATCCCTACTTAGAAGGGACCCATTCCTTGGAAGATGAGCAAGTGTCCACTCGCACCAAGGATGTGTCTCCAAAGAGAGGACAGCTTGTGGTAGTAGGTGATTCGGAAGCCAAATTTAGGCTGCTAGGTAGGAGGCTGAAATCCAGGACTACCAAGGTGGCTTTCTCTGAAATGCTACCTGTTCCACATGCAGGGCCAGCTAGACAGGCAAAGCTGAGGAGGCTCAATGCATGGATGAGACGGTGGTGCTGAGAGGAGGGGTTCAGATTTGTTACGCCCTGGGGAACATTTTGGGACAAGCCGGGCCTGTACAAGAAGGATGAGCTCCACTTGAACCAAAATGGAACCAGACTTCTGGTGCTAAACATAAAAAAGGTGGCAGAGCAGGTGGGTTTTAAACTAAACCTAGGGGAAGCTGACAGGAGCTGGGAAGTATCTGGTTTCGGGCAAATCATCCCTAGGGAATGAAAATGAAAATGTTTTTGATTGCCCAAATGTAGGAAGTAGACCATGAGCATATGGTGGAACATGATAGCCAATCAAAGAGGCCTAAGTGCCATAATAAAAGATGCATGTGCCAGAGACATCTGGGGAGGGACACCATGTATACATGCTTGTATGCAAATACCAGAAGCCTCAGAGCAAAAATGGGAGAGTTGGAATGCTTGGTTTTAAAGGAGAACCTGGATATAGTGGGCATTATGGAAACCTGGTAGAATAAAGAGAACCAGGGATGGGCATACTGGGGGAGGTGTTGCCCTGTATGTCAAAAAGGGCATAGTGTCAAGCAGACTAGAACACCTAAAAGGGGTAGGCTCTTCCACAGAGCACTGTGGGCGACAATAGCAGGCTCCAAAACTAATTTAGTGCTAGGAATGTGCTATCGTCCCCCAGAGCATTCTGGTCTGAATGCCTTGAGATGGAAAATGAAATGAGGGAAGCCTCCAAATAAGAAAGTGTTGTAATAATGGGCAAATTCAATTATCCCCACATTGACTGGATAAATGCATGTTCCACTTAAGACAAAGAGGTTAAATTTCTTGATGCCATAAATGACTGTGCCCTAGAACAGTTGGTCATGGAACCAACCAGAGGGGAGGCGACCCTGGATTTAATACCAAGTGGTGTTGCCCAGGGCACAGTACAGGATGTGAGTGTTGTTAAACCAATTGGAAACAGGGACCACAGTGCTATCAGATATAATATATATTTAAGTGGAAAATTGCCCAGTGCTCTTCAACATTTTTATTAATTACTTGGAGGAGGAGGTGCAGGGAATGCTGATCAAATTTGCAGATGACACAGAATTGGGCCGGATAGCTAAGACTTTGGAAGACAGATACAAAATTCAAAGTGATCTGGATAGACTGGAGTGCTGGGCAGAAAACAGCAGAATTACATTTAATAGGGATAAATGCCAAGTTCTGCACCTAGGAAAAAGAAACCAAATGCACAGTTACAAGATGGGGAATATGTGGCTCAGCAACACTACAAGCGAGAAGGGTCTTGGAATTGTTGTCGATCACAAGCTGAAGATGAGCCAACAGTGTGATGTGGCTGCAAAAAAGGCAAATGCTCTTTTGGGCTGCATTAATAGAAATACAGCTTCCAAATCCCAGGAAGTACTAGTTCCCCTATACTCAGCACTGCTTAGGCCTCATCTGGAGTACTGTGTCCAGTTCTGGGCACCACATTTTTAGAAGGATGCAGATAAACTGGAGAGGGTTCAGAGGAGGGCAGCCAAGATGATCAGGGGACTGGAAACAAAGCCCTACAAGGAGAGACTGAAAGAACTGGGCATGTTTAGCCTGGAGAAGAGAAGACTGAGGGGAGATAGGATAGTGCTCTTCAGGTACTTGAAACATTATCACAGAGAGGAAGGCCAGGATCTCTTCTCGATCATCCCAGAGTGCAGGACATGGAATAATGGGCTCAAGTTACAGGAAGCCAGATTCCGGCTGAACATCAGGAAAAGCTTCCTGACTGTTACAGCAATACGACAATGGAACCAATTCCTCAGGGCTCTCCCACACTGGAGGCCTTCAAGACGAGGCTGGACAGCCACCTGTCAGGGATGCTCTGACTTGGATTCCTGCACTGAGCAGGGGGTTGGACTCGATGGCCTTGTAGGCCCCTTCCAACCCTACTATTCTGTGATTCTATGATTCTTATGAACACCTGCTCACAGCCTCATGTGTGAACCTTCCAGTACGCTGAGTCAGTCTAATGAGGCCCTCCCATCATCCCTCAGTATTGTTTATGTTGCCTAGCGCCGCTGGGAGTTTTAGGCCAAACATCTGGAGGGCCATAAGTTACTGAGCCCTGCTTTAGAAGGCAGAAAGCATCATTGTCTTAAATAAAAAATCCTATTTTCTGCTTGCAGACCTTGGTTTTTCTTTTTATATAATATGCCGTTTGGTATGTGGAGTGGGCAACCTGTGATCCTAGGGCCACATGCAGCCCGCAGCCTAATTTCAAAAGCACTCTGAGATTAGTTCAGACCTCCAGTAAGAACACTCTCTTGCTTCCCTGACAGCTTTCTGAATGGGAAGGAAGAGGGAGAGAGGGGAAAGGGAGTGCGAAAGAGAGAGAGAAAAGAGGGTTGTAGAAGGAAAAATGTGATGACCCACCCACTTTTAGGTCTAGCCCTACCCACCACTGGCTTTGGCCCCACCTACTGTCAACTTTCAGCCGCTGACATTACGCATGAGGGAATGCGGCCCTCAAAAGAAAAAAGCTTGCCCATACCTGGCGTACAGAATAGTAGGGGTTCAGGTATGTGCACCAGTGACAGGGCCAGCCCTTCCATGGGGTGGGGTGAATCTCCCTCCTCAGGCAGGGGAGCAGGAGGGGCAATGAATTGTGTGATCTCCCCTCCACTAGGAGGGGCCCCCATGGGTGCCACCAGGTGGGTGCTGCTGGGCAGGTGAGTGCCACCATGTGGGCAGTTGGTCCAGAGAGCCCTGCAGGCTGCTGGCCCCACTCTCCCATAGTGGCAAATGCTGGCCATAGCGAGAGAGCAGCAGGGCAGCTCAGAGCAGCCACTCACCCTCCGAGCCAGAAACTGTGGCAGGGGTGTCTCTGGAGATCAATCGATCGATGCCTGGCTCTGAAAAAGGGCCTCCTCAGAGCCAGGCACTTGCAGCTCTCTGCAGAGCCGTGATGGTCACTTTTTCTGGCAGGTGTGGCTGTCTAGAGAGCCCACACACCTTCCAATCTGTGGGTGAAATGCAGCAGACACAGCGGCAATGTGTGTGTGGCGGGGGGGGGGATGCCATGGTGGCTATCGTGTGTGTGTGTGCATGTGCTCTCCCATCTCAGGTGGTGAAAGAGCCTGTGCTGGTCCTGAACAGTGGGTTGAGTTTTCACTGGCCTATGTATTTGCTGCCTCTTAAGGGGTCTGCAGCTTCAACGTGCTTTTTGCATGTAATATATTGGGGACAATAGCCAGAAGCCACATGAATACTCATCCATCCCCTGCCTCCACACCACCATGGATCCCTCCATTTTTGTCAAGGCCGGTAGTACATGGAAATGACACCTGCATGTGCCTCTGGACTGTGGGGCCAATTGGAATGAGGGGAGCCTCAGAGGGGTGGTGGGGCATGGCTTCAGTCATGGGGCAACTGCATGATGTGCAGAAGAGCACCAGGGAGAGATTGGGGGTGTGGTTTGGGCACTCTGCCAGGAAAAGGAAGCAGCTGCCAGGTTCACCCAGCATAGGGCTCTACAGCTCCCTGCCTAGCCAGAGACTATCTATGGGGGACTCCTGTTCATGACAGAATGGCAGGGGGTCCTGTGGCCTCCGTCCCTTTCCACATTCCCTCCAAGGAAGGTATGGAAGTATAGTAGAAGGACTGCCAAGGTCTGTAGCCATAGTTGACCCTTTGCTGGGTGGGGAGTATTCCACATCAAAAGAGATGTACGTACCTGTTTGTCTGGATTCCTGCATCCATTTGGAGGTCCTGGTGGACAGGAAACTCTCCATCCCCAGCCACACACCACGGGAATAAAAGAGACTAAGCTAAGCCTCCTTGCTGCCTGGTCCTGGCCCTTCTAGGATATCTGTTGTTAAGAAGCACTTCATTACTGTAAGCTCTGCTTCCTTGATGGATGATGGGAATATATCAGAGGCCAGCAATGTGCTGGTTGATGGACTGGGCCTTGCTGATGGAAACTGGAAGGCCCCCATCACTCATGGCCAGCACTCAGCTGTGCACTTTATGTATCATTAAAAGCCTGTCAATATATGGTTTTAATGAAGCAGTACAATTGGATGAAATGCAAGGCAGTGAGGTAGGAACTGGATCCTCTCCTAGTTCATTTGACCAGATTTGGGATTGCCCCAAGGAGGACAAATTCTACAGATTCATCAGTGTTTACGTTGGCAACACTTTAGTTTATTAAATGGCAGACCTCAAAGAACATGGCTAGAAAAGGCAAGCTGAACCTTTCTGCACTTTGCAGTGGGGATGGGGACTTTTTTCCTTCATGGCTTATCTAAGCATAAAACACACAGTAAGATGAGAATTGAATTCTACTGTATTAGGAATGCCTTGCTGCCTCAAGATTAGATGATTTCTATCCTTCATATTTTGGCTTTGCATTAATAAAAGAGCTCTCTCTACAATTCCACTGTGGCTAGGAATGGGAAGAACTTGCTCAGCTGTGAATAGCTTTGTAATTGTAAAATACCGTACCCATTTCCCAAGAGCTAATAAAGAACAACTTCTCCTTCTCCCTTTTTTCTCTAGCTTGCATGAATTCCTTCTGATTGGAAAACTGATCAAAACATTTCTTACTGAATGTTTCACTCCCCTGCTCTTTCAAATATTTGGTACAGGCTTCAGCATCATTTCTACAAGGGGTATCAGACATGAACAGTTCACTTGGAGCAAGAAAACTCAAGCAAAGACAACAGCTATATATAAGGTTATCATTTGAAGATCCTCCCATTACGAAACAGATGGACTCCTTCCAGGTATGCATGAGAGACCCAAGAATCTATTTAAAAGTCCATGCAAATTTCCCATGTGTCCCCAATGAATTTGCTACCACATACACCAACATTAAAACAAAGGATGTTTGTAACTTTCAAGTATCTAGTACATACTAGGGATGGACGAAAGGGACTTACCTGGTCCCGCAGCTTGCTTCGCGTTGGGGGGGAGGCGCTTCGCTTCTCCCCCCGAAGTTCAGGCGAGGGGGGGGAGGCGCCCCGCCTCGCCCGGCCAAAATTCAGGACGGGGGGGAGGCACCCCATCCCTCGCTGCCGAAATTCAGGCCGGGGAGGAGCTCCCCATCTCCCCGGCCGCGAAACAAAAAAGTAAAGTAAAAAAAACACACACACACAGCCGTGATAGGCTACGTAACGATTTACGTAGCCTATCACGGCTAGATTTCCAAAGTCAGCCGTGATAGGCTATGTAAATCGTCATGTAGCCTATCACAGGTGACTTTGAAAAAAAAAAAAAGCGCATACGCAAATAGCGGCGCCCATGGGGCGCCGCCATTTGCGTTCCTTAGTTTGGCACGTCTAGTCTACGTAAAGATTTACGTAGACTACGGCGAAAATAAGGGAACGCTATTTGCGTTGCCCTTATTTTCGCCATAGTCTACGTAAATCTTTACATAGACTAGACGTGCCAAACTAAGGAACACAAATGGCGGCGCCCCATGGGTGCCGCCATTTGCGTACGCATTTTTTTTTTTCAGTCAGCCGTGATAGGCTACGTGACGATTTATGTAGCCTATCATGGCTGCCTTTGGAAATCTAGCCCTGATAGGCTACGTAAATCGTTACGTAGCCTATCACAGGTGTGTTGTTGTTGTTTTTACTTTACTTTTTTTTTTGCAATGGTGCCGGCGGCAGCCGGTCGGGAGACTGGCTGCCGCCCCCGCCAAACCGCTGCCGAACCGCCACCGGGACCAACCGCCGAGAGGGACATTTGGCCATGGTAAGTCCCATCCCGGGGGGGCGGGGGGCCGGCGGAGAATTTCCCCACCAATTTCGGGGGGCCGAATGCATTGGCATTCGGCCTCCCGGAGATTCGTGGAGAAATTCTCCGCCATCCCTAGTAGGGATGGCAGAGAATTCCGCCACGGATCTTGGTGCGGCCGAATGCCAGTGCATTTGGCCCCCCGAAATCTGTGGCGGAACGGCCTGCCCCCCCGCCCCCCGCAGATCCCCCCTGGGATGAGACTTACCTGGGGCGGATCTTCCGGGCGGCGGCGGCTGCGGCGGCAGTGGCTGGTCTTCCGCCCGGCTGCCGCCGCCGCCATTTGCAGGGTTTTTTGTGTTTTTTTTTAACCCAGACGTTTTAGGCTACGCAAAAACTTACGTAGCCTAAAACAACTGGGTAAAAATAAAAGGCGTACACAAATGGCAGCGGCTACAGCCACTGCCATTTGCGTTCCTTCTTTTGGGCTGTCTTAGTCTACGTAGATATTTACGTAGACTAAGACAGCGAAAATAAGGGGAACGCAAATACCATCTTCTACGCTATTTGCGTTCCCCTTATTTTCGCCGTCTTAGTCTACATAAATATTTATGTAGATTAAGACAGCAAAAATAAGGAACACAAATGGCAGCGGCCGTAGCTGCTGCCATTTGCGTACGCGGTTTTGTTTTTTCCCCCAGAGCCCTCCGCGGCCGGAAATCCAGCTGCGGATGGCTCTGGCCTGGCTGGTCCTGGCCGGCTGCTCCACGGAGCTGCCGCGGAGCGCAGCTGGCCGCAGAGGATTCCAGGGGGGAGGTACAGAGTGCCTCCCCCCGCCATCGAGGATTCCGGGGGGAGGGACGGAATGCCTCCCCCCCATCAACATAATCCGCGAAAGGTAAGTGACTTTCATACATCCCTAGTCACTGATGGCCCATTTACCTGTGAAGCCGGCACTTAATGTTGCAGTCACTGAATTATGAACATGCATGATATTAGGGCTGCACACGGACCCCCTGCTTTGCTTTGGATGCCAAATTGGACCTTCCAAATCAGCCCCGGTTTACTTTGGACAAATTCAAACCCAATCTCCTTTGCTTTGGATTCGGTTCTGAAGCAAGATTCAGATATCTGAATTATTCTGGTTTGATGTTTTCCCATTGATTTGCACTGGAAACAGAAACAGCCATAACTTTTTCAGTTTCATGATAAATACATGAAATGTGGGGGACCTGGCAGCCCCCATGGAGATGCTCTCACCTGCCAAATATCAGACAGTTTGGCCCAGTAGTTCTTGTGCTAGGCAGAGTTAAAATTTGATTTTTTCAACAAAAGCTCTCAAAGCAAAGAGCTATAACTTTTCACTGGTTGCACTGAAGTGCATGAAATCTGGACACCTGGCAGCCCCAATGTGGGTCATGCTAGGCACAGGTAAAATGTGCTGTTCTCAAAACCTCAAACCAAAGGTCATAAAGGGATAATCAGAGAAGTTAAGTGTTGAAGTGGTGATTGGGGGGAGGTCACCACTATCCCTAATCTCTGATGTAGGTGTCTTTGAAGTGAAAAATAACCCCTCTCCCCTAGTACTACTTTCCCATTCAGGTTCACAGTGGATGACCTCAGGCTGTCTTTGGCTGAATGGAATATACATTAACTGGGAAAACAGACTGGCAGGCAGGCTGGCAGAGTAATTTTTGTGCTAAAATGTGCTTTTTTCAACTCAATTTTTTTCAACTTTGGTTTGAGAAGGGCTATACCTTTTACTGGTTGCACAGAAGTGTATGAAATCTGGGCAGTGGCAGCCCCCATGCCGCCTGAAGATGCCTCATATTATGCTGGCTTTGCCAGTGCCACACAGTGTAGCATTAAATTTAAATAATATATGTTAATATGTGTAGTGCTTTGCCCACTGTATTTGAAATGTGGACTTGTGTGTAGTGCTTTGCCTCACACTGCTTGACTACAACACAAACACACACACACACACACAAGCAAAAGAAAAGCAAATACAGAACTACCTACAAGCAAGGGTGGGGAGAGGAGTACCATACACTACCTATAATCCTAACACAAGAGAAAGGGGTTTTGAATTTTTTTTGTTTCTTTTTAGGGAAAAGATATCGAGTTTAAAAATGGGAAGGGAAGGAAGACAGGAATTGAGAAGGGTGGGGGAGGAGAGCCAAGAACAAGGATAGATAGATAGATAGATAGATAGATAGATAGATAGATGATAGATAGGTTTTGTTTTCTTTATAAAGAATCTAGAACGAAAGAAAGAAAGAAAGAAAGAAAGAGAAAGAAAGAGAGGGAGGGAGGGAGGGAGGGAGGGAGGGAAAACTTACTAAGGAATAGTTGAATTGAGAAGGGCAGGGTGGGGGGAGGAGTAAAAGAACAAGGAAAGGTAAGGCAACTAAGGGCACAATCCTGTTGGGATAGGGATAGCCACTGACTAGCGGCCATAGGATTGCGCCTTAAAGTACTTTTTATTATTTATTTTTTTTTAAATAAAGAATCTAGAAGGAAAGAAAAGGAAAACTAATGAGAATGATTGAACTGAGAAGGGCAGGGTGGGGGGGAGCCAAAGAACAAGGAAAGGAAAGGAGAAAACTACAGTACTTTTAAAATGTTTTTTGTCTGTTTGTTTTTAAAAGAAAGAATTTAGAAAAGAAAGAAAGGGAATAATTGAACTGAGAAGGGCTGGGTGGGAAGGAAGGAGAATGACAAAGCTGCAGTACAACACAGACACCACCACACAGATCTAGCCATCTCTCTCTCTAATCAAATCTAACCAGCTCTCCTTCATGCAATGAAATGCATGCAGGCTGATCTCCAGTATATACAGTATCCCCTCCACCCCCACGACCGTCACTGATTAGAGACCACTGGGTTACGTTCAGCCTTAATTTGGCAACTATAGTTGCTGTTATCCAAGCTGACCATTTCCCCCCTCCCTCCTGCTCCTCTCCTCCTCCCTGATCTTTCACAAGTTGATACATTTGGAGACAGGCTGTCTGAGCTTCAGAAGGCATAGCTCCAAATCTCTGAGGCGGACCAAGGCACTTCGTCGTTAACCCGCTTTGCTTTGGAGCACCTCGGTGCTGTTCTGATCCACTTCAGTTCTCACCAAGGCACCCCCAAAGCGCCCCAATTTGCTTCGGGGTTCGGATTTGACACCAAAGTGATGCCCAGCCCTATATGATATACCCAATTCTGAGACTCTGTTGCATAATAAGTATTTTGAATTTGGACTGGATCTAAAAGGCATGCCTGGGATCCAAAACCCACTGTTAGGCATGAGCAAAAAGAGCTTCCACATAAAGGTGGGGGGCCATATTTCCTTCTGGTGTCAGCCCTTCATTGTCTCATTGGGTGTGGCTATAGAGAGCCTAGGATTCTGGAAGGCCTTTGGGGAACAACAAAGGCTGTTGCTGGAAAGGGGAAGTTGAAAAACTGTTGAGAGTTAAGAGTGTTTAAGCTAAACATCTTCTGTGACACCTTGAATCCCATCCCCTGAATTCACAAATGTTGACACATTATTATATAAATGTATTATTAGGAAACTCCAAATGAATGAGAACCATGTTTTTCATTTTTAAAATGTAATTCATATTTATGAATTGGCAAACCAAGCTGCGTATTAAATTCACTTTAGAGTACTAATTTGAAATTTGATGTCATAGCCATTAACATCACCTTATTTGTATCTGGTGTGGGGAAATCAAAATAGAGTAAGGATCCTGTTAGTGTACCACCACCCTCTGCTGCTGCTTTGTCTGAACTGTGGAGGTGGTTTTGGATCTGGTGTTGAGGACCTCCTTACCATTCATGCTGGGTGGGTGAGAGTCTTGTCCTGGCCACCTCAGGACATCATGGTCAACATGACAATGTTTGAGCTATCCCAGAAAGCTAAGAGGCTAAAATATGTGGCAAGTCATTCATGGGCTTTTCCTGAACATCAGGAAAAACTTCCTGACTATTAGAGCAATACGACAATGGAACCAATTACCTAGGGAGGTGGTGGGCTCTCCCACACTGGAGGCCTTCAAGACGAGGCTGGACAGCCATCTGTCAGGGATGCTCTGACTTGGATTCCTGCACTGATCAGGGGGTTGGACCTGATGGTCTTGTAGGCCCCTTCCAACCCTACTATTCTATGATTGTATGATTCTATGTCTCGACAAAAAAGTAATGGGGACAGGTGGCACAACAATGGTGTTCTGTGGCTTTAGTGATATCTCTAGCTGAGGTAATGAGGGCCAACAGAGGCAAGCAGGACTAACTGGGCTTGTTGACAACCAGCAGGAAGAGATGCTAGGCCCTGGATGGCTATGTGACTCCAAAGTCTGCCATACTCTGGGGAGTGAGTGTGGAACTTGGCCAAGACTGGAGAGGCCCAGACCCCAAATGATTTCAGCAAAGGGTGCATTGCTCGTGTGGCTATGATGGCCTGAGTAATTTCAGAGGTGTGGTACCATCTGGTTTCACAGGAACACTGAGTGCTTGGTGCCCTGGGTTCTTGCTAGGGATGTTAGAGAATTCCGCCATGGATCCCAGGGGGGCTGAATTCCAGTGAATTCGGCCCCCCGGAATCTGTGGCGGAACGGAGCCCCCTGCCCCACCATCCCGCGAAAGCCCCGCGAAATGGAGCCTACCTGGCTGCAGCTCCAGCTGCGGCTCTGGCTCCAGCGGCTCCGGCCACTGCCGGGCTGCTGCGGCTGCAAATGGCGGCTGTCGTAGCGGCTGCCATTTGCGTCCCTAGGCCAGCCCGTGATAGGCTACGTATATATTTACGTAGCCTATCATGGCTAAAGCAGGGACGCAAATGGCGTAGGGGACGCCATTTCCATCCCTGCTTAGCTGTGATAGGCTCCGTAAATATTTACGTAGCCTATCATGGGCTTGTGTAGGGACGCAAATGGGGTCCCCTACACAGGACGCCATTTGCGTCCGCACCAGCCTGGCAGCAGCTGGAGGCCCCGCTGCGGGTTGGCCCGGTTGGCAGCTCTGCGGTTTGGCAGATCCTCCCCCCCCCATCAAGGATTCCGGGGCGAGGAACGGATCGCCTCCCCCACCTGTGGAACCCGGCAGAGCCAGGTAAGCGGGGTTTTGTACACCCCTAGTTCTTACAGGGTAAAAACAAAGTCATCAAGTCCAACATAACAGTAACACAAAGGACAAAAGGAAGACTCTACAGGTAGAGTCAACAGCCATTTCAGGCTACTCACAAGTGGTGGGAATGACTCGTGGCAACAGCCATCATGAATGTCCAAAGTGTGAGCTGGAAGAGGCAGTGATCTTTCCAAAGGGTTCAGAAACTCCTGTCTGCAATTGGGCCTGCAAGTAGATCATATCTGGGAAAGATCACTGAAGGGCTGGAAGATGCTTGCACATCTGGTAATCCAATTATTGCCCACCCAACCTGGGGGCTCTTGATCACATGCAGTTCTGATTTGAGTGATTTTTGCTAAAGTTAGCTTGGCATACATGACATTTAGAAATGCTAAGCTTTGGGCAGAATTGCTTCGCTTATTGTCCTGTCAGGTTTCCCCACCTTTGCCTGTCTTAGCTCCAGCGGAGTTTCTTACAAGTGGCATAACCCAGAGTTGCCAAATTTCACAGGAGCTAGCAGTGCTGGCTCTCTTACCAAGCAGCTTGCCAACAGAACTGAAAGAATTGCATTCACTTGATAGGCTTAATTTGCTGTTACTGAAATTAGCATATAGTTATCTGGCTACACTGAGCTATGTCCAGTATATGATCCCTGATTAGTTAGGGCCATTTAAGGGGGAATGAAACAAAAGGGAACAGGAGCCACCAGAGCAGCCAAAATGGAACAGTGAAAAAGAGTGGCTGGGAGCAGTTGCAAACAGCCACCAAAAAGCAGGATCAATTTTTTTTTTCATGGGGCTCATTTCCGCTCTCCCTGAATCACTATTGGAGAATATTTGGCCCAGCACTAAACTGCATACCCTTCAACATTCACAGTTAGAAATACTGGCTAGGGATGGCGGAGAAATCCGCCACGGACTCCAATGAGACCGGATTCTTTAGAATCCGGCCCCCTGGAGTCCATGGCGGAACAGAGTACCCCTACCCCATGGAATCCCCCCTGGGACAGACCCTACCTGGTTGTCAGCTGGTCCGGTCCATCCGCAGCCATCCGCTGTTCTGTCTGCAGATGCAAATGGCTGCTGCTGTCTCAGCGCAATGGAGAAGGTGGCAGCGAGGCAAAAGCAGGAGTGTCCTCGCTTTAGCCATGACAGGCTAGGCTACGTAAGTATTTATGTAGCCTATCACGGCAAAGAGCGGGGACACAAATGGCTTCCGCTATGCCATTTGCGTCGCTACTCTTTTTGCGATAGGCTATGTAAATACTTATGTAGCCTATCACGGCAAAGAGTGGGGACGCAAATGGTGTCTGGTACGCCATTTGCGTCCCTGCTTTAGCCATGATAGGCTACGTATTTACGTAGCCTATCATGGCTAACGCAGGGACACAAATGGCATCCGCTATGCTGGACACCATTTGTGTCCGCAGCCTGGCAGCAGATGGAAGTCTGGCTGCGGACGGGCCTGGCCAGCGGCTCCGTGGCCTTGCTGCGGAGCAGAGCCGGCCAGGGAGGATTCCGGGGGAGTGACGGATCGCCTCCCCCACCCCTAGCGGATGCCCCGGAATGGAACCAGGTAAGTGATCCGCCCACCCCTAATACTGGCACTCCCATGCACCTGCAGAAAGAACCCTGTTCTCACACTGAAAAGCACTGCCTGAGACCACCACCCCCATCACATATAAGCAAATGCTGCCATTTGTGCCAAATTCATTTGCAGCAGCCTGCAACAGCCTGTCCTGCTTGGCCTTCTGAAGCAGACCATCTTTCTCTGTCTTCCTGGCCCAGGAATCCTTCCTCTGTCTGCTGGCTCCTATTCAGTTGCTGCCACAGGCACCGCCTTCTGGCAGATGTCACAGTGAAGGGGCATCAACATTCAGTGCTTTTTCCTGTCCTCCGAGGTCCACTTAGGAATAACCACCTCAGATGGCCACCACGGATCTGTGTGAGGTGGGATTGTAATGTGGTTGTATGTCAACCACTTTTAAAGGCACATCTTGACTTAGATTCCTGCACTGAGCAGGGGGCTGGACTCGATGGTCTTATAGGCCCCTTCCAACTCTACTATTCTATGATTCTATGGTCTCCTATATTCTCAAAGCAGGAAGCACTAGGGATGGGGGAGAATTTCTCCCCGAAACTTCAGGGGGCCGAGTGCCAACGTATTCGGCCCCCCAAAGTAGTTTCGGGGAGAAATTCTCTGCACACACACCCCCCCCCGGGATGGGACTTACCTTTCCCGAATGTCGCTCCCGGTGGTGGGTCGCAGCGGCGGTTTGGCAGGGCTTCGACAGAGGCAGGGGCGGCAGCCGGTCTTTCGACTGGCTGCCGCCACCGCCATTCCAAGAAAAGTAAAAAAAAAAACAAAACACCCCCGTGATAGGCTACGTGACGATTAACGTAGCCTATCACGGCTGATTTGCAAAGTCAGCCGTGATAGGCTATGTAAATCGTCACGTAGCCTATCACGGGTGACTTAAAAAAAAAAAAAAGCGCGTACGGCTAATGGCGGCCCCCATAGGGAGCCACCATTCGCGTTCCTTATTTGGTCGCTGTAGTCTACATAAAGATTACGTAGACTACGGCGAAAATAAGGGCAACGCTATTTGCGTTGCCCTTATTTTTGCCGTAGTCTACGTAAAGATTTACGTAGACTACAGCGACCAAATAAGGAACGCGAATGGTGGCTCCCTATGGGGGCCGCCATTTGCGTACGTGCTTTTTTTTTTTAAGTTACCCGTGATAGGCTACGTGACGATTAACGTAGCCTATCACGGCTGACTTTGCAGATCTAGTTGTGATAGGCTACGTAAATCGTCACGTAGCCTATCACGGGGGCGTTTTTTTTTTTAACTTTTTATTTCGCGGCCGGGCGAGGCACCTCCTCCCCGGTCTGAATTTCGGCCGGGCGAGGCGGGAAGCCTCCCCCCCGGCCTGAATTTCGGCCGGGCGAGAAGGGAAGCCTCCCCCACCCGGCCTGAATTTCGGGGGGAGCAGCGAAGCAAGCTGCGAGACCAGGTAAGTGCCTTTCGCGCACCCCTAGGAAGCACAGCTCCAGAAGTTTGTTTTTTTAATAACTAGTCAATCAAGTTTATTTCTTTACAACACAGACCATCATGAAACAAAGCTCCATGAAGAGCCAAAGAGAGGGATGTGTTGCATAAAGAGGCAGAGTTAAAGAATATACCATTTAACTTCACTACAGTTATGAATCAGGAAAACATTATAGAAAACAAAAAAAAATGGGTAAGAGTGCTTAAAAAGTTTTAGCTGGTGGGATGCTCTCTGGGTTGTTAGGGTTGTTTTTTATTGAGTTAATTAATTGTGAATTTATATTAGGCTGTCCTATCTTTCTACATGTTTTAGGTGCGGGAGGAAGTGTTCTTGTTCCCCCTTTTATTGTACCTTGATACCAACTGCTTGATGAGAAGCATAGAATCTGCATAATTAAATATTTCCTGGTAAATAGATTCTTTAAAATTAACTTAGGGTGCAAGCCTATCTATCTAGATAGGGGGCCGCCTCTGAACTCGGAGGTGACCGCCTATCCAAAGCAGGGCAGGAGAAATGCGGAGGGGATCGTTCCCTCTGTGCTTTTCCTACCCTGCTTTTTCAGCTAGACAGCCGATTGCGGCTGTCTAGCCATGGGAGGACGGAATGGGGAAGGAGGCTGCTGTATGACACGTAGGATGTGTCATACAGGCAGCTACAATCTCCCTGCCCTGGAATGCCCCCAGCCACGCCCCTTTCTGGCCCCTCCACACTCCTCTTGCGAGTGAGGAGGACGGGCCTGTTCCGCACTGCCTCGGAGGCAGCTCAGAATTGGGGGGAGGTCGGTTTTCCAGCAACTGACCTCGGAGCATGGGCTCTGAGGTCAGATCTGGGAAAACAGCATATCCTATGGCTGTCTAGCCACTGTCTTCTGGCCATAGGATTGCTCGCTTACAGTTATTGGACTATTTGAGCAAGCAGCAACACCTCAGATATTTCTACGTCTGTGTATTTTTGTTTCACAGGTTCTACATAGGACATTTCATACTATGAGATATTAGTTCCAATAAGAGCTATAATTAAGAGTTCACATATTTTTCCACTGATGAAGGCCACCATGGTCGAAATGCCTTTGGGATAGGGGCATCGGGTATTTATATAGCCCTTTGCAGAAACCCATTATGAAACTATGTGTGTAGGAGAAACTATAGGAGTGCTAATCTTTTTATTGAAAAATTATATGTAATATTATATTAAAATTTGTTATATGTTTAGAATATTTTTGTATATACAATTTTCCTAAAACCTATTTTGTTTTGTGGTTTACAAGTGGTTTAGGGCAGAACCAATCTTTGGGTGATGGAAGGTGCAGGGAGGCACTTTACCTCTTGATTAGTTTTACATCTGTCTGGTCCTTCACATAAGAACAGAAAAAGAGCCGTGCTGGATCATGCACCTTGGACTGGGGTCCATCTGGTCCAGCATTCTGTTCATACAGTGGCCAACCAGCTGTCTGTGGGAACCCACAAGTAGGATGTGCTATAGTACCCTCTCACCCATGTCACCACCCATTATTCGATGAAGGCCAGCCCAGTATTTAGAACAAAAGGACTCATTAAGAACGCTTGGAGTGGAGGTGCCTGAGCATTGACCTCAATGACCTAGTAGGTATGTGAGGACACTTTAGGACTGGGTCTTTTTTTCTCACAAGGGCATTTAATTGGCCAACTCAAAGGTGCCCTCATGGGTAGTCGGCTGGGTGGTGAAGGATAATTAGAGAGACATTCACAGGAGTTCCTTGGTTACAAGGAGGTCTTTAATTTAATCGAGGTACACTTATGTATTCAATGTAGCTCTTCACTGTGTGGCTTTCTAGAGCCTAATTATCATTCCTGGCAGCTGTACCAGCCTTGCCTTCCAGAACCAAATGGATTCCAGAGCCAAAGTGTCAGGGGAATGTCCAATAAATCCAGTAACATTGAATACACATGAACTGAGAGCCAGCCCACCTAGAGCTCCTCTGTAATACCTGGCTGGTTAACACTATCACTCCTAAGTACCCTTCCCTCCTGGAAGGGCCACATCAGTTCCTTAATTTCACGGGGAGCTGAGTGCAATGAATCAGGCTGGAAAATGATTAGAGTCCTGATGGAGGAAAAACTTAGAATGAATCAGACCAAATTTGGACCACAGTCCAACAGAGACCTAATTTGTGGCAATGAGGGCGGCAAATAGAGCTTACTTCTATGCCCGCAGTGAATCTGCACAGAATAGGAAAGCAATGTTTTTCCATACTGTGTGGGACCTCATTCACCACGATTCAGGAGTAGGGGAGCTGTAGCAATCAGTAGGGTTGGAAGAGGCCTATAAGACCATTGAGTCCAACCACCTGCTCAGTGCAGGAATCCAAGTCAAAGCATCCCTGACAGATGGCTGTCCAGCCTCATTCTGAATGCCTCCAGTGTGGGAGAGCCCACCACATCCCTAGGTAATTGGTTCCATTGTCATACTGCTCTAAAAGTCAGGAAGTTTTTCCTGATGTTCAGCTGGAACTGGCTTCTTGTAACCTGAGCCCATTATTCAGTGTCCTGCATTCTGGGATGATCAAGAAGAGATCCTGGACTTCCTTTCTGTGACAACCTTTCAAGTACTTGAAGAGCGCTATCATATCTCCCCTCAGTCTTCTCTTCTCAAGGCTAAACATGCCCAGTTCTTTCAGTCTCTCTTCATAGGGCTTTGTTTCCAGTCCCCTGATCATCTTTGTTGCCCTCCTCTGAACCCTCTCCAGTTTGTCTGCATCCTTCTTAAAGTGTGGTGTCCAGAACTGGACACAGTACTCAAGATGAGGCCTAACCAGTGCTGAGTAGAGGGGAACTAGTACTTCACGGGATTTGGGAGCTATACTTCTATTAATGCAGCCCAAAATAGCATTTGACCTCTTTGCAGCCACATCACATTGTTGGCTCATATTCAGCTTGTGATCGACAACAATTCCAAGATCCTTCTTGCTTGTAGTGTATCCTACAAGTGAGTGTAAACCCACTCGCTTGTAGTGGGAGCCATGTATCCCCCATCTGGTAACTGTGCATTTGGTTTCTTTTTCCTAGGTGCAGAACTTGGCATTTATCCCTATTAAATTTCATTCTGTTGTTTTCAGCCCAGCGCTCTAGCCTATCGAGATCACTTTGAATTTTGTTTCTGTTTTCCAGGGTATTAGCTATCCCGTCCAATTTTGTGTCACCTGCAAATTTGATAAGCATTCCTTGCACCTCCTCCTCCAAGTCATTAATACAAATGTTGAAGAGCACTGGGCCCAGGACTGAGCCCTGCGGTACCCCACACGTTACCTCTCCAGTTTGAGAAGATCCCATTGATTTCTGTAGCCAACTGTGGATCTACCGGATCATTCTTTCCTCTAGTCCGCTTTGAGCTAGTTTGCTCATCAGGAGATCATGGGGCACTTTGTTGAAAGCTTTGCTGAAGTCGAGGTATATTATGTCCACAGCATTCCCACAGTCCACATTAGTGTTATTATGTATTTTGAACCACACTGTGAGCAATTTGGGCATTGTTAGGTACTTTAAGAAAATTGAGGCACAGGCTCAAAAGACCATCCTGAGAATAATGAGGCAAGCCAACATTTTTTTCAGAAGGGTTAAAAGTTGACATGTGAATATGAGAATGTATACGTATAAAGGCATATTAAGAAATAATTACTAGAATTTGTTTAAATGCTACAGAAGGCAAGGCAATTAATTTCCCAGCCAAAATCAACCCAAATACATAAATTAATTTGCACCCAAACCCAGATCACCCCAAATTGGTAGTTCCTCTCCAATTAATAGTTCTCTCGACTTCCTGTTTCCCGCCTCCCAGCTGAGCAGAGCAGAGCAAGCTGCTCCAGCTCGTCCAGGGACTACAGAAGCAGGCAAGCTCCCAGAGAGCGAGCGACCAGAGCGAGCGAACAGGGGGAGCAAACAGGAGTTGGCCAGGGGAGTTGCAGTGGTGGAAGAGACAAAGGAGCAAAGGAGCAGAGGCTAAGAGGTAAGTGGGCTGCAGGAAGCCCAGGGGGCTGCCCTTTATGCTTCTGAGTGGCTGTGAGCTCACCAGGTGCTTCTGAGAGCTCCAACTGAATTGGGTGTGTGTGGCCTGAGTACTCCCAGCAGCTGAGTGGGCGGGAAGCTTCAGTCTATTTTCCACCTCCCAGCTGAGCAGACCAGAGCAGAGCTAGGGATGTACGAAATTGGCCTTACCTGGCTCCGCCAGGTTCTGCTGGCCGGGGGGAGGTGTAGCCTATCATGTCTGACTTAAAAAAAACAAAACAAAACGCACGTACGCAAATGGTGGCAGCTATGGCCGTCGCCATTTGCGTTCCTTATTTTGGCCCGTCTTAGTCTACGTAAAGATTTACGTAGCCTATCACGTCGTTGTTGTTTTTTTAACCTAGCCATGATAGGCTATGTAAATCCCGTGGACTCCCCAGGTATGCTGTCTCCCAGGAGGATGGATTAGAGATGTGACTGAGGGGTTGCCTGCACTCATAAAGCCCACTGTCAGGTATCCCTTCCTTCTCATCCATGTGGGAACAAATGATACCGCCAAGCAGAGTTACGAAGAAATCACATCAGACTTTGAAGCTTTGGGAAGGAAACTCAAGAACTTTGGGGCCCAGAGAGTTTTCTCATCCATCCTTCCAGTAGTTAGAAGAGGGACAGAAAGGGAACGAAAAATACTCCGGGTGAATGACTGGCTATGAAGGTGGTGCCGCCGAGAGAGATTTGGATTCTGGGACCACGGGCTATACTTCCTGGAAGATGGGCTATTGGCAAGGGACGGGTTGCACCTCACAAAGGATGAGAAGAATGTGTTTGGCCACAGCATGAAGAACTTCATCAGGAGGGCTTTAAACTGAATCCTAGAAGGGAGATGTAATGTTGGGGGTAACAATGGATGTAGGCACATGCACTGCAATGGAGAGAACAGCTCTGATAGCGCCCAATAATAGTCTTCAGACACATGTAGGAAGAAAGCCAGACTATGAAGCACATGGTCTTCTATGTCTATATACTAATGCCCACAGTATGGCACACAAACAGAACGAACTTGAACTCTTAAAACAGGAGGGAAATTATGACTTTATAGGTATAACTGAGACTTGGTGGGATGACTCTCATACTGGAATACAGCAATTGAAGGATATAACTTGTTCAAAAAGAACAGGAGGAACAGAATGGGAGGTGGGGTTGCACTGTATGTGAAAAATACATATCTCTGCACAGAAATACAGGAGGAGGAGCTTGGTAGCCCCATCGAGAGCATCTGGATCAAAATAAATGGAGCAAAGAATAAAAGGAACCTGGTGGTCGGAGTCTACTACCGGCCACCCAACCAAGAAGAAGATGAGGATGAAACTTTTGAAAAGCAAATAGCCAATGCTTTAAGGAAGCATGATGTAGTAGTAATGGGGGACTTCAATTTCCCCGATATTTGTTGGGAGACAAATTCTGCAAAACATGGCCCCTCCAGGAAATTCCTGACTTGTGTGGCAGATAACTTCATCCTACAGAAAGTAGAGGAAGGAACTAGAGGATTGGCTACCCTTGACTTGATCCTAACCAACAGAGATGACTTAGTGGATAAAGTAGCAGTTACAGGAACTCTGGGGGAAAGCGACCATGTTGTACTTGAGTTCTTGGTTCTAAGGGAAGCAAAAGCCGAGTGTAGTCAAACGCATACCCTGGATTTTAGGAAAGCTGATTTTAATAAACTGAGAACAATGATCAGTAAGGTCCCATGGCAAGCGACGCTAATGAGAAAAGGAGTCCAAGATGGGTGGGAGCTTTTAAAAAAGGAAATTCTCAAGGCACAATCACAAACAATTCCAACAAGAAGAAAAGGTGGAAGACAACAGAAGAAGCCAATATGGCTTCACAAAAAGCTTAGGGATGACCTGAAAACAAAGAAGGACACATATAGGAAGTGGAAAGAAGACCAAGTAACAAAGGAAGAGTACAGGCAGGTAGCACAGAATTGCAGGGATGGCGTCAGGAAGGCTAAAGCTGAGAACGACCTGAGGTTTGCGAGGGGTGCTAAAAACAACAAAAAGGCTTTCTTCAGATATGTACATAGTAAAAGGCAGAGGAAGGAAATGGTTGTTCAGCTATTAAATAAGGATGGCAAAACGATAACAGATTACAAAGAAAAGGCAGAGGTGCTCAATTCCTACTTTGGCTCAGTCTTCTCCCAAATGAGGGTCTATGACCCCCCTGGCAATGGCGAAGTGCAGGCTGAAGGGGCAGGATTGCAGCTTGAGATCGATAGGCATATGGTCAAGGAACACCTAATTACTCTGAATGTGTACAAATCTCCAGGGCCAGATGAACTGCATCCTAGAGTAATAAAGGAACTGGCAGAAGAACTCTCAGAACCGCTGTCTATTCTCTTTGAGAAATCACTGAGGATGGGGGAAGTGCCAGATGACTGGAGGAGGGCTAATGCTGTCCCTATCTTCAAAAAGCCCCTTCATGGATCACTGCCTTGTTGTGGCGAAGGGGCTTGTGTAACTCAGTGAAGCCATAAGCTATGCCGTGCAGGGCCACCCAAGACGGACAGGTCATGGCAGAGAGTTCTGACAAAATGTGGTCCACTGGAGAAGGAAATGGCAACCCACTCCAGTATTCTTGCCAAGAAAACCCCATGGAACGTATCACAAGGCTAAAAGATATGACGCTGGAAGATGAGCCCCTCAGGTCGGAAGGTGTCCAATATGCTACTGGGGAAGAGCAGAGGGTATTTCCAAGTAGCGCCAGAAAGAGTGAAACAGCTGGGCCAAACCCGAAAGGACACTCAGCTGTGGATGTGTCTGGCGGTGAAAAGAAAATCCGATGCTGTAAAGAACAATATTGTTTAGGAACCTGGAATGTCAGATCAATGAATCAAGGTAAGCTGGAGGTGGTCAAACATGAGATGGCAAGATTGAACATCGACATCTTGGGAATCAGCGAACTAAAATGGACAGGCATGGGCGAATTTAATTCAGGTGACCATCATATCTACTGTTGTGGGCAAGAATCCCTTAGAAGAAATGGAGCAGCACTCATAGTCAACAAAAGGGTGGGAAAAGCAGTACTGGGGTACAATCTTAAAAATGATAGAATGATCTCAGTACGAATCCAAGGCAAACCATTCAACATCATAGTAATTCAAGTCTATGCCCCAACTACTGAGGCCGAAGAAGCTGAGGTTGATCGGTTCTATGAAGACCTACAACACCTTCTAGAACTAACACCAAAAAAAGATGTCCTCTTCATCATAGGGGATTGGAATGCTAAAGTAGGAAGTCAAGAAATCACCGGGATAACAGGCAGGCATGGCCTTGGTGTACAAAATGAAGCAGGACAAAAGCTAATAGAGTTTTGCCAAGAGAACATGCTGATCATAGCAAACACTCTTTTCCAACAGCACAAGAGGCGACTCTACACATGGATGTCACCAGATGGTCAATATTGAAATCAGATTGATTATGTCCTTTGCAGCCAAAGATGGAGAAGCTCCATACAGTCAGTAAAAACAAGACCTGGAGCTGACTGTGGCTCAGATCATGAGCTGCTTCTTGCAAAATTTCAGCTTAAATTGAAGAACGTCGGGAAAACCACTAAACCGTTCAGGTATGACCTAAATCATATCCCTGATGAATATACAGTGGAGGTGAGGAATAGATTTCAGGGATTAGACCTGATAGACAGAGTGCCTGAGGAACTATGGACGGAGGTCCGTAACATTGTTCAGGAGGCAGCAATGAAATCCATCCCAAAGAAAAAGAAATGCAAGAAAGCAAAGTGGCTGTCTGATGAGGCTTTACAAGTAGCTCACGAAAGAAGGGAAGCGAAAAGCAAGGGAGAAAGGGGACGATATACCCAACTGAATGCAGAGTTCCAGAGAATAGCAAGGAGAGACAAGAAGACCTTCTTAAATGAACAATGCAAAGAAATCGAGGAAAACAACAGAATGGGAAAGACTAGAGATCTCTTCAAGAAAATTGGAGATCTCAAGGGAACGTTTTGTGCAAAGACGGGCATGATAAAGGACAAAGAAGGCAGGGACCTAACAGAAGCAGATGAGATTAAGAAGAGGTGGCAAGAATACACAGAAGAACTATACAGGAAAGATTTGAATGTCCCTGATAGCCATGATAGTGCGGTCACTGAACTTGAGCCGGACATCCTAGAGAGTGAAGTCAAGTGGGCCTTAGGAAGCATTAGTAACAACAAAGCTAGCGGAGATGACAGTATTCCAGCCGAGCTATTTAAAATCCTAAAAGATGATGCTGTTAAAGTGCTGCATTCAATATGCCAACAAATCTGGAACACTCAACAGTGGCCACAAGACTGGAAAAGGTCAGTTTACATTCCAGTTCCAAAGAAGGGCAACGCCAAAGAGTGTTCAAACTACCGCACAATTGCGCTCATTTCACATGCCAGCATGGTGATGCTCAAAATCCTACAAGCTAGGCTTCAGCAGTATGCGAACCGAGAACTACCGGAAGTACAAGCTGGGTTTCGAAGAGGCAGAGGAACTAGAGATCAAATCGCCAACATTCGCTGCATCATGGAGAAAGCAAGAGAATTCCAGAAAAACGTCTATTTCTGCTTCATTGACTATGCTAAAGCCTTTGTTTGTGTGGATCACAACAAACTGTGGCAAATTCTTAAAGTGATGGGAGTACCAGACCACCTTACCTGTCTCCTGAGAAACCTGTACGAGGGTCAAGAAGCAACAGTCAGAACCAGAGATGGAACAACCGATTGGTTCAAAATTGGGAAAGGAGTACGACAAGGCTGCATATTGTCACCCTGCTTATTTAACTTATATGCAGAGTACATCATGAGAAATGCCGGGTTGGATGAATCAGAGATCGGAATTAAGATTGCCGGGAGAATTATCAACAACCTCCGATATGCAGACGATACCACCCTAATGGCAGAAAGCGAAGAGGATCTCAAGAGCCTCTTGTTGAGGGTGAAAGAGGAGAGTGCAAAAGCTGGTTTGAAACTCAACATTAAAAAAACTAAGATCATGGCATCTGGCCCTATCACTTCCTGGCATATAGAAGGGGAAGAAATGGAAGCAGTGACAGATTTTACTTTCTTGGGCTCCAAGATCACCGCAGACGGTGACTGTAGCCATGAAATTAAAAGACGCTTGCTCCTTGGGAGGAAAGCTATGGCAAACCTAGACAGCATAGTAAGAAGCAGAGACATCACCTTGCCGACAAAGGTCCGTCTAATCAAAGCTATGGTTTTCCCAGTAGTAATGTATGGCTGTGAGAGCTGGACTATAAGGAAGGCTGAGCGCCGAAGAATTGATGCTTTCGAACTGTGGTGCTGGAGAAGACTCTTACGAGTCCCCTGGACTGCAAGGAGGTCAAATCAGTCCATCCTAAAGGAAATCAACCCTGAGTGCTCATTGGAAGGACAGATAATGAAGCTGAAGCTCCAATATTTTGGCCACCTAATGCGAAGAGAAAACTCCCTGGAAAAGACCCTGATGCTGGGAAAGACTGAAGGCAAAAGGAGAAGGGGACGGCAGAGGATGAGATGGCTAGATAGCATCACGGATGCAATGAATATGAACTTGAGCACGCTCCGGGAGAGAGCGCAGGACAGGAAGGCCTGGCGTGCTATGGTCCATGGGGTCACGAAGAGTCGGACACGACTGAACGACTGAACAAATCTTCAAAAAGGGTAAAAACGAGGAACCTGGGAACTACAGACCAGTCAGTCTGACATCAATCCCTGGGAAAATTCTGGAGCAGATGATAAAGCAATCCCTCCGGAAGCACCTTGAAAACAATGCCGTAATTACTCGAAGCCAACATGGATTTGTCAAAAACAAGTCCTGCCAGACAAATCTGATCTCATTTTTTGATCAAGTAACCTCCCTTGTAGACCGTGGGAATGCTGTAGACATCATATACCTCGATTTCAGCAAAACTTTCGACAAAGTGCCCCATGATATCCTCCTGATGAGCAAACTAGCTCAAAGTGGGCTAGGTGAAACAACAATCCGGTGGATCCACAATTGGCTACAGAATCGGACTCAAAGAGTGCTTATCAATGGGACCTTCTCAAACTGGGGAGAAGTAACGAGTGGGGTACCGCAGGGCTCAGTCCTGGGCCCAGTGCTCTTCAACATTTTTATTAATGACTTGGAGGAGGAGGTGCAGGGAATGCTGATCAAATTTGCAGATAACACCAAATTGGGCCGGATAGCTAATACTTTGGAAGACAGAAACAAAATTCAAAGTGATCTGGATAGACTGGAGCGCTGGGCAGAAAACAACAGAATGAAACTTCATAGATAAAAGCCAAGTTCTGCACCTAGGAAAAAGAAACCAAATGCACAGTTACCAGATGGGGGATACGTGGCTCAACAACACTACAAGCGAGAAGGATCTTGGAATTGTTGTTGATCACAAGCTGAATATGAGCCAACAATGTGATGTGGCTGCAAAACAGGCAAATGCTCTTTTGGGCTGCATTAATAGAAGCATAGCTTCCAAATCCCAGGAAGTACTAGTTCCCCTCTACTCAGCACTGGTTAGGCCTCATCTGGAGTACTGTGTCCAGTTCTGGGCACCACACTTTAAGAAAGATGCAGACAAACTGGGGAGGGTTCAGAGGAGGGCAACAAAGATGATGAGAGGACTGGAAACAAAGCCCTATGAAGAGAGACTGAAAGAAATGGGCATGTTTAGCCTTGAGAAGAGAAGACTGAGGGGAGATAGGATAGCGCTCTTCAAGTACTTGGAAGGTTGTCACAGAAAGGAAGGCCAGGATCTCTTCTTGATCATCCCAGAGTGCAGGACATGGAATAATGGGCTCAAGTGACAGGAAGCCAGATTCCAGCTGAACATCAGGAAAAACTTCCTGACTGTTTGAGTAATATGACAATGGAACCAATTCCCTAGGGAGGTGGTGGGCTCTCCCACACTGCAGGCATTCAAGACGAGGCTGGACAGCCATCTGTCAGGGATGCTCTGACTTGGATTCCTGCATTGAGCAGGGGGTTGGACTCGATGGTCTTGTAGGCCCCTTCCAACCCTACTATTCTATGATTCTAGGAGGATAGGCCTGCCAGTGGCTTTTAGCCATAATAGCTAAATGAAGCCTCCAGGTTCAGAGGCATTGTACCAGTTCCTGGGAAGCAACAGTGGGTGACAGGGGCTATCATTAATCAAGGCCTCTTTGTAGGCTTACCAGAAGCACCCATGGCCACTAGTGGAAACTGGATGCTGCACTAGATGGACTCTAAGATTGATCCAGTAGTGCTCTTTATGTTTTATGTGCTAATGCCAGAATATCTGCTATTGGGATATGAGAAGGCATAGTTTGGAAAAGAAATAAACACTGAGACCACTCTAGCCAGCATACGGACTGTGCTGTCCAACTTATCTTTCTGTTGCCTCTGAGATGCAGAGGGCTGAAACCTGCACAGATTTATCTGAAACGTGCACAGATTTATCTGTGGCCTCAGGCCCCGCTCTCATGCAGAGGAAGAATCAGAGGAGAAGGAGGCATCCAGTGAGCCACTGTCCACTATTCCAGGAGCTTCCAGGCCAGGGCTTTACTGGATTCTCCCAGTGCCCCCACCCCATCCCTGCCAGAATTCCCATGCCATAGAAGCCAGAGGCTGCAGAATCAGGCAGTGGCCATTTGAGGAACATTTGAGTTCCTCAGAGGGAGCAGGGTAAATAGCAGGTCCAGCCTTCAAAAGGCTTCTGCATGTTGCTGAGACAACAGCTCTCACTGGCCGAGTTTGAGAGCATCTGCCACATTCATCTCTCGAAGTTCATAATGGATGTGGCCTGCTGTGATCTATTGGAGATGACTACCCGCCCAGTAAGTGCCACTACTTTGAATCAGCCTCCCTTGAGAGTCTCGAGCCAAGCTAGGATACGACACAAGCAGGCGCTTTGGGGGTCTTTTGAGTGCTCCAGTTCTGTCATTTTGGGTTTTCCATTTAAATTTGTGAACTTCTGTTCAGAATATTTATAGCAGTTTAAGACAGATTGGTTGCAGCATTCAAAAACACAGTGGTATAAGAGAAAAATGCTCACTATTAATCATACCTATTGCCTTTTTAGACTGAAAATCTATGACTAGAGACTTAAGCGTAAGTTTCTTTGAATATAACGTAAGTTATCTGTGAATGTAAGTCATGGATGGATTGTATCCTGTATGTCTGAAGTTGCTAATGTGTTCATAGGGAGTGCACAACAGTGATATGGGGGGATCACTAATATAATAGTAAAAGGTCTGTCAAGCCTGAATATGACAGGAATATATGAAGCAGCTTTATACAGAGTCAAATTGTGATCCATCCATCCACGTAGTATCTCCTGTGTCTTCCCCTGGTCTCTAGCAGGAGACTTTCCCACCCCTGCTATCCCTTTAAGCAGAGAGGGAAGAATAGGTCTTTGCTCTGCATGCAAATCATATAGCCTGTCTCTGAGATTTGCCCCATCCCTGTCACTGAGCACATACAGCCTGATAATGAATCAGATCATTGCTCCATTTTGTCCAGTTCTACCTATTCTGGTAGTGTGTCTTCAAGGTCTCAAGGAAAGGTCTTTCATAGCCATGCTATATTTTTCAATTGGTGAGGCTAAAGATTCAGCCTGGGGTCTTCTGTATGCAAAACACATAGCTCCACCACTGAGCTGTGCCCCCCTATCCCAAACTGGATGGGAGAGGGAAGGAAGGATGGGGAGATCCAGTCTCTTTCCCAACCCCATTCACACACATACACTGCCTTCTCCAGTCCACCCGCTCTGACATGGCTTAAGATAGAGCAAGGGATAGACTCAGACTTATTTACCATCTACCCATTTGCTCAACAGACTCCCTTCCTGAGCTAGCCGGGGTAGTCTCGGGTTTGGTGTTGGAGACCCCTCGGCTTGTTGTGCTGGGGGATTTCAACATCCATGCTGAGGCTACCCTGTCGGGAGCGGCTCAGGACCATGTCCGCCATGACAACCATGGGTCTGTCCCAGAAGGTATCTGGCCCCACCCATGCTGCTGGGCACACTCTGGACCTCGTTTTCTGTGCTGGATGGGCTGAGAGTGATCTGAGAGTGGAGGAACTCTCTATAGTTCCGTTGTCATAGACAGATTACTACCTGGTGGGGTTTAGACCTGCTGGCACTCGGAACCTCTGCTGGGGTGGAGGGCCGATTAAGATGGTCCGCCCCAGGAGGCTGATGGATCCAAATGGTTTCCTGACAGCTCTTGGGGATTTTCCTGTTGCCTCGGCAGGCGATTCTGTTGAAGCCCTGGATGATCTCTGGAATGGAGAAATGACCAGGGCTGTGGAGGACACAATGGCTCCTGAGGTCCTCTCTCACAAAGTGGAGCCGCTCCAGCACCCTGGTTTTCTAGGGAGCTGGTGGTGATGAAATGAGTGAGAAGACGACTAGAGCGACATTGGCAGAAAACTTGGGAGTAAATCTGATAGAACACGGGCTACAGCCTATTTGAAGGCCTACTCTGTGGCAATACGGGCAGCAAATAAAGTATTTTTTTTCTGCCACTATTGCATCTGCAAAGAACTGTCAACTGGAGCTGTTTCGAGTGGTTAGGGGTCTTTTACACACCAGCCCACAGGAGGATAATTTAAACCCCTCGACAGCCCGTTGTGAACAATTTGCTCCACACTTTGCAGACAAAATCAATTGGATCCGCTCTGACTTGGACGCTATAGTTGATACAGACCCAGTGGATGTAACTTTGGCCCTTGCTTGTCCAGTGTTGTTGGATACTTTTCAATAGGGATGGCAGAGAATTTCTCCCCGAAACTTCGGAGGGCCGAGCGCCAACGTGTTCGGCCCCCCGAACAAGTTTCGGGGAGAAATCCTCCGCACCCCCCCCCCGGGATGGGACTTACCTTTGCCGAATGTCCCTCCCGGCGGCGGGTCCAGCCGGCGGTTCGGCGGGTGTTCGTGCGGGGCGGGAGCGGCAGCTGGTCTTTCGACCGGCTGCCGCCGCCGCCATTCCAAGAAAAGAAAAAAAAACGCCCCCGTGATAGGCTACGTGACGATTAACGTAGCCTATCACGGCTAGATTTGCAAAGTCAGCCGTGATAGGCTATGTAAATCGTCACGTAGCCTATCACAGGTGACTTAAAAATAAAAAAAAAAGCGCGTACGGATAATGGCGGCCCCCATAGGGAGCCGCCATTCCCGTTCCTTATTTGGTCGCTGTAGTCTACGTAAAGATTTACGTAGACTACAGCGACCAAATAAGGAACGCGAATGGCGGCTCCCTATGGGGGCCGCCATTAGCGTACGCGCTTTTTTTTTTTTTTTAAGTCACCCGTGATAGGCTACGTGACGATTAACGTAGCCTATCACGGCTGACTTTGCAGATCTAGCCGTGATAGGCTACGTTAATCGTCACGTAGCCTATCACGGGGGCGTTTTTTTTAAAAAAAAAACCTTTCGAGTTCGTGGCTGGGCGAGGCGGGAAGCCTCCCCCCGGCCTGAATTTCGGCCAGGGTGAGGCGGGAAGCCTCCCCCCCCCCGGCCTGAACTTCGCGGGGGGAGCAGCGAAGCGCCTCCCCCCCACCGCGAACAAGCTTCGACGACAGGTAAGTGACTTTCGTCCACCCCTACTTTTCAATTTGTACAGCCTGAGGATGGGGACAAGATCCTGAGAGAGGTGAGAGCCACCACATGTGTTCTAGATCCTTGACCTTCCTGGCTCATAAAAGCAGCTAGAGGCGGACTGGCTGAGTGGGTAAGGGGAGTGGTTAATGCCTCCTTTAGCAAGGCAGAGTTCCAGCCTGCTTGAAGGAGGCAGTGGTGAGAGCTTTGTTAAAAAAAGCCCTCCCTGAACCCCACCATATTGGATAATTATCACCCAGTCTCCACTATTCCATTTCTGGGCAAGATATTGGAGCGCATGGTGGCCTCCCAACTCCAGGGATTCCTGGATGAGACAGATTATCTCGATCCATTTCAATCTGGCTTCAGACCCGGTTATGGGACAGAAACAGCTTTGGTCACCTTGATGGATTACCTATGCTGGGAAATAGACAGGGGGAGTGTGTCCCTGTTGGTTCTGCTGGACCTCTCAGTGGCTTTCGATACCATTGACCATGGTATCCTTCTGGGCCGCCTCGTTGGGATGGGACTTGGAGGCACTGTTTTACAGTGGCTCCATTCCTTCTTGGAGGGGTGGACCCAGAAGGTGGTGCTGGGGGACTCCTGTTCGACTCCCTGGCCATTGGCTTGTGGGGTCCCTCAGGGTTCTGTTTTGTCCCCCATGCTATTTAACATATACATGAAACCTCTGGGGGAGGTCGTCCGGAGTTTTGGGGTTCGGTGTCACCAGTACGCTGACACCCAACCTTACTTTTCCTTTCCAATTCCAAGGAAGCTGTTGGGGTGCTGAACCAGTGTCTGTCGGCAGTAATGGACTGGATAGGGCAAACAAATTGAAGCTTAATCCATACATGACAGAGGTGCTCTTGGTCAGTCGAAAGGTAGATCATGAAATAGCGATACAACTTGTGCTAGATGGGGTTAGACTCCCCCTGAAGACACAGGTTCGCAGCTTGGGTGTACTTCTGGATTCAGTCCTGAGCCTGGATGCCCAGGTTTCAGCGGTGGCCAGGAGTGCATTTGCACAGTTAAAGCTTGTGCGCCAGCTGCGCCCATTCCTTGAGTTGTCTGACTTGGCCACAGTAACACATGCCTTAGTTACATCCCATTTGGATTACTGTAACGCGCTCTATGTGGGGCTGCCTCAGAAGGGTGTTCGGAAATTTCAGCAGGTTCAAAGAGCTGCTGCCAGACTGCTGACTGGGGCTGGTTACAGGGAGCATACAACTCCTCTGTTAAAACAGCTTCAGTGGCTCCCAGTCTGTTTCCAGGCACAATTCAAAGTACTGGTCATGTCCTATAAAGCCCTATATGGCTCAGGTCCAGGTTATCTGAAAGACTGTATTCTCCCCTATGAGCCTACTCGTGCCCTGAGATCTTCAGGGGAAGCCTTTCTCGCTGTCCTGCCACCATCACAGGCACGCCTGGTGGGAACGTGGGAGAGGGCCTTCTCAGTGGCTGCCCCAAGGCTCTGGAACTCCCTTCCCAGGGAGGCGAGCGTGGTACCCTCCTTGATATGCTTTCGTAGGCATGTAAAAACTTTTTTGTTCCAGCAGGCCTTTGGGGACAATTAGTCTGGACTTGTGAAAATATGATGAATGGATACTATTTTTCTTTTTGTCTTTTAATGTTTTGATATTTTTACAATTTTAATATTGATGATTTAATTATATTTATTAACTTTTGTACACTTGTATTTATATTTCTATTTATAGGTTTTAATTGTTTTTTAATGTTGTAAAGTCGCCTTGAGTCCCAGTATTGGGGAAAAGGTGGGATGATATAATAATAATAATAATAATAATAATAATAATAATTTATTTCAAACCTCATCTTGTACCCTGTTCCCCCCAAACAAACATGGCCTCTGGGCCAAGAGAAGGAGGAGATAAGGAACACCACAGTCTCCCACCCCAAAACTGGCTTTTGTTTGGGGAAGGGAATCACTGGAAACTTATTGTCCACTCTTCCAACCCTGGAGCTGCTCAATGTGTTCTTAATCACATGGACAGCCTCCATGGATGCAGGAGGTTCTCCTCTTGCGACAGTTGCCCTCAATGAGAAGAGGCTGATGACAATGGAGGAGTCAAGGCTACTGTGCTCCCTCTTCTCATGTGTTAATTACACCCTTTGTAAGAATGCCTGAATAGGGTCACGTGTATACTCCAAGGGAGGGATACAAACTAAGGTAGTGATGTACAGAAGCAGACCCAATGAGGTTTTCTTTCTATCTTTTTTTTCTTTTTTTGGAGTATTTTTTTAAATATACATACATAAATTTTGCATATATGCAAAGCAAGGAATACCTATGAAATGTATATATATGTATATGAATGTCTTAAACTGGGGCCTGGTGCACCCAGGATCCACACTAACCAGATCTGAGGATGCCAGTATGACTCAAGTCCACTTGTGTGAAAGAATGATAGAGTTCATGCAGAGAAAGCGAAGGCAAAGAAAACTTGTTGTTGTTGTTCAGTCGTTCAGTCGTGTCCGACTCTTCGTGACCCCATGGACCATAGCACGCCAGGCCTTCCTGTCCTGCGCTCTCTCCCGGAGCGTGCTCAAGTTCATATTCATTGCATCCGTGATGCTATCTAGCCATCTCATCCTCTGCCGTCCCCTTCTCCTTTTGCCTTCAGTCTTTCCCAGCATCAGGGTCTTTTCCAGGGAGTTTTCTCTTCGCATTAGGTGGCCAAAATATTGGAGCTTCAGCTTCATTATCTGTCCTTCCAATGAGCACCCTAAACTCTTGGTTCAGTCACTCTGGTTCCCAGAGGAGTGACGGGCCTCGTCCCATGGGGCTGGTTATCTGAGCAGGTGGCGTGCCTTCCCCCTCAGATGAGAACAGGTTGCAGGCCAATCTGCTCAGGATTTTCTAGGGCCTGGTCTCATCATCTAGTTCAGACTGTCAGAAAAACACACACACTCACCCCTCCCTTCACCCAAAGGAGAAAGGGGGGGCCTTTCTCTCTTGGCAGCAAAAGAAGTTTCTCACAGTGCAGAAAGAAGCATCCCTTATCAGTTAGAAGGTACAAACCATACAGCTACAGTGCAAAACAACTACTGCGCATTGTTTTAGCTTGTTAGTAGCAAAAAGCATGGCCTTCACTATATGTGAATACAGCTAAGAGAACCCATTCTAAAATCTAAAATTGCCAACAGCTCTAGCAAATTAGTGTACTTATTCCATTAAACACTGTATTAAATACTGCATATTTCTGACTAAATTCACATCTGATTGCTCGTCATTCTTCCAAAACCAAATCTAATACAATGAAAGTACAACTTGCTAGCAATTATACATAGGTTTCAACAAAAGCCGATCAGATATCCAAGTATTCATTCGAAGGTAGCAAGTATATGCCACCTGTTCAAATGCTGAAAGTGTTTTAAGGTCTTCGATCCATTGCATTATAGGAGGTGAGTATTTATCCTTCCAATGTTGTAATAACAGTCTTTTAACTGTCAAGAGGGCACGGAGAATCCATTTCTGCTGACCATTCATTAATTTCCATGAAGCATGTAAATAATTTAAAAGAGCATGTACATCAGTGAATATTAAAGACTGTTCCATTAGAAAATTTATCCGTATATTAACCACCTCTCAAAAAGAAGCAACTATTGGACATTGCCAAAACATGTGTTTAAAAGAAGCATGAGCTGCACTTCATCACCAGCAATTAACTGAATTAGACAATCCCTTATTAAAGAGACTTTGCAGTGTCCAAAACAAAAGGTTTTGCTGAATAAGATGCAGCTTAAAAAACCCATAGATGGGATAGCTATAGACACCAAAGCAACATTCCACTGATTAGGCAGAATGGGACAGTCCAATTCCCTATTCCATTCCTGCTTAAAACCCTGTACATCATATTTATTCACCAATAACAAGTATTTATAGACATGGATCATGGGTTGCTTTGCCTGACTAGCTTCAATAAGTGCTTCCGATAATGATGGAGACTCTGATGCTGTAAAAGTGGCTGGGTCAAACCTGGATGCTAACAAATGCTGCAGTTGCAAGTACTGCCATTCAGCCATAGCTGGCAAGTCATATTTAGCACGCAAGTTAGAAAATGACAAAACCTCATCATCGGCACCCACCAGCTTATCCAAAGTAAAAATCAACTTATCTATCTAGGTCCGCCACAGAAACATTTTCTAACCAATTTTTCGATCTGGATTGCCCCATAAAGTCAATTTAGCATGAGAAAATGGATCAAAGTATGATTGATATGACACTATAAGCCACACATCTTTTAACTGTAGAAACTGTGGGAGAAACCCTATGTGTTCTTGTATGTCTAGAACCTAATGCCATCCATTTAGAGATAGGAACCAGACAAGAAGATTCCAAAACTGACCAAGGTGGAAGATCTGATGCAGATGGGAAAGACCAAAGTTCAGTATGAGTCAGCAGATAAGCCCGATGATATAAAGCAAGATCTGGAAAACCACATCCACCTTCTTTATTTGGAATTTGCATCCTTTTCAGAGATAATCTTGGCAGAGAAAAAAACACCAAAAATGTATGAAAAAAGCATAGATTTTCTGAAAATATTTGCCAGGTACAGATAAGGGAATCTCATGTATAACACTAGGGATGTTAGAGAATTCTGCCACGGATCCCAAGGAGGCCGAATTCCAGTGAATTCAGCCTCCCGGAATCCGTGGCGGAACGGAGCAATCTGCCCCACCGTCCCGCGAAAACCCCATGAAAGGGAGCCTACCTGGCTGCGGCTTTGGTGGCTCCAGCTGCTGGCAGGCTGCGGCCGCAAAAGGCGGCCGCTACACCGGCTGCCATTTGCATCCCTGGCAAGCCGTGATAGGCTACATAAGTATCTACATAGCCTATCACGGCTCAGGGCAGGGATGCAAACGGCATAGCCGCTGCCATTTGTATGCGTGTCTTTAGCCGTGATAGGCTACGTATATATTTACGTATATATCCCTTTGGAGCTTCATCTATGGGTCAAATTAAGCCTGAGCTGCAAACCAACCAGTAGTTGCTCTGAAGCTAGTGTGTATGAAACTACCTTGACTAATCTGTGGGTTTACTAACACAATCACTGGATAAACTGTCATGTAGAAATGGTTTATGCTGCATTGTTTTAATCAAGTTTAATTATGCAAATATATTCAAATTACTCCAGAGTGACATGTAAATTGCCAATCATCATGCGATGACTTCGCTATTTGCCCCTGAGCAATCATTTTGTGAGAACAAACTGTGTTACTAGCTGTTACACCATGGTTTGGCTTCTGGGTGTGACAAGGAGCCCCAAGCAGAGACAGCATGAGTGGTGGATAACGCTACATGGGTTATTTTGCTGTGCTGCAGCTCAGATCTGGCCAGGATATTTATGCGTACATGTGTGCGTGCATTACGTTTTTATTCTTCCTTTCTTTAAAATACTTAAGGTAAGCACATTGAAACGTTAAGTCAAATGTAAAAAAAATACAAAATCACGCTAAAACAACAACTAAAAGATCAAAACCTGCAACAAAGACCAATATCAAACGGTAATTACTGAAAAAGCCCCTAGAAAAGAGAGAGCTTCGGTCCACATTGAAAGGTATGCAACAACGGGGCGAGGCAACCAGCGGCGCGGCGACCCTAAGCCGAATGGTTCCAGGGCAGTCCCCGTTGCGTATCCCTCGCTCCCACCCCCGCCGCACCCCTTCCCGGGGCGCCAGGGCTGGTGCAGGCGCCCAGGCCCGCCGCGAAGAGGGGAGAGGCTGGGAGGGCGGCTGCGCAGCCACAGCACCCGCGCCTTCCCAGGGCGGGCCTGCTGGGCCCCTCTGTGCTCCGATGGGCTTGGCGGGCGTGGGCCGACAACTGTCCTCCCCGCCCGCACTCTGGCGCAGTCTGAGCCCCTCAACGCCGGGCTCAGAGGCGGCTCCGCAAGCGTTCAGCACGCGAGGAGGAGCGCGCAGAGCTCGCCACGGCGCTCCGCAGGGCGGGCGGGGCGTCAAAAGAGGAGGAGCGGGCAACCGAGCGCCGCAAGCCGAGCCCGGGAGGGCCGAGCCAGTGCCGCCGCGACACGGAGCCGCCTTCCTGGTCGAGGGGCGGAGGAGAAGCGTGGCAAGCGGAGCCGGCGGCGCAGCGAGGGCTTCTGGCGCCCGCGGAGACGCACTCCTCCGGCAGAGAGGTTTGGGGACCTACGGGGGGGGGGGTCCTGGGGGGAAAAGGAACCCTGGAGGTGGGGAAGGGGGGCGGCATGAAAATGCAGCCGGGTCAGCAAGCGGTCGTGGCTCGCCGGCCTCCCGCCCAGGTGCGCCCGCCCCCGGCCCGCTTTCGTGTTTTGCCCGCTTAGCCAGGCGAAGGAAGATGGGTTCCGCCCCGAGGTGTGGAAATGACCCGACTGCCTGGAGGCCGCCCTTTTCAAGGCGCCGCCGACCAGGGGCTGCCCGCGCAGATGGCGCGCGCCAGCCAGGGCACCAGCAGCGTGCGTTGTCGAGCGAGCCCCTTATCGCTGCCGCAGAGCGGGGTGGGCTCTCTGCCCTCCTGCGCTGGGCACGTGCGACCTGCCCCGCTGGCTCTCGGCCCCCCGGAGGCTGTGGGCAGCTGGTGAGTTTCCCGGAGCTTCCGCTCAGGCACTGAACGGCCCCACGCAAGGGCTCGCTGCTTCGCGAGGTAGGAGCTGGTTGGGCCTCTTGGCTCCTCCCCAAAGGCTGGGCAGCGGCTGCCAGCTTTCCCGGGCGCACGGAGGCAGCCGCGCAGTCCGCCTGGAGCCAGCCGCCAGTAGGCCTGAGGCCGGTGCCCCCCCCCCCTCCCCCAAGCTGCCGTTCAGTGATCTAGGGGCTTCTCTTGTCGGCAGCCAGAAAGGAAAGAAATTGTTGCCACCCAGTGTAGGGAGAGGGCAGCAAAGAAAGGAGCCATGTAAATGGACACTGCAGCCCTCTCAGCCCCCCCCCCCTTGTGAATGCTCATAATAAGATTATGCAACCTTCTACAGTCAAACAATAAAAATGAGTTTTCAGTCACGTACTTTATCTCCAAGCCATAGTTTCTCCCAATTTTGTTTGCTCAATGCAAATCAGTGCTATGCCTGTTTATTCAGAAGTCCCATTGAGTTCAGTGGGTTTACTCCCACGCAAGTGTGTGTAGGATTGCAGTTTTCACCGTACTTCTCATCCCTGGTACGTGTGCAGTAATAATACAGAACCATGTCTACAGCAGTGCCAACCACACATCTCCAGGAAGTTCACAGACAGGGCAAGACAGAGGAAGCCCTCCCCTCTTGCTGGACCCCAGGATCTGCTGGCAATCAGAGGCACCCTGTCTCTGAGGCTCAGAGGTACTATCCTGCCTCCCAGTAGCACTGCTTGCACCAAGGATAATTAACCAGAAAAACAAAATCTCACCTTCTCGTCCATACGACATAGTCTTATCATACAATGAGTGCAAGTGATTTGCAAAAGAAAACAGGAGCCATTCACATTATCATACAACATTGACACAAAGATGTGGCGATGGCCACTCTCACTGGCAGCTTTTATTCATGAAGAATGGTTCCATCAGCAGCTATTGGCCATGATGGCAGTGTTGAACCTCCATGTGCAGAGGCAGTATACCTCTGACATCCTGAGGCTGCAGTCAAGCCACAGGGAAAGTTGGAGTTTCTTCTGTCTAAGCATGCTTTGGATTGTACCTTAAATAGAAGGACTGGAGGCTGCATCAGAGATTCAGGCAGAAAAATCCCCTTTCAATTGACCCCATTCAATTGACTTGTTCACAGATTGCTAAAGTGGAAAACACCTGGATATTTCCTCCCATTTTTTACTTACTGTTTATTATTTAATTTATATTTTACCTTTCCGCCAAAAACGGCACTCAGTACAGCTGATAATAATACATATTAAAATATTAATTAAAACAGAACATAAAAACAAATATATTAAAAACAATAAAAAACACTGCAAAAATAAACAGCATTTTAAAAAATAAACAGCATAAAATTCTGCATTTTAAACGAGCTAGCAAACATTGGCATTTAAGCTGTAGTGTTATACACACCTACTTGGGAGCAAGTCCCATTGACTCACTGGGGCTTCTGAATAGATACAGAAAGCACAGCTTAGAAGCCATGCAAAAAAATTCTAGCACCTCCTCTCAGTCTTCCACTTCATTTGGCCCAATAGCTCTACATGGGAACGTTAGCAGTACAACTGGTGAGCATACCATGAGACGGTATTAGCGCCTTGGGTCCCCTCCTCAGGAGTTCAACTCCTATTAATTCAGGACCGGGACAGCCACAACCACAGCCACTGGGGGTGGGGGGCAACATCGAGGGGCAGTTGGCTGTGGGAAATCATTGTCAGCAGACCATGCACTCGCCCACCAAGGGCCTCTCATCATCACTCTCATCTGTTTGTAGCTGCGGGGCGAAAAATGCTGCACCAGTGTAGATTTGCAGCCACAGCATTGTACCTTGGGTATGACAACAGGCTTTGAGGCACAGATGGGCCTTGGACCAAGCTCCTGGGAGATGTGTTTGGAGGTGGGCCAAAAACCTGGCCAAAGTGGAGGTGGCCAGATGGAAGATGAATAAGGCCATGTGGCACTTTGTGCAGGCCCAGAGCAGGCAATCAAGAACTGGACAATCCTAATGGCATCCACCTGTCTCACAGAGGCATCTATTTCTAGTTGGAAGACAACCAAGATGGTATCATAAATTGGCTGCAACCTGAACAGGTGTGTCCGCAAGGCAGGGATGGTAAGGATTATGGACACACACACACACCCCGCCTCTTGTGGTGTGATTGGCACTGGGCTGAATCCGTTGGTGATAGGGAGCAGGATTGGGCTCCCCACTCCCCCCGCCCCATGGGGATTCCCATAAAGGATCTTGGGGACATGGCACCAGGACCAGGGAAGCATGGGGGCTGCGAGCTGGCCACATCCGGGGTGGTCCACATTGGCAGTCTGTGCTATGGTGAGCCCCTGGCCCTGCCACCCACCACCAGCGCTCCTGGCATGTGGGCCAAGAAGGGGGAATCCATCAGCAGGCAGGCTGGCTGACAAAAGGATCCGCACCCCATGCTGCCGCCAAGCCTATTCAAGTGAGTCAATAAACTTGTGGCCAATTTGTTATCCCAGCTAAGTCTGTGTGTCCAATTTGTTCGCTTCGCTTTGCCACCTGGACCCAACTAAGTGTTGCCCATGCAAATATATTAAGGCTGCAGTCCTATACCCTCTTACCTGGGACCTATTGAAATTAATGGGACTTAATTCTGAGTAGAAATGTATAGGATTGCTTTGTAAATGATACAATCAGATCCTGTGCATATTGACTCAGGAGGAAATTCTGCTGGGTTCAGTAGAGCTTATTTGAAGGTTTTCCGCAATTTTCCCTGGAACTAGGTTGCTCCAGCAGCAGACTGCATCCATAATTATTCCTATGGGAAATTCTCCCTGCAGAGGTGTAGTAATATGTGTCTGGATGTGTGTGTGTGTCAGTGTGAGTATGAAAGACAAAGAGATGACACCAGGGGAAGCAAGAGAGGAACTGCTGGGTTTAAACTAGGGATGTACGAAAGTCACTTACCTTTTCGCAGGGGTGCTTCGCGGTGAGGGGAGGTGCTTCGCTTCTCCCCCCGACGTTCAGGCAAGGGGGGGGAGCCGTCCCGCCTCGCCCAGCCAAAATTAAGGCCGGGGGGGAGGCTTCCCGCCTCGCCCGGCCGAAACTCAGGCCGGGGAGAAGTGCCCCGTCTCCCCGGCTGCGAAACAAAGTCTAAAAAAGCCCCCAAAACCCCGTGATAGGCCATGTAACGATTTACGTAGCCTATCACAGCTGACTTTGGAAATCTAGCCGTGATAGGCTACGTAAATCATTACGTAGCCTATCACGGGGTTTGTTTGTTTGTTTGTTTGTTTTTAGACTTTGTTTCGCGGCCGGGGAGACAGGGCGCTTCTCCCCGGCCTGAATTTCGGCCGGGCGAGGCGGGAAGCCTCCCCCCCCGGCCTGAATTTTGGCCGGGCGAGGCGGGACGGCTCCCCCCACTCGCCTGAACTTCGGGGGGAGAAGCGAAGCGCCTCCCCCCCACTGCGAAAAGGTAAGTGACTTTCGTACATCCCTAGCGCTCGGCCCCCCGAAGATTCGGGGAGAAATTCTCCGCCATCCCTAGTTTAAACCCCCTCTCCCCTTCTAGTCTCTGGCAACCAAGCCTGTGATGGCAATGCAGATCTCTTTGGGGAGTGACAATAATGAAAGTTATTTTGCTCTGCATTACCCTTATCCCTAGTTCTTCAGAGCCTGTAACCTACCAACAGAAGCGATGGAGGAGAAGAGGGAGGGATAATGCTATCCCCTAATTGCATGAGTTTCCACCTAGAACTTTTAAATTAGGAAGTTCAACTAAAGCATACCCACACTCCAGCATTCCTCCCCCTTCCCTGAATTAAATCCAGACCTATATTGTATTTCTCAACCACAGGAAGGGCCGAAATATTACATGGGCTAGATTTTCACATACCTACAACCTCAGCCCATGAACATTTAACTCAGAAGTTAGTGCTACTACAGCGTTTAGTGGCACTTTTCCCCACGCATGCACAGATGACGAAGGACTGCACTGCAGGGACAAGCCATGAAGTGGAGTGGAAATCTCTGCTCACTCTTTCGCAGAACAAGGGGGGCAATTGGGCAGTGGGCGACAGGGGGGTTGACTCTCCAACACAAAAGAAATCACCCAAAATTTTCCATTGTCACCAACATTCTGCTTGCTATTATAGGAGGTGGAAGAGGAAGATGACCCTGGTCTCTCTCTTTACCGTGATGATTTCTTGCTCCCTCCCTGCTGCACTCAGGGTGTGGCCTTTGTCTTGCCCCCCCCTTTCTGCTCTTCCTCTCTCCTTTTTTTCCTTCCCTGCCACCCTGATACGCTTAATCCTCCAGGCACCCCAAGTCCTCTTTCTCTCCTCAGCCCCCTCTGGTGCTGTTTCTCTCTCCACACCTTAATGCTCACTCAGAGCCTCTCACTCTCCACATTATCAGGCAAGCAGCAGCACCTTTCTCTCATCCCCCCCCCCTTTAGCTTTACAAACAGTCCAGGTGCACTCCAGAGCAAAGCCACAGTCCTGCCTGGCATGTTGATTATCCCAGCATGCCTCTGAACCTACATGGCCGTCTAGAAGCTATAAGGAGACATCAACATGCCAGGTGTGACTAGCTTCCTCTGTAATGTTCCTGGACAGTTCTAAAAGTTAAAAGTGTGGAAAGAGAAAAGGTGCTGCTGGCTGAGGGGAGAGTGAGTGGAGCACCGGGAGAGGAGTGCCGGGAGGGACTGTTTGCCTTCAGTGTTGTGAGGCCCTGGACCTTGGCCCAGAAGTCTGGCCCTAGTTTCACCCCTGAAGACAACATTCCTTTGCCAGGGCATTTCACTGCCTCAATGCTGCCACCGAAATAGAGATAGATGAATCAATCAGTTTCGCTTTCTCTTGCATTCACATTTTTTTACTCTCAAATTCTTTATATCCTGACATTTGCATGTTTTGGTAAATTCTTAATGAAATTAAGCTGAAATGAACCATCTACATTGGCCAAAATCAATAGATACAGCTGATCCCAGCATGGAGAGGACCATGGAGTGCCTGCCTGCTGTATAGCTGTTAAAAGATGAGGAGGCTGCCGTAATAAAGAGGTGGCATCCAGAATTCAGCACTAGCATGCGAATACAGAGGGATTTAAACCCAGACTTTTAAGAGTAGGGATGGGCAAACATGCAGTGTTCAAGATGTTCTCCTAATTGTTCCTCAAAGCCCATTTCACCTCATTCACATTCTTAAATGTGAGCATCTTTTTGTTTTCCTTTTTAATCAGGAAAAATGTGCATTTTCAGTCAGGAAAATGGCATTTTAGGGGGGAATGCCTATTTGCACACTTTCAAACATGGAGGTACACACTTGCACAAGTGCACACTTTAGAACATAAACACAAGTTCAGGAAATCATGGAAATTTCCCAAGCATTGCCAAGTCAAAGCGTCCCTGACAGATGGCTGTCCAGCCTCATCTTGAATACCTACAGTGTGGGACAGCCCACCACCTCCCTAGGTAATTGATTCCATTGTCGTATTGCTCTAACAGTCAGGAAGTTCTTGCTGGCTTCCTGTAACTTGAGCCCATTATTCCGTGTCCTGCACTCTGCGATGATTGAGAAGAGATCCTGACATTCCTCTCTGTGACAACCTCTCAAGTACTTGAAAAGCGCTATCCTATCTCCTCTCAGTCTTCTCAAGGCTAAACATGCCCAGTTCTTTCAGTCTCTCCTTGTAGGGCTTTGTTTCCAGTCCCCTGATCATCTTTGTTGCCCTCCTCTGAACCCTCTCCATTTGGTCTGCATCCTTCTTAAAGTGGACACAGTACTCAAGAAGAGTAGTCAACCAGTATTGAGTAGAGGGGAACTAGTACTTCACGTGATTTGGAAGCTACCTCTATTAATGCAGGCCAAAACGGCATTTGTCTTGTTTTGCAGCCTCATCACATTGTTGGCTTATATTCAGCTTGTGATTGACAACAATTCCAAGATCCTTCTTGCTTGTAGTATTGTTGAGCCAAGTGTCCCCCATATTGTAACTGTGCATTTGGTTTCTTTTTCCTAGGTGCAGAATTTGGCATTTATCCCTGTTAAATTTAATTCTATTGTTTTCTGCCCAACACTCCAGCCTATCAAGATCCCTTTGAATTTTGTGTCTGTCTTCCAAAGTATTAGCTATCCCGCCCAGTTTTGTGTCCTCTGCAAATCTGATAAGCATTCCCTGCATCTCCCCATCCAAGTCATTAATAAAAATGTTGAAGAGCACTGGGCCCAGGACTGAGCCCTGGGGTACCCTGCTCTGTCCTGATTCACAATGCTGCCGACTCTGTAGCCAACTGTGGATCTACCTGATCGTTGTTTCATCTAGCCCACTTTCAGCTAGTTTGCTCATCAGGAGATCATGGGGCGCTTTGTCGAAGGCTTTGCTGAAGTCGAGGTATATTATGTCCACTGCATTCCCACAGTCCATAAGGGAGGTTACTTGATCAAAAAATGAGATCAGATTCATCTGGCAGGATTTGTTCTTGACAAATCCATGTTGGCTTGGAGTAATCACTGCATTGTTTTCAAGGTGCTTACAGATGGATTGTTTTATAATCTGCTCCAGAATTTTCCCAGGGATTGATGTCAGACTGACTGGTCTGTAGTTCCCAGGTTCCTCCTTTACTCTAGTTCATGGAAGCTTATTCCATAATAAATTTGCTAGTCTTTCAGGACTCTTTCAGATGGTTTGGGACTCTTTGATGTTTCAGGTGCAGCTGTGGCAATGAGAATCGTATTGATTGATTGATTGCATTTATATCCCACCTTTTTTCCTCTTGCAAGGAACCCAAGGCAGCTTACATTCTCCTCCTCCTCTCTGTTTTACCCTCACAACAACAACCCTGTGAGGAGGGTTGGGCTGAGAGTCTGTGACTGGCCCAAAGTGACCCAGTGAGTTTCCGTGGCCAAGTGGGGACTAGAACCCGGCTCCCAGTCCGTCACTCTCACCACTACACTACGTTGGCTATCTATTGTATAAAGAATGAAGTGGATGTTAGCTTGTGCTAGAACTAAAACATAGTTCTTTTATATCTATCTATCTATCTCCCCATCCAGCAGGAATCAGAATATCACTGGGTCCCATCTAATTGCAACCCCTTTGGTAACAGCTTGAAATGAGCATTCATGTCAGGAAGTGAAGTATATCCCATTATCTGTGCTGTGCCAAGGCCCCATTTTGCCCCCTCCCAAATTAGCTGCTTGACAGGAAGGCTGCTTGTCTGCTTATTTGTCAGTGAGTTTGTGCCAGTGTTGCTTGAACAAAATGTGCAGTTTTTAATTAATTGGAATAAAAAGTGATCTGTTGCAGGCTCACATAAAAGTTTGAGATACTTTTTTAATGCCAGCCTTTCCATGAAAATGTTAAATACAATCTCATTTCAAGCAAGTGTCATTTTCCACAACATTCTTAATCAACACTCTCTAGATGTGCGCACACACACACACACACACACACCCCTCATCAAATAAATCCCAGATCCTTCTGAGGCCCTTTGTTCAGGAATGCTTACTTCCCCCAATTTTCAGAGGAATATACATCATGCACGGGACATTTTGGAATAGATTTCCAACGTCTGCCAGAGCCCAGTAACAAGGATACTCAACTGGGCATAAGATAATAGATTTTCAAGAGCTGAAAATGGTATAGTTAGGGATGGACAAATCTGTCCATTTTGCTTTCTCCTGCATTTGAATTTTTAAACTCAAATCCTTTCCATCCCGAATATGAAGAAATGTGTTCATTTTGGAAAATTCTTATTAAAATACTGAAATAAAATGAAATTCTCAGCTATCTATCCTGGCCAAATTCAATAGGCACAGCTGTTCCCAACTTGGAGAGGACCCCAATATCCCTGCCTGCCATGTAGCTGTTAAAGATGACTAGCCTGTCAGAAAAAATATGTGGCAAAAACTAATTCAGCAAACACATAGTTGAATACACAGAGATCCAAACCAGATTTTTAAGAGTTCAGCTGTCAAAGCCCTAAACATGGGATCAGTCCATTTCAGGGTCTCCTATATTTGTTGTTTTGTTTTTAAATAAAAAATTGTAGCTTCTTTCTGTCCTGAATATGAAGAAATGTGTGAATTTTATAAATTCTTATAAAAACGAACTGCACTGAAATTCTTCCCCTCCCTAGGTATGGTAGAGCCATTAGTACATTATTCTTTTTTCGGTCCTACTATTATCTTTGGCTATCAGTTTTTCAAAAAACTGTAGTGTTCCAAAAACCCTTCGAAATCTTTCTGACCTGAAGAGAGAAAAGGGGATGAAAGGAGTAAGTGTGTACACTACAGGCAAAATCTCTCTATCATACCATCTTCCACTCTTTAAAAAATATTATCTGATCAGTAGACAGATGGTAGAACTAGATGATAGATGGTAGAACTATCTTAGCCTGCACCTTCAGGCGCCAGCGTTCTCTTAGGCCAAGCAGTTGCTCAGCCTCCTTCTCTGACACCATGGGTGAGGCTCATTCCTCAGGGCTCCTGTCCATGGGTTCCTTCAACCACTGTTGAAGGGCCCCATATGGCTTCCCTACAGATGCTGGAGGGACTTGGGATTTGAGAAGGGTATTATCATTTCCCATGATGGACACACGTTACTGTTTCTTTTGTCCCGTTGTTGCCTCTGGTCAAAACAGTATTTCAGTTTTTTGAAATAACGCAAATGCCTGCAAAACCAGTTTGCCAGGGATGAAAATGAATTGTGTCTGTACTCTAAAAAAAACCCTCTCTCTCCCAGTCCAGTGTCTTGAGTACCTTCCAAAGAGCAGCTATATGAACTGCACAGGGCTGCCTGCAGAGCAAAGCAGCAGAGTCTCCACATCTGGCCCATGAGCCAATTAAGGAAGAGTCTAGATTATGAAATTACTATCCAAACTTCCTTATGAAAATGACCACAATTTCATCAAGAATATAGCCCTATTTGAGCATCTCAACACCCCACCCACACAATCCCAATCCCATGAGAGCCTGTACCTTCAGGTGCAGAGCTCTCTCAGGCTGGAAGTTGCTCAGATGCAGCCTCTTGACACCATGGGTGAGGCACGTTCCTCAGGGGCTAGAAGCCTCTGAACTAGCGTGGGAGAGTTGGAGTGCCTGGTTTAAAGGAGGTGTTAGATATAGTGGGCATAACGGAAACCTGGTGGAGTGGAGAGAACCCGTGGGATATGGTCATCTCTGGATATTAAACTTTACAGGAAGGACAGGGAAGGGTGTACTGGAGGTGGTGTCACTACATCAGAGAGGGCAGACTGTCAGGCAGAGTAGAAAACCTAAAAGGGGCAGTTGCCTCCACAGAAGCTCTGTGTGTGACAATACCAGGCTCCAACAGTAATTTAGTGCTGGGGACATGCTATCATCCTCCATACTAGAATGCTCAGGGTGATCTTGGGATGTAAAATGAAAGCAGGGAGACATCCAAACAAGTGTTGTAATAATGAGTGAATTCAATTACACCCATATTGCCTGGATAAATGCATGTTCCAGTCACAACAAAGAGCTTACGTTTCTCAATGCCCTAAATGGCTGTGCCCTACAACAGTTAGTCATGGAACTGCCCAGTGGGGAGGTGACCTTGAATTTAATCCTAAGTGTTGCCAACCAGGACCTAGTGTGAGATGTGAGTATTGTCGAACCAAGTGGAAATACTGACCACACTGCTATCAGATTTAATTTCTGTTTCAGTAGGAAATTGCCAAGGTCCAGCACAAGCATATTTGACTTCAAAAGAGGAAACTTCTCTAAAAATGAGGGGACTGGTAAAAAGTAAGATGAAAGGGGGAGTCAAGAGGGCTAAATCTCTCCAAAATGCTTGGAGGTTAGGTTACTCAAAATCACAATAATATAAGCTCAGCTAGAATGTATTCCTCAGGTCCAGAAAGGTAGGATCAAGTCCAGGGGGCCATCTCCACTAGTGATTTACTGCAAAGTTAGAGCAGTCCATGGGTTCCTTAACAACAGATGAAGTCGTCACCAATCCACTGCCAACCAGCCACTTCCCTCTTGAAAAGCCACATTTTCTGAAACTCCTTTTACTCCAATTTTTATACTTAAAAGCAGCTCCCTGGCAGTTTTGCCACAGTGTGCCATGTCTCCCCACCCCCGCATTAAATCTTGGGCATGCCTCTGTGACCTGGCAGTGACATGGTCAAGGGAGTGGGACACCCCATTCCCTCTTGTTTCCCTAATCAAAGTAGTTTTTGCCATATCTTCCCCTTCTGTGCATGTTTACTCAGAAGTAAGAAATTGCTGCATGTTTACCCATAAGTAAGAAATAAATCTTGCTCCCCCACAGTGAATCTTTAACATATTCCAATGCTGTATGAGACTCTCTATAAAGTATTCTCCTTCTGTGCATGTTTACTTGGAAGTAAGAAATAAATCTCGCTCACCCACAGTGAATCTTTAACAGATCTCAGTGCACAGCCACGGTAAATCACTAAAGTGTTCAAAGCTATCTTCAGTAACTCATCTGAAAGCGTTCTTTCACTTCTCTGTGAAATCACTATCTCTATACTGTGCTTCTTTGATCATAGAATCATAGAATGGTGGGGTTGGAGGGGGCCTAGGCTACAAGGCCATTGAGTCCAACCCCCTGCTCAATGCAGGAATCCAAGTCAGGTCATCCCTGGCAGATGGCTGTCCAGCCTCGTCTTGAATGCCTCCAGTGTGGGAGAGCCCACCACCTCCCTAGGTAATTGGTTCCATTGTCGTATTGCTCTAACAGGAAGTTTTTATGGATGTTCAGCAGGAAGATGTTCTGTAGTTTCTCTGTTGTTACGTAAAGTCACAGTAGTAGAACGTCTCATTGTGAGCAGGGAGAAGGAGAAAGGGGGGCTGGAAGTAATAATTCCCTGGCAGAGTGCTGTAATGGGGTGAAATTGAGAGGCTGGGTTGTTTTCATGTGAAGCCTTTAGATGCTGCACTCCAGAATCGGGGATTTTGGCTCCTCAAGGCAAAAGTGCACACACTGGGGAAAAGGGAGGGCGGGAGATAATATAGTAGCAGAAGGGAGCCTTCAGAGTTGTGAATTAGTTGCTCTCCATTCATAATAACATAGTAGCAGGGGGGAAGCTGGATTGGGGGGAGCAGACAAGCCTCTCTCATTGGTTGAGTAGCCCCTGCCAGTCTGATGATGCTCACTTCTACTCCCCCAACCAAACCTGGAAGTATGTTCCTTTGAAGTGCTGTGTGACCTGTGAAAACCAGATTTTAAAGGTACAGTACACTCAGCTTTTCTTGCTTAATGTGTCCCTGATGGACCAAAGCCGATCCCATGAAAATCCAGGTAATGCTCCATGCTTCTCATTTCATTCTCGTGAAGATCCCACCCACCCCAAGAGGTCACCAGCATGTTAACAAACAGTGTTGAGGAAGCTATTAGAGAAAAGAAGGCTTCCTTCAGAAAATGGAAGTCTTGCCCAAATGAGAAGAAAAACACAAATTTGTACAAAGGAAATGCAAGCAAACAAGAAGAGATGCAAAAAAAAAAAAAGCATTTTGAGGACCATTTTCCTAACAACACCAAGTCCAACAATAAAAATTCTTTAAATATATCAGAAGCAGGAAACCAGCTAAGGAGGCAGATAGAGAACTGGATGACAACAGAGACAAAGGAGCATTAAAGGAGGATAAGGAGTTTGTGGAGAAGCTGAATGAATACTTTTCATCTGTCTTCACTGCAGAAGATGTAGGACAGATACCTGTAACTGAACTGATGTTTTCAGGATAGGAGAATGAAGACCTGAGGGAAGTAGTGATGACAAAAGATGGAAGTTCTCAACCTTGGTGACAAATTGAAAGCTAATAAATCACCAGGCCCAGATGGTATCCATCCTAGAGTTCTTAAAGAATTCAAATGTGAAAGTATTGATCTTCTCAAACAAACAAAAGTAATGTGTTGTTAAGATCAGCCTCTGTACCAGAGGATTTGAGAATGGCCAATATAACTCCATTTTTTCAAAAGGGAAGCAGTGAGGATCTGGGAAATTACAGGTCAGTTACCTTAATGTCTGTTCTGGGTAAATTGGTTGAAAGCATTATTAAAGATAAAATAAGTAAGCATATCGAAAGACAAGCCCTATTGAGATAGAATCAACATGGTCTGGAAAGGTAAGTCCTGTCTAACTAACCTTTTAGAGTTCTTTAAGAATGTCAATAAATATGTGAACTTGGGTGATCCAGTAGACATTGTTTCCTTGGACTCCAAAAGGTTTTTGACAAAGACCCTCACTAAAGACTCCTGAGCAAAGTTAGCAGTCATGGAATAAGAGGAGAGGTCCTCCTATGGATCAGAACTGGTGAAAGAACAGAAAGCAAAGTGTTGGAATAAATGGTAACTTCTCCCAATGGAGGGATGTAAACAGTGGGGTCCCACAAGGATCTGTATTGGGACTATGGATGTATGAGAAATTCATTGTAGTTCATTTTTTATCACAATTTTACCCAGTTCGCACCTTCCAGACTGAACACAAACTTGGACTCAATCTGTGGTTGACATCCGTACATTTCCGAGCTTGCAATTTGATTCGTGGACCAAAAAAACACCCCAGTGTTCGACAGCAAGAGTATGTTTGAAAAATGAGTACATTTGAAAAATATGCACAATTGATGCATAAGTTTGGATAAATATGCATGAAAATAAATATGGTTTTTCATGTGAAAAGGAAAAAACAAAGCTCACAATCTGATACCAACTCAAGTTGGAACAAGCTTCAAGATGGAATTTGGAGATCTTCGGTGAGCTCGAGTTTTGCTGATATGCACATCCCTAATTGGGATGCCTTTCAATTTGTTCATAAATGATTTGGAATTAGGAGTGAGCTATGAGAAGGCCAAGCTTGCTGATGACGCCAAATTATTTACAATGGTTAAAACAAAAAGGGATTGTGAAGAGCTCCAAAAAGAACTCTCCAAACTGGGAGAATGGGCATCCAAATGGTAACTGTGGTTCAGTGTAACCAAATTTAAGGTGATGCGCATGGGGGATAGGGTGTTAAATCCCAACTTCACATGTACTGTGATGGGGTCTGAGCATGACTGATCAAGAAAGGGATCTTGGGGTTGTGCAGGATAGCTTGCTTGAAATGTCAGTGCAGTGTGCAGATGGTGCAAAAAGCAACTCTCATATGAGGAAAGCTTACAATGTCTCAGTCTGTTTAACTTCGTAAAAGGGTGGGTATGGGGAGTCATACAAGTGAACAAAATCATGCATGGTGTGGAGAAACTGGTGTACATTGGCATACTGCCTCTGATACGGGAGGTAGCATATAGCCATCAGGAATAGTAGCCATGGATAGCCTTTCCATGAATTTGTCTAATCCCGTTTTAAAGATCTCCAAGTTGGTGGCCGTCAATAAACATGAGTTAGTGAATACATAGTTTATGCGCTGTGTGAAAAGTACTTTCTTTTATTTGTACTGAATCTCCCACCATTTAGCTTCATGAAATGACCGAAATATTACGAGAGAGGGACAGACACTTCTGCCTTTCCACTTTCTCCACACCATGCATAATTTTGTAAATTGTGAAGTGTAACGTGATGTACAGTGGGGCAAAAAAATCACAGCTTTATGCAGACAATGATGGTATCTGAGGTAGCAGTGACTGATGAGGAAAGAGATCTTGGTGTTGTGCTGGAAAGCTCTAATAAACTGTTGACCCAGTTTGCTGCTGCTGTGAAAAAAAGCAAATCCCATGTTAGGCATAATTAGGAAAGGAATTGAAAATAAAGCCTCCAATATCATACTGCCTCTACACAAATCTGTTGTTCAACCACAGTTGGAATACTGCTACAGTTAGGGATGCTGGACAAATTTGAGATAGACTAAAATGAGTTTGGATTTCTAAGAATCTGCCCTGCAGAATCCACTGTGGAGTGGCCTCCTCAGGCCGCGTGGAATCCGTGGATGTTTGGATCTTTTTTTTTACTTTCCCAAAATTTACGCAAATTGATTCATAGGAAAATGCACAAGTTTCTACTGAGACATATGCCACCCTGGAAAATAACGGCGGGAAAAGGTGAAAGGCATGGGGGACAATGTACTACATGTTACATACTAACATGAATGATGTAAATCATTGCGAACCCTCCTGTGGAATTATTTGCATATTTTTCCACATAATGAAATAAAATTTGAATCCGTCTGTGAACAGACGCCAGAATGAATGACACTGCATGATCCATGAAACATACACAGGATGGATTTAACAAAACACATACATCCCTACTTACATCTTTAAAAAGATATTGTAGAGTTGAAGAAAATGCAGAAAGAACAATAAAATGGCCAAGGGCCTGGAGCAACTTCCCTGTGAGGAAAGGATACAACATCTGGGACTTCTAGCTTTTAGGCAGCCACCTAACCTGAAGCAATTGTTGGCCAACGACAAAACCTCATCACTGGAGTCAGAGCAAGGCGCCAGACTTTGCAGTAAACCTAAATGCCAACTGTGCTGACCAATGAACAGTGGTCATGTAAGTGGACCCAGTGGGACTGTCCACCGCATCCAGAGCATTTAATTTATCTGTGCATCATTGAATGTTGTGTATTTGATTTCTTGCACCAAGTGCCCAAAAGACACATTGGCCAAAGGACTATCTTTAAAACAAGGATGAAATAGGCACAAATCAGACATCACGCATAAGAATATCAATAAACCTGTCAGTGAATACTTTGACCTCCCTGGACCTGTAATTGTACAGTTCTAAAGAAATAGAAATCGCGGGCTCACTTGGAACATGAGACTGAAGAACAAGAGATGATACAGAAATTTGGTTGTGTTAATCAGGGACTCTAGAGGGGCTATGGTGCCTATGCACATTATAAAGTTTCTCAGTGCACTTTGTGGTTTTTAACTTGCTTTAAGGGAATGGAATGCTTGCTGCAGATCTATCTGTTTAACTGTCTTTTTAGACTTGAAGCCTGCAGTTCCACTTGTAGCATCTGATGAAGTGGGTTGTAACCCATGAAAGCGCATGCTAATGTATTAAAATATCTGAACAAATAAACAGTCAATATGTGTGCTACAAATACAATTAACCCTTGGACATCTGGGTTTGTTTAGCTTAGAAAAAAGGTGAGTAAGGGGAGACATAATAGAGACACTGAGAGAAGTCATCACAGTATTTGGGGTGAGGTGTCATTGATATGCTAATGCAATTTTCTCCTGGGATTTTACTCTTAGACTTTTGAAGGCAAGGGAGTTTCTTTATTGTATCTGGAAAGTAGTTCAAGGCTGGAAGTAGAAGGTTGTTCAGGGAAATTTCACACATTGTAACAAACCAGAATTTGATCCCCAATAGGAAGTCATACTCAGTCCAGTTTCCCTGATTAATGTGTCTATGTGATACACAATATTTGATGCTGTATGTTTGTACCACTCATGCTTTAAATTTTAGGCATATATCTGAAAAAGTAATGTGAAGCAGTAATCTATCAGCACATAAAGTCTTAGGGAGAGAAGTTGTCTTCCAATTCTTTGCCAGATAAATGACTGCCTAAACTTTCCCCTGCAGTGTCTGTGTTCTTGAAGCCCAAATTTTGTTACCAGAATTAGTTTGATAACCCAGACAAATTGTCACATCTCTGCTTATTTTGCATAATGTATTCTTCTTTCAATAAATACTGTAGAAGTGTAAGTGAGAGGACAGCATGGAGATTATGATTAAATGAGATATAGGGACAAGGGAACAGAAGACATGGGACAGGTACTACAAAACCCTACCTCTGACAACTATCTAACCAGCTACTCTTTCGCTTCCAAAGTTTTACTATCTATTGGCCAAACATCTCCACATACACAGTCAAGGTCAGAAATACTGGAACAAGGATAACTGTTTTGGCAGTTGGCCTCTGTACACAACCACATTGAAGTTGAAAGGACACTAACCATTCAGGAAGTACAGCCAGTGGCATACGCACACACCCATCGTTGGTGGCTCATAAGTAATGGAACAAACCAACATCATTTCAAACTGAAGGATTGCTTTTAATACCTGGATGAAAATTCTTTGCAGTCAATGACTGCCTGAAGTCTGGAACCCATGGACATGACCAAATGCTGAGTTTCCTCCCTCGAGATGCTTTGCCAGACCTCTACTGCAACTGCCTTCAGCTGCTGCTTGTTTGTGGGTCTTTCTACCTTCAGTCTTCAGGAAGTGAAAAGCATGCTCTATTGGGTTGAGATCAGGTGACTGACTTGACCATTGAAGAACATCCCACTTCTTTGCCTGGATAAACGCTTGGGTAGCTTTTGCTGTATGTTTTGGGTCATTATCCATCTGCAATATGAAACGGCGTCCTATCAGTTTGGCAACATTCGGCTGAATCTGAGCAGAAAGTATAGCCCTATACACTTCAGAATTCATCCTGCTGCTTTTATCAGCAGTCAGGTCATCAATAAATACCAGTGACGCGGTTCCATTGGCAGCCATACATGCCCATGCCATAACACTGCCTCCACCATGTTTGACAGATGATGTAGTATGCTTTGGATCAGGAGCTGTTCCTTTCCTTCTCCATATTTGTCTCTTCCCATCATTCTGGTACAAGTTAATCTTGGTTTCATCAGTCCAAAGGATCTTATTCCAGAACTGGGCAGGCTTTTTTAGGTGTTTGCTGGCAAAGGCTAATCTGGCCTTTCAGTTCTTGAGCGTTATCAGTGGTTTGCACCTTGTTGTGAAGCCTCTGTATTTACATTCATAAAGCCGTCTCTTGACTGTAGATGTTGACAATGATATGCCTACCTCCTCAAGAGCATTCTTGACCTGGCTAGATGTTGTGGAAGGGTTCCTCTTCACCATGAGCAGAATTCTGCAGTCATCCCCTTTAGTTGTCTTCTGTGGTCTTCCAGGCCTTTTGCTGTTGCTGAGCTTGCCAGTTAATTCCTTCTTTTTCAGGATGTTCCAAACAGTTGTGTTGGGCACTCCCAATGTTTTTGCTATCTCTCTGATGGGTTTATTTTGTTTCCTCAGCCTAATGATGGTCTCCTTCACTTGCATGGACCCCTCTTTGGACCTCATGTTGGGAGTTCCAGTGAACAGCTACCAAATGCAACACTCAGAACCACCTCCATGCCTTTTATCTGCTTGATTGGTCATGGGGTACCCAGGAAATAGGCCACCCCTGGCCATGCAGCTGCTTGTCAGCCATTCGTTCCATTACTTATGAGCCACCAACGATGGGTTTGTGTGTATGCCACTGGCTGTCCTTCCTGAATGGTTAGTGCCCCACTTTTGTCACACCCCTTGACTTACAGCTGAAAGTCCTGACTTCGCTCCCATCTGGGTGTGTTTCCTTTCAATTTCAATGTGGTGGTGTACAGAGGCCAACTGCCAAAACAGTTATCCTTGTTCCAATATTTCTGGCCTTGACTGTGCTTTGGAAGTGACTGTTGTTATGATATCAAATTCTGCATCAGACAGCTGCAGAACGTATGGACTCACACAGAGTGCTGACTATATTTGCTGTTTGCCAGTCCCGGACCCCTTGGACTGTATACGTGGAGCCTGGAATAAGGTTTTGGGCTTTAACACTTCAAAGTCTAAACAGACAGGTGACTTAAATTATAGTGTCCCAAATCACCATGTAAGCATGGTATTTTGACATTCTGGCTGGGGTCATGGGAAGTGTAGGATAACAAGTGTTTCTGAGGTCTGAGCCACAGAAAACCATGTTTCTGGCTTCATGGATGTGTGTTACAATGCCTCACTGACCTGCATTCAGTATCTCAAGATTGTCTTTGTCTAGACTTTAATACTGTCTTTGTCATCCTGAGTTGTGACTTTTCTGCCTTGGGAACCAGTTGAAAAGGGGGATATAACCCTCTTCAATACATTTCCCCCAACATGTAGATCCACTCATGATGTTGTTGTCAATGTGGCCATTTTGATTACTATAAAAGGCCCTATCACTAGGCACCTGAGTGGGCAGAGACCTGAACAGCAACAACAATGTTCTCTGATGGATGTGTCTCTATCCAGTTCTTAGAATGTAACAACCACATTTGGGAAAGTGACACCCTCCCACTAGTTGGGGGAGAAACACTTTGGGGGCATTTGTGAGTTTTCTGTAAACTAGAAAGGAATAAAGAATGAGAGAGCACTGAGACCTTTAACCAAAGTTGATAATAGCTAGGGTGTAGATGCTTGAGGTTGTGTTGGAGGTGCAATAATAGTGTTGTAGGATCCTGGTAAAGGATCAGTGGTTCACTGCCTGTTTTTAGCATCTGATTACTTCCAATAGACTCTGCTTGTATGTTTGGAAAAAAAATTAAAATGCTGCAACACTATACAATCTCATGTGTTCTCTCATCCTAAGGAAAACAACCTTATAATGCTCCTCTGGAACTTCCCAACTCACAATGAGCATGTAACAACGTAGCTGTGCTGGAAGAGTAGCATCTTGGCTCAGGGGCTTGTAAAGACAGGTTTCCATGGCTGGAGAGCAGTTAGGCCATCATAAGCTGAGGCCACAATGACCTGACAAAACAAATCAAATAAAGTTAATGTGGAAAAAATCATGGCTATCAGGGACATTCAGATCTTTCCTGTATAGTTCTTCTGTGTATTCTTTCCACCTCTTCTTAATCTCATCTGCTTCTGTTAGGTCCCTGCCTTCTTTGTCCTTTATCATGCCTGTCTTTGCACAAAACGTTCCCTTGATATCTCCAATTTTCTTGAAAAGATCTCTAGTCTTTCCCATTCTATTGTTTTCCTCGATTTCTTTGCATTGTTCATTTAAGAAGGCCTTCTTGTCTCCCCTTGCTATTCTCTGGAACTCTGCATTCAGTTGGATATATCGTCCCCTTTCTCCCTTGTTTTTCACTTCCCGTCTTTCCTCAGCTACTTGTAAAGCCTCATCAGATAGCCACTGTGCTTTCTTGCATTTCTTTTTCTTTGGGATGGATTTCGTTGCTGCTTCCTGAACAATGTTACGGACCTCTGTCCATAGTTCCTCAGGCACTCTGTCTATCAGGTCTAATCCCTTAAATCTATTCCTCACCTCCACTGTATATTCATAAGGGATATGATTTAGGTCATACCTGAATGGTTTAGTGGTTTTCCCTACGTTCTTCAATTTAAGCTGAAATTTTTCAACATGAAACTCATGATCTGAGCCACAGTCAGCTCCAGGTCTTGTTTTTACTGACTTTATAGAGCTTCTCCATCTTTGGCTGCAAAGGACATAATCAATCTGATTTTGATATTGACCATCTGGTGATGTCCATGTGTAGAGTCGCCTCTTGTGCTGTTGGAAAAGAGTGTTAGCTATGATCAACGTGTTCTCTTGGCAAAACTCTATTAGCCTTTGTCCTGCGTCATTTTGTACACCAAGGCCATGCTTGCCTGTTATCCCAGTGATTTCTTGATTTCCTACTTTAGCATTCCAATCCCCTATGATGAAGAGGACATCTTTTTTTGGTGTTAGTTCTAGAAGGTGTTGTAGTTCTTCATAGAACCGATCAACCTCAGCTTCTTCAGCATCAGTGGTTGGGGCATAGACTTGAATTACTGTGATGTTGAATGGTTTGCCTTGGATTCGTACTGAGATCATTCTATCGTTTTGAGATTGTACTCCGGTACTGCTTTTCCCACCCTTTTATTGACTATGAGTGCTACTCCATTTCTTCTAAGGGATTCCTGCCCATAGTAGTAGATATAATGGTCACCTGAATTAAATTCGCCCATGCTTGTCCATTTTAGTTTGCTGATTCCCAAGATGTTGATGTTCAATCTTGCCATCTCATGTTTGACCACCTCCAGCTTACCTTGATTCATTGATCTGACATTCCAGGTTCCTAAACAATATTGTTCTTTACAGCATCGGATTTTGTTTTCACCACCAGACTCATCCACAGCTGAGTGTCCTTTCGGCTTTGGCCCAGCCGCTTCACTCTTTCTGGCACTACTTGGAAATACCCTCTGCTCTTCCCCAGTAGTATATTGGACTCCTTCCAACCTGAGGGGCTCATCTTCCGGCATTATATCCTTCAGCCTTGTGATACGTTCCATGGGGTTTTCTTGGCAAGAATACTGGAGTGGGTTGCCATTTCCTTCTCCAGTGGACCACCTTTTGTCAGAACTTTCCACCATGACCTGTCCGTCTTGGGTGGCCCTGCACAGCATAGCTTATGGCTTCACTGAGTTACGCAAGCCCCTTCGCCACAACAAGGCAGTGATCCATGAAGGGATCTTCATTGCTTACTATTACTTCTGATCATTTGATAATTGGTGGATTTTTAATCAGGTTTTGGACCTAATTTTGGATTGGAATAATCCCCCTCACATGTTTCAGTCTGTAATCCATTCAGCATTGAAGGCCTGTATGTTTGAGTTAGCTCTGACTGATGCATGGCATATGTTGCATCCTTTGGGGTGGGATTATACTTTTTTTTTCTTTTTGGCAAGATCATTTCATGGGAGGAGACCTCCCAGGATTTTATCCAGTAACAAAGGATCTGCAGCTGTGTTTCCTTACTATTTGTTTTGTTGGTGTAAGGAAGTAATTAGTGCTAAGCTTCAATGCATCGCATTATGGAAATATCAGCAGAAGGAGAAAAGAGAGCCTGGAATGGGGGGGGGGAGCCTCTCCTATTGGTTGAGCAGCCCCCACCAGTCTGGTGACGTTTACTCCAATCCCCCCACCCCACCTGGAAGTATGTTCTGCGAAGTGACTTATACTGGCACGGTGCACTCGCTCGTGGAGCCCTGTGTAGACACAAGCGCACCAAAACCAGTTCCTTGAAAAAAATCCGGGCAGTCCTCCATTCACTTTTCCTTTCATTGTCATGGAGAAACCATACAGGTCTTGTGCTATTTAAAGGGAGGCATCAAAGGCTTATATGAGGGACAGGATTATTACATTTGCTTCTTATAAAAAAAGCCCTTAAGGTTATTCAAAAAGAGGAATTGTATAAAACAATGAAGTCCTTATTAAGTCAACTTGCAGCTTGTCCCTCCCCAAACCTCTGTCAAAGACTACAACATGATCAAGATGAATTGAATAGATCACATTAATCTAGTACAGAGTTTGCATTAAGTTGTCTGCATCAGATGTATTGGGAAGGTGGAGAAAGGCCTGGCAAAATTCTGGCATTAAAACGAACAAAAATCACAATTATATTCCGTTGATCAAGGTTAATCATTATATATATATATATGTATGTATGTATGTATGTATATACACGCACACACGTGCACACACACACACACACACACAACTCCAAAAGATATAAATTTAAAGTTTCAAAAATTTAGGACGGGGAGCCTACAAGCCAGGAATCTGAAAATTTCTTTATGGATTTGGTACTTCTACAACAGGATTTGCAGCAAAAGAAGCTGCTTGCAGAGCCTTTGCAGACACAAGAGGTAAGTGTTTCATTGAGAATATGAACAGGCAAGCTGTGGGCCCAGATGGTTTTCCCATAGAATGGCATAAGGCACTCTTAGATTTTTTGACTCCTAAGCTTTTCTGTCTTTATCATGACTTGTTTATCAGGAACTTTACCCATTCTTTTATATGATGCTTATATATCAGTTATCCCTAAACCCGGCAAAAACCATACCAACTGTGCAAATTATAGGCCAGTTTCCTTAATGTGGATGCTAAAATATTAATGGCAGTCTGAATTAATGTCTGTAGGTGGTATTAAGACACACAAAGTAGTTACTAAATGGGAACTTTGTTGTTGCCCAAAAATGATTAAGTATATTGGCTTATTAGTGCCTAGAGGTATCTTGCAAATGATTGAACAGAATATAAGTGTGTTACTGGAGGAAATTTCTCCTGACTTGGAAAGATGGGCATCACTTAATTTAAGTACTTGGGGTAAGGTTAATATACTTAAGATGAATGTCCTGCCACAGGTAATTTATGTTTTACATAGTATTCCTTTATTCATTCCTCAGACATATTTTCAAAAACTTTATGCAGCATTTTGGAAGTTTAGTGGGGAGGAGCTCTCCTCCGCATGCTTCACTGAAGAGGATGTAGTTGTCAATTAAAGAGGGGGAAGTAATTTTACAGATCTTAGTTTATATCATAAAGCTTACTTGTTAACCCCCACTAAGTGGAAAACCACTTTTTCCTTTAATACTCCTCCATGGGATGTGTAGGACTCGAATTATTCGGCACCTCTTTGGGGCTGGATGGTATTAGGGTCATAGAATCAGAATAGTAGGGTTGGAAGGGGCCTACAAGGCCATTGAGTCCAACCCCCTGCTCAATGCAGGAATCCAAGTCAGAGCATCCCTGACAGATGGCTGTCCAGCCTCATCTTGAAGGCCTCCAGTGTGGGAGAGCCCACCACCTCCCTAGGGAATTGGTTCCATTGTCATATTGCTCTAACAGTCAGGAAGTTTTTCCTGACATTCAGCCGGAATCTGGCTTCCTGTAACTTGAGCCCATTATTCTCTGTCCTGCACTCTCGGATGATTGAGAAGAAATCCTGGCCTTCCTCTCTGTGACAACCTTTCAAGTACTTGAAGAGCACTATCCTATCTCCCCTCAGTCTTCTCAAGGCTAAACATGCCCAGTTCTTTCAGTCTCTCCTCATAGGGCTTTGTTTCCTGTCCCCTGATCATCTTTGTTGCCCTCCTCTGAACCCTCTCCAGCTTGTCTGCATCCTTCTTAAAGTGTGGTGCCCAGAACTGGACACAGTACTCCAGATGAGGCCTAAGCAGTGCTGAGTAGAGGGGAACTAGTACTTCCTGGGATTTGGAAGCTTGTTGTTCAGTCGTTCAGTCGTGTCCGACTCTTCGTGACCCCATGGACCATAGCACGCCAGGCCTTCCTGTCCTGCACTCTCTCCCGGAGCGTGCTCAAGTTCATATTCACTGCATCGGTGATGCTATCTAGCCATCTCATCCTCTGCCGTCCCCTTCTCCTTTTGCCTTCAGTCTTTCCCAGCATCAAGGTCTTTTCCAGAGAGTTTTCTCTTCGCATTAGGTGGCCAAAATATTTCAGCTTCAGCTTCAGTATCTGTCCTTCCAATGAGCACTCAGGGTTGATTTCCTTTAGGATTGACTGATTTGACCTCCTTGCAGTCCAGGGGACTCGTAAGAGTCTTCTCCAGCACCACAGTTCGAAAGCATCGATTCTTCGGCGCTCAGCCTTCCTTATAGTCCAGCTCTCACAGCCATACATTACTACTGGAAAAACCATAGCTTTGATTAGACGGACCTTTGTCAGCAAGGTGATGTCTCTGCTTCTTACTATGCTGACTAGGTTTGCCATAGCTTTCCTCCCAAGGAGCAAGCGTCTTTTAATTTCATGGCTACAGTCACTGTCTGCAGTGATCTTGGACCCCAAGAAAGTAAAATCTGACACTGCTTCCATTTCTTCCCCTTCTATATGCCAGGAAGTGATGGGGCCAGATGCCATGATCTTAGTTTTCTTAATGTTGAGTTTCAAACCAGCTTTTGCACTCTCCTCTTTCACCCTCAACAAGAGGCTCTTGAGATCCTCTTCGCTTTCTGCCATTAGGGTGGTATCATCTGCATATCGGAGGTTGTTGAACATTCTCCTGGCAATCTTAATTCCGACCTGTGATTCATCCAACCCGGCATTTCTCATGATGTACTCTGCATATAAGTTAAATAAGCAGGGTGACAATATGCAGCCTTGTCGTTCTCCTTTCCCAATTTTGAACCACTCAGTTGTTCCATGTCTGGTTCTTACTGTTGCTTCTTGACCCTCGTACAGGTTTCTCAGGAGACAGGTAAGGTGGTCTGGTACTCCCATCACTTTAAGAATTTGCCACAGTTTGTTGTGATCCACACAATCAAAGGCTTTAGCGTAGTCAATGAAGCAAAAATAGACATTTTTCTGGAATTCTCCTGCTTTCTCCATGATGCAGCGAATGTTGGCGATTTGATCTCTAGTTCCTCTGCCTCTTCGAAACCCAGCTTGTACTTCCGGTTGTTCTCGGTTCGCATACTGCTGAAGCCTAGCTTGTAGGATTTTGAGCATCACCTTGCTGGCATGTGAAATGAGCGCAATTGTGCGGTAGTTTGAACACTCTTTGGCATTGCCCTTCTTTGGAATTGGAATGTAAACTGACCTTTTCCAGTCTTGCGGCCATTGTTGAGTGTTCCAAATTTGTTGACATATTGAATGCAGCACTTTAACAGCATCATGTTTTAGGATTTTAAATAGCTCAAGCTGGAATACTGTCATCTCCGCTAGCTTTGTTGTTACTAATGCTTCCTAAGGCCCACTTGACTTCACTCTCGAGGATGTCCGGCTCAAGTTCAGTGACCGCACTATCATGGCTATCAGGGACATTAAGATCTTTCCTGTATAGTTCTTCTGTGTATTCTTTCCACCTCTTCTTAATCTCATCTGCTTCTGTGAGGTCCCTGCCTTCTTTGTCCTTTATCATGCCCGTCTTTGCACAAAACGTTCCCTTGAGATCTCCAATTTTCTTGAAGAGATCTCTAGTCTTTCCCATTCTGTTGTTTTCCTCTATTTCCTTGCATTGTTCATTTAAGAATGCCTTCTTGTCTCCCCTTGCTATTCTCTGGAACTCTGCATTCAGTTGGATATATCTTCCCCTTTCTCCCTTGCTTTTTGCTTCCCTTCTTTCCTCAGCTACTTGTAAAGCCTCATCAGACAGCCACTTGGCTTTCTTGCATTTCTTTGTTTTTGGGATGGATTTCGTTGCTGCCTCCTGAACAATGTTACGGACCTCCGTCCATAGTTCCTCAGGCACTCGGTCTATCAGGTCTGATTTAGGTCATACCTGAATGGTTTAGTGGTTTTCCCTACATTCTTCAATTTCAGCCGAAATTTTGCAAGAAGCAGCTCATGATCTGAGCCACAGTCAGCTCCAGGTCTTGTTTTTACTGACTTTATAGAGCTTCTCCATCTTTGGCTGCAAAGGACATAATCAATCTGATTTTGATATTGACCATCTGGTGATGTCCATGTGTAGAGTCGCCTCTTGTGCTGTTGGAAAAGAGTGTTTGCCATGATCAGCATGTTCTCTTGGCAAAACTCTATTAGCTTTTGTCCTGCTTCATTTTGTACACCAAGGCCATGCCTGCCTGTTATCCCGGTGATTTCTTGACTTCCTACTTTAGCATTCCAATCCCCTATGATGAAAAGGACATCTTTTTTTGGTGTTAGTTCTAGAAGGTGTTGTAGGTCTTCATAGAATCGATCAACCTCAGCTTCTTCGGCCTCAGTGGTTGGCGCATAGACTTGAATTACTGTGATGTTGAATGGTTTGCCTTGGATTCGTACTGAGATCATTCTATCGTTTTTGAGATTGTACCCCAGTACTGCTTTTCCCACCCTTTTGTTGACTATGAGTGCTACTCCATTTCTTCTAAGGGATTCTTGCCCACAGTAGTAGATATGATGGTCACCTGAATTAAATTCACCCATGCCTGTCCATTTTAGTTCGCTGATTCCCAAGATGTCGATGTTCAGTCTTGCCATCTCATGTTTGACCACCTCCAGCTTACCTTGATTCATTGATCTGACATTCCAGGTTCCTAAACAATATTGTTCTTTACAGCATCGGATTTTCTTTTCACCACCAGACACATCCACAGCTGAATGTCCTTTCAGCTTTGGCCCAGCCGCTTCATTCTTTCTGGCGCTACTTGGAAATACCCTCTGCTCTTCCCCAGTAGTATACTGGACACCTTCCGACCTGAGGGTCTCATCTTCCGGCGTTATATCTTTTAGCCTTGTGATACGTTCCATGGGGTTTTCTTGGCAAGAATACTGGAGTGGGTTGCCATTTCCTTCTCCAGTGGACCACATTTTGTCAGAACTCTCTGCCATGACCTGTCCGTCTTGGGTGGCCCTGCACGGTATAGCTTATGGCTTCACTGAGTTATGCAAGCCCCTTCGCCACAACAAGGCAGTGATCCATAAAGGGGATTTGGAAGCTATGCTTCTATTAATGCAGCCCAAAAGAGCATTTGCCTGTTTTGCAGCCACATCACATTGTTGGCTCATCTTCAGCTTGTGATCGACAACAATTCCAAGATCCTTCTCGCTTGTACTGTTGTTGAGCCACATATCCCCCATCTTGTGACTGTGCATTTGGTTTCTTTTTCCTAGGTGCAGAACTTGGCATTTATCCCTATTAAATGTCATTCTGTTGTTTTCTGCCCAGCGCTCCAGTCTATCCAGATCACTTTGAATTTTGTTTCTGTCTTCCAAAGTATTAGCTATCCCGCCCAATTTTGTGTCATCTGCAAATCTGATCAGCATTCCCTGCACCTCCTCCTCCAAGTCATTAATACAAATGGTGAAGAGCACTAGGCCCAGGACTGAGCCCTGTGGGACACCGCTCATTACCTCTCCCCAGTTTGAGAAGGTCCCATTGATAAGCACTCTTTGAGTCCGATTCTGTCGCCAACTGTGGATCCACCGGATCGTTGTTTCATCTAGCCCACTTTGAGTGGTGATTGCGGGGAGGTCACCACTATCCCTGATCTCTGGTGTAGGTGTCTTTGAAGTGAAAAATGACCCCTCTCCCCTAGTACTACTTTCCCATTCAGCTTCACAGTGGATGACCTCAGGCTCTCTTTTGTTGTTCAGTCATTCAGTCATGTCCGACTCTTCGTGACCCCATGGACCATATCACGCCAGGCCTTCCTGTCCTGCATTCTCTCCTGGAGTGTGCTCAAGTTCATATTCATTGCATTGGTGATGCTATCTAGCCATCTCATCCTCTGCCGTCCCCTTCTCCTTTTGCCTTCAGTCTTTCCCAGCATCAGGGTCTTTTCCAGAGAGTTTTCTCTTCGCATTAGGTGGCCAAAATATTTCAGCTTCAGCTTCAGTATCTGTCCTTCCAATGAGCACTCAGGGTTGATTTCCTTTAGGATTGACTGATTTGACCTCCTTGCAGTCCAGGGGACTCGTAAGAGTCTTCTCCAGCACCACAGTTCGAAAGCATCAATTCTTCGGCGCTCAGCCTTCCTTATAGTCCAGCTCTCACAGCCATACGTTGCTACTGGGAAAACCATAGCTTTGATTAGACGGACCTTTGTCGGCAAGGTGATGTTTCAAACCAGCTTTTGCACTCTCCTCTTTCACCCTCAGCAAGAGGCTCTTGAGATCCTCTTCGCTTTCTGCCATTAGGGTGGTATCGTCTGCATATCAGAGGTTGTTGATAATTTTCCCAGCAATCTTAATTCTGACCTCTGATTCATCCAACCCAGCTCTCTTTAAAGGCTCTCTTTAGCTGAATGGAATACACATTACCTGGGAAAACAGGCTGGCAGGCAGGCTGGCAGAAGAGTTTTGTGGCATGTGCTTTTCCAACAAACTCTCAAAGCACAGAGCTATAGCATTTCACTGGTTGCACAGAAGTGTATGAAATCTGGCCAATGGGCAGCTCCCATGCCAATATCTCAAAGAAGCCTCATATTGGGCTGGCTTGCTTTGCAACACACAGTGCAGTATTATATTATTTAAATAATAGCTGTTAATGTGTGTAGTGCTTTGTCCACTGTATTTTGAAATGTGGACTTGTGTGTAGTGCTTCGCCTTTGAGAAGGTCCCATTGATAAGCACTCTTTGAGTCCAATTCTGTAGCCAACTGGATCCACTGGATCGTTGTTTCATCTAGCCCACTTTGAGCTAGTTTGCTCATCAGGATATCATGGGGCACTTTGTCGAAAGCTTTGCTGAAGTTGAGGTATCTGATGTCTACAGCATTCCCACGGTCTACAAGGGATGTTACTTGATCAAAAAATGAGATCAGATTCGTCTGGCAGGATTTGTTCTTGACAAATCCATGTTGACTTCGAGTAATCACTGCATTGTTTTCAAGGTGCTTACAGATGGATTGTTTTATCATCTGCTCCAGAATTTTAGGGTCTAGGCAGGGGTGTCGCTAGGGTCTTAAAACATCCGGGGCACAAGCCCATTGCACAAATTTGCATATATATATATATATACACACACACACACACACACACATACACACACACGTCTAAGCACACGTCTAATGTGTGTGTGTGGTGCGTGCATGCAGTGTGCTTGCTTGTGTGTATAGATTACATACATACATACATAAGAAGTGTGCACTGACCCCCCCCCCCCACTTCAACTCAGACCCCGATTCAGCAGTTTGGAAAACATCCCACTTCTGCTCAGGCCAATTTGTAGTCAGACCACTTCAGCTCAGCACCAAACCTGTGTCAAGGTTTGGAAAAATGAGTCTTTATCCTTCCTATTGACTACTATGGGAAATTTAGGGGTGTACGAAACCCCACTTACCTGTGTCTGTGGGGGGTCTGCCGGGGGGGGGGAGGCGATCCGTTCCTCCCCCCCCCGGAATCCTCCCCGGCTGGCACCGCTCCGCGGCGCCGCTGGCCGGGCCCATCCGCAGTTGGACCTCCGTCTGCTGCTAGGCTGTTGCAGCCGCAAATGGCATCCTGCGTAGAGGACGCCATTTGCGTCCCCCCTGTAGCTGTGATAGGCTACACAAATACTTACATAGCCTATCACGGCAAAGTGCAGGGACGCAAATGGCGTCCGCTACGCTATTTGCGTCCCTGTTCTTTGCAGTAATAGACTACGTAAACATTTAAATGTTTACATAGCCTATTACTGCAAAGAAAAGGGACGCAAATGGCGTAGCGGATGCCATTTGCGTTCCTGCTCTTTGCCGTGATAGGCTACGTAAGTATTTACGTAGCCTATCACGGCTAAAGCGGGGACGCAAATGGCATTCCCTATGCAGGACGCCATTTGCGGTGACACACCGGAGCAGGAGACTGCAGCAGCCGGATCTGGACCCGCCAGAGGCAGGTAGGATCCAGTCCGCGGGGACTTCGCGGGGTGGCGGTGGGAGCAGGTCGTTCCGCCACGGACTCCGGGGTCACTGGACTCACAGTCACGGAGTCACTCACGGACTCACTGGGATCTGTGGTGGAATTTTCCGCTATCCCTAGGGAAATTAGAAAAAATGTAACTTTTTTCTCTTGGTCAGAACTGGATAATTTCAGGCATAGTAGCCCCCTAGAAGGGGATTACACCTGCCCAATGTCAGAAAAATAGGTGCAGGGTTTATATTTTCTTTTAAAGGGAACTTCCAATAACGTTTTTTATTCAATGGAAGCATTGGATAAACATTTCAGGATTCATTGCCCCATCAGAGGAGATCATGTCTGCCAAATTTCAGAATGCTAGCCAGAAGGGTTTTTGTGCAAGGGTGGTCTTACATTTTGAGGTCTCCAAAAGAAGACATACTTACCTCCCTATGTTCCTTGTGGACCATTGTTCTGAAAATTACAGGCAGCCTACAGTTGTCCCTAAGTAAGAAACCAGCAAAGTTTCAGAAGGATAGGTGCAGCAGTTCATGTGGAAGGGGAGTTCTCTAGTTTTGGGGAGGGAGGGATTTGCTTTCTCTTCCATTCACCCCTTCCCCAATAGTTTTTGGGTAAATTTGTAAGAAAATGTACAGGTCATTAGAGGTATCCCCCAGGCAAGAAACCTGCAAAGTTTCTGAAGGATATACATGCATTCTAATTTAGAATTACTAGAATTTATTTACTTTTCACCAGTGTTAGCAGCAGGGGAACATGGGTGGGAAGGTGCTATTGCACTCATGTTCTGCTTGTGGGTTTCCTATGGGTTTCTGGTTGGCCACTGTGTGAACAGAATGCTGGACTAGATAGACCTTGGTCTGATGCAGCACAGCTGTTCTTATGTTCTTAAAGAAAGAGTGCCTCTGAGCATGTGCAGGATGTTTTTCTTTCACCACTGAGCACTTACATTCTCCCGCTACCAATTCTATTCCCCTCCATGCAACCATCCCTCCTCATCCTACCATCCTCCAGCAACTCTTCATAAAAACTGATGTCTTGTTTTGTGCAACTCTTCTCTACCTCCTCCTTGTTATGCACAAGCTCTCATTGTATCTGCCTCCCTATAACTTAATTTGTGCCAAGACTTCACCAGGATTCAGCCAATGAGTCCGTTTTCAGAACTAGGGCTAAGTTATGGAGAAATTCTGAGCATGCACTAAGTGCCTTTCTCTCACCACTGCACTGAAGCTAGAGTGCATGCAAAAAAAAACCCCAAACCCACAAATGACAAAACATGCACAGGACTGAGCAGAAAGGGTAGTCAATTCATTAGACAGAATTGGGTAGGCACTGTATTAAGCCTGCTCACAGTTCCATGCTCACAACTCAGGACGTATTTCTGAGTAAACATGCAGAACATCAGGGTGCAAACCTCCCTGCAAAAGTAACTTGTACTAGAATCCTTTGCACACTTTCCTGAGGGTAAGCCTCATTAAACATAATGGGACTTCTCAGTAGGCATACGTAGGATTGCATAAATTAGCAATATTTATCTCCCCTCCACTTAAAAAACAAACCAAAAACTCCTATTTTTATTAAAGCTTTCTGTTCAGAGGAACATAGGAAGCTGCTTTATACTGAGTCAGACCCTGGGCCCATCTAGCACAGCTGATTGGATCCTTTGCAGTTCTGAAGCTGCTAAACTTCTGCAGAATCCAAAGGTTCCAGTTCGGGGCAGTAAAGTCAGATGCTGTGTGAAATACCAGTATTTCACATGGAGCGCTTTCTTCCCTTCCTTCTCCCTCTTCAAAATTTCATTGCAGGCAAGCTCACAACAGTGGTAGGGATGTACGAAAGTTCCGCCACGGATCTCGAGGAGGCCGAACGCCCGAAATCGGTGGCGGAACGGCCCGCCACCCCCCCCCCGGAACGGGACTTACCTTGGGCGGATCTTCCTGAAGGCGGCGGCTCCGGCGGCGGAGGTGCGGCGGTGGCCGGTCTTCCAACCGGCTGCCACTGCTGCCATTTCCAGTAAAAAAAAAAAAAAACGTGATAGGCTACGTAAAGATTTACATAGCCTATCACGGCTAGATTTTAAAAAAACACCGTGATAGACTACGTAAATGTTTACGTAGCCTATCACAGCTGACTTTAAAAAAAAAACGCACGTACGCAAATGTGTTCCTTTTGTATTCCTTATTTTGGCACGTCTTAGTCTACGTAAACATTTACGTAGACTAAGACGGCGAAAATAAGGGGAACAGAACACAAATAGCGTAGACGTTACGCTATTTGCGTTCCCCTTATTTTCGCCGTCATAGTCTACGTAAATGTTTACGTAGACTAAGACGTGCCAAAATAAGGAATGCAAATGGCGGCGGCCATGGCCGCCGCCATTTGCGTATGCACGTTTGTTTGTTTTTTAAATCAGCCATGATAGGCTACGTAAACATTTACGTAGCCTATCACGGCTGACTGCAGGGATGGCCACCACCATTTGCATCCCTGCTAGCCAGCGGCCGGATGTCCAGCTGCTGGCGGAGCCGGCCGGCGGCTCCGCAGAATCACTGCGGAGCACAGCCGGCCGGCCAGGATTCCGGGGGGGGGGGAACGAAGCGCCTCCCCCCCCGGCCAGGATTCTAGGGGGAGGGACGGAACGCCTCCCCCCCAGCATCAACATAATCCGCGGAAAGGTAAGTCACTTTCGTACATCCCTAAGCATGTAAGAGCAGAAAAGAAAAGTAGGGGGAGAGAGGTTTTTTGCACCTCAAAAAAACCCTGCACCAGAGATTAGGGATAGTGACCTCCTAATGGTCACCTTAAACACCTTCTGATTAGGATCTCTAATCCCCTGGGTGACTTGACAGTTTTTACTTTTTGTTTTAGACTTTGAGAAAAGGAAATTTTACACATGGCTAGCGCAAAAGCCACTGGACCTAACTATCTGAAATTTGGTAGGTTCAATCAGATCCATAGGGCCTGCTAGGTCCCCAAATCCCATGAATTTATGTGGAAGCACAAAAAAATTATTGCTCTTTACTTAGATAGAGTTTCTTTGAAAAAGCAAATTTTACTTGTGACTAGCACAAAAGCCACTGGACCTAACTGCCTGAAATTGGGCAGGTTCCATCAGCTCCATGGGGGCTGCCAGGTTTCCAAATTCCATACACATGTGTGGAAGAACAAAGAAATTATAGCTCTTTGCTTTGACACATTTTCTTGGAAAAAGGAAATTTTACCTGTGGCTAGCACAAAAGCCACTAGGCTTAACTGTCTGAAATTTGGCAGGCTCAGTCATCGCTATGGGGGCTGGCAGGTCCCCAAATTCCATGCATGTATGTGGAAGTACAAAAAAAAATAGCTCTTTGCTTTGACAGATTTTCTTGAAAATAGCAAAACTTACCTGTGACTAGCACAAAAGCCACTGGACCTAACTGCCTGAAATTTGGTAGGCTCAGTCAGCTCCTTAGGGCCTGCTAGGTCCCCAAATTCCATGAATTTATGTGGAAGCACAAAACAATTATAGCTCTTCTAATTTCATGCATTTATCATACAAACTAAAAAGGTGTGGCCGTTTTTGTTTTCCAATGCAAGTCAATGGGAAAATGTTTAAAAAAATGGCAATTAGGACAGCTCAAAAGATCCAGGGTCCAGCTCAAAAAAGATCTGGGGCCCATGCGCAGGTGGGGCTATCCTAATGACACCCCTGGGTCTAGGTATATTCAAAAGAAAGGAATGGCTCCACTAAATATAGAAATCTTATAGAAGTCTTTTGGAATGTAGTAAAGGAGATGTTCAGATTGTCAGTATACAACGCCTTATTCCCCAGGTGTGGGTTCTTTTTGGTTGGAAGTCATGGCTCATATAAATTGTGGTCTTGAAAAATCTGTGATAATAGCAGATGTCCATGTGCTTTTAAATTACATCCCTGTGTTGTTGTTTATTCGTTCAGTCGCTTCCAACTCTTCATGACTTCATGGACCAGCCCACTCCAGAGCTTCCTGTCAGCCGTCACCACCCCCAGCTCCCCCAGGGTCGAGTCCGTCACCTCCAGAATATCATCCATCCATCTTGCCCTTGATCCCTGTGATGTGGGGATTAACAGATGAACAGCAAAAAGTGTATGCATAGAATATATGCAGCGGCGGCAGCATGATTTTGTATGGCTGTATGAATTCTCCACACACCCCACCGCTGTACATTCATGATCTTAAAGTCACTTGATTCTCTGTGGAATGGGAGCTATTGCCGGAACAGGAGAATGGGGGTCCAAAGGAGTGCTTCTGTGTGGCTATGTGATTTCCCACCCACCCCTCATTTGCATGTACAACCTTAAAGTTTATGTGCTTCAGTTTTCCCTTTCTGTGGTTGGAAGAGCTGGTTTTTGGGGATTCAGAAGACTGGTCCACTTCTGGTGACCCCCCAGCTCTGCCTCCTGTGACACGTCCTCTGCCCCACTAGTCAGACTGGCTACCAGCTGCCACTGAAGACATCTCAACCAGTGGGGAGCGATAGACAAAAGGGGACTTGTTTTCTTCCTCCCTTAGTTGCTTCTTGTGACTACTCTTTGATGTAGACTGCAACTCTCAGGCCTTCCTGCCTTCCTTCCTCTTCACCAATAGTAAGTGTCCCTTTGTCGGAACAGTGCAACCATAATGGCTGTGCTCAGCCTTTTCCATCAAGAACTATTTGTTTCCCCAGGAGCGATGAACTCCCAATACAACACTGCTTGTTTTGACGCAGCAGTGTGTGCGCGTTTCTATAGCACTTGCCGTGCACCAGTTACACACTAAAACTACACAGGTATAACTTACCAGACAAAGGTATCTCTAACACTGGTTCTGAAGGAAGCCTGCTTTGCCTCAGGACCCAACAGACCTGATCCAATTGATCCAATTCTGCTTGTGCTTCAGACTTCATCCAAATCTGATGCCCTTCCCTATTAAATACTACATCAGCATCCTTCCAAATCACTGGGATTGCAGTGCCTGGTAAAATCATTCCCTGTGATTAGAAGCTAGAGCTGACCATCACAAACTACACTCTCTGGTCTCCCTTCCCACTCTCCCCATCACAGTGTTTTCCATACATAGAGAGCTTGGAGAGAAATTATCAGTTTTTAGAGACACACTGACTGTCGCTGCATCCCTCCAAATTCCTAATCTTCTGGAGTGTTAATAGTTTTGAATGATAGTTTTGTTGTTTTAGTATTGTTCTCTGTTTTTAACATGCAGTTTATGAGCACTCTAAGTGGTCCTATTGATGGTGGAAAATGTAGCATGGAAATACTCTTATAAATATATAACCCCTAGTGGAGGCTGGGGCGCCATTTGGTGGGGCAGTGATTCCATTCTGGGTTTTGTCAAAGCCAGCCAGAACTATAAAGGAGCTATCCAAAGTCTTGAACCCTGGCCCCCGAAATTGCTGAGCACCTTGGATGGCTCCTCAGAGTTCTGGCTGGTTCTAACAAAACCCAGAATGACATCATAACCCCACCAAAATTGGATCCACCAACCTCCATTTTCTTGTTTTTATAATTCTGGGGCAGATAGCAAAACAGGACATTTATGGAGCCCTTGAGGGGATGCCATACGTGGCTGCTAGGATGTGTTCATCTTGTTGAGTTACAAGCAGTGTAGGTCTGCCTTAGGTGAATAGAAAATGTTTGTTGCAAGTGATCACTGGACTCTCCTGGGCCCCACCCAAGTACCACAATTTTGGGAATGAAACATCGGCACTATATTTGTATTTTTTTTTCTTTCTCAAAGGAAGAGGTTTGGAGACAAGTGTGAGGACCACTTTCAAAGTAAGAGCACAGCTGTTAGTGCTATAGATCAGGTTTGGTGGTGAAAGAGTGACCTTCTTGGATGAAGTCAGAGGACAACCTCACTCCACCCCCAAAACAAGATTGCCTCTGCTCATCAAATCCTTCTGAATAGGCCATTCGGGCCATGCCATTCCATCTCACCTTGCTCTGCCATCCACTTCCATTTTAAATTGTCTGTACAGCATGATGTTATGCTTACACTTAGTAATAAGTGCTCCAAGCCCCTCTGTCTGGGTGGGATTTAAAGGACTGTTCTCACTCAGAACACCTCCTGGGAGCCGTTGAGTGCAAATGGCTCATGTTTATAGATCATGGGCAAGTTTAACAAGCAAGATGGGGTTGGGAAGGGGGCAGAGCAGGTATGAAATATGAGTCAGTGTTCTGAGGCCCAAGGAAAACATTATTTCCCATGAGCCATGGATACTGGGGTGTCCACTGAATATATAAGTACTGAACAGCCATGCCCTTGAGGTGTAAGTGACCAGAAATAAAGGCAAAGAGGAGTGGGGACAGAAGCTACATGGCTCCAGAAGGCTGATCAGTTGCATTTTATCCTAGTACCACAGCTGGAGCCAGCACGCATATGAAACCGCCTAGTCCAGTGCTGTGGCAGTGGCTCTCCATGGTCTTCTGCAGGGGCCTTTCCTAGCTAGTCCTGGTATCTGAGATAAAGGATCTCAAATAGCAGTGCTAGAAAAGGTGATGTCATGGATTGAACCAGACTCAGGCATGCAAATTATGGCTCTAGCACTGAGTTATGGCTTATCCACCTGTGTATGTTGAGCAGGAATCCACATGCAGATTGGAGTTGCGGGGATCTCTTTAGGGTCTCTGAAATTCAAGGAGGAAAGAACAAAAATCTTGATGACCAATTTTGCAAATTTGTCTGGCAGGAGAAGCAGAAATAAGCATTTGGCACTAGAACAGTTAAAATTAGGGATGGTTGGAAGTGGATTTTGAAAATGGGGTCAGGGTTCAGAAATCAGCTCCTTCAGTTCAAGAACCCTTGCCTTGAGTCATTGTGAGCTGAGCCATGCATGCCATGCTCTTCACCTCTCTGAATTTTGTCTCAGCTTTTATTGCCCTCCCATCCACTTTCCTATACTTTCCAAGGTACAAGGTGGTGTAGCAGGGGAGGAGTGAAAATGGCAGCTAAGAGGGCAGGCAAAAGCTGGTGCTTCCTTCTAAGTTCCTATGGTCTTGGCTCTCTTAATTGAGCAGAAAATACATTGCTGATAAGATCTTTGGGGTTTTGTGGTGGTCATAGTTCATTTACCAGGAGTAATTGTTAAAAATGACCATTCCTAGAGCACCCTTTGCCAATGGAAGTTTGAGCATGGTCAGATGCCTACATTGCAGAGGCCTTAGGAAGAGCTCTTGGCCGCCATGCCCTGCCACTGCAACTTGGATAAGTTTGGGAAAGTGCCAGAAAAAATGGGTCAGAGGAAAGCTGGTTGTCCTCTAGGTCAGGAGACCAAACTCTCTAGTAATTTAAGCACTTAGTTTTATGGAAATAAATCTTTCCAAGTTTTGAAGAAAGGAGATGCCTGTTGTTGTTTTGTTTTGCTTTCCTAAGAGTTCTCTACAAAGCCTTGGAAAAGTTTTGTAGCCCAACCCATTCCATATTTAAGATGAGCAGGTTTTGCCTAGTACTATTTCAAATCATGTGCACACATACACAGATGCAGAGATGAACAGGGTGAAAAGCACATATACCACACAAATGTATTAGAAAGGTAATTACACACACACCCCGAGAGAGAAATCCACAAGCACTTGCTTGTGCCCCTGTGCTTGCACCAACAAATACATAGACGTGCAAGTCTCTCTGCCTGCTTTCCATCTCTTTCTCTCTTACAGACACTCAGGGACAGTTTATCAAGTGGTGGGTTTTTTTAAATTATTCCTGGACTGTACCACTTCAGCTGCACATAAGCAAGTATGAAAGCTCCCTGTCTGTGGAATAAAGCAAATTGGGGGGAATGCTATTTTTTCATGTGCAGGGAGGTTTGTTTTGAGGGGAGCATGGACATTCAGATGCCATACGCACCTGCAGACTGAACTGGTGGGATCCTGGAAAGGCTTTATCACTTGATCCTGCTGATTGTATAAGCTCCACACACCCACGCCCCACACACGCACTGCAGGACACAGCCATGCTGCATAGCTATCTCACACACACATACAGTAGGCAGAGCAACACAGAATGCACAACGTTACTATAGATGTGCAAATACAGATACTAACTACTCTCATGTTGATCTTCGAAAATATGCAAAGAACTGTGCTTACCGTCTCCCCCACCCCCAATCACGGGAGAAATAGGGGGCTGTCTTTGAAGCCCTGCCTCTCTTCTCCTCATTGCTGCTGATACAGTCTTGGCCTGACGACTTCTATTCTTTTTTTTTTTTCCAATGGGAGATACACAAGTGTGCCAATGTAAATTGCTCCATTTGGAGGGGCTAATTGAGCTAAAAGGGAGCTAGATCTGTGTTTTTTCTCTCTTTTACATTAGCGGCTGAGCTGTCAGATCTGAAATGGAAAGTCATTTTTAAGGCTTTGCATTTACAGTGGCTTCAACAATGAAAAATGTTCCCTGACAGTAATAGAAAGCAAACCTCATTAGAGAAACTTAAACCAAAGCGGCACAGTGCTGAAGCCCTTAGGCTCCTTCCAAGCATCTGAAGAGGGAATGAGAGCATTTTTCACACGGCGCTCTCTCAAGCCGTGGAGTGCGCTGGCACTGCCAGACAATTGCTGCACCCTCAGGAGCTGTACATCTGACACACGCAGCCTTTCAGCAGAGATGGTAAATGGCTTTCTCTTGGAGGGCAGGGGGTGGGGAGGACGCAGCAGCGTTCACCCCTCCCTCCACCTCCACTTAGGCCGCTGGGTGTGATGGCCAGGATGCTGATCTGGGGAAAGGCAGGACGTCAGTGAACTGGGAGATAGCATCTGAAGGCACACACACTGACAGCTCCAAGATGCCATTGCCAAGTTCCTAGTGCACAGGGGCTTTACATGTTGCAGGAGTTGCCAGCACCTCCAAGGGGCAATATCTAAAATTTAATCTGCAACCGAGAGAATAGAGACTTCCTCCCACTCCCCCCATATTCACTTCTGTAGCATGACAACAACCAGTTAAGTAATGGAATGGCAGTGCAGCAAGCCTCAATTGACAGAAAAAGGCAGAATAAGATATTTTGCCCATAGCTGGCCCGAGGGACTCGCTAGCACGGCACAACATTCACCAAAATAACATTCACAAACATTGGACATTTGGTGCATGAGGCAGAAGAAATACAAAAAACACAGAAGAGGTTGCTCACTGGGCAGCTGTAGGCTGGAGCCGTTAGAGCTGAACTTCCCCTGACCCACCAGCTCACCCAGAAGCAGAGCAATGTGGCAGCCCAGTCCAGGCTTTCTGTGCCTTGTTTGGACCCACTGCAATTCCTTTCTAGTTGGTTTAAATGGGTGCTACATTCGCGCTCCACCACCTGCATGGTTGTGTGTTTGTGCACCAGAGGGAGGAACACTGATGAGGTCTGCTTCTTGCCACGCAGGCGGCAGCTCTAGCAAGCTTTCTTGGCCATCCTGCTCGCTAACACTTGGAGACTGGAGGAGCCCTCATTAAAGGCGTATCTTTCCATTACTTTCTCACCAGTTGGCTGGCAGTCGCCCACATGGTGAAGTGGCTGGCTAGGCTCCAAGAGTTACTCCTTAGGAGGAGGCGCTTGAAGGGTGGCATCATGATGTTGAGTTGGGGGAATCACCACATTCTTTTTTGACAGGAGAGAAGGAAGTGGGGAGGAGACAACTGGCACACAAAGTAAGGAGGGAGGTCTGCATGCATGAAGAATGAGCGCAAGCAGGTTGCATATATGGTTATTTACCTGTGTGAGTGACGTGTGTGTATGTGATTGTGTCTGCACGCATATGTCATGTGACAGTGTTGAGAAGGAGGGAGGAAGTCTGTGCTGCAAGAATAGCCCTGTGTGTGTATGGGGGGGGGGTTGCATTCAGTCATGCATACGTGGAAAAAGGAGCAGGGAGGCTGCTGAGGGAGCATGCGCACCTTCTCCCCCCATCCCCCACACCTATGCATAGCCCTCTCCTGAGAGTTGCTTTGGCACAAAGGCTGATCCATCACTGCTGTGCAAATCCAGTTTCTCTTCTAACAGGAAAAACAAGTTACTCTTGATTCTGGGAAGAAGGCCATACCTATGTGAGAAAACTGGTGTGTGTACTTCCACAGTGGGGTCATACCTACAGTTATATATAGCAGGACACACTCAGAATAAGACAGCAAGAGGGAATGGACTTCAATATTTTTATATTAGCCCTATTCAGAGGGCATGTATGGACTTCAGCATATGTCCACTGGCCCAGACCACATGCTACATTTTCACTGAAAAACTAAGGGAGCAATCCTATGGCCACTAGACACTGTCTAGAGGGCATTAGGAGATGCTCCTTTCCCGGAACCGACCTCGGAACACATGCTCCGAGGTCGGTTCCCGGAAATCCCCCCTCCCCCCTTGTCCACGCTGCCTCGTCCTCCACGCTCGGAAGACAAGCACAGAGCGACTAAAAAGGGGCGGGGCTGGGTGGCATTCTGGAGCAGGGAGAGCAGAGCATCCAGTGTGTCGTACAGCAGCTTCCTCTGCCGGTCAGCCCCCCCACCACTAGACAGCCAAAAACAGCTGTCTAGCAAAAAATAGCAAGGCAGGAGAGGCGCAGAGGGAACAATCCCCCCCGTGCCTCTCCTGCCTTGCTTAGGATAGGTGGTCGCCTCCGCTTTCAGAGGTAGCCTATTTAGTTAGGATTGCGCCCTTAGTGGACTTTTCTATGCCATCAAAACAGACAGCTGCTGGTGGGAGTTAAGAAAACCCCAGCAGCTAGCACAGCTGTATATATTTTCAGTTTATTAAAAAGTGAGGGTTTTTTCAACAACATCAAAATTATATCCTCAAATACTCTATTTTGTTGCACAAGATTATCTACTTATGTAATGAAACTGCAAAGCAGCAAATTGTAATTGATGGAAGGATGCATCCCTTCCAGTAGGACACTCACTAGCACTGCAAAGCATTTTAGTGGTGGTGGTGGTGGTGGTGGTGGTAGTAGTAGTAGTAATTTCATTTCTATACCGCCCAATAGCTGACACTCTCTGGGCAATTCACAATTTACCACAGTAACATTTTCAAAGGATTAGATGTTTACCTGTGTAAGACATTTTGGTGAAACATCCAAGTGGGACGCCCACTTACTTCAAATAAAGATGAGGCACACCCCACCAGGAGGTTCTCCAGATACTTCTCATTTCAAGGGGCTGCACAGAAGAACTCCCCGGTGGACTGAGCTGCAACTTCCATCTTGAGACTTCCCCTGAATTGGAGGCCTCGTGGTCACAACTTCTGGCCTAACTTTCATACTTTTTGTTTATTTGCTCCCCCCCCCCCCCGCTGCCACCTTTTGTACCACCAAGCCTCAGGAAGAGTTCTGGAGAAAGCAGAAGTTTGCATACTATTTTATGATGTTTTGGTTGTTCCTAATAAAGGTATTGCTCAACTGTGGATTTTCAAGGGTTTTCCCCCCCTCATGGATCAATATCACTAAATTTCCTTTGTGTGGTTCATATCTGTTTGTCTCCCACTTTGTCATCCTTAATGGCTCTCCATATCTACAACCTGAAGTATTTCCCTCACCTTTGCTCATGGAAGAAAACCATTAGGACACTGGGCTGGACAACAAGGAGTGCACTGAAAGATAATAGGCGATCTAGCATGGCATTTTCCTCAAATCAAACCCTGATCAAGGGGACAAAACACTTGTCCACTTGAAAGCTAAAACAGTTCATTGTCCACCATGAGATTTCTTGCTTCTTGTGCTATATCCAAGCTTGAATCAGGATGGATGAGCTGATCCACTCAGTAATCCTGGTCTCCTAGTGAGAACGGAGTGGTTTCCGCCGGGGCCTCAATCTATGGAACTGTCCCATTAGGATTGCCAGCTGTGTCGGAGAAAGAAAGATGCAACTCTCAGGATCCTTTCCAATGGGTTGCAGCAGGCTAAAACTCATTTCCGGTTTTATATGTCCACATACTCAGAACTAAAGCCTGGATGGCACAAAAGCAATTTGCCAAGGAGCAGTGGAAAACTATGGGGATACTCAGTTACCAAAAAAACTGCTGGTTTGCGACCAGCGTTAAGGCTACCACATGTTGGCTCAAGAGCCAGGAAATCGTAAGTGAAGCCTGATGCCTTAGCTGACATGCCCCGTGATCAGTGATGAGCTTGTGCAATGCCACAAATTGTGCTTGCGTACAACTTGCCCTCTGTGCACCCACCCTTTTCCTTGGCTTTCTGGCCCAAATCAGGATGGTGTGGATGGAGTGCCTGGGACCAGCAAAGATGCCCCAGATTGGCCTGGTACTGTATGGCCTTATGAAGCACCTGAGCCTCACTGTATTGCTACAGGAACCCTCCTGTGAGCTGACCCATTCCTTATGTGAGACAGACATAACTCTGGTGTGGTCTGGCAGGTTTTTTATCATTGAATTTACCTGGTTTTTTGAAAAGGAAATCTATCATTACATTGTTGGAAATCCCACCCTCCCCCAATTTATTTAAATCTGCTTTCTTGCAAGATTCTCTTCCATGGTACATGGAATACTTAACTAATGGTAATCATGATTGGTGCACACTTAACTTTTTGTTTTAGGTGTACACATTAAACAAATGTAGGCAACCAGATTTACTAATCTGAACAAATCAAAAGAATAATAGTAGGGTAATACTTTTATTAGGAATAACCAAAAGTCACAAACTAGGCTGCCAGCTTTTGAGATAACTGAAGGCTTCTTTTGTGCAGAACTATAATAAAAAAAGGAGAGCCTAGAGCTGTTTATTGGAAGCCCCGTTGCTGCAATTTATAATGAAGGATGTGGATTTCAAATGGAGGCTGCAATTCTGTTCTGTCTTACCAGACAGTAAGTCCCATTAAACAAAATCCAAGTTACATTTGAGTATGAAAATATGGGGTAGGAGGTGGCGTGGCTCCAGCAACGTGTCCAGCCCTATCAGTAGGTCTTACCTCTGAATAACCTGCATAGGATTATAGCTTATGGCAGCTGGAGGTTCTGGTCTCTTCTTTGAGAATACTTTTTATTTATTTTTGTCTTTATAAATGAAGTAAACAGTATAAACAACCTGATCAATAACTACAATTTCCTAACAGTACAATATTCTTAGGAGGACACAACAATACCGAAAAGAAGAAGAAAGGGGGGCGCGGGAAGAAAGGGGGAAAAAAGAAGAAATAATTTCCCCCCTTCTTTTTTAAAGGGTTAAATTTAAACTCCAATACACACGGGCTTCAGATCCCATTCTATTTTAAAAACTTTACCTATAACATTAGCAATATCAGAATTTAATAATCAACCTTACATTTCAATATCATATCACCAGCCTTATAGCAAGGAAGCAAGCCTACAATTCATTCCCGGCAACCATATATTGCCCTTAAGTTAGAATATAATAGTAATAATAAAGCTTAACAGTTTAATCAACCAAAAATCTTACTTGGTAGTCTTATAGTAATGATAATAATAATAATAATAACAACAACAACAACAACAACAGCAAAAAAAGAGATGAAATTATATATTTTTTGAATATATTTTTATTTATTTTATCTTTATAAATGAAATAAACAAGACCAAAATTACCAACAACCTGATCAATACTACAATTTCCCAACAATGCAATATTCTGATGAGGGCACCACAATAACAAAAAGAGAAGGAAAAAGGGGGAAAAAAGGAAAAGGAAGGAGGAAAGGAAGTGAAGAAAAAATAAGTTTCTTTCCCTTTCCCTCCCCCTCCCCCTCTCCTTCCCCTTTAAAGAATTAAGTTTAAACTCCAATACCCCCTGGCCTCAGATGCCATTCTATTATTAAAAACTATATAACCTTAACAATCTTACAATTTAATAAACAACCTTACATTTTAATATCATATCATCAATCTTACATCAAAGAAACAGGTCTACAGTTCATTCCCAGTAGCCTATATTAAGAAGAAGAAGAAGAAGAAGAAGAAGAAGAAGAAGAAGAAGAAGAAGAAGAAGAAGAAATATAGTATTATATAATAATAAAACTTAAAATAAACCTTCAACAATCAGTAATATATTTTATATATAAATACATGTGCACAATTACCCTCAAACAATAAATTTAAATACAGCATACCATATCTATTTTGAAATAAAAAATATAAAGAAAAGCAAGAAAAAAAAATGAAAGAGAATAAATGAATATATGTATAATCATTTATCTTCTGACCTAGCCTGGATCATGTAGACTAAACACAAGCAGTTAACAAAGCTTGTTTAAAGATTCCAGTTCATGGGGTTGTAACAGAATTCTCATGCATCTTTACATTCAGCCATGCCTCCGCCATTTCAAAGAGATGAAATTATGTTATATAATAATAAAGCTTGAAAGCAACCTTACAACAGTCAGTAATATATTTTATACTAGATATAAGGCAAATGCTATTTTGGGCTGCATTAATAGAAGCATAGCTTCCAAGTCCTGGGAAGTACTAGTTCACTTCTACTCAGCACTGCCTAGGCCTCATCTGGAGTACTGTGTCCAGTTCTGGGCACCACACTTTAAGAAGGATGCAGACAAACTGGAGAGGGCTCAGAGGAGGGCAACAAAGATGATCAGGGGACTGGAAACAAAGCCCTATGAAGAGAGACTGAAAGAACTGGGCATGTTTAGCCTTGAGAAGAGAAGACAGGGGTCATAGGATAGCGCTCTTCAAGTACTTGAAAGGTTGTCACAGAGAGGAAGGCCAGGATCTCTTCTCAATCATCCCAGAGTGCAGGACATGGAATAATGGGCTCAAGTTACAGGAAGCCAGATTCCGGCTGAACATCAGGAAAAACATCCTGACTGTTAGAGAAATACAACAATGGAACCAATTCCCTAGGGAGGTGGTGGGCTCTCCCACACTGGAGGCATTCAAGGCAAGGCTGGACAGCCATCTATCAGGGATGCTGTGACTTGGATTCCTGCATTGAGCAGGGGGTTGGACTCGATGGCCTTGTAGGCCCCTTCCAACCCTACTATTCTATGATTCTGTATAAATGAGTGTGCACATTACACCCTCAAACAATATATATAAATGCAGCATATCATAACGAGAATTTAAAGAAAAATAAAAAAGAATGAAAGAGAGCAAACAAATGTATGTATAATCAGTTATCTCTGACCTAGCCTGAATCATGCAGACTAAACATAAACAATTAACAAAACTTGTTTAAAGATTCCAGTTCATGGGGATGGAACAGAAGTCTCACGCATTTTTACATTCAGCAATGCCTCCACTGTTTCATGATTTAGGAACTTCTTCATCTGACCTTCAGAAACAATGCAAAATGTAGCAAGATATTTTAAGTGATATTCTAAGTTCATTTGCTTTCCCATATTTTTCACCTTGATGAATTATCTTCTTTTATCAGCCACCTCTTTGATGTAATCCGGAAATAACATAACTTTATCTTGTTTCCAAAAAAGATTTCCACCCTCTCTTGCCAAACGCAGGATATAATTTTTTGTGGAGATTCTTGCAAATTGGACTATAATCGTATAGCCAGTCCCTTTAGCATTTGGCACACAAAATGCCTGCTCAGTATCAAATAAATAATCAGATGGCACAGGGAGTACCTCATGCAAAAACGTGTCTACAAAGGTAGGCAAATTTACATCTCTAGGAAGATTTTTAATACCAATAATATGTACATTGGATCTGCACGTGAAGGCCTCCAGTTGGGAAATTCTGGCAGATAAATTTTTGAAAAAGGCTTGTGTCGTAGTTTCATTCGTTGTCAGCCTATCTTGCAGCTCGTTAACCTTTGCCTCCATTTTTTGCCAAGAAGTGTTAATTAAATCCACAGCTCCTTGCAGGGCGGTGATGGAATTTTGGATTGCATCCAACCTCTTAGATTGCTCAGCAAATTGCGAAGATAAAGTTTTTATCAAAGTAAATAATTCCCCTATATCTTCGGTTCTCGAAGACTTTGCCAATAGAGGTACAGGGGGAGTGGGAGGTGATGCAGTTCCTTTCATTCTCCTCGATGTAGCCATGTTTCCCTTCAAATAAATCTTGCAGGTCCTCAAATTAGGGATGTACGAAACTCACTTACCTTTGCTCCGTCCCTCCTCACAGAATCTTTGACGGGGGAGGAAGCGATCCGGTCCTCCCCCCCGGAATCCTTGATGGCCAGCTCCGCTCCACGGCCAGGCTGCGGAGCAGCCGGCCAGGGCCGTCCACAGCTGGATTTCCGGCTGCGGATGGCCTGGTGCGGACGCAAATGGCAGCCGCCATACTGGCCGCCATTTGCATCCAGCTAGACAGCCGTGATAGGCTACGTAAGAATTTATGTAGTCTATCACGACTAACGTAAAAAAAACCCAAAAAACATGCAGCATACGCAAATGGCGGCAGCTACAGCGGCCACCATTTGCATGGCCTATTTTTCGCCACCTTATCTTATGTCAATATTTACGTAAGATAAAATGGCAGAAAAAAAGGGGAATGCAAATAGCGTCCACTACACTATTTGCGTTCCACTTTTTTTTTGCCATTTCATCTTACGTAAATATTAACGTAAGATATGTCGGCGAAAAATAGGCTACGCAAATGGCGGCCGCTGTAGCCGCCGCCATTTGCGTACATTGCGTGTTTTGTTGTTGCTTTTTTTACGTTAGCTGTGATAGGCTATGTAAATTCTTATGTAGCCTATCACAGTGCGTGGATGGCAGCGGCAGCAGCCCTGCCGCAGCTGGCTGGGAGACCAGCTGCCAGAGCCGCCGGAGCCACTGCCGCCGAATCTGCCACCGCCGCCGAATCCACGCCAGGTAAGTGCCGTCCCGGGGGGATTCCGCAGGGGGGTGGGGGGCAGGAGGCCGTTCTGCCATGGATTCCGGGGGGGGGCAGATTCTAAAGAATCCAGCCTCACTGGAATCTGTGGCAGAATTCTCTGCCATCCCTACCTCAGATACTCTCAAATATTGTTGATATTTCTTAAACCATCCCTCAGATGTTGTTGATATTTCTAAATCCATATATTACAATGGAACATGTCAGCCCTGTTTTCTCCTATTAGACAGGAGTTTTAAAACAACTTTTTGTGATGTTTATGCTCTGGGAGAGTAGTCTCGGAATCCAGCCGCCCCGCTTCTTTGCGGAGAGTACTTTTCTCCAAGATCTCATCCAGCTGCTGCCTTGCCCTCCCCCTTTAATTCCAGGGGGAGATGAAAAGGTTTTTCAACCTTTTAAAAAGCTGTTTGAGATAGCGTCCCGCGGAGGCTCTGCGGACTGCTGCGAAGGCGACATTGGTTCCAACTGGAAGTCGGAGGTGCTAGTCTCTGAGACCAGAAGCAAGAGTCAGCCCATTCCCATTCCCAGAGGAGCTGTGGGCACTTGGGAGCAAGCAGTAATACAGGGAGAATTAAACTCAGTCTCAACATCCACACTGTGCTCCTACGTGACAGCAGCCAATGCATTCAGTTCCTTTGCCACCAGCAAAGGAGATCAGGGCATCTGGCTCCCATCCAACATGATGGCCTTGCAGTACCTGGCATTGCTCCAGAACCAGGGCCATGCTCTCAAAACCACATCCATCCACCTGGCAGCCATTTCCTTCTTCAGTAATGCACATGGTCAGCCTGACTCGTGTGCCTCATCTTGGGCAAGGAAGGCAGTAGAGGGCTGGTGCCGGGAGACTGGCTGTGCCCGATGGGAGGAGGCCTATAACATTCAAGCTCCTGGAACAGCTGAGCCATAACACTGCTAAATTATGTTGGCTAGGGTATGAGGCCATGCTATTCAAGGCAGCCTTCACCCTGGCATTTTGGGGGGCCCTAAGGGTAAGTGAGTTGGTTGCTGCATCCAAGACCGCTGCCACAAGGTGAGCCCTGGATGTCTGAGATGTGATGATAGTGACAAAGGGTGTACGCCTCCACATTAGGAGCTCAAAAACTGATCAAAAGGGAAAGGGCTGCTTGATTCACCTCGAGGAGTCCCTGGTGGAGGGTCCATGCTCCTTACGGGTGGCACGGGCCTTTTTGGCAGAGCAGGCTAGGAGTCAGGTCCATTCTTTATGCAGAAAAACCTAACTCCACTCACCAGATACCAACTAGTGAGCATACTGTGGACTGGTATCAGCTCCTTGGGCCTCCCTATCCACAAGTTTAGTTCTCATTCTTTTAGAATTGGGGCAGCCACGCTGTGGCAGAGTGGGGTATGCTGGGGGCCTGGATCCAGACAATTGGGGATTGGAAGTCCTCCACTAACAGAGCATACACTCACCCACTAAGGGCCTATCAACACTAATCTCATCTGTTTATAGTTGCAGGCTCTAATGTCAGGCCAGTGTGGATTTGGGGGCACAGCATCGTACACTGGGGACGGAGACATGCTTTAAGGAATGGATGGGGTCTTGGACTGGGCCTGGATCAAGGAATAAGAGTTGCATGAGTAGCATGCTCTGGAAGGACCTGAAACCAATGGTCATGGAACATGCTGCAACACATGAATGACAATTAGATGAGAATGACGTTGGGGTGAGGAAGGCCTCGATCTGATCAACACAGACTGGGGTGATATCCTAGAGATGCAGCATGTTTTTCCTGGTGTAACGATCATATGGTCTGAGCTTCCGGGGAGGCATGTCTGGAAGCGGGACAAAGACCTGGCCAGAAGAAAAAGGAACAAGGCCATGTGGTGCTATACGCAGGCCCAGGGCAGGTGACATATTAGACACCCCGGGATCATGTTGAGCCATCAAGAACTGTACAGGCCCAATGGTGTCCACCTCTCTGATAAAGGCAGATCTGTCTGTCTGAAGGACATCCAAAATGGTATCACAAAATGGTTGCAGCTGGAATAGGTTTGGCAGCAAGGTGAGGACAGTAAGTCACTTCCACCCACCTCTTGTGGTATGGTAGACATTGGGCTCAATCCAATCAGGAGGGCAAGTGGGATTGGGCTCCTTGCTCACGCACGGTGGGGACCTCCTTAAGAGTCTTGGGGACATGGCAACAAGACCACCCCCGCAGGAGGACTGCAAGGTGGCCATGTCCTGGGCTGGGGAAAAGGGGTCCATATTAGCGGTCTGTGCCAGGGCGGGCCTCTGACCCTGCCCTCTGCAAACAACACTCCTGGCTGGTGGGCCAGGAAGGGAGACTCAGACAGCAGGTAGGCAGGCTGTCCAATGACAGGATCCAGGCCCCATGCCTCCGCCAATCCTATTCAGGCAAAACCCAATAAAGCTGTGGCCAAGTTATTAACCCAGCTAAGTCTGTGTGTCTGATTTGTTCCCTTCCCTTCACTGCTGGACCCAGTTATGTGCTGTACCATACAAGCTTGATCTGGGCATACAGAAACAATTCCAAGTATTGCTTATGTACTTAGATTTATATAAGATACTTAACCTTAAATTTATGTTTGGGTATGTTTGGGTGGCGGGGGAGGTTCTTTATTGACAAAAGTTTATTATGATATCACTGAAGTCCTGTTAGTTCGTGGGTGAGGTGCACTTATCTGTCATTGATCTTGATTTTAATGTATGCAGTGAATCTTTGAGGAGAATTCCTCTCAAATTTCCCCTCATTTTTCTGGAGCCATGCCCAACAGAAGCCACACTTTAAAAAGAAAGACGCAAGATGCAATTGAGCAATGGTAAATGGTTTTCAAAAGTATTGCATATGATATTTAGACACCAATGTAAACAATACTGTAATCAGTATAGCATGGAGGGATAGACAGAAATGGTATCTTCGCTCCCCAGCAACCATCAGTAACTAGGGGTGGAGCAACAGCAGCCACAACATATTCAGCCAGAGTTGCCTGTATTCTTGCTTTGGGGCATATATGTAAGGGACAGGCTCTTCCACGTTTTCCACATAATAAGCTGTGAAGTTATGTAGCGCGTGTTCCATATTTCAGTCTCATGTGGCATCATTTTCTAAAGTTTGCATAACAAATATTACACCTCCCCTGTGCCTTGTACGTGTGGGTGCTTAGTGTTTCCTCCTCCAGGCTTTTCCCAATAGCAGCCCCTTCTCCTTTCCCTTCTTCCATACAAATGAACAGAACAAAGTGAAAGAGCCATGGCTCCTTTCACATCCATGGAATAAGGAGAACGTAACCTTGCAAGACAGAGGAAACGTACTGCAAAGAGGCAGAATGACTATTGACGTAACTAGCATGTGGGCAGTCACAGGCACAACTCAGGTGTTACAAAAACATGAACCCCCTTAGGGCAGAGTGGGCAACATGGTGCATGGGGGCAAACAAACTTTCTTACCAGCAGCTGGGATCCCTTCAAAGCAAGCAAGAGCCTGCAGCTGCTGCCATCTTCATTTCCCACAAATGCCTGGGGCTCAGAGACCACCTTTGGAAATGAAAATGGCAGGCAGTGGCAGGCCGCTTTCCTCTGCAGCATGTCCAGCAAGAAAATGAAAGAGGAAAAGAAAAAGGGGCTCCTGTCACTTCCTACCGGGGGGGCGGTGTGGCAAAAGCAAGTAGAGGGGACTAGGGAGAGCTAATTAACAGCTCTGGATGCATCAGAAAGACATGGGTGCAAACAGGGACCACAAGGGGCCAAGAGGAGCCAAATACATTTTCTTTTAGCCTGGGTTTCTTGTGTATAAAAAGCTCAGTATGTTCTGTAGTAGTGGCGGTTCCATTTTGTTAGAAGCCTGACCTGCTTTCCCCTACTGTGTTTTATGCTTCTGTCTGCTTAGCTGTCCATTTATGACTTAGTAAAGTTTGCCAAGCCCTTCACTTTCTGGAATCAGTCTGCTTTATTCAGACACTTTTGCGAACAGATTATGGGTCCAGAAAATGCTGATGTTCTAGCCAGTGACTCAATCCAAGAAGAAAAACGAAGGTTCAGAAATGACCCCTGGGATAATGGCAAGCAGCACAGACTCCAAATGGGGAATATCAAGAGCTGCACAATGGACATGAGTGGCTGTGGAAATTTAAGTCAGAGATGCTCCTCTCCAAGGACGCTGGGAAGTAATCAGCACATGCAGACCAGCAGACAATCCACAAAACTGGGACAAAAAGAACAGGCAAGCAAAGGCCTTGGGGGTGTTTCCACCAGCAATTTAGTCCGAGCTGGCTGCGTGTTGAGGGCGTTAGGGACACATGACATCGTGGCCATCTAGCAGCCACCCTGAAGCTTACTGGGTGGGAAACGGATTTCCAGAGACTGCTTAAAGTCCCATTCTTTTCCTTGTCGGGTTCTCCGTGGTATAGTTCCTGCATGCCCCAACTCCTGGATGTAGCTCGGGTATGCTAGCCCTGCCCAGGGGTGTGCCTTCCATCGTGACCCCAGTCAAGGGGTTTCCTCCCATTGTGCTGAATGAGGCTTGCTCTCTCAATGACTATGGAAATAACAGAGGACCCCCTCAATTGACACGGCACATTTCAAAGCCCAATTCCTTAAGTGCGATCATGAGGCCCCAATTCATTGCCTTCGGAAGTAATTACTTCACAGCTTCCTCACAGAGATCCTGTGTGTTAAAATGGGCACTGGTTTCTGTCTTGTTTCTACAACAAACCTATTAGTGACTCCTCAGAAGTAACTCCCATTGTGGTTAATGAGGTCCTGCAGGTTAAAATGGGGGCTGGTTTCTGTCTTTGTGTTCTCCCCCCCGCCTTTCCCAGCACAAGCATATGTGAGTCTACTCGGAATTAACTCCCTTAGTGCTCAATGAGGCTTGCTCCTGAAATTAGGGATGTCAGAGAATTTCGCCACGAATCTCGGGGAGGCCGAATGCCAGCGCATTCGGCCCCCTGAAATTGGTGGCAAAACGGTCTGCCCCCCTGCCCCCCCCCGGGACGGGACTTACCTTGGGTGAATCTTCCTGGCGGCGGCGGCTCCGGCGGCGGTTCAGCAGCGGTTCAGCGGCGGCGGCTGCGGTGGCCAGTCTTCCGACTGGCTGCCGCCACCATTTCCAGTAAAAACAACAACAACAACAACAACACGTGATAGGCTACGTAAAGATTTACGTAGCCTATCACGGCTAGATTTTTAAAAAATACCGTGATAGGCTACATAAATCTTTACGTAGCCTATCACGGCTGATTTAAAAGAAAAAAAAACACGCGCGTACGCAAATGGCGGTGCCCATGGGCGCCGCCATTTGCGTTCCTTATTTTGACACGTCTTAGTCTACGTAAACATTTACGTAGACTAAGACGGCGAAAATAAGGGGAACGCAAATAGTGTCGCATCTACGCTATTTGCGTTCCCCTTATTTTCGCCATCTTAGTCTACGTAAATGTTTACGTAGACTAAGACATGTGAAAATAAGGAACGCAAATGGTGGCACCCATGGGCGTTTTTCTTTCTTTCTTTTCAATCATCCGTGATAGGCTACGTAAACATTTATGTAGCCTATCACGGCTGACTGCAGGGATGCAAATGGCGGCAGCCGTAGACCCGTATTTGCAGACCCGGCTGGCCAGGATTCGGGGGGGGAGGGACGGAGCGCCTCCCCCCCGGCCAGAATTTCGGGGGGAGGGATGGAGCGCCTCCCCCCCACTGCGAATCATCCCCTTCGAAAAGGTAAGTGACTTTTGTACATCCCTATAATCATATAATTCTCTCTGTATGTATCCTTTCTGATGTCAATAAGCTGACCATTACATCTTCTACAAGTAGGTGTATCACGGGCCATGCTTCCACAACAATGGAAGGAGAAGCTAATGGAGGAGTACCAGATTTTTAAAAAAGAAATTGGCTTTGCTGTGAACAGGGCTCCACGAGCAGGTTCTCCGCACCAGTAAAAATCGCTTCACAGAACATACTTCCTGGTGGGGGTTGGGGATGGAGTGAACGTCATCTGACTGGCAGGGGCTGCTCAACTGTAAGAGAGGCTCCCCCCCCCCGCTTTCTCCTTTCCCATGAAAGCCCAGATGCACCTGCATTTCAGGTAGGGATGGCAGAGAATTCCGCCACAGATCACGGTGAGGCCGAATGCCAGTGCATTCGGCCCCCCGAAATCTGTGGCAGAATGGCCTCCCCCCCGCCCCCCTGCAGATCCCCCCCGGGACGAGACTTACCTGGGGCGGATCTTCCGACCGACTGCCGCCGCCGCCTTTTGCAGGGGTTTTTTTTTTTTTTTTTACAGAGACGTGATAGGCTATGTAAGTTTTTACGTAGCCTAAAACGTCTGGGTAAAAAAAAAAAAAAAGGCGTACGCAAATGGCGGTGGCTACGGCCGCCGCCATTTGCATACCCCCTTTTTTTTTTTTTTTTTTTACCCAGACGTTTTAGGCTACGTAAAAACTTTGTTGTTGTTGTTGTTGTTCAGTCATTCAGTCATGTCCGACTCTTCGTGACCCCATGGACCATAGCACGCCAGGCCTTCCTGTCCTCCGCTCTCTCCCGGAGTGTGCTCAAGTTCATATTCATTGCATCGGTGATGCTATCTAGCCATCTCATCCTCTGCCGTCCCCTTCTCCTTTTGCCTTCAGTCTTTCCCAGCATCAGGGTCTTTTCCAGAGAGTTTTCTCTTCGCATTAGGTGGCCAAAATATTTCAGCTTCAGCTTCATTATCTATCCTTCCAATGAGCACTCAGGGTTGATTTCCTTTAGGATGGACTGATTTGACCTCCTTGCAGTCCAGGGGACTCGTAAGAGTCTTCTCCAGCACCACAGTTCGAAAGCATCACTTCTTCGGCGCTCAGCCTTCCTTATAGTCCAGCTCTCACAGCCATACATTACTACTGGGAAAACCATAGCTTTGATTAGACGGACCTTTGTCGGCAAGGTGATTGATGTCTCTGCTTCTTACTATGCTGTCTAGGTTTGCCATAGCTTTCCTCCCAAGGAGCAAGCGTCTTTTAATTTCATGGCTGCAGTCACTGTCTGCGGTGATATTGGAGCCCAAGAAAGTAAAATTGTCACTGCTTCCATTTCTTCCCCTTCTATATGCCAGGAAGTGATGGGGCCAAATGCCATGATCTTTGTTTTTTTAATGTTGAGTTTCAAACCAGCTTTTGCACTCTCCTCTCTCACCCTCAACAAGAGGCTCTTGAGATCCTCTTCGCTTTCTGCCATTAGGGTGGTATCATCTGCATATCGGAGGTTGTTGACCATTCTCCTGGCAGTCTTAATTCCGACCTGTGATTCATCCAACCCGGCGTTTCTCATGATGTACTCTGCATATAAGTTAAATAAGCAGGGTGACAATATGCAGCCTTGTCGTTCTCCTTTCCCAATTTTGAACCACTCAGTTGTTCAGAGTGTTTCTACATAAGTAAAAACTTACGTAGCCTAAAACAACTGGGTAAAAAAAAAAAAAAAAGGCGTACGCCTTTTACGTAAAATATTTACGTAGACTAAGACGGCCCAAACTAAGGAACGCAAATGGCGGCGGCCGTAGCTGTCGCCATTTGCGTACATGGATCCCCCCCCCCCCCAGAGCCCTCCGCGGCTGGAAATCTGGCTGCGGATGGCTCTGGCCTGGCTGGGCCTGGCCGGCTGCTCCGCAGAGCTGCCGTGGAGCGCCTCCCCCCGTTGAGGATTCCGGGGAGAGGGACGGAACGCCTCCCCCCCACCATAAACATAATCTGGGAAAGGTAAGTGACTTTCGTACATCCCTACGTAGTAAGGGAAAAGGCTCCTAACTAGGGATGTTGGAGAAATCTGCAATGAATTCAAATGAGTTCAGATTTTTATGACTCTAATCTGTAGATTCCGCAGTGGACCAGCTTTTTCCAAAATGCATGGATTCCATAGAGTTGCAGACTGGCACTTTCAGGGGCGGGGGGGATTTGCACATATATGCACTTGTGCTAATGTGCATTATTGCTAATTTGCACTTGCATTAATGTTGCACTTGCATAAATGTTCAACTGCATTTGCGCACACATGTATTAGTGCTAATGTGCATTAGCACACGTGGAACACAATTTTCATACATCCCTAAAAAAAATCCAGTTCCATCAATGAGGGAACAATGGAATGACAGATGCCTGATAGTCTGTGAAACACAGACATAATAGATTTAACAAAATCTGTACATCCCTACTCCTAACTGCTCGCTATTTCTCTCTGAGTACTTTCAGTATATAAACAGGATATTACTGTTGTTGCTGATGTTGTTATTGTTGATATTATTATTATTATTGTTACTATTATTTATGGAGAGGGTGAAGATTTCAGATACTGGGCCTCCAAGCCATTTCAGACTTTATAGGAAGAATGAGCACTTTGATTTGAGCTTGAAAACAAACTGGAAGCCAGTGCAGCTGTTTCAAGACCACTATGGTCTTTCTAGCCTCCATGTTTTGCACAAGCTGAAGTTTCTGGACACTCTTCAAGGGCAGCTCCACATAGATTGCATTACAGTAATCTAAACATGAGGTAATTTAGCCATGGATTATTGCGGGCAGATCCATCTTCCTACAGAATGGACACAACTAGTGCACTGACCATGGCTGGGCAAAGGCAGTCCTGGCCACCACTGCCATTGAACCATCCAGGAGCAGTGCTGGATCCAAGACCACCCCCAAACTGCATACATGATTCTTCAGAGGGAGCGCTACCCCATCCAAAACAGGCTGTACCCCAGTCCTGGGTTGGCCTGTCTACTAAGCCAACAGGACTTCCATTTTTTTCTTCAATGTCGAGTCTCAGTTTGTTCACCCACTTCCAGTCCTTCACTGCACCCAGTTCATGGTTTCCACACAGCTTCCTTGGCATCAGTTGAAAAAGGAGAGATACAGCTGGTGATCATCAGCATAGTGATGAGACCAGGCATGTTGGAGGAATCCTCAATGGATACAGATGAGTTCGGATTTTTGTGAATCCGACCTGAGGATTCTGTAGCAGACCGGCTTTTCCCCTGTCAGGCAGATTCCATGGACTTGCTGACCAGTTTTCTAACTTTCCTGAATTTTGTGCAGATTTCATTGTAGAAAAATATCCAAAATGTTTAAAAACCCAGCCAAAAATGCACATCCCCCCCATAAGCAAAAGCATAGAAATGTGCATTTGGGGGAATTTGCGCATTTCTGCACATGCAAATTTGTGCAAATGCAGATTTGTGCAAATTTGGAAACTAAAAAACTAAAATCTATGAAACGCAGAGAGAACAGAGTTTACACAATCCGTACATCCTTTGATGAGACCCAGTCTTAAAACTCCAGATGACTGTCGCCAGCAGCTTTATTTATATGTTACAGTCAGGGCCAGAAATATTGGAACAAGGATAACTGTTTTGGCAGTTGGCCTCTGTACACCACCACACTGAAGTTGAAAGGAAACACACCCAGATGGGAGAGAAGTCAGAACTTTCAGCTGTAATTCAAGGGGTTTGGCAAAAGTGGGGCACTAACCATTCAGGAAGGACAGCCAGTGGCATACACACACACCCATCGTTGGTGGCTCATAAGTAATGGAACAAACCAACATCATTTCAAACTTAAGGATCGCCTTTAATACCTGGATGAAAATCCTTTGCAGTCAATGACTGCCTGAAGTCTGGAACCCAGCAGGCTGCCCAGCGGCCGGATACCCAGCTGCGGGCGGCCCCGGCCGGTGGCTCCGCGGAATCTCCATGGAGCGGAGCCAGCCGGAGAGAATTTGGGGGGGAGGGACAGAGCACCTCCCCCCCCACCGCGAATGTCACCCTTCGAAAAGGTGAGTGACTTTCATACATCCCTAGCAAAAACAGTGGGAGTGGCCAACACAACAGTTTGGAACATCCTGAAAGAGAAGGAATTAACTGGCAAGTAGGGGTGCACAAAAGTCACTTACCTGGTCTTGCAGCTTTTCGCGGTGGGGGGGAGGCGCTTCGCTGCTCTCCCCCCGAAGTTCAGGCCGGGGGGGGAGGCTTCCCGCCTCGCCCGGCCGAAATTCAGGCCGGGGAGGAGGCGCCTTGCCTCGCCCAGCCGCGAACTAAAAACTAAAAAAAAAAAAAACACGCCCCCGTGATAGGCTACGTGACGATTAACGTAGCCTATCACGGCTAGATCTGCAAAGTCAGCCGTGATAGGCTACGTTAATCGTCACGTAGCCTATCACGGGTGACTTAAAAAAAAAAAAAGCACATATGCAAATGGCAGCCCCCATAGGGAGCCGCCATTCGCATTCCTTATTTGGTCGCTGTAGTCTACGTAAATCTTTACATAGACTAGGGCGAAAATAAGGGCAATGCAAATAGCGTTGCCCTTATTTTTGCCGTAGTCTACGTAATCTTTACGTAGACTACAGCGACCAAATAAGGAACGTGAATGGCGGCTCCCTATGGGGGCCGCCATTAACCGTACGCGCTTTTTTTTTTTTTTAAGTCACCCGTGATAGGCTACGTGACGATTTACGTAGCCTATCACGGCTGACTTTGCAAATCTAGCCGTGATAGGCTACGTTAATCGTCACGTAGCCTATCAGGGGGCGGTTTTTTTTAATTTACTTTTATTGGAATGGCGGCAGCGGCAGCCGGGCGAAAGATCGGCTGTGGCCCCCGCCCCTGACGAAGACCCGACGAACCGCCACCGGGACCCGCCACCGGGAGGGACATTCGGGAAAGGTAAGTCCCATCCCGGGGGGGGTGCGGAGATTTCTCCCCGAAACCTTTTCGGGGGGCTGAACACGTTGGCGCTCGGCCCCCCGAAGTTTCGGGGAGAAATTCTCCGCCAACCCTACTGGCAAGCTTAGCAATAGCAAAAGGCCTGGAAGACCACGGAAGACAACTAAAGGGGATGACCGCAGAATTCTGCTCATGGTGAAGAGGAACCCTTTCACAACATCTAGCCAGGTCAAGAACGTTCTTGCGGAGGTAGGCATGTCATTGTCAACATCTACAGTCAAGAGACAGCTTTATGAATGTAAATGCAGAGGCTTCACAACAAGGTGCAAACCACTGGTTACGCTCAAGAACAGACAGGTCAGATTAGCCTTTGCCAGCAAACACCTAAAAAAGCCTGCCCAGTTCTGGAATAAAATTCTCTGGACTGATGAAACCAAGATTAACTTGTACCAGAATGATGGGAAGAGAAAAGTATGGAGAAGGAAAGGAACAGCTCATGATCCAAAGCGTACCACATCATCTGTCAAACATGGTGGAGGCAGTGTTATGGCATGGGCATGTATGGCTGCCAATGGAACCGGGTCACTGGTGTTTTTTGATGATCTGGCTGCTGATAAAAGCAGCAGGATGAATTCTGAAGTGTATAGGGCTATGCTTTCTGCGAGGGATGTCGGAGAATTTCTCCACAAATCTCCGGGAGGCCGAATGCCAACACATTCGGCCCCTCAAAATTGGTGGAGAAATGGTACACCACCACCCCCCGCCACCCCCCGGAATGGGACTTACCTTTGCCAAATGTCCCTGGTGGTGGCAGCTCCCGGCGGCGGCTGCCTCCATTTCCAAGTAAAAAAAAACAACACACAAGCAAACGTGATAGGCTACGTAAAGATTTATGTAGCCTATCACGGCAAGATTTTCAAAAAACACCGTGATAGGCTATGTAAATCCTTACATAGCCTATCACGGCTGACTTTGGGGGGGGGAAGCGCGTACGCAAATGGCGGAGCCCATGGGCGCCGCCATTTGCGTTCCTTATTCGGGCACGTGTAGTCTACGTAAACATTTACGTAGACTACGGCGAAAATAAGGGCAACGCAAATAGCATTGCTGTTATTTTCACTGTAGTCTACGTAAATGTTTACGTAGACTACATGTGCCCAAATAAGGAACGCAAATGGCGGCGCCCATGGGCACCGCCATTTGTGTACGCACTTCCCCCCCCCCAAAGTCAGCCGTGATAGGCTACGTAAGGATTTACGTAGCCTATCACAGCTGACTGCAGGGACGCAAATGGCAGCGGCTATGGCCACCGCCATTTGTGTCCCGGCCAGCCAGGAGGATTCGCGGCCGGAGGGACGGGGCGCCTCCCCCCCCCCAGCCAGAATTTCGGCTGGAGGGACGGGGCGCCTCCCCCCCAGCCTGAATTTCGGCAGGGTGGAATGGAGCGCCTCCCCCCCACCGCGAAGCAAGCTGCGGGACCAGGCAAGTGATTTTCGTCCATCCCTACTTTCTGCTCAGATTCAGCCGAATGCTGCCAAACTGATAGGATGCCGCTTCATATTGCAGATGGATAATGACTCAAAACATACAGCAAAAGCTACCGAAGAGTTTCTGAAGGCAAAGAAGTGGGATGTTCTTCAATGGCCAAGTCAGTCACCTGATCTCAACCCAATAGAGCATGCTTTTCACTTCCTGAAGACAAGACTGAAGACAGAAAGACCCACAAACAAGCAGCAGCTGAAGGCAGCTGCCGTAAAGGCCTGGCAAAGCATCTCGAGGGAGGAAACTCAGCATTTGGTCATGTCCATGGGTTCCAGACTTCAGGCAGTCATTGACTGCAAAGGATTTTCATCCAGGTATTAAAGGCGATCCTTAAGTTTGAAATGATGTTGGTTTGTTCCATTACTTATGAGCCACCAACAATGGGTGTCTGTGTATGCTACTGGCTGTCCTTCCTGAATGGTTAGTGCACCACTTTTGCCAAACCCCTTGAATTATAGCTGAAATTACATCCCTACTTTGGTGTCCTAGGCAAGGTGGTATTTTGGCACCCCAGCGGACATGCCGCTGCTGCTCATTCTTCTTTCCCCTCATTCTTAGGGTATTTTATAGCTTATTTTGAATTTATTTTGGTGGTGTTTTTGAGCTTGATGACTGTGAGGTGGCCATGATTTTTTTCTTTTTCTTTCTGTTACACATGTCTCCATTGCTCTGCACCATCCCAGGCTGCCTGTACTCCCTGATCTGAAAAAGCCCTGTGGGAGGAATTACCTCAGGATGGCATCCCCTGGACTTTCATTGAGGTGCAGGAAGCCCAGGAGGCTACAGGCTGCCAGAGAGAAGATTCTACAATGAAAGACAGGATGCTCGCATACTCTCCTTGGCCATAAGTTAGGTAAACAAAAGAACCCTGAACCCAACCCATGAGAATTTCTCTGGAATTTCTTTCTCCTTTGAATTTCCCCCCGAAAGCAGTTTCTTTTCTATCAAATTGAATGAGAATGTTTGAAAAAAATGACTGGCACAGCACTCATGTGTGGCCCTCTTGGCAGCGGAGGGGTGTGCAGATGTACTGCAGCCCTCCCAGCACCGGACAAAGCCTGGGCTCGGAGGAAGAGCCAGGGCATCTCCACTGCCCCCCCCACAGCTGCCACTGTCATCTTCAAGGGCTTGCTTGGCACCCCCAGAATGTGGCGCCTGGGCCGCATCCTCATGTCCCTTGAGGTGCCTCTGCTGTGACACTTCCAGTGTTTCCCTGTTCCTAATGCTTTGTTGTGTGAGGTGCACGTTGCCCTCCATCGCTATCTCGATGGAAGGCATGCGTGCAGCAAGACCAGTTATTGGTATTCGGCATTAGCAAAGGAGGATGGAGCCATTGTGACACACCAGCCATATTGCAGACAGTGCATGCTTTGCTAGGTTGTGATTTCACTGCATGTCACTGTGATGGATTTGTAGAGCAGCACTGAACCAAGGTCTTCCCAAGACAGACCCTACTTACTTTGGATGGGGAAAAAAGAGAATAAAACCAAGTCTTTCATTCCTGTGTTAACACAGTCAGCGACTTGGCCAGCATGCAATGACATTTTGAAGATAGTGGGGTGTTTGACCAGAACATGTTGTGGTGTATCTTAGTTAACCTGCACTGTTTTTTGCAGCTGTTCCAAAACAAATAACTGCAGAAATAAATGGAACACTTCTGTTATTACTGATGAGGTCAAAGACGACACCTAGAAAAGACAACTAGAAATACACTTACAGCATTTAGGTTTGTAGGATCAGATTTGCACAGAATTCTCCAATATGTCAACCACTCCTTCTAAACTACAACTGTGAAATGATGGTTTCTCTTTTGTAGTAATTGTCTTTTATTACATATTTAATTTGGATGCTTTGAATGGCTAATGGTGTGTATTTGCCACCACCTATATTTTTTTCATTGTTCAGTTATTAAATGATATGTTTTCCTAATTGAGGCATGATGTTTCATCATATTCCTTACCAGCTTGTGATCATTCTAGGTAGCAATGGCACAACACACACACGCACGCACATACACCCATTATCCATGGCTTCCATAGTCAAGACTAGTATGCAATTTTTTTTTCTAGCTACTCAAAATAAACAGGCTTTATCCAGCTTCCATGGTTAAATAATAAACTTAGTTCAGCCAGGTAAAAAATAGTTCCACTCAGTTGAGTATCCAAGATAAGGATAATCTTCTAGTAGATGGGATTTCTTTGTCAACTAAACTATGTGGCAAGTAGGAAGAGGGCACTTGTGCTGGAATGTTTGGCTTGATGCCAACTATCTCTCTTCCTTGGAAATGGAAGTGAGGCATTGGGGAAGGGAGAGAGCAAGCAGGAGGCTGTCTGTCTAAAGCACTGTGAGGGGATGCTCAGACATTCACTCTCATTTATTTAGGAGGTGCTGGTTCGTGTTCAGCCTCCCCACTAGCCACGTCCTGTCTCCAGTCTCCATGTGTCAAGGCTTTCACCCTTGCAGGGACATTTCCTCCCTTTCCCTTTGTTCTCACTGCTTCCTCTTGTTTCCCTCCAGCCTCCTTGCCCTTCTTTGCCTCCATTCACTGGTTTTCCTTTACACAGTTGTCCTTCCTCATACCCCTTGGCTGGGCATCGGAGTTCCCTCTCCGATAACCTTGCCCTACCCTGCTCAAACAACGACTCCCCAGGTGTTCCAAATTATGAGCTCTGGCTTGGACAGCAGGACCCTGTTGTAGTCTGTTTGCTTCTAGCTATAACGAGGGAGCCGATTGCCAGGCTGGGAGCAGCTGGTTTTCAGAGCTGTCTGGAGACTGGACCCCTCTCTCCGGCGGCACAGATACACTTCATTCTGTTGCTCTGGAACTGGAGAGCTGATGGGTAACACATTCTGGCTTCATCCATTGGCCAGAGGCCACTGGGAGGTGCGCCCCCTTGCCTCCCAGGGAGAACACCATGGCAATCCGGGCGGTGGGCAGGGAGAGAGACTAACCTGGCCCCATATATCAGCTAGAGAAGGAGCAGCTGCAGGAAGCTTACTCCAGACTTCCCTTCCAGAAAGAACACCCATCAGAAGTGAGTGAGACTAACTTGGCCTCATTCGTCAGCCAGAGAGGTCGCTGCTGCTCTAATGCTTGTTTTCCTCTTCTCTGATGGGCACCATGGTGGGTGATACATCAACAGAATCTGACCTGGGCTCCCAGCACAACATACAGATGCTAAAGATTGGCATTCAAAGCGACAGGAACCCTAGAGATAAAGATAGAATTGATGTTATCTACAACAACACCCCCTCTTTGACCCTCAAGTTTATATTGGTGCTGCACTGAATAACTAGGAGGGCACAGCTGGGAGAGACTAACCCTTCCTAGTTCCCCTGCCCAGTTTTCAGTAATACACACATCAGGTCAGTTCTCTCATCCACAATTAAACCATGGTTGAGGGAGATTTTGTTTTAGACCAACCTGGCATTCAGCAACAGCACCACCAGACCAGAGGGCAAGCTGGTAAGGCAGCCAGAGACCATCTGGTTGGAGGAAGAACCAGAAGACAGAAAAGGCATATGGTGTCTAACGCACCTTTTCCTTAACTGGAAAAGATGCCTCCTTCCTTCCTTCCCATGATCACACTAATAGGGGCACTCCCATTACCCCCAGGGTATCCAGCAAATTTCCCAGATCCAATATAAAATAGAGGGCTCCTAGCCTGACTGGAATTCACTCACCCCAAATATCACCCAGATATTAATTGGCAATGGGGTGGGGTGGGTGGTGGAACTCTGTTTGCCAAAGTGGCCTTTGAGCAGCACCTAGAAAGGAGGAGGTGCTAGATCATTTTGAGTGTCCCTGCCTCTGCTCTCCCGGCTGCTGCACTCTGCTGCTGCTGGTTGCTGGGGTGCATTTGGCTCACTGGATGTAAGATTCTCAGCTCTGCTGCTCTCTGTCTTTATTACTCAAGCAGTAACCAAGGCTGAGAGGGCAAAGGATGGAGAACACCTCTCAGCCAGTACTGGTATTGCTGCACAGCCTGCTGTCCCCAATTATGCCACAAGCTAAAAGCCACAGGCCATTGGGTCTTGTCCTTTGGCTTGTGCCAAAGGCTTGCACCTCTGCCAAGGAGTAGCCTTTAAATACCTGGAAGAGATGGGGGAGAGAGACAAACACTTTCCACCAGGTTTCTCACTTGGTAACAGGCCCTCC